>NC_060213.1:144562500-145186250 GCF_021130785.1 Homalodisca vitripennis | reverse complement strand
TTTTGTAACAAAAATAATTTTTACTACAAACCTATATATGTATTACATTATTTTTTTGTCATGAGAATGTGGAAATAATTATGGTACAGAAACATTAGGCATAAACTGTTAAAACATATATGACTTCATTAGACCTGGTCACCTGAGACAATATAATAAATATTATAATTTGGGATAGCCAATATATTCATAATTTTATCTAGTATCAGAGTATATATAATGGTATCCAGGTTCTCTTGAAGAAAAATTAAATATAGGCTATTGTAAAAACCACAAATATTACATTAAACATTGAATTTGTTACTATGGGTACAATTTTTATACAAAATATAATTCTTATTACACTATATGTTTCCAAAATTTAGAAAATTGTATTCTTAACAAAACAATACATACATTAATAACCAATTTAAAAATGTTATTTTTGAAAAGTGGAGGGATGTACCACAATTTGATACCATGGATACGGTCATTGTTTTAAATTTTTATTATAGTAATATTTCACTGTTTATATTTATTTTAGAATACATAAATAATAATTGTGAATTTTTTTCTGAAATATTGGCTTATTTTGAGTTCTAGAAAGTATAGAGATAAATCGAGGTGTCACTGTCAAGGCAAGGTTGTCCAATTCTGATAAGTCAACGAGTTCTCTAATGTTAGAGACCACCTAGTAGCAAAACATTGGGACATTATTGAAATGAGAGACTAAAACAAACCTGTAACAAGCTATAAAACAACATAATAAACCACACCCATGATATTCTATCACTAATATTGTAGCTCCCAAACACTTTCACTGCATTGCACAATAGCCTAGCATGATCTACGCTTACTAATTACAATATATCACATATAAAATTACTAACAAAAACACTAAATATGACTTTAAAAGATCCATAACAAACTTGCTTAACACTATCTTGCAAAATAAATAGTTTTTGTGACTAAATCTAAAGACCAGAACAGACAAGTATGAATGCCTTCATGAGAGTAATGGCTCAATGGACAGAGAACTCTTCAC
Source organism: Homalodisca vitripennis (assembly GCF_021130785.1). Taxonomy (NCBI): domain Eukaryota; kingdom Metazoa; phylum Arthropoda; class Insecta; order Hemiptera; family Cicadellidae; genus Homalodisca; species Homalodisca vitripennis. The sequence goes on along the minus strand of NC_060213.1, from coordinate 145,185,226 downwards.
TGTGGTTTGGAATGGCACAAAAACTGATCCACGAAAGAGAGGAGAAATGGTACTAGAATGGAAGGGGAGCACGCTGGTACGTGTTTCTTTCTACCTCCACATAAATTAGTACTCCACTTTATTCCAGGCCAAAGTTCCAGCCATTGATTACAGATTAGATTTGTGACAATCTGAGAATTAGAGTGAAAGCCTAACAAAATTCTAATTTTCCTTAAAGCCCTGTCTTTTTACATGTACTATTCTGAATAGAATATGTCAATGAAGATTATTGTCCATTTTTCTGCCTTGATTTCACATCAAGGATAATCTGAGAAACATACATTGCAAGAATCAAGAATCTTTATTAGTCATCATAACATCATTAACATGCATTCACCAAAGCTTCAATAGAATATTAGCTCATAATAGATTAAATTAAATGTTAATTCAAGTGAAAACCTGACTGGCCGAGATGAAACAATAGTATCTTATGTTTAACTAAGCATGGACAATCAACAATAAATACATATACAGGGTGTTTCCTAAAGGTGTTCCAATATTTTGGTATTTTGTTCTAGACATGAAAATGAGCAAAAAACTTCATATGGAGGTATGTCCTAAAACTTTCAGTTTTCCGTCTATCTGTCTGTATGTGATTTTTACCAAAAAAGTTATATCTTTTATACCAGTAAAGATAAAGTTATGAAACTTTGCAGTTGTGTTGGCCTTTTTTATGCCCATATGAGAAAAAAATATAAACAAATTATCTTTACCCGTTTCAAAATGGCAGCCAGTCATAAATTTTGATGTTAAATTCCGCAAAATCGATACCCTGTATGAAAATTTAACAAGAATATTAAAATGTTGTAATCTTTATTCTAAATCTAACAGTGGTTGTTTCATTAAAATCGGATAAAAACAACTGATTAGTACTATTAAACATAATACCATGTTTTACACACTACACAACAGGAAGTATAGTTTTCTAAATGGTTTTACTCTGAACAGCTGATTTAAAGTATACGAACTGATTAATGTGAACAGCTTTTTATTCAAGCTATTAAAAGTTGTTTAATTCTGAGTTGGTAAAATTGGTAATATCATTATTTGCCATTCCTGTTGCTAATGAAAAGAAACTAATTAAAACAAACAATACATTATACTAAAGTAATAGCCCAGTCAATCTAGGTAAAAAATCATGCAAACCCGGAAATGCGAGGTATAAAGCTGAATTTTGGCACAGATGTTCTTTATGATATCCTTGACCATATACTAAAAGTCCCCTACCGTCCCCTGTGTGCTTCTTCCGGTATAACGAAAATAGGGGGGAGGGGGGCGAATATTACTTAAACGCTTACTGCTTTAGAACGGTAAGATATACAGAAATATAAAAAACTGATTTAGATTCAGTAAAATGTGGCCATTAATAAAGGTCATGTGATAAAATGTGATAACTGTAACCGTTAAGCATTAATAATTAATTTATTTATTGTTTTACTTTCTTTTTAGCTAGAATTGTGTTATAATGCTATATTCTAGTGTTATTTCTTGATGTAACAAAGTTGTAAAAGCTCTATTACATGTTAATAAAGTATACACAACTTATAGACAATCGTGAGTGTTTACTTAATAGCGAAGCCGGACGCCCGCCGCGCCGCGCCGGCACGGTGCGATGACAGCGGTCGCGGTGCGGCAGAGGCACAGTCATCGCTGACAGGATTCAACGTGAACGGCGTGTCGCGCATGCGTTCTTGAACATGTTTACAACTGCACTGTAGTTGAGGCGGAGTGCCCGTTCTGTTTACAGCCAGTGCGTGCGTTTTGTTAATATTTCACGTTTTGTGCGTGCGTGTCTTTTGAAGTGATGTTAGTGTACTTTCAGATTGGTTGTATTTTTTGCATTAAATATGGAAATAGATTGTTTTTTGTGTGCCCATGGCTTTGGTGCTGGTTGTGATTCTAAAAACACACTGAACATTGTTAGCGTAACTGAGAAAGGTGTAGAAGGACTAAAAAGTGCAAGTGAAAAACGCGGAGATGGCTTACATGACAAGTTTAGTACAGTTACAGACCTGAAAGTTCATGATGTTTGCCGAAAGAATTATACCAGACCTACAAGCATTAAGAAGTATATATCTAAAAATGTTGGAAGTGAAGTTTCAAGTGAACCGTCAACCCACTATGTCCAGGAAATGGAAGATTTACCACAGGTTCTAAGTAAAGACGAGCTCGAGAGATTCATTTCTTTAGGTTTCTTTACAGTTCGTAGGACAGAAAGGTTCTGGGGTGGAAACTGGACAGATATGGTGATTGAGCAGGAGCTCATGCGTTCTTTGAAAGTGTCAGGTGGACTTATCCATGGAAGAGGCGTCACTGACAGTAACTTAGCGAGATTTGTCCTAGCGCGTCCAGCCTGTTCTGTTGTCACGAATGCGTTTGAAAAATTGTGTCACATAAACTCTGGAACTACAGAACAACATGTTGAGCTACGCGATGCTCGGCAATCAAGAGATGATAAAGATTTGGACAAACTACTTTGTTGGCTAAAGTCACATTCGCCTTTCAGTGTTGACATAAATGGAGGTTTAATTTCTTTGTCGACTGGAACAGTTGCTGACGCTAAAATAAACCCGGAGACCGCCACAGAAACAGGTCTTCTTGCAATGACTCAAATGACTGGCCAAACGTTTGGTGATGTAAAACTTAAAAGAAAAAGTAAAGTTACTCCTCTTGCTGCTATTTATGCCACTATCAAAGTAAGAGGTCACGATGTTATAGAAGTGAATCCGAATCAACTGTTTCTTAGAATATCGTGTATTTTAAAATCTCCATCTGACTATGAAGATTACATGGCCTTTGAATTGGCTCCGAGGCCACCTTCTCTCTTTAACGGAGCAGCGATGAGAAAAACAGCTAAGTCAGCACTTTGTGATGTTATAGAAATGAGCACACCTACCCTTCATAGTTGGCCTCAAGACTATGTTTATGTATTGGACGGAGGACATTTGCTTTATCATGCTGTTTGGCCTAAGCCTGCCACATATGAACAAATTATTTCAGGATATGTTGAATTTATTCGCATCCATTACGGTTCAAGTGTAACCGTAGTTTTTGATGGCTATGAGGGACCAGCGACCACAAAGAACCAAGAGCAAGATAGAAGAGCATGTCGAATTCAATCAAGAACAATACATTTCGACTTAAACATGACAGCATCAGTGACTCAGGCTGAATTTCTTGGTAACGCTGCAAATAAAAGCCGACTTATAAGTGAACTGAAATCACATTTTGATCGAGCTGGCTTTTCAGTTGTACATGCTGTAGCAGATGCTGACTTTTTTATTGCTTCAACAGCTCTTCAGCAGTGTTCTAAAGGTATGAAAACAGCTGTGGTTGGTACAGACACTGATCTTCTAGCACTTCTTGTGCATGGAGTTAAAAGTTCTGATACATTATTCTTCATCAAACCAGAAGGCAGTAAAGGTTCCTACAAAGTTTACCCAGTAGCTGAAATTAGTAGTAACTTAGGCAATATGAAAGACTGTATACTGTTTGCACACGCATTTTCTGGATGCGATACAACATCCGCCACGTTTAGAAAAGGGAAGAAAGTGCCATGGAAAGTGTTGGAAAAAAGTGCGGAACTTCAAAAAATGTCAAACATTTTCAAAGATCCAACTGCTGAGCCTGACATGTTAACATCATGTGGAGAACAATACTTTCTTGCGATATACGGAGATACAAAGTGCAAAACATTAAATGAACTAAGGTACTTTATGTTCAATAAACTGATAGCTAGACAGAAGATTACTTCATTACATGTGATTGCAAGAAAGAGTGTGCCCGATCGTGTGATTGCATAAGGTCAGGATTAGCTTGTTCGGCAATGTGTGCTCATTGTCAAGGCAGAGACTGCAACAACACACTGCAGACAATTGATTTAGAGGAAGAGGACGTTGATAGTAACTAAAGGTCAGTTTTAAACAAGATAGTGGATACAACACACTGTTCAATACAATTGCTTTTTGACATACGGTTGTACATTTTAAAATCATTAAAATAAATTAAAATTGGGTATCATATTGAATATAGTTAATATGATTTGTACAAATATTATTTTAAATTAATAATATTTTATGATTGTACTTAAAAATGTAATTGTTAAACCATTAAATTTTACTGTATTCTGTACATTATTTATTTAATACCATGCTAATGTTATACTTTTTAGACCATTGACCACGTTCATTCTACATACTTCAACTGGAGTTTATTCATATACCAGTTTATTTCCCAACTGAAATATACATTTAAGGAAAGAAAATAAAGTGTAGTGTTGACGGAAAACCATTGATAAAATAAAAACATAGGAGAAAAAGACTTCAGTATTAAAACCTTAACAATAAAGAGTAAATCAACATTTTTTTGTTGGTTAACAATTTTTCATGCACTAACTAAAACTGATTAAAAGAAAATCATCATAATATTTTGTAGCTTATATTTTTATGAATTAAACACAGTTGTTATTTTTCCTCCATCTGCTTTTGTTCTCGAGTAATGTGCGTTTAAGTAAGCCGCACCCCCTCCCCCCTTTATTTCGTTAAAACGGGGGACGCACACGGGGGACGGGCGGGGACTTTTAGGATGTGATTTGGTATACCATAACGGACATCTGTGCAAAAAATTAGCTTTATACCTCGCATTTCCGGGTAAAAACCTAGATTGACTGGGCTATAATTGGAATGGAGACAAAACAACTTTTACATTACAGAAGAAATAAAGAGCTATTCACATTAATCAACTCATAGACTTTAAATCAGCTGTTCAGAGTAAAACCGTTTAGAAAACTATACTTCCTGTTGTGTAGTGTGTAAAACATGGTATTATGTTTAATAGTACTAATCAGTTGTTTGTTATCCGATTTTAATGAAACAACCACTATTAGATTTAGAATAAAGATTACAACATTTTAATATTCTTGTTAAATTTTCATACAGGGTATCGATTTTGCGGAATTTAACATCAAAATTTATGATTGGCTGCCATTTTGAAATGGGTAAAGATAATTTGTTCATATTTTTTTCTCATATGGGCATAAAAAGGCCAACACAACTGCAAAGTTTCATAACTTTATCTTTACTGGTATAAAAGATATAACTTTTTTGGTAAAAATCACATACAGACAGATAGACAGAAAACTGAAAGTTTTAGGACATACCTCCATATGAAGTTTTTTGCTCATTTTCAAGTCTAGAACAAAATACCAAAATATTGGAACACCTTTAGGAAACACCCTGTATAAACAGATTCAACAAAGAATAAATTAATAGTACAATAACAGACAATTAAAACAGTTAAAATTTTAGATAGGCTACAATACAGAGGTTTAAAATTAAAAAGAAACATACACCAGAGAAAGTGCGAGATATTAATCTATACTATAAAAAGGTCTAGTTATTTATACATCACTGATTTGAATTTACTAAGACTAATGTTATGACTGGTAAGATGTGTTTATTAAACAAACAGATACCAATAAAAGAATACTTAGATTGTGATTTACTTAATCTGCAGTAGGGCTGATCTAAATATAAGCTGCCTCTAGTAGGATAGTGTTGAATGTCATTTCTAAGAGAAAAGTCACCAAGATTCTGTTTTACTTTAATCAGACATAAATAAATATAAAGGTTGATAACTGTAAGAATAATTTTCCTCCGCAAAAATAGGTTTACATGTAGTTAAGGAGAAGATACTAGTCAAAATTCTAACAGCCTTTTTCTATATTAGTAGTACCTTTTGAATATTATGACTGTTACCGCATAGGGCGATTCCATACAATATGGTACTGTGAAAAAATGTATAATATGCAGATTTAAGATAATCTTTGGGAACAAGTTTCTTTAGGTGGCGCAGCAAAAAAACCACTCTTGACAGCCTACAACAGACACTTTGCACATGGGGTTGCCAAGTCAACTTAGAATCTAAAGTTATACCCAACAGTCTTAGACAGGACTTTAAATTTAAATTATACTTCGTTAACGTAAGATTTTTACTTAGAGAAAACAAAATATTTTGTGATTTATTATCATTTAGTAACAAACCATCAGATGAAAACCAGTGGTTACCTTGGTGGAGGACATGAGTCCTCTCTACAAACAAGGTATCTATATCGTCATTTGTACAATACAATGTGGAGTCATCTGCGAAAATTACTGAACCGTAATCCACATTGGTAGGCAAATCATTTATAAAAACTAAGAATAAGAATGGGCCCAGGACCGATCCCTATGGTACATCACCTGTAACTAAAGCTAACTCGGAGAGTGTGTTGCAATCTCCCAAGTCAGTCAGAGTCAACAATCTGTGTGCTGGATCCCAGACCACACTGGAATTCGAGGCAATGAAACTGAAGTTGAATGATACATACTGCAATGTATCACAGGTCATACGATGTCAGTTGTTTTGTGGGATTTCCAGGAGTAAAGGTGAAAAGTGTCATCAGGTAATTAATTAATAATTGGGCAAAAGACAACACCTAAGCAGAACTCACAAAGCTAAGAAACAGTAAACTTCTTTTACATTCACCTTTTACAGAAGTTCTCACGGAAGCACTGCTGCTGGATAAATGAGATCTGCATTGAGAAATGAGGCTTGTCGACATTGATCGACAAGCTAAATCTGCAAACCAATGAAAACTTCCATAAATATAATACAAGGAATTCCAAAAACTATGTACTGTCAATACACCGTACAACCCTGTATGGAAAAAGTCCATCTTACAATGGCCGGAAACTGTGGAACCTTCTACCAACATCAATAAAACAGCTCAATGGAACAGCTCTAAAAAGAAGACTACATGACTTCCTCGTGAGCAGACCCGTCTACACACTAGAAGAATTCATAAGTGCAAGAGAAGATGACCTGAGATGCACAGATTCATGAACATTCATATCTGTAACATAACCAAATTTACTTGTACTCATGACACTATTGCTGTTCTTATGAATATGTAATAAAGAATGATGTCTATTGTTACAGAGCACTTGTAGAAAGCACATTTACAAGATCCAGACAAAGACCTCAGTGTGTGCTGTGTGTGTGGGAGACTGCTGAGCACACTAACAATGGACTCACAGCCTTATGGTACCTCATAACAAGCTCACTGGTAAGTTATAGCTCTTTTTCATTCTCCTCACTGAAACACTCTTTTGCTTTGTGGAGAGTACAAAAAGCACTCAAGGCTAATGTTCTGTGACAGTATAGGTCCACTCCAGTTAAATACAATAGAAATAGGCCTAATAAATAAACATTATTTTAATTTTCTAGTGAAATTGTTTTTCCATCACATGCCTCACAAGTCACCATCAAAGGTGTGTCCCTCGTGACTTCAGGAAGTTCAGTTTAATCTCAAAATTTAGAAAGACAATTTTGTATTGGCAGACTAGGGTATTCTTCTGTTCACTGTTGTTTAACCAGTTTAGTTAGAGCTTAATTTAAATTATTTTTCAAAATTGTATTCAGTGAAGAGCTTTCTTCATCTGAAAGTATCCTAATCTTTAACTTGTCATTTAAACCCAATAAGGAAGATATTGCACTGTAAAGAGTCCTAAGACCAAAACAGGTAATACTGCTGTGCAGTACTTTGCATGGCACTTTACTCATATGTGCAGTGTCACCAGGGTATTTGTACGAGTTAACCCCTCTCCACAATATTTCAAGGGATTCACCAAACACTCAAAATCAAATTGGGTGATATTAGGAGTGTTGGTTTGTCTATCCTAACATTATAGGCAGATGCTGAACTTGCTACCAAACAAACATGTAAACACATTAAATGTCTAAATTTTAGACTACTGATACTGATACTGATACTGGATTCATGAAATCCAGTTCTCGGCTTGACCAGTGATCAAATCGGTACTGGCCATTACGATCTATAAGGATTCTCAACTACAACAGAACCTACCTTCCGTCTCTAACCCAGATACTCGTGATAGTTGTCCCATTAAATTAACTCTCAAAATTCAGATTTTTTTGTTTGTTTCTAACTCTTTGCTAATTATGATTGTTCCAATTTTGTTTTATAGCAACTTAATATCTCATAACTGGGAGCTGCTCTCCAGGGAGGACATCTACACTTCCAGTTTATCTTCATAGTGGTTTTTATTTTAATTCACTTCGGTCTGGGTTGATAAAATACGACTATTCCATCTTCCAGGAATAAACATTTAGTCTCTTCATACGTAGATCACTACATGACAACATTAACTAGCATATTGCTACATGGAGCAAGGTTAACCATAAATTTTAATTTGTACTTTGTTACAAACACTAACTTGGTGTGTCCTCGTTTCAAATTTAGTAAGAGAATCAAAATTATATTATACCTCAATACCTACTGGTGGTGGATTCCATTCACTATCGGAGGTGAACAGCAAGGCAAAATCTTTAAATAGGTTAATTTATTTAGTGATCAACATTCTCCAGCCATTGTAATCATAAGCCAAATTCTTATTTGTGGCATGTGCCATACATGTTTAATTTTCCCAGCACTTACAAATTTCTCAAAACTAAAGGTATATTCAACATTTCACATCTAACCTTTTTTGCTGATGGTTCTTCTTCTACCTGGCTATGATTTGCATTGGTGTCCTTAGAATATTGCAATAAATCAACCCCATCCTGAAAATAACTTCAGTGTTAATTACACAAGCATTACTTATGATCCAAGTGTACTAGTTAAAATCTAAGCAAACTACTCGGTAAAATAAAATTAACTCTTCCTTATTTCTATTTTTAAATGGTTTATGACAGTAGAAAGAGCAATACATTTCTAATTCGGTTTAATGCAAAATTAAACATCAAATCCAAAAATCTTATGGATATCAAATATATTTTTAAAACCAAACACTGATATAAAACAATAATTTTCTAATATATTGATCCAGTTTATTTTAAACTAAGTGAACATTTCTTGACTAATTTTTCTAACTGAATTTTATATTAATTTGTTTTCAAATTTTGAAGTTTACAATAACATTTTTATAACTTTGTCATTCCTTATCTTTATGTTCCATCAAATTAAATCATAAACTATTTAATTGATCTCAAGAGACAGATTTGTACATTTCCATAGTGTTTTTGCAATACTTTATATGACATCTAGGGGCTGGTTAGATTAACAAGTACCACTAGTTGTTAATTCATCAAACTACTCTTGAACACATTGTTGGTTATATTTTTAAATTCAGTATCTGAAATTTACATAGAAGTAACATTAGTATAATATAACATTTTAGAAAAGTAATAATTAAGATTGTCTGAAATAAACGGTATCTGCCAGGAAGTTCTTGTTTTTTGTTGTTTTTTGCAGTTTATATACAATACACAGATATCTACTGATATCTTGTTATCAGACTAGAATAGCTCAGTTGCTAAGGTCTTGGATTATCAAGACAGAGGTTTATGGATCAAATACAACTTACTGGAAATTTACTTTTTGCTAGTAAAAAAATTGTCATAGTTATTTTATAGAAAAATTGATATTATCTATTTATTATTTTATATAACTTTAATACTAAATTCTGAAGATACTTTTCTTCTACTTAAATAAATAAAAATGAAAAAATAAAACATCAAAATATCCTTGTGGACAGTGCAATAAAAATGTTTGTAAAACGGTCATGGTATTTTATGTAAGGGAATATGGTATCATTGTAAATGCACATCTTTCTCTTTGGAGGAATTTAAAAATTTAGAGAAATCTAACAAAAAGTGGATTTGCCATAAGTGCATGTCTATTGATATTACTTTGGGCTTGGAAGATGTAATAATGATATAACTCAGGAGCTCTCTCTACTCACAACAAGCAATAATTAAAGCACTAAATGAAGGAAATACATAATAAGACAACTATGGAACCATAAAACATTCAACTTGAAAATACAATATTAAAGAAGGAAGAAACAATAATTTTACTGGAAAGGCAACTCAACTTGAATAATCAAACTAAAAATCCTAAAAGAGTTAGTGATGCATTGAGACCTAATGCAGTTAATTATCATAATTATCAATAATGCACTAGTAGATCATATAACATGGTGTGGAACTCTCATACAAATAAGGATGCATCTTTTACTTCGGCTGTTAAAGGTAAGAACACTTGGCAGTATTCAATCATCTGCTGTTAAGATAAATAAAAACTTGAATTCAATTTTTTCACACAACTATTATGAAATTTTAAATGTTAACTGCTTATTATGTATTTTTCTATTCCCACATAAGATATGGAATAACTCTATGGGGCAACTGTTGTAGTGCACAAAATGCGTTCACATGGCAAAAAAAGGTTTTAAGAGCAATCAAGAATGTTTCTGATTGAGAGTCATGTTTATCAATTTTCAAAGAATTTAAAATAATGACTCTTCGAAACCTGTATGTTTATTGCTGCTTGATCGATGTTAAGGAATCTTTAAATACCCTTCCTACAAGAAAACAGACTCATGATTATTTTACTAGGAAAAACCATCTTCTTTACTTAGCATTACTAAGATTAGAAAAAAACCAGAAGTAGTCATACATCATGTATGAAGATGAAATTATTCAATAAACTGCCTAAAAATGCATGGGATGTGTCCTTGAAACGGTCAAAAAAAAGTAATAGGTAGATGGTTGAAGGATAATATTTTTTACTCCATTGACAAATTTTTGGCCTGTGATATTAGTACATTAAGTTGTTGACGTCTTTAATTTTAATTATGTGTTTATCTCATTTTAATAGCTATTATATGTCTTTGTTGTTATTGTATATTTTATTTTAGTATTAGTATTTTAATCTAAAATCACTTTGTTGTCTTGTCTAAATGTGTTATCTGTAGAACAAAGTTTATAATATATTTTAATTACGCCATTGTTATTTTGTAATATCATTTTATTGTTAATTGTGATCATGTTGTATGTTAAACAATATATAATTGTAATTGTTAGTAAATATGAACAACATAATTATAAGCCTAGATGACTTTGTCAATTACACTGTTTGTGTTTAAAGACAATAAAAACTTCTTGATTCTTGAAAAGTTTCTAAAATGATTCCTCTGTTTAAGAAGGGTGACAAAACCGATCTCAACAACTACAGGCCTGTTGCAGTTTAGCCAGCACTGTCAAAAGTTTTTGAAAAAATGCATGCTTTATCAATTAACTGATTTTTTTGAGAAAAATTCATTATTGGATTTTGAACAGCATGGATTCAGACCTTAAGTCTTGTACTACAAATTTAATTATCTTTGTAGAAAATACCATAGAAGCCTCAGATAAAAATAATAATGTCACTGGTGTGTTCTTGGATTTCACCAAGGTGTTCAACAGTGTATCCCACAGCATTACTCAAAAAATTATCATATTTAGGAATAAAACATAAAGTACTGTTTTGGTTACAGTCTTATCTTGGAAATCGCCAAAATATGTTGAAATAAAAACACTTCCAAAAATTTTTTTACAAAACATAAAATCTGATATTAAAGAAATTACATACGCAATAAGATCTTCAAAGAACGGTGTTTGGAACTTTTTTTATTTTTATACTGCATAAACTAATATTAAATTAAATTTTTATTCTCTATAATGCGGATTAATTTTATAAATGTATTACTGATGACGTAAGCTTGTTACTTCAGAACAAAAATCTTCCAATAGTAAAAAATAAATGGACAATCTTTATCACAATAAATTGATAACTTCTTGACAGACAAAACTTTGTTGCTAAAACTGAGTAAATCGAAATTTGTAAACTTTACTTCTAGGGCTTCTTTAAAACAACATAATGATGTAAATGTACCAGTATAATTTTTATTACATAAGGAACTAGACTTCCAAGCTCAATTTCTAGACGTTATCTTAGATGAAAACTTCAGACTAGCTATTGACAAAATTTACAATAAAATGAGTTCAGCACTGTTTGCTCTTAAGAGGATGTCACATGCGTTATTTTACTCTCATACAACCTCATGTTACGAAATAGAGGTGTATGGAAGTGCATAAAAATGAAAATTTGATTGAATTTTACAGTTGCAAAAAAGTGCTATTAGAATAATTTTTAAACTTGACATATGAGATTCTTGTAAGACACATTTTACTGAACAGGGATTTTTAACGGTTTACTCCATGTTCATATATAGAACTTCTAAATTTTAAAAATAACTTAATTTTTTGGCCAAACCAAGACATTGATAATTATAATACAAGAGGAAAAGATGTCCGAAAAGTCTAATCACATAAAACAGTTTTGCAAAAAAAAACTTTATAGGTTTGAAAATAAGCACTCCTAACTTTAAAAAAAAGAGCAAAATGTGAATCAATTTAATAAAAATGTAAAACTATATCTATTAGGTATTGCATTATACAGTTTTGAGGCGTACTTTTCTGTGACATAAAATTTTAATTGTTGAATATTGCTACTGGTACATAATACATAATAATACTCTTTAAATAATAAATTATATAATACAATTACTTAATTATTGTTAATTGCTTTGCTATTGTATACAATCTTGTATAGTGTATAAATAAAGAAATTTTCAATTCAATTCAGAGTTAAATAGCATATACAATTACCTGTTAATGTATAATATTAATAAATAATGTAGATTTTGTAATGGAAATACTATATAACATATATAAAGTAATAGGTTGTAATTGAGGATATTTGTGAGTCTGTAGAAGAAAATTACATAATACATCCCTAAATTTTCTACTCTTGGATTGATTATCCTTCTGTTGAGTCCATGAATTATCATATGTTCAGAGGCCAAACTCTAGTAAAATGAAATTTTCAGAATTTTTCCTAATTGTCACAGGCTATTTCTATTTTATACAGTGATTGGTATAACAGGTTACAATATAGGCTATGTTTTACCCTATAAAACAAAATCGTAAATGCTTACTATACTTATGTCACATTATTTGTTAATTTTTACAAATTGAAAGCCCTTAGGAAAACAGCAGAGAACTATTAAAAGTATAAAAAGCCCTAAAATCTTTAACCAAAATTCAGAAATATTGCTAAATAGTTGAAAAGGCTTGCTGGTAAATTATTACCTTCCAGCTCCTTTCCACGCTGATAGTGGTGAGCGAGGAACATCCCTTGAGATTGTAGCTTTCAATAACAGATCAAAATTCTAGAAGGTCTAACCACAGTGCTTTGAAGAGTGCTAAAAAATATAAGCTCACCTAACCATAGCTCTGGAAGGAATACTACCATTTTGCAATCTTCAAAGGCACAAAAACATAGGTCTGTCCTCACAACCAATAATGGAGAACTAGGACATTACTCTTCAAATCAAACAAGGAAAAATATACTGACCAATTAGGATTCGCAAACAATACTCAATAAAAGATCCCCAATTGCAAACAAGACCAAAATTACAGCCCAGAATGAAATATTGAACAAATTAAAAAGGAAGAAACTGTTGCCAAAAGTCAAACCAAAAATTACCCTCAAATGCAGTTGTTGGATGTCTTTTTTTCGTGTGTACGTGTTGATATTCCTGTTATCACTTCTTCAAATGCTATCTTCTGATCCAGAAACCCGATTCCTCCTGGTCCTGTATATCGATGGTCAATTTGAGATATACCATTATTTTAATTGTTACATTTTTTTTTGCCATAGGTCTAGGCTGCAATACGGTGTGTTCACAAAGTCATGTCACACTTTTAATTGTTTATAAATAATATATTATTGAACGCATGCCTATGAACAGATGTAAATTAAAACAGCGGTTTCTAAAGTTTCATTAGTTCAGTTACCCATTGCTGTCATCTAGTAAAGTGTGGCTAACACTTTTATGACAACAGTCAACATGGCAACTTTTGCAAAGAAAATTTTAGTGTACATTATGTTGTGGGTAACAAAGTTTATTCTTGATTTCAGCGCAACGTAAGTATTATCAAATGTGTCATGAAAATCAGTCTTAATGACGCAGCATTTATCGATAAGTTAAGAAGTTTAAGGGAGCACACACAGCTTATTGGACAAAACATGGACAGGCAGGCTAAAAACAAGAGATGGAAACATCGAGAGTGCTCAAAACCCTTTTTTTGCAAGAAGTCCATTATTCTTGTTATTATGTATGAAAATAACTGGATTCAAATGTTATAAGCCACATTGGTTTCAGTAATGAGGCTAACTTATTTCGAAATGTGAATTGTTAAAAAAATCATATATTTAACATTTAAAGCAAAGAATCAGAGCAGCAAATTAATTAATTACTGTACCCCGGAAATCCTTATTAAAGCATGGGAGGAGATCAAGTTCACTTGGACGTCTGCAGAGTGCTTCATGTCGAGCTCAGATATACTGACGTAAGACTGTTTAACGTACTATTTATGCCTATGATTACATCATTTTTGTGCTTTATATACTTTTGTAAATAAAATCATTTAAAAGTGTGACATGACTTTGTGGACATACTGTGTAAAGGCGATCGATTCTTGTTTTCTGCTTCCCAAAAGAAAGTGATGTCGGCGAGAAAGAGTCCACTTTTGTCCCTATGTATTATATGTTATTAGGCTATATAAAGTAGGTAAATACATATGTACAGATTATAAATATAAAAAGTTAATGAGTGCTCAAGTGATGTTAGCTTGAATTTAAATACTATCTCAAGGTATGTTTTTTCTTTTATAGTCAGAAGTGTGGGGGCCCCACCGAAGCTAACACTGATGGCCAGGAACATTTCCGATCGGTACTTTCCCAACCTCAGATCACATGCCAAATCGTCCAATATTAGATACAATCTGGGACGTGATCTGAGGTAGGAAAAGTACCAATAGCAAAAGCCCCTAGCCATCAGTGCAGGTTTTGGTGGCGCCTATCCCACACTTCTGGAGAAAAATATTCCTAGATAGTACTCAAATTCGAGCTCAGATCACATGAGCTTTTTTAAGGGTTATAGAATTGTGGTACTACAAGTAACATATTTATGATAACCTAATATAAACCTACTTATATAGCCCCTTAACAAACAGTAAATAGGTACAGAGTGGTCTCCTTCTCGTCGAATACACTTCCTTTAGGGAACCAGAAAACAGAACCAATCATCATAATGACATATGTAATTTTCATAGTAAGTCAAATAAAGTCCGTTCTTTCTAATAGTGTAGGTTTTAGGTGCCTGGTAACAAAAATTTATCCAAAAATAGTGGCTTTCGGATAATACCAAAGTACCTTCATGATTATTAAATCGTTGATATTTACGAGTATCTAAAACTAATGACACCAAAATGATAAACCAAATTATGTTATAATACGTTGTTCAAACTACAGTCTAGATCAGCAATTTGTATATCTTGAAATCTTGATAAATGAAAACACTATCTAGGTTATTCATATTTATAAAATGTAATAAACAAAATGGTACTTTGGTATTATTATACAGAGGCCACTCTGCCCCTATCAACTACTCGATATTAGGTAATATAAGTAGGGAAATACACACGTACGTATTATAAATAAAACAAGTTGCAGTTAACTTTTTCAAACGTTCAACAGGATCTGAACTTGGTTTAAGTACTATCTCGAGGGATGTTTCTTTTTTTCCAGAAGTGCAGAATAGAAGGCGCCACTGAAGCCATTTCCGAACAGTACTTTTCCAACGTCAAATCAAGTAGAACGCCACTCCGCACTTCTGGCAAAAAAAGAAACACTCCTTGAGATAATACCCAAATTTAAGCTCTGATCACATGAGTGCTTGTAAAAGTTAACTTTGTTACCACTAGTAACCTATTAACGATAACCTAATCTACACTTACTTATAACGCGTAATGACAAGTAGTAGATAGTGTCATAGTGGGCTTTGTATAACACCAAACTACTAATAAAGCATTTCTTGTTACGTCATGCTGGTTTTTAGCTAACTCAAACTTCATGATGTTTACAGGAAAGATGTGATGAGTGAAGGAATGATGGTGAGAAAGTCGGTTAGAATGTTAAATGGCGATCAAACAAATGTGCATAGAGTCTTCTCTCACCGATGATCTAGTAAGGACAGTTGACAAAAAAATCCAAGAGAACAGACATTTCACCATGACAACGCTATCTGATGATTTCCACAAATTTCACGAACTCTTTTGTACGAAATTATTATGGACCGCGTAGGTTATCGTGATCTGTGTTCCCGATGGGTTCCGAAAATGATCACTGACGTGCACGAAACCAAGAGACTCGGAAGTGCTTTGAATTTTCTAACACAGTACAGTGATGATGGTGAAGATTTTTTTTTAACAAAATTGTGACAGGTAATGAAACTTGGGTCTGTCATGTCACACCAGAATCCAAACACCAGTCAATAAAGTGACACAATCCCCAAAGAAACAAAAATTCAAGACAACAATGTATGCATAAAAAATGCATTTTCTCTCAAGAGGTGAAACCACTAATGCGGCAAGGTATTGCGAAACCTTAAGAAAACTGAGGTGGGCAATTCAAAACAAACTGAGAGAAATACTCAGTAACAGAATTGTGTTGCTCCACAACAATGCTCGGCCCCATATAGCTGGTGACACTCAAAACATTGGTTCGACAATTTCGTTGGGAGCAGTTCAATCACCCGCCCTACAGCTCTGACTTGGCATCATCTGACCACCACTTCTTCCTGCACATGAAGAGAGCAATCTAGGCAGCCTACACTTTGAAACCGACGATGAAGTTAAAACTGCAGTGAAAGGTTTGGGCTTTCATGAAGAAATAAAATTGTGTTAAAAAATTGTTTACTTGTTTATTTTTTAACGGTACTTCCTAATTTCTGAACACGCCTTGTACAATGACAAATAATGAATTTTAGAACATTCAAAGTAGAACATTTCAAGATTGTAGGAAGTTATGGTTAGGTGAATTTACAACAGGTTGTTCATGATTTTTTTTTAGTTGTGTTTCCTATAACGCAGTAATGGCTGAAGGGATTTGTGATCAAACCATTTAGAATTTTATTTTTTACTGATAGGTACTACCTCAAGGGAGGTTTTTCGTATGTCACCATGATCTTTCACCATCCTTTGATGCTGCTCCGTGCTGAGTCACTTGTGTCAGGGACCTTTAAACCTTTAGATATTTTTTTTAGATATAAACCTTTATTCTTTGAAGGTTTAAATTAAGAAAACATCTTATATTTGGGTAACTTCCCCTGATTTTAGCATTGTTATTATTTTACGTATCCAATGATGGCATTAAGGCTGACGTCAGTAGCAACCAATACGAGGTTGACTTACGATCATAACAAGACCACATGACTCTCTTAGAATAATTAAATATTACTCTGCGCAAGAAAAGTAGTTTCACTTTTAATGCTCTATGACTTCATTATTTGTCATTTCCACAGATTGAAACTTTAATATTGTTTTGTTCAGGACGATAGCAATAGGTTAACAACATGATACTCGTATTTTGCCAGGTTAGCCCTTAACTTCACAATTGCCTTGGCTTTATTGGAGGCGAAGTTAAGACTACAATTCCTTTCTTTCACTTAACCTCAACCTCACTTACACATAGGCTAATTAGCCAATGACGTATAGATAGCAAATTATGAAAACCGTTATTAAATCATTTAATATAAAAATTGGTAGGCTAAAGTAATAATAATTGTATACCTCTGGCATAAAATTTCACTAACCTTAACTCTTTTCAGATAGGCCTAGGCCTACATGAAAAATGGGCAAACACTCATAATTACTAGGTAGCACAAAACATATCACAGTGTTTGACTTAAGGTGTTATTTTTCATATCAATAGAGATTTTGTGTTGTTCATTCATAACCTGCTAGGCCTACACATTGATTTAATAATTTATAAAGGATAATAAATTCTAGTATCAAAATTTATGAGTGTGGCTTGTTTGTAACATACTGACGGTTAAAATAGGTACCTATAACAAATATTTTAGTAATATTACAGAAAATCTTAAATATAAGGTTGCCTACTTACTGATCCAAGATCCTTTCTTTCTCTGCCTTGTTTACACGTTTTAGAAGTTTTAGGCCTAAGCCTATATTCCATTATTATAAGAAAATCTACATTTAGAATTAAAAATATTTATAAGTCGGTATGGATTCCTAGTGACTAAATGAGCTGAACTTTAATATCCACAGTAGTAAATCTATGCAGTAAAAAACACTAAAATGTGGAATTTTCAGAAGATAACATTAACATTAAGATAAACAATAACACAAAAATCCCGTATTTGGACAACGGAGGGAAACTGACAATACAGCTCTTACTGCAGGGTTACCAGCTAAAGCCAAAATATATTCCCTAATAGAGGTAAGATTTCCTACACTTTTCATACAATTCCCTGTATAATGGTTAATATTTTTCAAGTATTAATGTACATTTCCTTCTTTATTATATTACTATATTTTAACGCTATGTCAATTATTACAGTATCTAAATTCAACAGCCACGGCTCAATATGTAGTCACGCAAAGAATAGGAAAGAATTATACGCAGGGCTTACTATGTAGTCATGTAACCTAGATAATAATTTAACATTACCATGATCATCGTCTTTGTCGGTACACTGCTCTTTGTAGGACATATTATTGAACATTATCATGGCAGCATCAGGAAATTTCTTCAATATAAAAGAATTCTTAAAGGGATTTCTATATCACCCGCGTCACGTATGTTGAATTTATGCACTTTATCCTTTATAAGAAGGTTCGGTTAGCAATGTCTTCCTTGACGTAGATTAAGAAAGCCACCACACAATACTAGCAAAAGACAGTCATGGTTTCTAAGTGGCATACATGAGCTGCTATGTTTTAATTGCGCAATATCCTGACTGCCTTTTTAGAAGAATCCCCAG
Source organism: Homalodisca vitripennis (assembly GCF_021130785.1). NCBI lineage: Eukaryota > Metazoa > Arthropoda > Insecta > Hemiptera > Cicadellidae > Homalodisca > Homalodisca vitripennis. The sequence goes on along the minus strand of NC_060213.1, from coordinate 145,166,393 downwards.
CCCTATCTACCTCAAGAGAAGTATCCATAATACCAGGTCATATATGAGGTTACTGTAAAAATATGTAACACACAGTCGTTTTGCTGTCATGCTCCATACTTCCTGAGTAGAACAGGACTCTTGCTAACTACCCAGACAAGTTATCAATGTGTCATTTGCATATCATCCTCAAGTTTTGTTATCTTCAAATACACTTCAGCGACGTCAGTCTACTATGAGAAAACATACCGGATATGGAAATCGTCCTAATTGAGTTTGAGACGATTGATGAAAAACAAAAATCAATATCATGCAGTATATGATGATTAACAAATAACTATCATTAACACCAGAAAATAATAAAAATAGACATCAAAGTAATAACAAGAGATACAGTGAGGTGTATGTGTGGGAGTTTACAGTGTGGAAATGTGCATAAGGTAAGTTATAGTAGACAGATGAGATGGCGCTTAAAGGTGGTACAATGAAGGCGAATAAGTAAAGATCTTCTAAAAAGGTGACACAAAAACAAGATATCCTGAGAGTGTGAATTGAGCTCGAGAGATGTACTAAGATAAGATTAGTACTAGAAAACAAACAAATTTAATGTCACAACACAAACTGGGTAAGTCGCTTTAGGTTACACATGATTATTACACCGCATTAAGTTCAATGGACAGTAAAGTCATTGTCATCATAGTTCTCCGCGAACTAAACTTAATTTAAATATTAAATTAGGCTGTTTGTATTTTGTTACATTCCTCTCAGTTCGTCACTGGGGTAGAGAGAAACATCCTCATAAAGATTTCTACAATAGGATTTCCTGTAAGCCACTTTCTATTTGCTGAGAAAGAGGGGGGGGCAGTGGAATTTTTGTTTTAATATTGTTGACTATGAAGTGGGATTTTAGATTATCAAGTTCTTTAAAAATCGAAGTCTCTAAATCATCAACAAGTTTTTTACTTTCAATTTCCAGTTGTTGTGTAGTTAAGTTCCACAATTTTATAGTTGCTCCAAAGTTGTCTGTAAACTTCTCATAGAAAAGCAAACTTCGGCATTCCGGAACTCGTCAGCTTAAGTTTCTTGGTTGTTTTGCGTTTCCGTCAAGGCCATACGTTTTTGTTTCGTAAACGTCTAGTGCTTTGCTTTCAGCTGTTTCTAACAGCATTAGTCTTTTGATCAGACCTTTTGCTTCCGCTCAGGTACCAGTCTTTTGATCTCGGTCGCTCCCCAGTTCTTCAAAAGCTTTGATAACTGCAGACCATTGTTTTTATAAAGCTCTCACAGCGTCATACCTAGCAGACCACCTCGTCGTGTAAAGGATTTTTGTTGTAAATTTAATGTCTTTGTACATATTTAATACTTTCCATCTATATATTAATCTGCAACAAAATTATACAACTCTTGGAGGAGATTAAAGAACTATACAGCTTCAAGGCAGGAATCTACTGCAAGAGTATCAATTAAGTTCAGAGAATGGGCCGCACAAGAGACATTTGATGCAAATGGACTGACCAAGAATTCTTGCTTGTAGACCAAAATTCCCAGACATGTTTGACGCGTTGTCGTAAGATAGCCCGCAGTACTTTTATATGTCCAATCCTAAATGTTGCAGAGCCTCGTTGACGGCTGGAATCAAAACCCTTGTGTCCAACTTTTGGCAAGAACTTAAGAAATCTCTCAACTGGCTCTCCACTTTGCTTCAAATAGCGTGTTACAAATGACAACTGATCCACATGCGAAATGTTCGGAGTAGAATTCACAACAAATGAAAAGTATTGGGAGTTTCTAGCCGAATTAAAAATGTAAGTTAGTGCCGTACTGGCTTTTCAAGTAGGTAAACGAATTCATTGCACACATCGGATGAGAAATACGAAATGTTTCATCTCCAAGGATTTCCATATTTTCTAATTTGTTCGGCCGAAAAAGTGTCTGACTCAGCGAGATCTTCAAGCATCATCATGTAGTTCCCATTTGAATTGTACCAAATACTTCTGACTCCGGAAACGGCAATCGACGAGAAGCTAAAGCCTTTATCACAACGAAAACTCTTTGCAGTATAATTTTCTGGTGGCTCATTGTTTGATAAATCATTTCAGTAATCAACTTTACCCAATTTTTCTCCTCTTTCTTTTAAAATCATTGTATTGGTTTTGTAGGAAACAGGTTTCATGTTATATAAGTCTCACAGATACATTTTTCCCGTCACTAAAACCTTCTTTCACAAAAGAATACTTGGGTTGTGTTGAAATGAGAAATACGGCAAGGACTACAAAAAACTGGGCGTTTAGTTTCAGAGAACACCGCCCAGGCTCTATTTTGTTTTTCTCCATTAACTAACTAATTAGATGGAAAATGCCAAGAACGGCTCCCACACATCTTTTAGCGTGGATTCGTAATCACGCAATGCATTATTTATAACCCAGTTCGCCGGATCGCGATCGTAGCTAAATGTTTTGGGTTCTAAACTTGTTCTAAGTTGTTCTTCTTCATTTAGGCCTACACTGGTAGTGGAGGAAGAGAGTTCATCAGTAGAGATGCCACTAGTACTTGTACAGATTAAAGGAACAAATTCATCTGTTTTAAGTATGTGCACTTGTGTTGGTAACCAGTTTTTCAAAGTTCCAATACTGCGTTTTGACTTCTTTAAATTTAATTTTAGCTCTCTTCTTGAACTCAGCTTCAGATGGACTTTTTGGTTGGCTAATTTCGAAAACTAAAGTTTTAGGTAGTACTTTTAATAAGCGTTACATTTATTTAACACGTTTAGAGTTCGATAAAGAATAGTTTTTGAAAGGATTTCATTCGGTTATTACAAAAACAATATCATGGGCTTTCAAGCCACCGTACAAAAAGGCTGTGTGTGGCCTGTTATAAAACGCGCCCTTAAATACAGACGATAGTATAGCCTATTTAACAAGTTTTATAATTTAATACAAGGTTCAACTTAGCATGCTATGATTATTTTATGACACGGAAATTAACATAACCAAAATGTAATGTTAAGGTACTCAATATTTACAATATTAATTAATGCGAATGCCATAGTTAATAATTATCATAAATATCGATGATAATGATGATCATATACGACTTATCCCAGGTAGCCCAATACATCTCAGTTGATCAGTAATATCCAAAAAAGTTAACAAAAAGCAAGCAGAATGTCAACAGATCACCGACACAAACAATAACAGTGACACTTGAAGGTACAAAACGAATAAAATATATAGAATTGTTGTTAAACTTTACCAATCGTCTAAATAATACTGACTTTTTAACTCCTAAGAGTGTTCTATTTTACGACCTTACAAACTGTGCGCCTTCTCATTTATACACACTGTGAACGCTACCGTAATGTAAATAAGTAGTTTAGAAAACTATTGAAGGCAAATCAAAGCATTCGTCTGTCTGAAAAAGTGTAGATCGTTACCAAACCTTGTGTACACAAGACAGACTACACTAAAGTTGAGTTTTATATGTAATATTGTATACTTATATACAGGGCGTTCACAAAAAGGAATCCCAAACGTATGTTGGTAATACTACTCATCATTACAAGAAAATTTATATAAACATAGGTCGATAAATGACTCGTTTAGGCGCTAGCCACCATTTAGTACTGTTTATAAATATGTATTTTCTTTAAAACTAGTTAAGCTAAAGAAACCATGTTTGGCACATAGGTTTGAAGAGATGAGGAGAGAAACATTAATAAACATAATTGTGTTGTTTTCTTGAATATTAACAAAATGGAGACTGTTGAAAATATTTAAAGTTAAATAAAAAAACCACTATAGTTACAAAACATTTACCAGATACCAACTATTATGAAACTTTTATAAAAATTCCAACCGCACTTTTTCCAACGAAATCTATCAACGTAAGAGCGAGCACAGCGACTTTGGGAACACCGGACATGTCACAGTTGAGAGCTATCAGTTGTTTGTTGTATCTTTAAAGTCGCTGTGCTCGCCTATGCGTTAATAGATTTCCGCGAGAAAAGTATCGATGGAATTGTTATAAAAATGTTAAATTAGTTGGTATATTGTAAAAGTGGTATAACCTACTTAAAACAGCTGATGCCTGTCACAATACAAAATGTTTGCTGCTTCTGGCCTGTGAAAGAGTAAAATGGTTGCTGCTCGTTTATGCATTGACAGCTGTCGTTGAACCAATTACAGTTGGAATTGTAATACAAGTATTAATATGGTTAGTATTTCGTGAATATTTTAAAACTACACTGGGCTTTTGTTACTTGACTTTACATATTTTCAACAGGCGCCATTTTGTTAATACTAAAGATAATTTTTTTATGTAAGTTACAAGTTTTTATAAATTACATTTTTAAGTCTTCAAATTATATTTTCTAAATAAGTATATTCCTTTCAAATTTTAGATTATTTATTAACTGAATTTGCTCATGTATTCCATGTTCTGGCCTTGCATGGTTTATTTTAGAGGTTAAATCTTCATTTCTCATTTGTTAATGAAAATGTTTTTATTAATGACAATTCATTTCCTTATTTTAATTTAAGTTTTTTGTGTGTTATTGGTAGTGCAGACTGAGGAACTCGTTTCTCCACACACAGGCTGATGCCCATGTGGGGATAATTTCCTATAAGTTTTTTTATTATGTATTATATTTAACTCTGTACATAAATTTTGGAAATAAATCAATCAATCAATCAAATCAATAATAACACAATTATTTTGATTATATGTAATAACACACGCGGGTGTGTGTTATTTCATTTCAAGTATAGTTTACATTATGCATATAAAGTATATATCGCCATTATGTAATGTATGTGAGGTTAATTACAAAGTTTCGATTATTAAAAATGTATGTAGCAGTGGTTAGGTGGGCTAGGTCCCCGTGGTTAAGCAGAGAAATTACAATGAAAGCTTATGTCATAAAAATTATTAAATTCCGTAAATTTGTACGTATATGTATTTTTCCACGTAGAAGATTTATATGCTATGCCTATTAATGTAACTCACCACCAGACGGCGCGGCGCGGCGCTGCAAAATACACGTAGCCTGTTTTCAAAGCGCCTGCACATTATAAACGGCAATTAAGACACGGTTATTAAATAGCCAAACACTATTTGAAGGCGCTAAATTACAATGTATAAATATTGTCTTTAAAATAAATTTCTGGTTGGACCTAAAGCTTGAGTGTTGGACCATTTTATAATAAAGTACACGTATGTGTATACAATGGCTACTTTCGTACACTTTTGACAGATTTTCTTGATTGCGACAAAAGGCAAACTCTACATAGGCGTTGGAAATATACTTCACTTGAACCAGAAGTGCTAATGCACGGGCAAGGCTTACGAAAAGCGCGCGAAGCCGTGGGAAACAGCTAGCTATTTGATAAAGTGTTTCATAAATGGTTTTTCTAAAACTCCTGGCTATTGGGCTTTGTTCTGGTCCCGATTACCACATTAATTTCTGTTACTTATACAAGGTCAAGTTTTATATTGAGGATACGAAACCTAATATTACCATACATTAAAAAGCTATCTTATTATTTTTCTATTTTTATGTAAAAAAATAGATTACCAGAACACTTAATTATCTAATATGTCTCAAAGATGTGCCGGAGATACATACAAGGCTAACAGGAAGTACAGAGAATAAACTCTCTTGTCAAATCGACTTAGATCAGTTTCTCAAAGTGTGATTTGTGGACCCCCAGGGATAAGAAGAATAACATTTCACCAAATCAAGTAAGAATTGGTAATTAGACAACTGTACTTAACGCTAAAAAGCCATAATTGTATTGGTGAATGAGAATTTAGCGCTAGTAGGTTGGCAAGAGTAGGCTGCAAGCTACACAGTAAGCGCGTCTACAGAAACGGATTAAGTGAGGGGGAAGGAATGAGTCAGAATTCACAGATTTAGCAAACAAAACAAACTTATCCCTATTTGTACTACTTATATGTGTAAACAAACATTTTATACGCTTTGTAACATAAAAAGTGGCAAGAGAAATCGACTGAAGAACGTTAAACTAGCCTTGAGGTTGAACATTCGACAATTCTTTCCAAAACTTGGGACATTATAAAATTGAAGAAACAAATTCATTCTTCCCATTGACTGAAATGAGTTATAATGTTATATGTTCATCAAGAGAGATAGAGGAAATAATATGTATACTTAAGACTAATTATTTACTGTTAAAAATAATAACAGATTTTTCATATTTCTATTAATAACCATATTTGAATACTTGTAACGAATTTATTTATTTTGAGTCCTAATAAAACAAAAGGCAAAAATGAATTTCGAATTATTATTACTGCAATTAAAATGGGTCGAATAAACATTTTCAAACTTTTAATTGGTATTAATGAATGTGAGAATATGCAGATGTGTAATTGATAAATTATCTGCTTTGATATATTTTCGTGATAAGTATATTTCGTATATTTAATGTACATAATCAAATTAAAAATAAAACTATATATTTATGTATAATTGTATGGGCAAAAGTAATAATAATTAGCATAATGAGGTTTTTAGGTGGGTTACGTGATACACTTGACTTTGAGGACCTCTGAGTTAGATAACGGCAAGGTTGTGCCCGACCTATTCACAATCTCTGCGAAGATTAAAACCGTCTTTCAGAGTACAGTCCGATCATAATTTAAACCATACACTATGACTATACCAACCTCGAGTACACATCCCACACTCTTTTTTGTTCTACCTCCTGTACTCTGAGAATAAATTATATTCACCGTTAAAAATTGAAAACCCAAAAATGACTACCGGTTAAAAAAGTCATTGTCGAAATCCCGCGGATAAAATTTATAACCAAACTAATTTTGAGCATTTGCCCTGAAATTCCTAAACAGATTTGTGGTTTCAAAAAATAATTAAACTAGAGAACCTTGGACTGTTCTATATTTAACGCCGCTATGACGGGAAGGGATGATTCAGTTTAGCTCCAGTTTCTGCAATCTGACGCTGTCACAGACTTGACCAGTCAGACTTCAGACTCTGCATGAGAGGAAGGTGAAATGAATGGAGCTAAACTTAACATTCCCATTGAATCAACCCTTCCCACCACACCTACGTCATGTGTAGAAACCTCTGTTGCTCCACCATGCACTCACTTGTGCACCTGATGAAACAATGAGAACACCTATTTATTTATATTACACTATATTTTTAGTACGTGTGCCTCAAAAGTGGACATGACGCAGAGTTCGTTTTGAGCTTCTGGTTCGTCGGACTTTTGTTGGACTTCAGCATTTAGGTCTGTAACAGGGTCAGATTTCAGACGCTGGACTAAGAGGAAAGCGAACTGGAGCTAAACTCAACTTTCACATTGAGTATCATCATTATTTTCTAAATTGTTTAAAACAATTATGATTGTGACATTACTGAAGGTTTTGAGTAATAAAATAAACATGTTTTATCGCGTAATATCTTTACTAGTTACGCTAGAAAATATGAACGATACTTTGAATGCCAAACGGTTATTGAAGGGGGGTGCGGTCAGTGCAAAGAACCCTCTCCTCCTATTTTAACAGACTCTGTGGCTTCATATCTCCTATATAACAACATCAAACAACATCAGAATTGTTGTTGTTATCAATCAACATTGCTGCTTCACCTTATACTTTGCCCACATTACATCCATTGACAAACACTCACTGTGTGAAAATAAATAACGAGCCTGATCAAATCACAGAAATAATTTCACCAAACTCTAAATTACTTAAAATTAAAAGTATATTTTTATTGGCATTAAAACAACACTTTTTTATAACAAAAATCCACCTCGCTACTAAGTTTTCCAGTTTATTAGTGAAAAACTACTAGAAAAAGTTGCTTAATTAAAATATAAAAATAAGACACTTAAAATTGAATTATATTTCATAAAACACTTTGAATTGCTTTATGCTGTTTTGGAGTTCAGATTTCAAATTCACATCAACCAGTTACAATATTGTTAATTTTTATTATATTTTACACATTATTATAAATTCCACTTCACAACTTATTAAGACATAAACATAATATAAAATGTTTTCCTATGTAGAAGGGCAAGTTTCAAAAGTGTAAGAACCTATATAGCTGAGTATTTTTTTTTTATATTAGTGGAAAGTTTTGAAAATATGCAGCCGTATATACACTACTTCTCATATTTTGCAAATAGCTTTACCAGTTTTAACGGTTGCACAATTCATATTCTTACTAGGGGTTAAATTTTCCCACATCTACTAGTACATCAAATTAATACGTTGCCCAATTTCTTAAATATGTGTCCAGAGATATTACAACATTTCTATCAAATTGTTTAAATATTTGGTAGATTTAAAAATTAACTTCCATCGATTTCATGTCGTGATTCCCAAGAAATTATTTGATATATTTACATTTCATGACTGAGACTGATTACGAAATAATAATCAGATTAAAAGCTTATATAATAATATGACTGCAATTCTAATTTTACACAATATTACTCTCACAATAAACCTTAGTTGGAGACATTCTCGGACTTTTCTGCCACTCATTGATCATTGACTGAGCAGATCACAATTTTGAAAATGACTTCCTTTTCCAAATGTTAGCAAATTTATTTTTCTCTTGTGTATTACACAGTAGACCTATTTATGACAAATTCAAATAAATAATGTTGTGTTAAGATTTTTTTACTCTTCACAGTTTAAATGTAGGCCCTAACGTAGACATAACCGCACGGGAATTTGAATTTCTTACGTTATTGTGTAACATGAAAAAACAAAAGCTTCGTATTTGAAGGCAATTGCAATTTCCTAGTCGAATTATTTGTGGGGCCTTTAAATAACATAGGGAACGAATATGTTACAGAAGAAATCATTGCTGGCCACCATATTTGGAAAATAAATACACGTGGTTTAATTTTCACTGATTAGAATTTTTATGGTGCAAACAGCTTAAAACCACAACTTGAATAGCCGTAATAATTATAGTAATACAGGTAGGCACTTTACTGACTCTTTACGCCTTGTTCAAAAACACTTATTCATCATTAATCATCATACAGGGCAAATTTTAAAGAAAATATATAAGCTTTGTTTAATTATTGCAGATAAAGCAACGAACTTTATACGTAAGCACTACACCTATAAATCTACCTTTTTAAGCAAATATAATTTTTTTCGTGGACAATTTATTTAACAATTGCACATTCGAACCATCTTTGCTGCCATTTCCAGCTCGGTTGTCAGTTCTAGATCAGGTTTGCGAATTTTACTCTACTAATAAATACTTTTAAACTTCAACCTATGCTTCCTGTCGCATCCAGACAACATTTTAAATTTGTTTATAGTGGCCTTAAGGTGTGAGTAATTAACATGTTTAACTCGATTTTTAAACTGAAGTGTGAAAAGTTCATGGGAAACACCCCCAGAAGTGGCAACATGTCTGCACCATATGCAGTCATTGCTGCTGTAATAGATTTAGAATTAGAATTAGGAATGCGTTCAGTTTGTAAGAGAATAATGATTTCTCAACTGAACGCTGCCGCCGGCGGCCAAAAGACCAGCAATGTGCCACGTGTCCAATCAAGTCTTTTAAGTGGCTAGGAAAGATAATCGTGAGGAAGAAAGTTGGGCTCTGGCGGTCGAAACCTAACCTCACTCTCACTATCGGCCCATGGTAGGCCGGTTGGATTAACGTCTGCCTGGAGAGCAGCTGTGGTTTGTACTCTGGAAGAAAACTAAGTTTGCAAGATATCATATCAAATAATTTTGGCTGTCTTGTTTATTCACGTTGTGTCAATTTCATAGTTAAAAAATAGATTTCACGTCCTATGTTACTAAAATTATGTAAAATCGTATCTTTCAAGCCCGTTAAATTCCCTAGTTACAGGGAAGGATAGTGCCACACCTCCCTCGTGTAACAGGGCTCGCTGAGGTTGCACGCAAACATAGCCCATCACAAGCGAATTATATTAAATTTCATAGTTACAGGGAAAGATAGTGCCATACCACCGTCGCTTAACAGGACTCGCTGAGGTTGCCCGAAAACATAGCCCATCACAAGCGTATTATTTTAAATTCCCTAGTTACAAGGAAAGATAGTGCCACACCACCGTCGTGTAACAGGACTCGCTGAGGTTGCCTGAAAACATAGCCCATCACAAGCGGATTATATTAAATTCCATAGTTACAGGGAATGATACTGTGACACCATCGTCGTGTAACAGGACTCACGAAGGTTGCCTGAAAACATAGCCCATCACAAGCGGATTATATTAAATATCATAGTTACAGGGAATGATACTGTGACACCATCTTCGTGTAACAGGACTCGCTGAGGTTGCCTGAAAACATAGCCCATCACAAGCGGATTATATTAAATTCCATAGTTACAGGGAATGATACTGTGACACCATCGTCGTGTAACAGGACTCGCTGAGGTTGCCCGAAAACATAGCCCATCACAAGCGGATTATATTAAATATCATAGTTACAGGGAATGATACTGTGACACCATCGTCGTGTAACAGGACTCGCTGAGGTTGCCTGAAAACATAGCCCATCACAAGCGGATTATATTAAATTCCATAGTTACAGGGAATGATACTGTGACACCATCGTCGTGTAACAGGACTCACGAAGGTTGCCTGAAAACATAGCCCATCACAAGCGGATTATATTAAATTCCATAGTTACAGGGAATGATACTGTGACACCATCGTCGTGTAACAGGACTCACGAAGGTTGCCCGAAAACATAGCACATCACAAGCGAATTATATTAAATGTCATAGTTACAGGGAAGGATAGTGTGACACCATCGTCGTGTAATAGGACTCGCTGAGGTTGCCTGAAAACATAGCCCATCACAAGCAGATTATATTAAATCCCCTAGTTACAGGGAAGGTTAGTGTGACACCATCGTTGTGTAATAGGGCTCGCTGAGGTTGTACGAAATCATAGCGCGTCACAAGCGAATTATGTTAAACTCCCTAGTTACAGGGAAAGATAGTGTGACACCATCGTGTATAACAGAGCTCGCTGAGGTTGCACACAAACATAGCCCATCACAAGCGAATTATATTAAATTCCCTAGTTACAGGGAATTATACTGTGACACCTTCGTCTTGTAATAGAGCTCGCTGAGGTTGTCTGAAAACATAGCCCATCACAAGCGGATTATATTAAATTCCCTAGTTACAGGGAATTATACTGTGACACCTTCGTCTTGTAATAGAGCTCGCTGAGGTTGTCTGAAAACATAGCCCATCACAAGCGGATTATATTAAATTCCCTAGTTACAGGGAAGGATAGTGCCACACCTCCCTCGTGTAACAGGGCTCGCTGAGGTTGCACGCAAACATAGCCCATCACAAGCGAATTATATTAAATTTCATAGTTACAGGGAAAGATAGTGCCATACCACCGTCGCTTAACAGGACTCGCTGAGGTTGCCCGAAAACATAGCCCATCACAAGCGTATTATTTTAAATTCCCTAGTTACAAGGAAAGATAGTGCCACACCACCGTCGTGTAACAGGACTCGCTGAGGTTGCCCGAAAACATAGCCCATCACAAGCGGATTATATTAAATATCATAGTTACAGGGAATGATACTGTGACAAAATCGTCGTGTAACAGGACTCGCTGAGGTTGCCTGAAAACATAGCCCATCACAAGCAGATTATATTAAATTCCATAGTTACAGGGAATGATACTGTGACACCACCGTCGTGTAACAGGACTCACGAAGGTTGCCTGAAAACATAGCCCATCACAAGCGGATTATATTAAATATCATAGTTACAGGGAATGATACTGTGACACCATCTTCGTGTAACAGGACTCGCTGAGGTTGCCTGAAAACATAGCCCATCACAAGCGGATTATATTAAATTCCATAGTTACAGGGAATGATACTGTGACACCATCGTCGTGTAACAGGACTCGCTGAGGTTGCCCGAAAACATAGCCCATCACAAGCGGATTATATTAAATATCATAGTTACAGGGAATGATACTGTGACACCATCGTCGTGTAACAGGACTCGCTGAGGTTGCCTGAAAACATAGCCCATCACAAGCGGATTATATTAAATTCCCTAGTTACAGGGAATTATACTGTGACACCTTCGTCTTGTAATAGAGCTCGCTGAGGTTGTCTGAAAACATAGCCCATCACAAGCGGATTATATTAAATTCCCTAGTTACAGGGAATTATACTGTGACACCTTCGTCTTGTAATAGAGCTCGCTGAGGTTGTCTGAAAACATAGCCCATCACAAGCGGATTATATTAAATTCCCTAGTTACAGGGAATTATACTGTGACACCTTCGTCTTGTAATAGAGCTCGCTGAGGTTGTCTGAAAACATAGCCCATCACAAGCGGATTATATTAAATTCCCTAGTTACAGGGAAGGATAGTGCCACACCTCCCTCGTGTAACAGGGCTCGCTGAGGTTGCACGCAAACATAGCCCATCACAAGCGAATTATATTAAATTTCATAGTTACAGGGAAAGATAGTGCCATACCACCGTCGCTTAACAGGACTCGCTGAGGTTGCCCGAAAACATAGCCCATCACAAGCGTATTATTTTAAATTCCCTAGTTACAAGGAAAGATAGTGCCACACCACCGTCGTGTAACAGGACTCGCTGAGGTTGCCCGAAAACATAGCCCATCACAAGCGGATTATATTAAATATCATAGTTACAGGGAATGATACTGTGACAAAATCGTCGTGTAACAGGACTCGCTGAGGTTGCCTGAAAACATAGCCCATCACAAGCGGATTATATTAAATATCATAGTTACAGGGAATGATACTGTGACACCATCTTCGTGTAACAGGACTCGCTGAGGTTGCCTGAAAACATAGCCCATCACAAGCGGATTATATTAAATTCCATAGTTACAGGGAATGATACTGTGACACCATCGTCGTGTAACAGGACTCGCTGAGGTTGCCTGAAAACATAGCCCATCACAAGCGGATTATATTAAATTCCATAGTTACAGGGAATGATACTGTGACACCACCGTCGTGTAACAGGACTCACGAAGGTTGCCTGAAAACATAGCCCATCACAAGCGGATTATATTAAATATCATAGTTACAGGGAATGATACTGTGACACCATCTTCGTGTAACAGGACTCGCTGAGGTTGCCTGAAAACATAGCCCATCACAAGCGGATTATATTAAATTCCATAGTTACAGGGAATGATACTGTGACACCATCGTCGTGTAACAGGACTCGCTGAGGTTGCCCGAAAACATAGCCCATCACAAGCGGATTATATTAAATATCATAGTTACAGGGAATGATACTGTGACACCATCGTCGTGTAACAGGACTCGCTGAGGTTGCCTGAAAACATAGCCCATCACAAGCGGATTATATTAAATTCCATAGTTACAGGGAATGATACTGTGACACCATCGTCGTGTAACAGGACTCACGAAGGTTGCCTGAAAACATAGCCCATCACAAGCGGATTATATTAAATTCCATAGTTACAGGGAATGATACTGTGACACCATCGTCGTGTAACAGGACTCACGAAGGTTGCCCGAAAACATAGCACATCACAAGCGAATTATATTAAATGTCATAGTTACAGGGAAGGATAGTGTGACACCATCGTCGTGTAATAGGACTCGCTGAGGTTGCCTGAAAACATAGCCCATCACAAGCAGATTATATTAAATCCCCTAGTTACAGGGAAGGTTAGTGTGACACCATCGTTGTGTAATAGGGCTCGCTGAGGTTGTACGAAATCATAGCGCGTCACAAGCGAATTATGTTAAACTCCCTAGTTACAGGGAAAGATAGTGTGACACCATCGTGTATAACAGAGCTCGCTGAGGTTGCACACAAACATAGCCCATCACAAGCGAATTATATTAAATTCCCTAGTTACAGGGAATTATACTGTGACACCTTCGTCTTGTAATAGAGCTCGCTGAGGTTGTCTGAAAACATAGCCCATCACAAGCGGATTATATTAAATTCCCTAGTTACAGGGAATTATACTGTGACACCTTCGTCTTGTAATAGAGCTCGCTGAGGTTGTCTGAAAACATAGCCCATCACAAGCGGATTATATTAAATATCATAGTTACAGGGAATGATACTGTGACACCATCTTCGTGTAACAGGACTCGCTGAGGTTGCCTGAAAACATAGCCCATCACAAGCGGATTATATTAAATTCCCTAGTTACAGGGAATTATACTGTGACACCTTCGTCTTGTAATAGAGCTCGCTGAGGTTGTCTGAAAACATAGCCCATCACAAGCGGATTATATTAAATTCCCTAGTTACAGGGAATTATACTGTGACACCTTCGTCTTGTAATAGAGCTCGCTGAGGTTGTCTGAAAACATAGCCCATCACAAGCGGATTATATTAAATTTCCTAGTTACAGGGAATTATACTGTGACACCTTCGTCTTGTAATAGAGCTCGCTGAGGTTGTCTGAAAACATAGCCCATCACAAGCGGATTATATTAAATTCCATAGATACAGGGAAGGATAGTGCCATACCACCGTCGTGTAACAGGACTCGCTGAGGTTGCCTGAAAATATAGGCCATCACAAGCGAATTATTTTTAATTCTCTAGTTACAAAGAAGGATAGTGCCACACCACAGTCGTGTAACAAGGCTCGCTGAGGTTGCACGCAAACATAGCCCATCACAAGCGGATTATATTAAATTCTCTAGCTACAGAGAAAGATAGTGCCACACCACCGTCGCTTAACAGGACTCGCTGAGGTTGCCTGAAAACATAGCCCATCACAAGCGAATTATTTTAAATTCCCTAGTTACAAGGAAGGATAGTGCCACACCACAGTCGTGTAACAAGGCTCGCTGAGGTTGCACGCAAACATAGCACATTTCATTCTAGAATTGTGTGGTGGACAAACAGACAGATGGACAAACAATTATACATAAAATAGATTTTAACGTCCTATAAGCAGACAAATCTTTAATTATACAAACCTATTGAAGGAAAGTCTTTAATGACGTTCAACCAAATCTCAATGCCGGGCAAACACTATCGTAGAACTCATTCTTGACTACGTATAAATTAACGTTCAGGCAAAATTTAAAATCTACAGACGAGATCTTGTTACGTAATTACATATTCAGTAATCTGAATATGTTGAAATGGACTAAATTTATGTGGTGTGAGATTAGGAGCTACTGTATAAGGTCCCACACATAATAAGTCGTGTGGTACAGCAATTTTGGGGCAGTGTTCATACAAACAAGTTGACGCAAGAAAATACAATTTCAACACCTTATACAAAATTGCAGTTATTATGAAATATAGATTTAGATAAGTGATAATTTTGAATGTAAAGCAGTTTTCATTACAGAGTATTAATTCTGAAATATTGGATTATTTGTTAAAAATAAAAGTGCCTCTTTATTTTGTTGTATACATGTAATACGACAGTGGTAAAGTAGATGGGCTCAAATCAGCAAATCAGAAGTTGTTTATGTTTGATTAATGTTTCACAATTTTCCTGAATGCAAAGTATGAATACTGTAAATACATACTCGTATAAACTTTAAACAACTTTCTTTTTTGTTAAATCACTTGATTAACAATTATTAGATCAAGTGAGTTCAAAAATTAATTCAAAATAGATAACCCCTCTATTGTAGGAAAGAAAATATAATTCATAACAATATAAGTACGATTGATTTTTTTTTTTCATTAATTTAAAACAAACAGGAATGTGTGCTTTATTTCCATCTTGTACAAGTACAAACGGATTCTTCCAACGTGCTAAATTTCGCACTGCGCCCAGTGGACTCCCAATGTGGGTCAGCTGTCATGTTGGCAGATTCCATATTGGAAGAAGACTACTCTGCAAAATTCCTTGGAATACTCCTCGATCGAGGGTTGACATGGAATAACCACATTGACCATATGTGTACCAAACTGTCCTCAGGAATATATGTTTTGAGGTCCTTGGCCCGGAATTGCCCCAGTCAGGTATTGATTGCGGCATATTATGGGCTAATTCACTCTCACCTTTCCTATGGGGTGATGTTGTGGGGGGCCTGTGCAGGCAATAATGTCCTGAGGGTGTTCAAATTACAAAAAAAGCGATTCGTATTATCGCAAAGTTGAATTTCAGAGAGTCGTGCAGGACAGCATTCAAAAATTTGAAACATTTTAACCTGTTGACTTTGCCCAGTCTCTACATTTTAGAAACATCTTTGTTCTGTTTGTCTAAATGTGCCCTTACCAGGGGACGTGACATACACGGGTATGAGACTAGAGGCAGAGATAACTACCGAACTGGAAGACACAGAACGGTAGTTTACGAGCTCTTGCCTTCGCAGGCAGGTGTTCACTTCATCAACAGATTGCCAAATTCTATGAAAAACGCCCAAACGCCCAAGTCGTCAAAAGCGCGTGTATGCGTTTTCTGGTGTCAAAGGCATTCTACAGCGTTGACGAGTTTCTGGCGTTTAACTGGGAGACCGCCCAATTCGATAACTGACTCCAGCGCTGTAAGTGGGTTGAAATTGGCGAAGGATGAATGAGACTGGAATGCATGAAAAATTATGTAAATTTGAATGTGGTAGTTGTGTGGTGTGAGAGTTTAAAATTTAGAAATAATTATGACGTTTGCCATACAATGTGAAGAAATTGTTGCGAGCAGTTAAAGATTTGATTTGATTTGGATTAACAATGGTTTCTGCACTTTCCTAAGCGCACAGTCAGGTTTCGATTTATTTGTAAAATTTCACAATGTTACAAACATTATATTACAATATTGCGGTCTTGCATTTACAAAGACCACACAGTTAAAAATCTTCACATGAAACTTGAACTGACACAAAAGGAATGTTCGACATTCGATGCTCGCACCACAGGGTTCACCCGAGTGCAGAAAGTTCGCGAGGAAATTTCTCTTGTTAGTAACAAGATCCGTGTGTTTACGAAGTGTTCGCTCCGGTAATGGATAATGGACATCTGCACTCCGGTCATCCGATAGTCAGCGAGTATCGGTGTGCTGCCGCTGTGGTCTGGCGGTGGGGGCTACACCTCGAGTTCACCGAGAGAGTTCTGTACTTCAGTCCGTCTCGCGCGTTCCGCGTCTATAGTCGGCCCGGGTCCGCGGTTCCCGTCACGTCGGCTTATCACTGATAACAGTCGTCTAATGACATGTCCCATTGTTGATCTCCTTCGAGTAATCCAGACAAAATACATTTTAAATCCATAAGAGTGTTTTAATATTTTGAACTTGTGCATACAATAAACCTATTTTTGTCCTTAGACTATAGAACAAATCTTGTTCTTCAGTAAACTCGTTTCTTGCAAGTCGGTTTCCCACAAAATTCTAGATCTCGCGACTCCAGGATGCCTCCAGTCGCCCGACTGCCCTCCTCATCGTACTGGATCCCTCCGTCCCGCCGCCCCAGCGGGATGAACAGCACCGCCACCTCCTCCACGACCGACTCCGCCGACTCCACTCCCCGCAACTACGTGGACCCTTGGGACCTCGAGAACTACGCCTACCTGCGCCGCCACTGTGCGGACCTGGAGGACTCGGACCCTGTGGTCTCTCTGTCCACCAACGGTCTGGACTCCGCACACTCAGATTTCTACTTCGTCCCTGCGCGACAACCGTTGACTCCTCTGCCGCCGCCCCAAAGGTTAGAAGTGTTGTTGCATTGTATCCAACTTGCTCAAATTACGTAGTATTATAAAGTATGGGAAATTTAAAGTTTAGCGTTATTCTACCAAAGGTTCCTCCATCTTTGAGAACTACCAAAGATCTTTGAAGTTCCATTAAATATTACCGTTCAAGTTTTTATGTCAGCTGGCTATACTACGGGGTTGTCTGAAGGTTCTGGTGTGTTAAGTTATAAATTATCCATGCCTCATTTAAGACTTTTCACGAACTCGCAAGGGACGCTCCCTTTTAAAGGTCCTTTTATACAGGGTGTACATAAAGTCCTGCACTGGTATAATATTTTCTAAACGATAACAGATAAATGAACAAGATTTGGTACATCAATACTACACCTAAAAATCTACTTTTTGAAGGAACTATCAGTTTTCTGTAATATCATGGGGACGTCCCGCAAGGAGTCGGAAGGAAATCTTAAATAGGAGCATAGGTCAATATGCACATCATTTTAAAGGGCTTATCTAGCAGAGTTTAATGCCGCAAACCGCACTCAAAAAGATTGATCCAGTACAAAATGGCGGCTGTTCAAAGGTTTTACTTGGTTACATTTCATTAGTAGCCATAACCCCGGTAAAGCAAAACTGCAACCAAACGAATACTGCAGATAAATACTACATTATGATTGTCAGTTGTACAGAAGTGAATTATGACGTAGGTTATCCTCAAGGGGTACAAATATGGTCCTAATATATTGATAACGGGGAAAACCTGATAACAGTAACAATTAAAAAGCTCTTATCTTTGGGTCGCAGTTTGGACTTTCCAATTAGCCAGTCTATTCATAGTAGGCTATTCTAGTTTTCTTGTTTTAGTAGTGCTGTCCAACCTTTCTATCAGTGCACTTTAGTACAAAAGAGTTTGTCGTATTGCTTGTAGTTCTTCAACTACACTATGTTGCTTGACGAACGTGAACGTATAACACTTCTTATGATGGTTGGTTGGGGAAACAACGGACGATCACACGAGGAAGCATGCCATTTATTTCATGACTACTTTCACGAGAGGCAGCCAATTTCTAGAACAACTGTAGGGAGAACTGTTCAACGCTTTATGGAAACAGGAAGTGTTTCCGATCGTCATAGGACAGGAAGGCCCGCTACTGCGACAACTGAAGGCAACTCTTTAGATGTATTGCACTCATTTATTGAGAATACGCAAGAGTCCCTACGCTCAGCAACACAAACTCATGACATCTCTGTTACGTCTGTTAAAAAGATTCTGAAAGGGTCTAATTTTAAGCCTTATAAAGTTCATTTGGTGCACGAACTCAACGAAGTTGATTTCGATCGACGTATAGAATTTTGTGAAACTATGATGGCCAAAATAGATTGCAACGAAATTGATGCAAACAATATTGTGTTTTCAGACGATTGTTCATTTATGCTGAATGGAAGTGTAAACAGGCACAATTGCCGTTACGTACTAGAGTAGCGAAAATCCTCACTGGATGCGGGAAGCACATACGCAGTATTCACTAAAGGTGAATGTCTGGCTTGGTGTGATAGGTACCCAGTTGGTAGGTCCTTTCTTTATTGAAGGAAATTTAAGTGCAATATCATATTAACGTTTGCTAGAAAATGAAATTACACCAGCAATTCGAAACATGTTTGGAGAACATTACCAGAATATCTGGTTTCAACAGGACGGAGCACCCCCACACTACGGCATTGACGTAAGAGCCTATTTAAACACTGTTACCAATATATTAGGACCAAATTTGTAACCCTTGAGGATAACCTACGTCATAATTCACTTCTGTACAACTGACAATCATAATGTAGTATTTATCTGCAGTATTCGTTTGGTTGCAGTTTTGCTTTACCGGGGTTATGGCTACTAATGAAATGTAACCAAGTAAAACCTTTGAACAGCCGCCATTTTGTACTGGATCAATCTTTTTGAGTGCGGTTTGCGGCATTAAACTCTGCTAGATAAGCCCTTTAAAATGATGTGCATATTGACCTATGCTCCTATTTAAGATTTCCTTCCGACTCCTTGCGGGACGTCCCCATGATATTACAGAAAACTGATAGTTCCTTCAAAAAGTAGATTTTTAGGTGTAGTATTGATGTACCAAATCTTGTTCATTTATCTGTTATCGTTTAGAAAATATTATACCAGTGCAGGACTTTATGTACACCCTGTATATACAAAGGTTGCTTTTATATTACATCGCTTAAATACTGTCAAACCTTCTAGGGATTTTTGGTCAATCCTGTATAATTCAAGTCATCGTTCACAACGGAAGGTACTTCCTCTTGCACATGTTTTAAAAAAATCACAACGAAGCTGAATAATCTATTTTATGTAATGGGTAAAACTTGTCTATGATGCAAACTTTAGCTCAGTAAATTTATATTGTCGTTACTGAAATCGAGTCAGCAGAGTTATCTGAGAAGTCAAGTGGCCGGCCGGTTTCGTTAGCCTTTCTAGTCTTTGGCTAAGCAAAACCTCCCCACAAATCTCAGCTTTGATGATAGAGTAGGAAGAGACCGTGCCGATTCTTCGGGAAGACGACACGATCAAAATCTGACCGGATGATAAAGCGAACACCCCTGCAGTACTAGACTCAGTAGGGAATAAGAATAACGGAGATCTTAAATGCTGACACATTTGCATACCATGTTAATACAGACTTAGTTGATGCCTTTGATCGTAAAGTAGTATAAATTTGCAGGAAACATAAAAAATATTTTCAAGGACAATTAAGATTAAAATTACCTACTCAATAATCCAAAATTTCTGACGTATATCTTTCTAAAATCCAGAAACAGGAAAAATAATAACGATGATAAAAGTAAAACATAATTCATTTCATTCAACAATTCCATATTATAATCAAAAGCAAATTTTCAAACAAAGAATTAAGGGAAGTCTAATGAATAATAATTGACGAGGAAGATTTATGCAACACATTAATTTGTATATGTACGTGTGAATTTGTAAATTTGCTTGACATTAAAAATATCAAGCTCCATGGTTATAATTTTCAACAATAACACTGACAATGTTTAAATTTTCAACATTCGCAACCGGTTTTAGAGTTCTTACAAAAAAAGTTAGAGATTGACACATGGTTCTAATTTAAAACCATTATATTTTTCAGAAACGTTAGAATGCACGACATTTTGAGAAATTTTCGGTTCTCCAGTTTACCATATAAAATCTAACGAAATTGTTTTCAATTAATTAATTCTCTGAATGTTATGTTGGAGGGTAGCATTTAGTTTATTTTGTTTAGCTCTAATAATCCTACCGTTTACATTTGGCTATCTTACCAGATTTGACCTACAGGGTACCATTGTAATTACAGGGTTACCTATCTATGGATAACACAGTATTTAATCTTAGAACGGTAAAAGTGTATTAAAATATGTAACACGGACCATTACATAATTGTTTATTTATATCATCAAGGAATGAAAAGTGCTCCGTAAGAGAACGTCCAGAACTAGATACTTGAGATATCTCTCTCTTTCTTGATCTTTCAAGACATCATCTATAATAGTAAGATGGATTGAAATGAACATTTGACTCTGTTTTCCACAAAATCACATAAGAAATATTCATACACACACATGTATATCATGGGCGTGTATAAGGGGGGCTCAGGGAGCTCTCAACCTCCCCCCTCGGAATTTTGAAAAAGAAAATATGAAAAATGCACAAAGTAGTTTATATTAAGCATCTATATTGTCGTAAAATTCAGCAATTTCTCAGTGGAAGATTTCCGCGGGGAGTTTTGGACTTCTTTAACCACTCAGTGTGGCAGCCTCCCCCTTTCCCGAAATAATACTCTATATACGCTACTGACAGATATTCAAATAGTCATTTTCCAGTAGTATGGAGGAGTATACAATAATTTTTTTATTCTACGGGTTTTTAATAATACAGTCGAAACTTAAAACATCTGCTTGTTAAATTGATTTTAAAACTCAATTGCAGTTTAATCCCATCTCTAACATTCTTATATTGCGTTATAAACAACTTTATAAGTCAAATTCCATAATTCTAGAATAATACATTAACACTTTATAACTCAAAGTTCTAGTTATGAGGAACTCTATTACCTGAAGTTTAGGATGAGCCACCTCAATAAATTGAAGTTAACTCAGCACCTGTGCCAGTAATCGAGCAATTAACTGTCATACAACATGTCATGTTACAACAGGAATCTCCCTCACCCCTAACCGTCGGCTCTAAATCTACCTGTACCTGTTTTGTACCAGCACTTTTTTTATTTGCTTCCATACACATTTGTAAATTGCGTTGGAACACGTTGCCTACCTTCACTCTACATTTCACTCTAAAGTTAAGCATCAAGAAATTCGAATAACAGCTTTTGCATGTGATGAGGTTCAGGTAAAATAATAATTAATTGCTAAGCAACACAATCTAGAGACGCGGGTTCAGTATCGTTTTTGGCCCCCTAGAAGTGTTCCCATCAGGGTGGTTTATATATTCTACTTGAACTTACACTGTAGTGTAGTATTAATTGCTTACACCGGATAGAGCTAAAATATCTCTAACTGCAATTTACGTGATATTGGGGTAAACGAGTTGATCGATAGTTCTAGTTTACTATGGAAGATGTCCGGATGGAGCTCCCTCGTTTTGTCCAAGGCCGCTGATAACCTAAACATGAGGGATTACCGTCCCATATTGCTCTGACTGTAAAATATTGGAATATAACTAGCCTCAACTTATTCCAAGGTGTTGTGACAGATATAGAGGCCGCTATTCCTCCTCGAGGGATCTCGAAGAGATGCGGACAGTATCTCTTCCACAAGCCGTATCCATCCTGAATATCCGTAACTCCGGAAGCAAGAGCTAATGTTCTTTTAGGACTAAGTGCTATAAGGTGTATCCCTAGTAAACAAAAACCCTTTCTTGGTCCTTTGTAAGTCGAAGTCGGCGATTTTCACCCTCGGTAACTCAGACATATTATATTCGAAATATTCCATTACTTGTGAATTGATTTAAAATAGGATATAATACACCTTAGCTGCGAACGTTACACTAAGGACTGTATGGATGATACAAATATTCAATGCCATCCGGACAATTCTACGTTACCGTACTCATAAAATGAGGTCGTGTGTTCAAAATATATATAATGCGTACTATTGCGGCGTTTGCACCACACGGTCGTAATGTAATTAGGGTATGTTATAGCAACCCCAGCTGGAAGTACAAACTACGCCACGGTCAGTTTCTGTGGTTGTGGGACGAAATAGGCCGAGGGTGGAACCTCTCGCCTTTCCCGGGTATTCTGGCGCAGCTCGGGCTCAAACCATAACTGAGTGGCACTTCCACGCCGAACGCCGAAGTTAGGAACCTCTCATTCGCGCCTAGTTTTGTACGGGATGATTCAAAAGGCTATGAACCATATTTGAATAATTGCTGTTATAAGAAAACTCAGTATTATTACTTTGTAATGGGAAACTGAAAAAATTCTTTTAGTGTATGAGGTTTATTTAGTGTAGCAAACATGGCAACACTGTGCAAATAGGTCTTTTTATTAAACTAAAGCCCGTTTGTAACTGATTTTAATCTTGCGCAAGAACAGAAAGTATTCATGGTTTTCTTATTGTTTAGCAAGATATATGCTGTATCGCATTGCCACGTTGAATTCATTGCTGCTGTATTTATTAGCCCCCAAAACTTGCAGTAAAAGTTCGTAAAACGTGTTAAAGAAACGGGAATTGTCCAAAATAGACCTAGACGTGATTGGCCTTTTTTGCTCCTCACTTCGTGGATAAGACTCAAGAAACGTTACAAAATAAATAATCAACTAATAATCAAATGATCAGTACTATCAGCGAAAGAAATTTGTGACACGCTTTTTTGAACACCGTGTACAATAACAGATAACATTATCTGATAAAGAGTATCCTTGAAAATACGTGTTTTAGTACGTGTGCCAACGTATTTGGTATTATTGATTTCAACATATGCGATATGTACAGGGGCCGAGTAGGAAATGGTAGAAGTATTGCGTAACAAACTCTACCTGTCACTCAACGTGCACCAGAGAATGTGAAAGCCCAATTTGTGAATCCTGGTGCAACCAATTACATCTCCACGCCAGCTGATCACAAGAAAGGTTAAATCCTGTTATGTATTAATATTTATGATTACAATGTATTATTGCAAATATATGCGTTTTTATTGTTAATAACAGCAATAAAAATAAAAATATAATAGATTTTTTTTCATTTATCACTCCCACTGATTCAAAAAATATATATTCCATGTGTGGTGTATAACCATCTGAAATGTTTAATTTTTAACGTGTATACTTATCCATTGGAGTTTGCTATGTTAAAATTGGACCTTAATGCATAATGTTTTGTAAACGTGGAATAATATTAACCGTACTGTGTTACAAGTAGAAAAAATGAGGAGCAGTGTTACCGTTTGACAATGTTTGTCAAAATCTGATGGAGGCTTACCCAGAACAGGTGGGAATAAATATGAATAACCAAAGTTCAAAATCAAATTTCGTTGCAGCACGGAGATCAATGCAGTTTACACAAGTCAAGTGTCGACCTCATGTAAGATTGTTATAGGACTATACAAGTTGAGTTATCGCATCTCAATGGTGTTTTGGCGTTGTCTCTAATTTGAAGATTACAAGGAAGCGAGTAATATTTAGTGCAGTAATTCTTGTGTCATTTCGTACAGCCCTTACAAATGCATCGTTTTTAAACACGAATCAATTATTTCATAACCAATAACTAGACGGAAATAAAATTCTTTAATAAACATTAGTACAAATTATGCTACAGTATTATTTTTATTGTAAATAATTTGCAACTACATAAAGAACCCTACATGAGCAAGCAGTATGTACGTCGATTTTGGTGTGGTGACAGATCATTTAATATTACATGATCAGGAAACAGATCATGTATATCGTTTGATTTTGCCAATATTACAATGTGATATTAAAACAATGTTGAAAGCTGTTATTATGGAAGCAATTGTATATAACTTTTATAATGAGACAATACAAACCTAACATCGAATGCACCAATCATATCAGTATCATATGAGTGATACAGTGACAGTGATATGATATCAGTATCATATGAGTGATACAGTGACAGTGATATGATATCAGTATCATATCTTGTCCGAAATATAATTTGTCCAAAATAATGTATATCCCACTTAGAATTTATTTGAAATAAGTTTTATTACAAATTTGTAACTCATTGTTAGGTTATGATGATGTACTTCTAACAGAGGTTGTCTACCCAGGGGTGTCATGGTACGGAGACTCCACCGTCCCTCGCTGATCGTGGCTCCTGAGGACACCGCCCTGGTGGAGGAGGAAGACTTCTACAACGCCCGCTGCGAGGTGACACCCTGCTGCCATCAGCGGCTGAGGCGGCAGTCGTGCTGCCAGCAGCACATGGCTTCCTTCCATCCAGGTGAGATGTTGTTATAGTAGAGAATTTATAGCATGACCGGTGACTTCGAGATGCGCCGTAGGCAAAGACGGACCTAAAGTGGTGGGGGTTGGAGCGGCTCAGTTTGTTGCCGTATTTAGCCTTGTGAACTTCGGTCTCCAGTCTTCTATACGTGCCGCCCAAAAAACATTCGCTTGTGCCAATTCACGAGTTGTAATACAATTTGTGAATTAATTGCGTTGTGCTCATTACGTTTAAGAAAACGCAAACATACTAAAAGTAATTTGGACAATTTTGATTTGGGTGTAGTTCGAAGAACAATAAATAATTTTCATCGACAACGGGACTGAGTTTTTTCTTATTCTACTGTGTATATTGACAAATTAGTTTAACCAGTTTTATATTAATTTTTAATTTAGCAGCTAGGCTATGTCAGTTGAAAATTTTGTAGTGTATAATTGTATCTACTATCGTAAATCCTGAAGCTTACACGGTTAGTATATGATAAATAGAATTTTAATGGCTAACAAAGCGTAACAATTACAATTCTGAACTGTTGTCGTCGTTGGAGATCAAGAATAATATAAATTCCTACCCTTTGCCAATTTATGAGAACCCTTTTTTACCACCAGGTATCTCTACTGCGAACTCATTAAGAAGGGTGAGCTATGAACACAATTTCGGCAGAACATAGTCATTGTTAAGATCACGTACATCCGGTCCCAATATTTCCAAGATTTCCTGTATTGAATTCCCCATCATAAAAGTCCGTCGCCGTAACTTCAAAAGAGTCTAGAAATGTTCAAATATTCTCAAGGTCTCCTATATTAAATTGCTCATCATAAAAGACCACCGTGGTAAGAACATAAGGGTCTAGAAATGTTGGCAAACACTACAATATTCGGCTCCCGCCACCACTATGAGCCGGGAGCCGAAAACTCTCAGTAGGGTTAGTAGCACCGTATTCACTCCCCTACTTTAGATTGTGCCCCCACGCGCTCAACTCCTCCACTCCTCACGCGCATCCCACCGGTCATGCTATAACTTCCCTACAGTACATTACTTGAAGCAACCCGGTACCTCAGCTTGTATAGAATTAGCTTCGTATTCCAAAACCTCAGGGTTCGAATGGTTAAATCTATAGTATAGTATAGTCAAATCAGTATCGTGAGGATCGTGTGACAAGAATAGACATGACGCGTAGTAAGTAACGTCGAGCATGGCTGCTACCTGGCTAATAGTGGTGGTCCTGGTCTCCAGTAACTGGCAATGGTGGTCCCATGTTAATAGTTAGAGAGGGCTTACTATCCTTAACTTCCCTCGGTAAAGATACATTCTCTGACATTAACGTTTGCACTCGTTTTAAAACCTTTTATTAAATTCTCCGTTATGGTTTCAGATAATGCATATCTTAATTAGGTGTAGGAACTTCGATTAAATTAAATTCTACAGGCGTACAATATATTTTCTGGCAGATGATTCAAACCTCTAAGTTACGCTGAAATATTGAACATATTTTAATATTGCAGTTATCTTAAAATTTCTCCACCTCAAAGGAATTTTAATATGATTTTGTTTTAGAAAACGATGATTTCTTTCAGACAAAACAATTTGATTGGAATTCACTCAGTAACTTATTGCCTCAGACATGAATACTTTTGAAACAGTTCAAGTATTATAAAAATGTTTGGTACTCGACGTATATTAAACCCTCCCTAAAGATATTTGTATCAAACCAAACCGTCCCTAGACGTGAATACTTGGATATTGATTTCCATATATTCAATTAATGACAAATCATGGTGCTAATCTTAATTACCCAGTGTAATTTTAATCACCATTTGACGATTATTTAAAAAACGAAAATTGTTAGAATTAAAATTATTATATTTAGCATTAAATCCTTTTTTAATTTAATATATTTCAATAAAAATTATTATTTCATCCAATATGTTTAAGCTGAACCCGTTCACTATTCAAGCATGGAAAAAGAAAGAATATGAAGACATTTACACAATTGTATGAGGAAAAGTGAAGTTTAGATTCTACGCATGATGACCCAGGACACGACGAGGAACTTCACACCTGTCCCGTCCGACAGTGAAAGTAGCCTACTGTTCAACTTGGTATGCGGTACAAGTGCACCTTGCGCAACGGTCCAAGTACACATCCTTGCCGGCTACTACACTCGCCGACTGTTGCAGAACCGAGAACCGCAAGTTCTACCAGAGTATTAATAGCATCTCTCTCGTCCTCAAACGTAACCCATTGTGAAATATAGTTCATGTCGTCTACTACACTCACTGGCTATTGCAGAACCGAGAACCGCAATTTCTACCAGAGTATTAATAGCATCTCTCTCGTCCTCAAACGTAACCCATTATGAAATATAGTTCATGTCGTCTACTACACTCGCTGACTATTGCAGAACCGAGTACCGCAAGTTCTACCAGAGTATTAATAGCATCTCTCTCGTCCTCAAACGTAACCCATTGTGAAATATAGTTCATGTCGTCTACTACACTCACTGGCTATTGCAGAACCGAGAACCGCAAGTTCTACCAGAGTATTAATAGCATCTCTCTCGTCCTCAAACGTAACCCATTGTGAAATATAGTTCATGTCGTCTACTACACTCGTTGGCTATTGCAGAACCGAGAACCGCAAGTTCTACCAGAGTATTAATAGCATCTCTCTCGTCTTTAAACGTAACCCATTGTGGAACATAGTTCGTGTCGTCTACTACACTCGCTGACTATTGCAGAACCGAGTACCGCAAGTTCTACCAGAGTATTAATATCATCTCTCTCGACCTCAAACGTAACCCATTGTGAAATATAGTTCATGTCGTCTACTACACTCGCTGACTATTGCAGAACCGAGAACCGCAAGTTCTACCAGAGTATTAATATCATCTCTCTCGTCCTCAAACGTAACCCATTGTGGAATATTGTTCGTGTCGTCTACTACACTCGCTGACTATTGCAGAACCGAGTACCGCAAGTTCTACCAGAGTATTAATAGCATCTCTCTCGTCCTCAAACGTAACCCATTGTGGAATATAGTTCGTGTCGTCTACTACACTCGCTGACTATTGCAGAACCGAGTACCGCAAGTTCTACCAGAGTATTAATATCATCTCTCTCGTCCTCAAACGTAACCCATTGTGGAATATTGTTCGTGTCGTCTACTACACTCGCTGACTATTGCAGAACCGAGTACCGCAATTTCTACCAGAGTATTAATAGCATCTCTCTCGTCCTCAAACGTAACCCATTATGAAATATAGTTCATGTCGTCTACTACACTCGCTGACTATTGCAGAACCGAGTACCGCAAGTTCTACCAGAGTATTAATAGCATCTCTCTCGTCCTCAAACGTAACCCATTGTGGAATATTGTTCATGTCGTCTACTACACTCGCTGACTATTGCAGAACCGAGTACCGCAAGTTCTACCAGAGTATTAATAGCATCTCTCTCGTCCTCAAACGTAACCCATTGTGGAAATATAGTTCGTGTCGTATACTACACTCGCTGACTATTGCAGAACCGAGAACCGCAAGTTCTACCAGAGTATTAATATCATCTCTCTCGTCCTCAAACGTAACCCATTGTGGAATATAGTGCGTGTCGTATACTAAACTCGCTGACTATTGCAGAACCGAGTACCACAAGTTCTACCAGAGTATTAATATCATCTCTCTCGTCCTCAAACGTAACCCATTGTGGAATATAGTTCGTGTCGTCTACTAAACTCGCTGACTATTGCAGAACCGAGTACCGCAAGTTCTACCAGAGTATTAATATCATCTCTCTCGTCCTCAAACGTAACCCATTGGGGAATATAGTTCGTGTCGTCTACTACACTCGCTGACTATTGCAGAACCGAGTACCGCAAGTTCTACCAGAGTATTAATATCATCTCTCTCGTCCTCAAACGTAACCCATTGTAGAATATAGTTCGTGTCGTCTACTACACTCGCTGACTATTGCAGAACAGAGTACCCCAAATTCTACCAGAGTATTAATATCATCTCTCTCGTCCTCAAACGTAACCCCCCATTGTGGAATATAGTTCGTGTCGTCTACTACACTCGCTGACTATTGCAGAACCGAGTACCGCAAGTTCTACCAGAGTATTAATAGAATGATTAATGATAATGATTTAGAAGATAACTGCCATCATTTTGCATATTTTGCTATGAAAACGGATGGTTGTTGGTATTATAAACGTCTTATTTAAAAATGATTTGTATAAAAAAAGACGATAGTTTTTCTTGAAATCGATTATCTAATTTTTCTCAAGAATGGAATAGCTGTGCTAATTTTTTTTTTTTAGGAATGATATGCAAGGGTAACGAAATGGTCGAGAGACACGTGTAGAGGTTCTAACACATCAGGCATTGTAACTTGCGCAACTCGTTGTGGCCAGGCATGGTACACCGTATCACTAATGTGATCAACATAACAGACAGTTGCACTCTCCGGGCTCTCATGCGTGCGCGTTAGTGAGCGTGCGAAAATCTGCAGAGAAAACGAGAAAGTAGTCTGCGCCTGGGGCCGCCCACTGGGCCAAGTTCACTGTCCGGCAGGTTCACCGCACAGGGCCCTGGAGGAAAGCGTGAAAAATGAGGAAGCGTTTGATAAAATGTGATAACAAATAAACCGATGCAACGTAGTATCGAAGGGGCCAACAGGACTTCTTCATAGATCTGTTTGTGAATGTTAGCTTTTGTTCGTTTTGATTAGAAAAGACGAAACGACTGAGATAATGACCGTAATCTCTCATCATGGGATTTTACAGGAGGTGGCCATGAAAGGGTTTCTCGCCTTCTTGCCTTATTTATTTATTAGCTTTAAATAATAAATATAAATGTAAATAGATGAAATATACGTGTGACTTGTCAGTCGCAGTATAATAAATATAAGTAATATATAATATAACATAAAGTAACTATAAACTGTAATAAATTCATGAAATAATTTATAAAAAAACTAATAAGTAAAACAATAAAAAAAAAAACAGAGTAAAACACCTTATGAGGCGGTGAACACTTTCATGGCGGAGTAATAAGCTGTCTGGCTCCTCGTACAGTGCAAGTCTGTGTATCGGAAACCGGTAGTCGATATGGTGTAGCTAGTAACAGTACGATTATTGGGAAACTTGCTAACATTATCTTTTAGAAAAACTGGACATTGAAATAAATAAGTTAATAGAAGTTTTAAAATTGTGTTTTAATGACAGTTTGTTTACACGAATGTCTGGGTTGCGAGTTGTACACTGCCCTTGTAACAATCCTTTTCTGAATCAAAAAATTGAATTTGGCTCAATAGAATTTCCTCAAGCCATCACTCCATGCCTCAAGTGCGAATATACATAGGTGTAATGTTATGGCAGTATCATAGTTGGCTGACCGTGCAATAACTTTGTAGCAAAACAGGCAGAGCTTAACTTGCCAACCAAGTATGACAAATGTTCCCTCCATTTCAGATTTTGGTCTTAGATTGTTTTTTGTTGCATGCTTCGGCCTGAATGCTCTGCAGGAATAGAGGTATTATAGAAATTTGACGATTAGTATTTGCCACTCGTATCAGCGAATACGCACGCACGCACCCCCACACTCACGAGGCTAGCCCGACACGTGGTTATTCAGTAATCTCAGACTCATGAGTAAACAATACTATGTGACAAATTGAGCGTCTTATACTTTGTTTGTCATAATTCTTCTCGTTATGTTGTGAAGAATTTATATATACTAATCACTATAGAACACAATTACAAATGACGATGGTGAGGGGAAGCCCACTACACTGGTGATTATAATAATGCGGTAATACTGCCGGTCCTAGTACCCTGCACTGTGTGTGTGTCTGGGTCCATCCGCACTTGCTATTTGGAAATAATATAGTACTTTGCAGCCAAGTACAGAGCCCACGGCGCAGGAATCGCAGTTGTGTATTTACTAAAAAACTAGCTTGGATCATGTAGTAGGTATTTACAGACAATGACACAGAAAACTCAACATTCTCCAGACATTCAGCATTTCTCGCCCGTATCACTACCGGAACGGAAATCATCGAAGCGAGACGTCCAAGGATGCTGGGCTGTAGTCGAGGCCTCATTCTTTTCCAGGTCATTGGTCACTGAGATAGCCCCCTCCCTCCTCCTCACTAAATCACCCGACGGAGCGAAAATTTTGGATTAGAATGGGGCGGCCAACGTGGTGTCTATTAAATGAAATCAAGGATAGACAACTTCCTGTGTAGTTACTATAGATTATTTTTTATATCTAACTATTTACTTATGATTGGTAAAAAAGAAAGAATAATTTCACAGAAAACTGTTAGGAAGCAATTACTTTACTATTTACTGCGGGAAAAGAACTCAGCAATGTAAGTAGCCAAGATATAGCAAATCGGATCTTGAGTGGATCGGTCTCCGTATAAAATTTTAACAATTCGGTAGTTCTTGACTTGTAACAACCGGTTCTACTGATAACCATGTTGACTTTAGCCTCAGAAGACCAATGTTGAACCCCAACCACTTTTACGACCTTATTTTTATCGTGGAGTATGTCTTATTTTAAAAAATCGACACGCTTTTAAGTTTTTTCAATAATTTTATCGGTTATTCAGAACTAAAATCTCTAAATTTTAAATATTTTGTCATTTAGATATTATAGAATTAAACGTTTGGCTGCACATGATTATACCTCTAAACGAGACTCATTAAATCTGATAAAATTAACTCCACCAAAACCTAGCTTGAGTGTTCCTCGTGTGTTTTGGTCTATAAGCTGAACGGATCTCTGCAATGTCGTATATCGTACATTCAACACGCTTATCACTGATGTACACAGTCATATAAGAAGGTTACAGACCCTCTACCCAAATGAAAGTTTCAAATATAATCGTAGGAAAAATGTATTGGTAAAAATAATCAACGCAGAAAACATCAATATAAATTTATACTTTACATAATTCATAACTTGTAGATTTGTCCTGGATCTGTTCCATTGTCCTTCAGTACCCACTCCAAGTAAAAAGCCTCCTTCGAAAATCCTGGCTACGCAAACGACACTCATGGATATTTGCGTTTTCAAAATTAGTAATTTACAAGTTATACTACAAATTGAAATGTTGTAATGTAATTACTTGTCTGATAACTAAAAAAACAACATACGTTATTTTAATAACTCAGTTTTGGCAAAAATGCATAGTAATACAAATCATGTATAGTTACTTTTACAATTTCCTCTATTTTTTAATGATTTTTTTACAGTTATATGGGATTTTGGTAAATGTTCTCGAACTGTTTACAAGTTAAGTCAGTTCACACTATTTGACACTCCTAAAATTTGAACAGAATGTATCTTTTTATCCAAACTTAGAATATTTATCAGGAATAGCTTACTTATACGAGTTTTTCCAAAAGATGAGCTTAACCTCTTTTATATATAAAAACAATAACATTAGATTTAACGCGTTTGACCGTGGTTTTATGTGATTTATGTATGCGACATCAATCTGTTACAAATATTCATGTTCTTACCGAAAGTTTCTGAATGCATTCACCGAACATGATCCCCATAGCCTATAACCACATAGCGTTCAAAAGTTTATATATGTATACATCAATATATATATATGCTATATAACGCTACTCTGGTGAAGTATAACTGTCCAAAAGTTTATATATGTATACATCAATATATCTATGCTATATAACGCTACTCTGGTGAAGTATAACTGTCCAAAAGTTTATATATGTATACATCAATATATCTATGCTATATAACGCTACTCTGGTGAAGTATAACTGTCCAAAAGTTTATATATGTATACATCAATATATCTTTGCTATATAACGCTACTCTGGTGAAGTATAACTGTCCAAAAGTTTATATATGTATACATCAATATATCTTTGCTATATAACGCTACTCTGGTGAAGTATAACTGTCCAAAAGTTTATATATGTATACATCAATATATCTTATGCTATATAACGCTACTCTGGTGAAGTTTATAACTGTATACATCAATATATCTTTGCTATATAACGCTACTCTGGTGAAGTATAACTGTTCAAAAGTTTATATATGTATACATCAATATATCTATGCTATATAACGCTACTCTGGTGAAGTATAACTGTCCAAAAGTTTATATATGTATACATCAATATATCTATGCTATATAACGCTACTCTGGTGAAGTATAACTGTCCAAAAGTTTATATATGTATACATCAATATATCTATGATATATAACGCTACTCTGGTGAAGTATAACTGTTCCAAAAGTTTATATATGTATACATCAATATATCTTTGCTATATAACGCTACTCTGGTGAAGTATAACTGTTCAAAAGTTTATATATGTATACATCAATATATCTTTGCTATATAACGCTACTCTGGTGAAGTATAACTGTCCAAAAGTTTATATATGTATACATCAATATATATATGCTATATAACGCTACTCTGGTGAAGTATAACTGTCCAAAAGTTTATATATGTATACATCAATATATCTATGCTATATAACGCTACTCTGGTGAAGTATAACTGTCCAAAAGTTTATATATGTATACATCAATATATCTATGCTATATAACGCTACTCTGGTGAAGTATAACTGTCCAAAAGTTTATATATGTATATATATGTATACATCAATATATCTATGCTATATAACGCTACTCTGGTGAAGTATAACTGTCCAAAAGTTTATATATGTATACATCAATATATCTATGCTATATAACGCTACTCTGGTGAAGTATAACTGTCCAAAAGTTTATATATGTATACATCAATATATCTTTGCTATATAACGCTACTCTGGTGAAGTATAACTGTCCAAAAGTTTATATATGTATACATCAATATATATATGCTATATAACGCTACTCTGGTGAAGTATAACTGTCCAAAAGTTTATATATGTATACATCAATATATCTTTGCTATATAACGCTACTCTGGTGAAGTATAACTGTCCAAAAGTTTATATATGTATACATCAATATATATATGCTATATAACGCTACTCTGGTGAAGTATAACTGTCCAAAAGTTTATATATGTATACATCAATATATCTTTGCTATATAACGCTACTCTGGTGAAGTATAACTGTCCAAAAGTTTATATATGTATACATCAATATATATATGCTATATAACGCTACTCTGGTGAAGTATAACTGTCCAAAAGTGCTGAAATAAGTTGAAACTTAGTAATAAAATTGATCTTATAAATATCTCGGGTA
The DNA here is from genome assembly GCF_021130785.1 of Homalodisca vitripennis. Classification (NCBI taxonomy): domain Eukaryota; kingdom Metazoa; phylum Arthropoda; class Insecta; order Hemiptera; family Cicadellidae; genus Homalodisca; species Homalodisca vitripennis. The sequence goes on along the minus strand of NC_060213.1, from coordinate 145,131,997 downwards.
AATTTGTTGGCCAGTGTGGTACGCCATTTTTTTAGTATATGGACAGTTCAAACTGAAAAATCCCTAAGTCCGTTATTATATGTCAATATTATAAATGTTATAAACGTCTATAAAAGAAAAAGTATTCTGGAATGCTTATGAAATGAACTTTAAGCTATAATCAATGGTTTTGTATATCAAACACTTTTCGTTATATAACTCTTATAATTTCGACATTTATAATTTCTTTTAATGTAAATCCCATTAAAAGAATAATAATATTTCCCAAAAAGTCTACCTACTCTTTCAACTAAGCCGGGAGGACTACTTCACGTAAATCCGACTATTTTTTAAGGATTTCTCTATGTTTTGTTTTGTTGTAATTATTACGTGCCTATTTACTTACAGCGCTTCCAACTGAATCTCGGAAAATATGCTATTTTAGTAAATAAATTTGTACAATACTTTTATAAGATGTTTATGATCTTAAAACGGTTTATTTTTGCATCAGATATTTCAATAAACGTTTCAGAATTAAATGGTTCCGGACGGCCGAGCGTCGACAACAGCCTACTGTGTCAAAACCTGCCATAATCGTCCAAGTTACACCTTTTTATTGCCCCATTATTTCCGGAGTAACGCGCCACTTTCACCGTGTACTGTATCGGCTGTCGCTAACCAGGTTACGCAATAATTTCACGTTGGTAATTAGCAGTCCGCGTAATTATGAGGAGCGTAGTGTCCCGCTACGTTTACCTCGCTGCTTATGTAAAGCAGACCCGCATTCTTCCCGTTTGTTGTTTGGATAAAAACCGATGCACTTGGATGGTTCTGAATGTAACCGTATTACTGTTGAAACACTTTCGATTGTTATAGTTATGATTAGTGTCTTCTGGTACTGATTAGATAGATAATTGTTTGATGCACTTGGATGGTTCTGAATGTAACCGTATTACTTTTGAAACACTTTCGATTGTTATAGTTATGATTAGTGTCTTCTGGTACTGATTAGATAGATAATTGTTTGATGCACTTGGATGGTTCTGAATGTAACCGTATTACTTTTGAAACACTTTCGATTGTTATAGTTATGATTAGTGTCTTCTGGTACTGATTAGATAGATAATTGTTTGATGCACTTGGATGGTTCTGAATGTAACCGTATTACTTTTGAAACACTTTCGATTGTTATAGTTATGATTAGTGTCTTCTGGTACTGATTAGATAGATAATTGTTTGATTCAACCAGAGCTTATTTGTTCCAAATACCAGAGGTGGTCGAGGTATTTCTTGTATGCCCCAAGAAAATTCTGAACATTCAGAACTCAATAGTAGTTTCCATCACTAGACAAATATTTTTTACGTACGTATCCACGGGAAATCTCTTACACGCGGTGAAAGGTATGTAATTTTGTACAAAATGGAATAAAATGGTTCCCAGAGCTACAGGGGCTGCAAGAAGTTAGATAATTCTCCTATTAAACCACGCGTGGAGGTTTGATCACTTAAAAAGAGTCAAAAGCCACCAATCCTGCTCTTCTCAATTTATATCAGTTTCTCTTTTGTTCCATTCTATGTTGCAGCTCATACAAAATTTATTTTTTAATGAAACATCAAATTCATCTTGATTGAGTACAATCATGTTAATGGTTATTTTCAGCTTATTCATTGTGCAGCTTCTTAAGAACATTCCAAACGCTAGAGAGGTTAGATTCTTGGAACAATATAATGATTAAAATGTGTTTAATGAGTTTTTAATAGTGTTGGTCTAAACGACTAGTCGACTACCTGTTTATTCGACTAGTGCCCAAAGTAGTCGACTAGTCGGTTGATTTGACTAGTCGTTGCTGAACCACAGGTTGTTAGTAATATGAGTTACATTGCGTTTTGCTAAATCGAACACTTGAAACATTAGCGACTTGTACATTTAGTCGACTAACGACTAGTTGTTTATACATTAAAGTAAAGATGTAAACTTGTTCATTTGCTAATAATGAAAAGCGTCAGACATCACAAAAGAAGACCGTACAATTAATTAAATAGTTTAATTCAGTATAAATGTAACCATTAGTTTTTCTACCTACAAAAAGTTATAATCCTCATAATACAAAGTACAAATTAGGCATTTTAAAGAAAATGCTCATGTTTTGTAACACGGTAATTGCATTGGTCAATATGAAATTACAAAATTCATTTGTACTTATTTTACAGTAGACTATATAATTTGTTTGAATTGTCTTATTTTTTATTTTGTATTACAATGTAAAAAAATATTGTATTAACATTTTTTAGGACAAGTCTACTTATTCTATCAATTGCTACTTGTTCGGCAATATTAAAAAAAGTCTTTTAGAAGGGACTGGCGTTGCTAGAAACTATATGTTCTTTTTACAAATAATAAATATCTGAAATTACATTTTTTTAATTTATCACTGTAAGAGAGAGGGTTTTTACGATCGTACACTTTTGTATACGATTTATATTTCCTCTCAGAAGCTGATTGTTTTTGTAACTCATCCACGAGGCGTTTTGGCATGACAAAATGTCTGATAGGATTTTAGTAGACTTATAAGTCTAAGTAGTAGGGCAAGTATACTAAGGACACGCGCTCAGTACTCGCAATTCCTGAATCCAGTTTTAAGCATCAGTGAGTGCAACTGAGGTACACTCATCATCAAATACTAATATAAGCGACCATGTTGCACACCGTCATGTCAGGTCACGTCGTGCTAAAACTGGATATCACACATTTCTGACCGGTGTGGACGTTCTTATTTTACAAAATATTACTTCTTGGAAAGATGCCAAGCAGGTGTGGATCTTGATAGCTTGTCTATTCCCGTCCCACTCCCTCCTCCAGAATTTTTGCCCACCTTCCCACCTACGTAGGTCCAGAGGCTCTTGCAGGGTAGTTCGGGTATTGATCTACATTATTTTCTCTCCGCCAAAATAACTTTGCTTTCGATCATTCATAGAAATTTTTTGTAAATTTAAGACATTAATAGCGATAGGCCCTGTTATCATATTAGTTTAATGATAAAGAAGTTGGTGAGATCAAAATTAAAAATATATGAGATATAAAGAATTTTATAGAGAAATTAGTTAACCTATACAATCTTTATTCTCTTTTGTCTTATTTTACGCCTGAGGACGGTTTCGAAATCGAATGATACTATCTCAGGCGTAAAATAAGATAAAAGGAAACATAGATTGTTAACACAACATACTTTTCTATCACATGGTTTAACACATTCAGAGCCTAATAAGTATGAATAACAATAGAAAACATGTAAATTACACATATGGCATAACCTGGTACTAATATGGAATAAGTAGCACTGAGTGTGCTAATCTCGTCTTATGCAGCATTCGTACGTGCCACTATCACTAGCTGAAAGGACTCCTTTGGCAGATAGTGCAATTGGTCGAAAGTCGCCAGAAGTATTGACAAAATTATCTCCGAAGAGAAAAATATTTTACGATATTGTGACAAAAATGTTGTGACCACTCGTCAGAATGGGAATGTTCTGATACAGCGTGGGACAGAAAGGGTTTCCTTTAACAATCGAATTAAAGTGTAGTCATTTACCATAGGTTTTACCTTATAATTACGGAATAGATATAATACATAATACAAAGTGAGAGGCGCTTCATTGAAGTGTTTGATGATAATTTTTGTAAATAGCCAATTTGACTTGTACCATGTATTAATATCATTGCATATTTCTATTTGTACTGGCCCATTGCACATGAGTGACTGATACACCAGAATATGGAATGTATTGAATTCAAAAAGGATTATCCACCGATTGAAATAATCCGCTCCGGGTCTTGCTTATAGTTTTGTCATTATATGTCTGTGTGTTGTTCTTTCAGATTTCTATGTCATCCAAAATACTTCGTTTTAAATGCGAGGAACATTTTAGTGTGTCAATTCTGTCCGTTTAAGACGCCAGAGCAGGTACTTCTCTAGTGTGTCCTGTCAGAACCTTCTCCCTGCTGGAGACAGAGCCAGTGGCGGCTCCCAGGTTGCAGAACACGCGGGAAGTGAGTTATCTGAGGGCGGGTTTCCGAAACGTTCCCACAGTCACCTTTCAATGAAACACGTTGGGACATCACCGTTCCCTCATGTACAAGCTTTCTCACAATCTCCGGCCCGGGCACTGGGATCGATCCCTTTCTAATACAGCGATATCTACTCGGCTAGACAAGTGCAACACGTTAGAACCTCAAATGTGGCCTACTATTGAAGAAGTTTGGTCATGTACTACTGTTTGTCTTTGGGTGCTCTAACACACTCGTAATAATCAATATGTTTCAATATAACGGCACTCAAATAGATAGAAAACATCAATTATATCACATCAATATTTCATTGCATAACTCATTCTTTTACAGTTTACGTTCCTGTGAGATTTCAGAGAAACACTTCTTAACTTGTAAATTTCTGAAGTAAAATAAGCTATACTATAAAAGAGTTCGTTCCACATGGTCAGATAAATAGTCTTAGCTGGGATATATTCTAGTTATGTATTTACTAGCTGTTACCCTCGGCTTCGTAAGCAAATTCCTGCAGTATGACAGGTGCGCACAGGCATATTCTTTTTAAGTGACATATCAAGCATACCTGGGACAATTGATGATAATGTGGTTCCCATCTTCTGATACACTTTATCTCGATGGCTCCTAACGTTGAGTAGCTGCTATTGCGTCATCAAACCCTTCATTACAATATACGGTCACTAACAATGGATACAGATTCCCTGCAGTTGGACTCTATAACCATTGTTAGTGAGCCTCTGCGGTAATATGATGGAGTCCTATAGGAATATTTAAATTTGAATAGGCGTATTAAACATTAGTAGAACAGTGTTAATATTTCTTGAGAAAGTTCAACACAATCACGTATAATAGTAAACATTCAAACATTGACATTCATAAGACTTAGGATTAGAATAACTTCATAAAAGGACATCCTTACCTTACCGCGGGATCGTTCCAATATACCGCGCTAGTTTTGAACTGTCTGTTTTAACCTTAAGAAGTATTTACAAACAATCTGTAACTTTTACAATACCGTCTCCCTTGATATTTTTTAAATCTGTATTCTGTGTATTCTCATATATCCTGGATATTCAGCTTAAGTTGTATATATTATATATATCCACAGGAGGGTTCACTTCTGGTTGGTTTATACCTTCCACTTTCCACCCCCACACTGGGCACAGCAAAATCCGATGTGTCACTTAAATCTGGGCAACGCTGTGGATGTCCAGGAGCGGCACATTACTAACCGCAAATGTCAAGATCGATAGTCTAGTACTGCAGGAGATGACTGTTGGAGTTGGTGGAGCTCTCTAAGTGTTAAAGACAGAGTTGATAACATAACCATACGGGCATGCCAACCCTGCCCGCTTTGCCTGGAGAGGCTGATACAGAGCTGGCCTCCCCTTCTTTCAAGGACACACAACTGAGATTAATGCCCAAAGTCCTTCCTCATGGATCACAACAGGAGGCGGCCCCTACCTTATTAATCCAGAACATCCTATAATTCCAGATACAGCGCAAAGGTCCTTTTAGAACTAAGTGCCATTTCTAAGCTTCTTCTCCTAATACAACAAAAAAACTTATATCAATTTATATTTGATCAGCACTATACCCCTCATCACTGCAAAACAGGTTCGCTGCACTCTATAATTTCCTCAGCCCTAGATAAATTGCCCGTAGTGTCTGGTGCTATATTTTATTTGCTTGTCGACAATGGACAGGAATGGATATGAAACATCGGGTAGAATATTAATTGTGGAATGAGTTTAAATAAGAAATTATATTTCCATTCATTACTACAAATATTCATAACGTTACTATCTTATTATAGTAGTTCCGAAACATAAACAGGTGTTTCAGTGTTTAAACTAAGTTATACATACTAAAGCCTAATCGGTTTAGTAGTTTTCACAATACCACCTCATCTCTAACATTTGTAGTATATGTTGAACAGTGTGTGGCATATTGTACTCTTTTGAAATAATCATTCAGACGAAAATCCTGTATACGTTATCATCACTAAAGTGAAGTGCTTCACACCTTCCGTTAGAATGTGGGCAATGTGTTGATATTGTGTGTAAACAAATACTGTAAAATATTTATTAGGGAGAACATCGTGAAACTAGAAGCATAGTGCTGGTAGGTTGGGGTTAAAATTCAAAGTAGTATTTATTTACATGTACATGTAATTTTGTTTTAAACGCATGTGACTCTGTATATGTTGCGATAGGCGTAAGAATAATAAACAAAATATCATAACTAGTTATATTTTCTTACATATTACTTCAACATCATGTAAAGTTATTTCCGTTTATCATGACATTATTTTCCTTTTCTCCAAATTCAGTAATTTATAATTATATCCACTGAGTGATTGAAATATTTCCCAGAGTCTGATGTGACAGACACGATTGACAGCACAGGGAAAACTCGGTGGCAGTGATGAAACCCGGCGGAAAACGTGTTGATGCAAGCAGTTGGTAACACTGTATCAGATCAGCTGTTCGGCGCGGTAATCAGCTGTGTGGCGTGTGGGTAATGGCGGGACCTACGACAGTAATTGGACTATTAATTGGTGGATCACTCTTCTCGGAGTTAGTCCGTTATTCGTTGTCGTGTTGATTAATAACCCATCAACGTTTTACCGACTCTCGGCCTATATTTTATCGTTGCTGACTTTCCGTTATTTCAGGATTCATGAGTTATGCGGACTACTTCCACTTCCATTCCACTTGGTTCCACGCTGTTCAACCTTTCACCGTTCATGTTTGTATATACACTATAGACACAAACGAAACAAGCAAAATACTCGGATCGTTGTCGGTTGGGGGTGGTACAAGTGTCTCTACAGAAGAAATGCTTGATTAATTCAAAACTGTGATTCTTGTACAGTCATAATTTAGAATGAGAAGTTGTAATTGCTGAAATTCCCTTTTTTATAACGAAAACTTCAGAAATCAAACATCATGTTGACTGAATTATCCTTACACACCCTGAGAGCTACTGAGTGCAGTACACTGTATAGAAAGTAAACAACATGGTATTGCTCAAGGTAGCTTACTGCAGCAGAATTATCCTTACACACCCTGAGAGCTACTGAGTGCAGTACACTGTATAGAAAGTAAACAACATGGTATTGCTCAAGGTAGCTTACTGCAGCAGAATTATCCTTACACACCCTGAGAGCTACTGAGTGCAGTACACACTGAGTATAGAAAGTAAACAACATGGTATTGCTCAAGGTAGCTTACTGCAGCAGAATTATCCTTACACACCCTGAGAGCTACTGAGTGCAGTACACTGTATAGAAAGTAAACAACATGGTATTGCTCAAGGTAGCTTACTGCAGCAGAGAAGATGATGACATGAAACAAATCAAGATGATATATTTATAGTAGATATAATTCTTGATCGGTTTAACCATCTTCTATTTTTAGAAATGTTGGACCTTAAATACTCGTATATGGACCTCCCAATTCAAGGAGAAAATAACTATGAACACATAAACATAATGGTAGTTCTCATAGTAACTGTCTCCCTCCCCCTACTCAAATCCAATTCCTGAACACCTACTGCGAAGCAATGTACGAAATATATGGGGTTTATCGTTATCCAACAATACGCATACAGAATTGTTAATATATTACGTTCTATGTTGAAGCACAAAGCGTAGTCCAAATTTATGATCCTAAATTGAGCCATTCCACTATACTACATTATACGAGTATAGTACTATTAAAGTTGTTCATTACTTAGTTTCCCCAAACAGACACACTCGAGAGAAACTGTTCTGATAACAATTCAAACAATAATAAACTAATGAAAAGTGTATGTAACAAGTAAATAAAACCATAACTGTTATTTTATTTATATCATGATTTTTTTAATAAATAATAAATTATAACATTTGCTTTTACTTTACGTATTGAAGGATTTACAATTCTTGTATCGCTTTATTGCTGTTTAAAATGCACTCTCATTTTTGTCATAACAGCATTTATTTGCTTTCTGCCCACACTGTTCTTACCAAACGATAACAAGTTTATAATCTATTGCACTTGGATATTTCGCATCAAAATTCAAAAATTATAGGCTAAGATAAATCCTCTTTGTAGTCAATATTAAAATTTCCAATTTGATAACCTTTTTACGCCATCAAGATAATTAGCGTGTGAAAGGTGCTATTCATAATTATATAATAATCTCATAATTGAAATTAAAAAATCGTCAGAGCTGTGATTCACTAGAGTGGTACAGAGACAAACCGGACTGGGGTTCAGAACAAATTGAAAATTCATGTAATCCAGAAGTAGGGTTTCCCAATGGCCAACGACACCTGGTTATTAAAACTCTTAAGAAGTCAATTAACCAGAACAGTATAATAGAAGTAGGGGTTAAAAACAAATTAATGAATTTGAAGAAAGTACAATGTTGAAGTTCTCATCACATGTCATTAGTACGTATTTAATTCAAACTAAATCCAGTGTTACTTAAGTTCCCGCATATATTGAAATGCAATACAGTATTGATTTGTTTACTTTTCTTTTGTACTTCATTGTTGGAAGATTCATGAATTGTAACAATTTTTGGTGTCATCGTGTCTTATAACCGAATAATGTAACCGGAGTAGGTATAAATATATGTAACCTAAATTGTAATTTTTAATCTTCTCAGGATCATTTAGCCAACCAACTATGGATGAATAAAACCTCAGTCCCGTTTAGACAATCTTCGGGGGACATGATAGTTTTGGTGTACCATATTCCAACTCATTTAGAAACTTCTAGACCATCCTTAACTTTCGAGTCGAACAGCACAGACGGCAGCTTTCGAACACTTGACATCACAAGTTCGAGTCGGATCAATCAATAGGCTCCACGAGGGCATCAAACAATCAGTTAAACAAAAAAATTCAAAACTCGACTAAAACGTGTTCTTAGCCTATGTCAAACGCATTTTACTCGACTGATGAGTTCATGATGGGCCGCTGGGATGAAAATGTTTGAAATTAATAACAACCACGAAACCCCCGTTTCTGATACATACAAGAATTTTATTGCATTATATGTATTTACCTTGACGAACATCATTTATCTGATGTAGTTATGTATTTTATATAGTTACGTTGACGCATGCCATGCAATATTGTAATTGTTTCACGCAATAAAGAAAATTATTATCATCATCCAGAAAATATATTTTTCCTGCACGGCCGTTCTGGACATATTTCTTCACCTGTTCAACACAATACTCACTGTGACTGCTACCGTACATATCGGATGCAAGGGTATCTGCTGTATTGACCTTCCTCACCTCTCACCGCGGTGTGTTGACAAATCCGTGGCGTGGCCGATGTGCACCTTCGCCACATTCTGTCTCTGTTGACAGTTGTGGTTCTTGCAACCCACCATTTCCGATTGGCCACGCCAGGTCATACTGCGAGGGCCACTCGTGTCTGTCTTTCCACCGCCAATCGTCCACGCCTGCCCGGAGGTGAATGGTTGTCATATGTCGCACCCAGTTTACAGCGTAAAGATTTCATAACACAAGGCATCGCTGTGTGGAATCTCCCAGTCGCTTACCTCAGGGCTTCAGAAAATATAAAATATACACAAGGCATCGGTGTGTGGAATCTCATGGTCCTCTTACCTCAGGACTTCATTAAAGATGAAAGACACACATGACATCGCTGAGTGGAATCTCCTAGTCCGCTTACCTCAGGGCTTCAGAAAAGATGAAAGACACACAAGACATTGCTGTGTGGAATCTCCTAGTCTGCTTACCTCAGGGCTTTAGAAAAGATGAAAGACACACAAGACATCGCTGTGTGGAATCTCCTAGTCCGCTTACCTCAGGGCTTCAGAAAAGATGAAAGACACACAAGGCATCGCTGTGTGGAATCTCCTAGTCCGCTTACCTCAGGGCTTCAGAAAAGATGAAAGACACACATGACATCGCTGAGTGGAATCTCCTAGTCCGCTTACCTCAGGGCTTCAGAAAAGATGAAAGACACACAAGACATCGCTGTGTGGAATCTCCTAGTCCGTTTACCTCAGGGCTTCAGAAAAGATGAGACACACATGACATCGCTGAGTGGAATCTCCTACTCCGCTTACCTCAGGGTTTCAGAAAAGATGAAAGACACACAAGACATCGCTGTGTGGAATCTCCTAGTCCGCTTACCTCAGGGCTTCAGAAAAGATGAAAGACACACAAGACATCGCTGTGGAATCTCCTAGTCCGCTTACCTCAGGGTTTCAGAAAAGATGAAAGACACACAAGACATCGCTGTGTGGAATCTCCTAGTCCGCTTACCTCAGGGCTTCAGAAAAGATGAAAGACACACAAGGCATCGCTGTGTGGAATCTCCTAGTCCGCTTACCTCAGGGCTTCAGAAAAGATGAAAGACACACAAGACATCGCTGTGGAATCTCCTAGTCCGCTTACCTCAGGGTTTCAGAAAAGATTAAAGACACACAAGACATCGCTGTGGAATCTCCTAGTCCGCTTACCTCAGGGCTTCAGAAAAGATGAAAGACACACAAGGCATCGCTGTGTGGAATCTCCTAGTCCGCTTATCTCAGGGCTTCATAAAAGATGAAAGGTACAGAAGTCCCGCTGTAACAATTGTCCAGAGCACGATCAGATGGCATTAATAAGTATTAATATATATGAAAGGCGGGAATCCTCCTGTGTCTGCGATACCCAAAGAAATAAACATACAAAATGTCACTTGCTAAGTAAATTTATAAAATAATTGAACCAATCACTTAGTAAATCTTTTAAATAAGTAATGCCAGAAATCCCAACTTCGAATCATCCTAGACAAATTACTCTGCACGGGCGGAACTAACCTGTAATGATAATATTAACTTTTACTTCCTTAGCAACAAGGATTTATGAAAATCATTTATAAATATGGAAAATTTGATTATGCAAACGGGGCACAATTTATCAGCTAAACTTTGTTCGACTTTCTTTTCTGAAATATATTCTGCTTTCGCCTGCTCTTGGTGTTTTAAAATATTGATAGTTTCTTTAAAGATAACTTGTTTATTTATTCTATTAATACGTTTTTAGTTTTTGTACAGATAACCATTTTGCATAAAAAGTATGGTTGTAAGCAACAAAGAACAATCCAAATTCGAGGAGTTCTCGTCACTTTGAAGTAGCAGCCATTTCGGCCGAACCTATCTTCGTCTACTGTGGTTCAATAACCTGTAATCTATAATTATATATGGTTCATTTTTTTTAAAGATGCCATAGCGTTTCAATCCATCCATCTTCCTGGACCAATGGCCTGTGCGAGGACTTTATTAAATGGAATAGGGAACATGTACTGTGCAGTACAAGATATACAGTACTGATAAAAATGCTGACCGTAGGCAAATTTGACCCTGGATTACCTCTCACATCCCAAATCCGTTGCCTTATACAGTATTGCCAACCTCTCATTTAGCATTTTATAAAATTACACCAAGGACCTTATTTTAAACATTAATAACTACGGAATATATAATAGCTGCGATGACAGAGCCCTGAGGCCCCCAATGTAACGAGGGGCGCGGGGGGGGGGCGAGCTCACACTCTGCCCGACTCGGTTTCGCTGCGAGGGACCTGTTAGAAAGCTCCGAAACTAACTCAGGGACACACACACCTCGCTCTCCCGCCGCTTACAATTTTGCCAGTAAAATCTCAAACTCAACAAAATCAAATGCTTTTTTTAAATCTACGAAAAGGCCTGTCGACTTCTTACCTACTTTTAAACTAGAATAAATTATATCTGTCACTTTAATAAGAGCCTCTTCCGTAGACCTACCAAATTGGTTGTTAAGAAAAAAAATTAATACTCGTATTTAAATAACTAATCAACCTTTTTCATTAATTTTTCAAAAATCTTAAAAGATATTGATAGTAAGCTAATTACCTTTTATTATCCAACTTAAAGGACGAGTTCTTTTCATTGGTGTGGACAATAATACTTAATTTCAATAATTTCGGGAATTCTCAAAAAAAAACTTATATTTATTAATCTACCCAAATCGGTGATATTACCTGAGCAATATTTCTAACCAGAGTTGACATGATCAAATCCAGATTGTTTATATTTTTTTAACCCTCTTATACATAAATTCTAAAACCTCATTTTTATCATTCGGAAATAAAAAAAACCATTTGTTTCGTTATCAGATTTTACGTTTACCAGGTATTAGTTTATTGTGTCAGCTACAGCTCTAGAATCAGATAAAATCTCTCTACTTTCATGTTATATTGTATCTACAGATTTTTTCGAAATCGTGCTAGTCAAAGAATTGACAATTTTCCACTGAAGTAATGTATCACTTTTTGCTTCATTAATTTTTTACTTTATAGTATTATTTATTTAATTTTTTAATTTAAACACAATCTTAAAAAAATAACAAGCAAAATCTCTGTTATATGGCCTAGTTTTATAGATTTTATCTAACTTATTTTTCTTTTAAATTTGTTTCAGAGCTTCAAATTTATCCAAGTGCTGATGATTTTAGCTTTATCTAATTTATTTCTAACATATACAGTTCTTTATAACTATTAATACTACCTAAAACTTTTATGAAACAGTAAAAAAGATTCATTTGTATTCTCATACTAAAACAAGAACTGTAATTAACACTACTCAGTTTAAATCTAAGTTTATCAAAATCTATAATAGGTTTACTTTGCCCGTATACAGTATTATATTGTGATAAATTACGTGAATGTGAAGATATTATGTTTAGGCCTAACATATATTGGCCATTAAAATTCACATAGAACATGTCCCTATTAAACAATGGTCAAGTCTTAATGCCTAATAAAATGGTCTAAGCAGATTTGTGAATTGGCTGTAATTCTTGCTAGACCCTTGATTAATTTTGAAAACCCGTAACTATGTAACATACTTAAATAACTAAGAACACTAGGTGTATTTTCTAGAGTATTGAGGTTAAAACCTCGTATTAACACAGTTGAGTGTGAAACATTAGATACATTACTTTGACAATTCAAAATCAGAATCTACAAAATCTTTTTCTGAGAGGTTATTAAGTATAATACTTAGAAATAATGAGTCAGCAGTCAAAGATTGTATGTTTAAGTCAGTTACACTAATATTATCTGAGATATAACATATCACACACCCCCCCCCTCACCCGCTCAATAAGTGTGATTGCAACAATGCAAAGCGTTATATTCTGAAATGTTGTATAGGTCTACTTCGTTCCTACTAATCCAAATTTCACTGAGAACAACCAATCTTGCACTCTGTTTGACCAAGTATTAATAAGAAGTCGTTAAAATTTCCTAGTTAGGCTTCCGACTTTAGCATAAATCAAATTTTCATTTTTATTATTCTGAGATACAAACAAATATTAAAATTGTTAAGTTTAAAGTTAGTTGTGTTCCATTAATGGGGTCTTTTTCGTTTAAGGGCCAGCACAAAAGACCCTAGCTTGCCTATTCAAAACTCAGATCACGAGATGCTTGCCCGCTGCGCAGCGCTTTGCGCTGCTTGCTCTTTTAGGAAAAAAATTAACTCGAGCTTGCAAAGTCCAAGCCCAGATCAACTCACCACGCTTTATTGAACAAGAAAAACTAAGTATAACTCACTCATGAGAAAATGGTTTCATTACAGGCAAAAGATAGGCGGCGCGCGTTTATCACTGATGAGATAAGACGAGTTTATGCTAGAAGTAGTACCTGGACTACTGCCCTACGAACTAATAACACAAAAAAACGATTAAATGCACTGTCAGTCAGGTATAGTATGTTTGTAAGGTGCTGGCCCTTAAACGAAAAAGACCCCATTAATGTTTTACACTTACAAAACAAAAAATAAAATCTCTGTTAAAAACTACATTAGACTATTTACACAGGGAGAAAGAAACATTTTACAATATAATTAAACATAACTAGCGTTTCTGAGATTTTATAAACACTTACAGATTTCTTTGAGTTTATCCAATCTTTCATAGCGTTGACTGTTCTCGCAGGTTAACCTTCACTTTCGACATAAAAAACTTTGCTTCGCGACACCAGTTAAACCTGCAACCAAGATTTTTCCTCTTCTTCTTGAGCTTAGCTAAGAATTGTCTGTTCTCTGGTGAGAGATGCTCGTTCACGTAGACCTTGGTGACCGAGAAGTGTCGGTTACCTGTCGGGCTGTCAGACTCGGCGATCCATTGCTCCTTCACTTGCCGGGTTGTGAACTAGACGATGACAGTAGTCTCCTGGTACCTCTTGTAGGACGGTACCCGCTGCGCCGAGCCGCGGCCATGTGTGTATCCTGCACCTCCACGCCCAGGGCCGGTCCCACCCTGGGTGACAGGCAGACCGCTGATCTCGATGTTTTTGACTCTTGTTGTTAAATATCCCTCATCCCCTCGCGTAGGTCCACAACCTCTTTACTTAGCTGCTCATTTTTTGTCTTCAGTAAAAGGTTTTCTTTCTTGAGTGCTCCAAACTTTCTACTAATTTCTTCCATAATAAATTTGTTTGTGTCGTTCAATTTATCAGATACGTGCTCCAATGGTGTAGATGTTTTTCATCTCTTTTCCAAAGTTCGATATCTCAGAAAAACATATCCTTTTTAGACTCTTCCATCACTTTTATAAGAAAGTCCTTTGTGAGTACCTAGGTTGCTGAAGATGTAGATTTTACACTACCATTAGTTGAAGATTTATTCTTTCAGGATGGACACTTCCAGTCTCTTGTAACACATGTGATCTTCTCCTCGGATTCAGTCTTCACACAGCTAAGATGAAAAATATGTTTATACTTTTTAGCATATTTATTTCCATTAATTTCTCTACACTCTTTCTCGCAACCGCCACCGAAATCCATTATTATAATAAGTCTAAGTAATTTATTTTAGATCACGTAGGGACACGAACAGACGTGACACTCACTTCAATATACGTGACCCTGACACCGTGATACGATCTATCACAGAGAGCTCTTATCGGCTCGGCTGACTGAACTTGACTTTTATCTATATTATCCATAATGGATAAAAACATTCAATAAGTAACCCATGACCAATGATGAGTCTTGTTATTAGTTCAGCTTACTATGCGATTAACAGATTTTTTATTTTTCTGCGATCATAAGATCAAAACAAAAATATATTTAAAAATATTGTGTCCTATATATTTACCATTAAATATCATAACACTAATAATAAAAATGTGGAGGAAGATAAGTACAGCCACAAGTTCTGTCTAGCTCCGCAGGATGAATACCGTCCACCACCGTTTGTGAAACGTAACCGGTAGATAATTGCCGGTAACTTTCACAACTCGTTTTGTTAAACTGCACAATACAACGACTCATCTAGGACTGAGACACTTCGTCAATCACAGAGCCGTCAATCATAATCCTCTCATGTAATCCACTTTCACCAGAACCTCAATCAGGCCGTTTTATGCACTGGCAAACAAACAAACAGAAGGACTTTCACACACCAACCGATCGCTCTGGATCGAGAGATCTGCTCCGTAATCTCATCAGTCTTTGGATGAAAGGAGTGGAGGAGTCCAGGTCCCGTCCAGGTCTACTTTGGACGGGAGCCAGTGACGTCACTTACACCCGGTCAGAATGAGAACTATCTAGGTAGCCCCTCAACTCTCGCTCTGACGATTCCGGTCTGTCCCACCTGAGCACTTCTGTGGCTTCCTGAATCTCCTTGTTCCAATCGATGTTTCTGCTTAGTGAAGGCAATGCACCATTGACGTATTATGTAGGCCTAATATCAAATTATAAGCTAAAAATGAACCCTTCGAAGTAAGAGTTTAGGGGATTTTAGGGATGTCACTTCTGACTAGTTTAGAAAAATTACACCAAAAACTATATCAACATGTTCGGGTTAAAGGGTTGACGACAAGTCTGGTTTACTGCAGAGGATGACTACTAAACATGAAGAAGTACGGACGGATCTCCTTGTCCGTTTTGACTGAGAGGCTGGAACAGAGAGCTTGCTCTTTTTAAAAGGTAACCTGATCACAAAGAACCCGCTCTCCCTCCTCATGGTTCTAAAAAGTAAAAAATAAATTTAACCACACAAAATAGATATATTTTTTTATATATAAAATATTTGTTATGTTAAATTCGTGGCTATTTAAGATAAGATCTCTGAGTACAGTACAAAATTTCTTTATCACATCAAGTGAAATAAAAGGCAATTAAAGTATGAAATTGAGACAACTATGTAATCATCCAATTAAAAATGGCAGAGGTAAAGATGTGAAATTGTTACGGTATGTGTATAAAATATTTATTATTAATTTTTGACTTTAAGAAATTAAATTCTTAAACTTTTTTAGTCTAAGTACGTGTTTGAAATATTTGTCTTAACGAAATTCCATTTCGTATTCATAAAAAATACGTGACAGCAAGCTTATGTGTAGCTTATGCACATGCTGTAACAAGTCAAATTTTTATCCTCAGCCTTGTTTAACTGGACCTGGTAGCTCTTAAGTAATATTAAAAAGCTATGAATTTAAAAATATGTTTTCCAAACCAAATATGGATTACACCACCATAAACTGGATAATTTTAAGATATAAATATAGAGTCGTTTTGTTGACCATCTGAAGAGCTATGGCTGGTAACCATGTAGTCCAAATCAGTAGAAGGGTTATTTAAACAATGTTAGTTTATTGATAAATATTGTGTTTTGTGTGTTTTGTTTTTGTGTTAAATAAAATGCTTTAGTAAAAGAATTTACTATCGTCTTTATCGACAAGACTTTCATGCCAAACCTAGCCACAGCATTCCATTTATTTGGTAACGGGCAATGCTTCAACATACATACGCCTGTACAGACAAACTCCATTTTCAAAAAATTTACTGTATTCATAGAAGAGGCCCAAAACTGATGGTTTCTCTGAAAATATAAATTTCATTTGTCATAAAAATCCAAGAACTCTTATTTTAACGTGCGTAGTCAGGGTTAAGAAACCTTCTCTAACACTTAACCTGGGGACCAATGCCTTACAGGTAACTTCTGAACCAGGTTGGCGGACCGCTTGTAAGGACAGGACAGCTTAGCGATAACCATTGTACCCGCTACACTGCGCCACTTGGTATTTACTTTGTGTGATGTAACGTTAAAGTTTGCTGTGAAATCGCTCTTACCTACCGGAAGAGTTACCAGGAACGTCCACCCGGAATAAATTGACGATCAGGGTTCGATTTCCTCCGATCCTGTTTTGCACAAATTCTCTTTTTTCAGTTGTTACCAGATAAATTGATCAATTGACCAGTTCCCCGTCGACTTTCGCCATTGTTGGCCGCACCGCTGCCGCTGCCGCTTGTTGCGGTCTTGCCGGAGTCTCCTAGAAAGGAGAGAGCTCTCGCGGTGTTATCGTTATCAGGGAGAGTAGAGCGCCCATCTTCTTCCGGAAGTACGGTAATTATGATCCCACTTCCGGTGCTAAGTTGGGCGTCGTTGCGCGGAACCTCGCGGCATGTCAAGGTTCGGGGAGCAAATTGTGTTTGTTTTAATTTCTCTCCAATCAGTTCGATTGTTCTGCAGTGGAGAGAGTTCATAATGGGCTGCAGATATCTGAAAGTAATCAGCATCGAAGTGAAACTACCGGTTAGTTGAAAAGAAGTAAATTACCTTGAATAATTATAATTCAATATGTACAACTTTATTACTGGTACTAAATAGAGAAACTATTAATTTCTAGTCATAAAAATCTCTAGCTAGATGCTAGATTCTTTTTTTTTTTTTTTTTTTTTTTTTTTTTTTTTTTTTTTTTTTTAAGGAGAGGCTGATCCCCTTTAAGCCTTATTCTGCCCGTCCTCATGGGCCACTGGCCTGTGCGAGGATCTTATCAAACAGAATAAGGGGGAGAGTCGATACAGTATAAGGTCGATGGTACTGATAAAAAGTGCAACGGTCACGGACAGGAGTCGAACCTGCGCTATCTCTAACTCAGACTCAAATTCCAACGTCTTAGACCACTCGGCCATCGACACTCATTGTCTTTATTTCATTGATAAACGGCTACTTCATATACAGAACATTAAGTTGAATAATTGGTAAACAAATCTTTATTGTTTTAAAATACATCCCAGTCGATAATGTTGTATGTACATTACAACCTTAAATTTACGAGTTTTACATAGGGGGAAACGCTTTTTAATAAAAAAATATATACAAGAGCCCCCTAGTAAAAATGAAATAGCTTAATTACTCTTAGAGGCTAGAACATAAAAATTTGGTTAGGTCCTGTATAGTTTTAATGACATAGAACTTTTCCATTTAAAAAATGCCTATCAAATTTAAGAAGAATGTTCGTTAAAATATATGAATGTAATGAAAACGGATGCTTTCATTAATTATGATTAAAACTCTGTAAGTTCAGTGTGATGCCCGTCCAACAGGCAGATGACTATTAGTGATGTATTCCTAGTTTGAACTGTTACAATAAAAGATAGATGCAAATAAAATATCTAATTAGTATTACAATACAAAAATCAACAAGGACGATTTGAGTCTCGAAACCGATCTAATCTTAGCGTAAAAGACCGCATTGGTTGACTTATAAATTTTGACTTGCGAGCTCATCTGAGAAGCGCAGGTTTAGGATAATCAAAGGTGATGACGGTTAGTAAACAAGAGCGGCCAGTGGGCGTGTGGTGAATGGTGGGTGGGGAGGGGACCGTGACCTCCACGTGACCTTGACACTGACCTTCTCAATGTGTCAGCCTCAGCCGCTATCTGTGTCATTACCAGCTATGTTTACAATCACCCGCCAGTGATTCAGCATTACTCGTGCTGAAATAGTTTGTAATTTTAATTGTACTATATGCGCTTCTGCTTAAAGTTTGTTCTTTTTTACAACCGATATTTTGGGGCTTTCATTTTTGGGCTTTATTTATTTTTTTCTATCGAGTGCACAAAGGTAACAAATCAAAGATTTAAATATAGAATTGACAATAAATATAAATATACGTCATATGCAGTGCATGTCTTAACACTAAATAACAGGCCATATAATTAAAGTAATACTAATTAAAATTTAAACTAAATAATAATATAATAATTTCATGGAAATAATTAACAATAAATCATTTGACTAACAATTATCAATTAAAACGACGCTTCTTAACAGGATATAACTAACCCTAGGACTAACTTACGTGGATCGTTACGTGGATATGGGTTTGGAGATCGAGGGTACTGAGGCACACCTGTCACATGTTGGACATAGAGGTCCCGGCTCCACTGGATAGCTGTGGAGACAAACGGTGGGAGTGCCACGCTGGAGCCTACTGCCGTGAGACACCCAAGCGAGTTAGGGTGTCCCTATCCCAAGCACCCAACGCCCCGTCGACAAAGGCACCCACAGCCACTGTGAAGCCGCCGGAACTTAGACGGCGTACTTCCTCTCTTGGAGAGAACGTAGTCGCAGCTCGCCGTTAAGATAAGAAATTAGGAACGCCATGTCAACCCTAGGCCGCAGACCAGCGAAGACAGCCAATTCCTCGAGTGACGTGTATGCGATTTTCGGGTCCGGAGATGTTAGGAGGCGAAATGTGTATGCAACAGCCGAGAGGTCAGCAAGGTCTGAGAGTAGAAGAAGGCCGGCTCCACCCAGGAAGGAAGGAGCGCGAACAGCTCCGCAGAGGCACGCTGTGGGAGGTTTAAGACCCGCTTCCCACTTACACCCCAACTTGATAGCAGGCCCCAAGGTCGCGCAGCCTCGTCTTCCTGCGGGTCCAGGAATGTGCGCAAGGCATGTAATTTTGTCAGGGGGCAAGCAGGCTCTCAAGCATAGAGGCGGCCTCGACTTTCGATGGTGGCCACCGGGGTCTGATCCACCCTCGTCCCGGAGGGGACCCCCAGGTGTCGGTAAGGCTCACCCTCGCCAAGGACCTTAAGAGGGATATCGCCGATCTTAAAACGTGCCTGGTGAGCGACTCCATCACCAGGTTAAACAGCAGCGGGGCAGTGAACAGCCCTGATGGACTCCTGCACCAAAGGGAATGTCCGGAGTCGACCGGTGATGTCGCACTGCCCTCGTAGAGGTCCTCGATGAGTCGCAGCTGATCAGTAGTAACCCCAGCACAGCAAAGCGCGTAAATGAGTGAGAAGTGAGGAGTGAGGAACACTTCTAAAGTCAAGCTACGCCACGTATAGCTAGCTCACTACCACGTCTCCGGGCCTCATCAAGAATCTCCTGAAGCAGGAAGTTGTGTTGCAGGCATCCCTCCGAAGACGTGAAACCCTTCTGGGCTACTGAAAAGAGCCCGTTGGTGGAGGCCCACCCAGAAAGCCGTGCAGGGAAGGAGGCTGCAGAACAAATTCCCTCAGGTTTTAGACAGGGCAATGGGCCGCCAGTTATTTATGTCCTCGACCGGACCCTTCTTTTATAGGAGGACGGTCGACGAGATCTTCCAGGCCGGAGGAAAGCGCCCAGCAGCCAGACAGATATTGAAGCAACGGCGGCCAGAATGTCCCCGGAAGGATCCCGTACCTCCATACACCGTACCTGAACTCATCGCCGTGTTGGAAGTCCTCTTTAAGAGGGAGTGGCACCTGGGTGGAGCATGCAGTTGGACTATCAGGAAACTAGAGAGTTGCCAGTATTAGTCATGAGGAGAATCGTTTTGGTTTAAAGTAACCACCAATGAATTTTTAGATTGTATGCGATTAAAATGATACATTAAACAACAATAAAAATGGAATAGAGCTGTTGGTTAAATATAGCCATATATTTCATTCCATGTGTTTGTTAATAGTATATCAGTTTACATAAAATGAGACAACGTTTAAAAGTCTGTTTCTTCATTATAGTTAAGAAATTCTTTCTTTTTTATTGTGTCACTACATTATATCGTTAAAATATGAAAATATTGTTTTTTAATTCAAGTTTTTCTTCTCAAATATTTATTCTTTCAAAAAGCAAGGATTTGCTGTACACTTTTGCTGCTAAAATTTAGCTTTAACGGTTATCGAAATAACATTACTTTTTTACGTTATAGGACACTAGTTGTTAAGGACTGTTATTAAATTACATAAATCTACCATGAATTTCTTCCACTAAACCAAACGTTGAGGTATCTGTTAAAGACAAGGAATTGGAAATGTAAGTAAGCCCTATTTGTACAAATATTTAATGGAACGAATAGTTATAATTTGAATAATATTTCATTTAATTATGACTGTTATGAAAGCAGTCATTTTGACAGTATACTACAGGTTCTTAAGTGTAGTAGATATTTTTGGAGCGTAGGTAGATAGATATATCAGGGTGCAGCACAGACTTATTCTATTCTCTCTCGGTGTAAAATCTCTTATTTTGGACTCTTTTGTACGTCTTTTCCAGACATCAGTGGCAAATTAATTCACTATACTTCTAAGAGTTCTTGTCTTTTTCATCACTACCCTCTCTTCGTTCTATATATTCTCTGGGTGCAATTGCTTCTATCCCAATACCTGGCACCTGCCTCTCTAGAGATAACATCCTTAGCCTGGAGACGCTTGTGTCGGAAATGGTTACATCAACAAGACAGCCATGAGGAGGAGAAATCTGTGAATCTAGATTTATAGCTGGTACTTCTTGTATCGAGTTCCTTAAACGACTTTTCAGACCGTTGATCCTAACTCTTGGTCAGTTTATTTCAGTTTATTGACTTGACCCCAGTTGCCCCACTCCATTAGTAACAGCAGTGGATGAAAAATTCCTTCCTACTCCCAACTGAGTTCGGTAAACCTATCCCATGTACGGTAAACCTATCAAAATGTTCTCCGACATTAAATATTCTCGCAGTTGTGCCTTACCTTTAGAGATACCAACTCCTACTTTCGAAAGGTTTTCAATTGAAACGTAAACAGGATTTATGTCACTTATGGCGTGTTAGATCTTTTAAGGCAGTGCAATCAATCTTTGGTTTTTAAAATATTTTTGATTCAAAATCTATAGACCTTACTTAAGAACAACTAAATATATAAAAAAGTGGAAATTTTTATCACATCTTGCAAAATTACTTAAAGTATTAATTATTTAAAGTTGGACATACAGACAAATTTGTAATCAAGTCAAAATAAAACCAACAGAAGATAAATGGAATGTGAAATTTTTATATCTGCGTTCGTAAGCTTCACGAAGTGAAATGTTTTTAATTTTTTGATAATTTAAGCAAATTATTTAAATTAAATGCGTTTGAGAAAACAGGGCGTGTTTATAAATAAAAATACAATTAATAAATACAAAACCAAATCGTTACAAACTCTTTATTTTCTTCAGTTATGAATGAACTGAAGTTATAACTCACTTACATCCTTTAAAATTTCTCATTTATTTCTTTATCCATTTTATTTGACCTGATTTCAAAATTTATAAAATTATGCAACTTTAAATACCTGTAATTTCGCGTAGAGTGATAAAAAATGTATTTTTTTTTTTTATTGAGGGTAGTCATTTAACAGAGCTATGGATTTAACACAAAAAGTGGTTTTCAAGCCGAAAATCGACAGTAAGATGATAGACAGCCAGACAGAGAGAGGGCGGCAAGTCCTCTACACTCTACAGTACGAAGCGACGCGGTGCGGCCTGTCAGAGAGGTGGGAGCGGAAGTGTGCCCTAGTAACCCAGACAACACACGGCGACACAAGCTCCCACGTTGTGTGTAAACGTCGAGTGTGGCTGACTCTCTGCGTCCATTGTCTCAGGCAATCGTGCGTCTCGTTTCTTTTTTGGCAACTGAAGCTTGGTCATCAATGACACGAGTATATTTCAGTTCCCCATGTAAATGTTGAGTTTAGCTCCAGTTCACCTTCCTCTTAGTGCAGCGTCTGCGGCAGTGTCAGATTTCATAGGAATCAAAACCTATTACACCATTGATTCACATTATGAAGTAGTAATTTGAGAGGTTACCTACATAATAAAAGATTTTACAAATCATGTTTTTTGGAGAACAAACCGTGAACCCAAACTTCTTTCCTGATGATCTAATTATGGTTCCATGTGAAGTACGGCCACTTGCGGTGTACTGCCTAATCGACAACCTTGCGTCAGAGACACTAACGACCTCGATCTATCTGCTTCTGAAACTAATATCTGTACTCATCTTTGCATCCAAACCCCACCTTTTCCGCTATTTAAATTATGTGTTTTTATATTTTAGTCTTTATTCATGTAACGCCAAAAAGCAGAAATTATCGTAACCTTGTACCGAATGGACGAAACACATGGAGTTGGATACCGCTGAGGTCGTAGTAATGAATACTCGATTTGCAAAGTTTACTTATATGTTTAATTGTGGCAAATAAACATAAAAGCACGGCTTCTAGATGTTAAAAATAAAATAATGTATTGTCACGTTGCTGCCAAATAGAGTGATAATTAACTAAATGATATCATGGGGGGTGGGCCTAATGGATCCAAAGTTCTATGGGGATTTTGCATACGAACTTAATAATTATTAAAACTTTAAAATTGACTTCCTGGTACCAGTAAGATTAAACGCCGGGGCGGCAAATCACGAATTTGACGTTACCAACGTATTCTGCTCACCCTCCTGAACAAAAAATATATATAGTACTAGGGGGTGCAAATGACAAATAACATGATTTTAGGGGGTATATTGATAAGTGGTAAAGTTTCTAATGTTTTAATGTTCAGTTTGTGTGCTGTGTCTGGATAATCTGTTTACTTGAATATTATCTGCGGCCGGGACTGATAGCAGCCTGATAGCATACCTGTTATCTGAGTTGTCCGGGGCATAGGTCAGTTCTACACAAGATATCGTGTTCAGTAGGTCGGATTGAGTGAGTGAGTTTACAATGATGAATCAACCATCCACTAGTTCAACCAACCCTAGTGAATTGTGTGTGTCGGAGTGTTTCGTAGGGCACGTAAAGAGCTTACGTTTTAACCGAAACGAAATTATCTCTTTTTTAATAGAACAGGGCATTTTTTAAAATGAGTGTATTTGTTCGTCGTGCGGTCGAGTGGTGTTTTTAAACCGGGAGACTGTGTCGTTTCGTTGTGATAGACCACTTTTTTGTTGCTGCTGTTTAGCTATATCCGCCAACACACTAATGGTAAGTGTTCTCTGTTAATATCCATCTATATATTTGAGTTTTTCATGATTTATTTAGTTTTTAAACTTTACATAATTGCCTTTGCATTACATTTCAATTTATATTTTTGATCAGCCCCTCTAGAATTTTATATTTTACTGATAGGTACTATCTCGAGGGATGTTTTTCTTTTATTGACATCAGCGCGGGCTTCGGCAGCACCGAAGGTGCTGCCGAAGCCCGCGCTGATGGCCGGAGGCACTCGTAATTAATTTTTTTCTCGGAATTAAGAAAAACATTATTAATTTTGATAAAAATTCTGCTCATTTCTGTAATTTCTCATTTACGTTTGCAAAGATGGCGGCGCAACCGATGACGTCATCACGAGGTTCAATCATTGGCCACAAAAGGTCACGTGACGCTAGACGTGGATGTAGAACATGGAGAAAGTTATATTAATTTTTTTGGAAAGAACTTCGTTATATTTAATTATACTTTCTAGAACTTCGTTATTTCTCATATCCACCCCATCAAACCTTATTTTTTTTTATATAGGACGATTCCAATAAGTTAAGAACGCAAAACTCGTATTTTTCCGCCCCGGCGGTTAATATGATAATTACCGACTTCCTTTCACGTTGATGTCGACTCACAAGTGCGGGCGTCAGCTTCTTTTTTCGACATTGCATTTGGAGTCGGGGAAAAAGGGAAGATTTGTAAACTAAAAGTCTAAAACATGAATGCCCGAAGCACTCAAAGTTGTACTCGTAGTTAAAATCAAACTCAGAGACTCGAAGTTAAACTCGGCTAAAACAAAATCACGACTGATTAACCATTTATCGAGACAACTTAAGATTCATGACAACATGGTCTCGTCAGAATTACGTCACAACACTATTATCCATATTAATCTGCCAAATAAAACATCAACCAAGGTGGGTTACTTTACTATTTACAACTTTACTTTTTATTACATTCAAAATTAGATGTCTCGCATGAAAGAGCTAATTTATAATACGAAAATATAAATTTTACTTGCGGGCAAGGCGCGCGAGATATTGCTCGGCAGCGGGATGGGCAGCTACAACGTACACGTGAGAAAAAATTAATACGCGTGCCAATTAGGTTATTAATCCGCCAAGAATTAGTTCCAAGACATCGGATGCAACTTATACTAACCACTAACGAGTAACAGGCGAATATACGTATTATATAAAATACAACTAAATAACGGTACAACCTTAAAATATAAAAAGTTATTTATCTCGTTCTAAAGCTAGATGCCTCAAAACGCTAAGCATTACATCTGGTTGGACATAGTGAAGGGTACAGTGAATTGTACTTCCGAGATGCCTACGTGATGCGAGTATCTGGCGGATTTCCATAACAAAAACTTACACAGATATTCTAAAGCCGTGTTTAAACAGGAGTGGCAAACCGAAAATTGCTAACTTAGAATTCTGCCGCTAGTTTCAGATGGAAGTTTGCTATTTGGATTTGCAACGCAGTCATTGTAGTCGCCATATTAGGTGCAGGAAACACAAGTACGTGGAACCAACACGTGTGCTGGGGCACTACAATTCACATTGCTAACCAGTTGCGAATCTTTACCGACTTCAATCTGAATCCAAATTTGTATTTGCCAACTCTTAAAGTCGGTAAACCACCAGAAATTGATCTACAGACTTGAAATTTTGCAAGAAGCTTCGTTCCTATATATGCAAAATTGAGTTCGATGATGATTCATGGCACTCCATGGGATTTGGCTGAGCGTTAGCGAATATTTTTGTTCGTCTTTTGTGGATAGCCATGAGGGCAACGAGGAAATTTCAGAATGAATAAATTCGTACGCAAACGGAGTACAGTCATATGAGATTTTAACATGTGAGATATTAACACATGCAGCTTATGCATACAGAAAAATTATTCTGTGGAAAGTCAATTTTAAACCTCGATGGCAAGATTTAAATTCAGGGTGCTCTTGTCTTATAGTGTCCATGCAATCTCACTAGAACTTTCATTTTTTAAACACTGCTATGTAACAAAGGTCAATGAACAAAAATGTGGATGTATCACGTGGAAAGATTCCAGCTGCAACTTTGAATTTTGCATGAAACCTCGGCGAAGCCACGCGACACATGGTGTGGTGTACTCCTACCTTGTATTTACTTGGACAAATAAGATTGATACATATTTGCTCCTTGTTCCTTGTGATAATTCTCTAATAACGGAAATTAATTTATTAGACTCACTTGGACACTCTAGTTTTCAGACTCACGACTGCTACTCTGCACGCGCGTGCTCCGTGAACACAATACAAGGCTTCCTTCTGCGCGAGGGGTGAAAAGTCTTCGCGGAAGAGATGAGACCGGCACGTCCAATCAAGCCGATTCCCTCTCAGTCTATGATCTGTCCGAGATGTCATTTATTTCCAATTTCATAACTACGCAAAACGGACGCATGAATGCCCGGGGGAGTGAGTCCCTCCTCCCTGTACCCGCTTTCACCGGTGCTACTCCCAGTTTAATTCGCACCCGCCTCAAGCTTTCACTGTTCACTTATTGTTATACTATTGCCGACAGGAACTGAGCCTCTGGTGGCCGTGCTTCCTCCAGGGAGAAAGGGAAAGTAACTGGCTCAAGTAGTCGTCTGGGAATGTTACTTTCAAAATTATTGCGCTGTTTTTCTATCCACTTCTGCCTATTTCCTGAAGCGAAACTGAGTACAAATAATTTGTCGTCTGGAAAGTCATGTTTTCCTAATAACCTTTATGATTTAAAACTCTAGTGAAACCTTTGTCCTCTTTGTGTATTTATTTTTTTATAACAAGTCTTCATGAGCCACTGGCCCGTGTGAGGATCTTAACAAACGGAATAAGAGGGAGAGTCGATACAGTACGAGGTCGATGGTACTGATAAAAAGTGCTACGGTCACAGACAGGATTTGAACCTGCACTATCTCTAACTCAAATCCGAATGCCGACGTCTTAGACCGCTCGGACACAGGCACTCCTAATTAATTGCGTACATTAGAGGCAACTTCAATTCTACCTTAGATTTTTGTACATTTCAGAAAGAAATTTACTCATTATTTTTGTGTACAAAATTTGTGGAAATTATGCTACTGAGCGAATTAAAAATATTAAAAATATTTTTGCTGCCTTGAGTTGATGTTCTTTTATTCGAAGCTGTATATAACACTGTATGATATTGAGGTTTTCATACTCATGGCAGAATAGGTAGGATATTGTAAGGAGAATCGGTACCTCATGGCTGAGACAAGCCAAGGTACGATATAATATGCCCGTGGGCGAGTTGAGAAACATATCGGACTCACTAAGAACAGGCTATTCTTACAGGAATATTTGCAGCCTTTCATTCAAGGAATTGTAATAATTGTTTGAGAGAATATGGTACTGTATCTGCAAATTCTGTCAGTATGTGTAGTAAAAGCCTTATCAACTGCTAGCAAAGGTAGATCCACTAGCAATAAAGGGAAGGTTTAAAAGTCTTGCTTGGCTTGAGCAAGAGCTCGAAGTAGGAGCAGAAAAGCAACACATTCTTGACTGACCCCCTGAGGTTGCAGGGCAGGTAAAGATGGCACACTGAGTATTCCCTCGTAGGTAAAGTAAAGGACGTCTTATTTCATCAGGAGAGTTTGCTAAGTAGCCCTCCCTCTCTAACACTTAACCTGGGAACCAACGGCTTAAACGTATCTTCTGAATCGCTACCAATGGCCGGACAGGTGGGCCGCTTACAAAATCAGGATCGCTCAGCGATCACCCATCCACCCGAATAGCAGCCATGCCGATACGATGCTAGGCTCGTTGTGTATGTACTTATAATGGACGTGTCGCTTAGCCTGAAGACTAAGGATACTTAATGCTACAAACAATGGACTTGGCACTTTCAAATATTTCTTGTAAAAAAGACTCCTCTGATTTTGTAAGCAGAATCTCAAGTCTATAGTTTTTTTCATTCTTGAGATGTTCTGTGGAGAGTCAAATAGACAATCATACAGAGAATAAATGTGATAGGGCTTCAATAACATTCAGGCAAATCTCATGATGGACATTGCAAGGACATCATCTCCATTAATATATATATATATATATATATATATATATATATATATATATATATATATATATACATCGTATGGGGGACAAAGGCAGCTATCCATAAATAAATAAATTAAAAATTACAATTATTAAAAAGTACGTAAGAACAAAGTTCTTGAGTCATAAATTAAAAATAATATTAAAATCTCCCGTCACAAAGCTAAATCCAAATTACTGAGCCAGTTTAGAGACCCATCCTCTAAACCACTCAGACCAGCCAGACCACCAGAAAACAATCGCAAAGGGCAGTCGTTTACAATGTGCTCAATTGTCTGAGAGTTTGCGCCACAATCACACGTCTGGTCGTCAGTAATACCCCACTTGAATTTCCAGTGATTGCTTCTCCCAACCCCAGTTCGAAAACGATTCAATAAAACCCATTCCTTTCGAGGAATTTCCAAGCCACCCGCTGCTTTCGTAGGATCGGATATCAAGAACTTGTTCCGTCCATCGAATGATTCCCAGGATGACGCCCAGTTAGCATTAGGCGTAAAGTTCTCCTCTATCAACTGGGATGCTGTTCGTAGTGATGGCTTGCGTGATTTGAGCCGGCTATCTTGCTGAGGAAGGTCGCGCGTAACGGGCAATTCGGGATTGGACACTTTATTGAACTCTCTCAGAAGAGCCTCTTTGCGTCTAATCTCAGGTGGTGCTATATTGCTCAGCACTGGGAGCCAAGGTGTTGGTGTTGCCATGAGAGTTCCAGTAATTGTCCTCATGGCCCTATTAAGAACGACATCGACCTCTCGCACATGTGCACTATTAAGCCACACAGGAGCACAATATTCAGCAGCGGAGTACACAAGGGACAAAGAAGTGGTACGCAGTACTTTAGCGTTGGCTCCCCAAGTTGATCCAGCAAGATGCTGTACTATATTAGCCCTTGTTTTCAGCTTTGCTGCTGTCTTTTGAAGGTGACTTTTAAAAGTGAGAGATCGGTCTAAGGTAACTCCCAGATACTGCGGATGTTCATTATGTTTCAATTTGACACCATCAAGAGTTATATTTAACTTGTAGTTCGCCAGTCTGTTATTTAGGTGGAAACATGATACTTCAGTTTTATTAGGATTTGGATTTATCTTCCAGGCTCTAAAATAATCTGCGAGGACTGAAAGATCATCAGTGAGTGCCTGTTCTGTTTTCTTTATGTCATTATGTTGGTAGGCTAAGGCAATATCATCCGCATAAATAAACTTTCTGGATAACGTTGTTGGGATGTCGGCAGAGTACACGTTGAACAACAAAGGAGCAAGTACTGAGCCCTGTACTTGCTCCTTTATGTCCATAGATTGCTCCATTAATGTCTATAGATGTAGAAATGAATTATCTTGCAATATTATCTAGAGATGAAATCTTTTCGGATACTTTACGGATAGTCAGCGTAAATTTTGTGTAACTATGTCACATGTTAAATAACAGGATTTTGGACATTTGTCATCGTTATATGTTACAAAAGGTATAACACAACGTTTCGAGGATTGGAATCTACCCCCTTCTTCAGGTGGGGGAGGTATTAATACATACAAAAATAAAGAACAGAAAGAAGAAAAAAGGGAAAAATTGGTTCAAACATACCCAAAAGATACTTGGAGTACAGTGCAGGCGTTGTCACTGCAGAGAATGCAAGTCCCGAGCACAAGTCACGACTACGAGAATTACAATCACACATCACACCGGCACAGGCTGCAATAACAGACTTAAAATAGAAACATATTAAATGTTATATGATTATACTCGGTTTGTTTAAAAGTGTATTTATACTGAAGTTTTCTCATTCAATGATTGTAAAAATAAATAAAATTACAATTTATTGATTATTGTAAAATAAATTTAATAAGGCCAGTGAAAATATTTTCACTAACACTCAACCAAATTCGTTAGAGTGATTAGCAACAATCATCGAACTGTATGTTGCCTTTTTAGAAATGAAGCTTCCTGCATAATTTCAATTCGTGCGGACACATAATGAAGTTTTTCTAACCCCTAGAGTAAAAAGCTTTACTACCGCTCAGCCAATAAAAAGTAGGAGATATAATAGGATAACAGGTAATTAGACACTGGGGATGTAAACATCGCCTATTGTGTGCGTTCAAACGTGAGCAAGGTACACCTCGATCTGAAATCCAAAGAAAATATAATCCATGCAAGCAACTGAGCAACCTCAAAACCCGTTCGTTGTAGAACTGTGAAGCGGTACGTCTCCCGCAAGTAATTACTGGTTGGTTAGTCGTCAACATCACTAATCAGAGTATTTGGATCGGCGATGTACGATTTCGAGAGGCTACAATCGGAACGTTCCTGCTGTTATGATCACTCGACTGATATATTCAAACTGTAGATTTGGGTTAGAAGTATTAAAAGTTTGCAAATTATTCAATAAGGCCTCTAAAATAAATTTATTTAATTACAAAACTGCCACGGGCGTGTATAAGGGGGTCTCAGGGGAGCTTAAGGCCCCCACGTAAATTTTCAAAGACGAACATTAAATCTGCACCCAGTAGTTTTTGTTAAGCTAAATCACACATATGAGGTGTTAAAGCTCTACAATTTCTCGGGATGAGATCCCGAGTCTCTATTTTTGGAGGGTTTTCCGTACTATCTAACCCGACCAGTGTGTGCCTCCCTCCTCCCAATAATTTTCACGACACTGAAGACAGCTGACGGATACCTTTCATTATAAATTTTGTCTTTAACACGTATCTGTATTTCATCAAATGCTAAATTCGTTACAAACCGAAACGCTCTGGTTGCGCGCTACCTAGGGGCAAACGACAGAAACAGTGGTTACAGAGATATTACAGAAAACGTTCTGTTTTAGAGTGAACTCTCATATTCAAAAACATTACCCACATATTTAATGTAATTCATGAAATAATAATAATGCATTACTAGAAGATTACAACTCTAAATACAGGATTAGGCATGTCAGTGATGTAGACCACCTAGAACTACACTGTAGGCCTCGCGTAACATTCTGCCACACAATCCTCAGTCATATAGATATGAAACAATGTTAAACTTTAAACCTTACATTCTCTGACTTACGATCTTATTTTAATGTACAAACTAAACAGCGTTTGAATGCATATTAATCATATCTTCACAACGAAACAACTCACATAAAATTGTATGGTTAAAAAAGAGGACATGCACATTTTTTTAGTTTACCATTGTTCGTATGGGATAAAACTCAGCAACTAAAAAAAACTACTACAACTGACTCTTATATAGTTCTATTTCCTGTAAAAGTCAATATACAGCTACTCCGCAATGCAGACAGATAAACGAAAACTTATATTATTCAAAAAAAGAATTAATTTAAATTTATCAAATCATGATCCTGCATTTCAAAAAGTAACTTCGAAAATTCTTACATCTTAAAATTGATCCTAACTAATTCCGATCGTGCGTATATGACGGTACTATCACTGGTTCCAGCGCCACCGGAAGTAATGTTGTTACTGCTTCCATATCAAATTTTTCCAAATCATTGTCCTTAGCTGCGTTAATACAGTGTAACAATCCGTATCGACGCAAGTGAGGAAGTGCGGAGCAGCACGCACGAAACGTTGCCCCAGTCCCAGTCACAGTGTGATATGGGACGTGAGTGAGAGAGTGTTGACCAACACAAGTCTCGCATACAATAGCTTTACTTTCCCCGCTTGTTTAGCTTGTTACTGTTCAAGCCCATAACTCTTCCGCTGTACGAGGCGTGGACAGGTGAATTGGTGTGATCGTCCCGCATCTGTACATTAACGGGATGAACAGAATCATAGAAAAAAAATCGGGATGAAATTATTTGATCATAGATTACTTAGGAAAACCCTTGGTTGCAGTCACAATGAGCTTATAAATTGCACTTAGTCCTAAAAGTACCTTTGCTCTTCTTGCGGAGTATTCTGGATGGGTAAGGTAAGGTTGGGGGTAGGGACCGCCTCCTGTCGAGATCTATGAGGAGAGACGTTTGGCATTAATCTCACTCATGTCTCCTTGAAAGAAGGGAAAACCAGCTCTGTACCAGCCTCTCCAGTCAAAGTGGGCAGGGGGTGGCACAGCCCTTAATACTTAGGGGACTCGCCAACTCCAAAGTCATATACCGCAGTAGACTTGGCCAACGCAACAGTTAGTGCACGCAACATATTTTTGTTCGATGTACAAGTTGCACAGAATCCATCCGTAAGTTGCGGTAATGTTACGTTATATAGTCTGGATATCATGGATGGCAATACTTTATCTTGAACTCCTCTCCTCTTCACAACTACCCTTACCTTGGTTCAGCCACGTCTGTTTATCTATGATTAGAGGGTACTCCCGATGATACAACAATATAATAGTGAGTGCCATTCTTTCATTGATCATAATAATTTATGTTTCCATTCATTAACCAAATTTGACGAATCAAATTCAGTATTATTTATGAATCTTGTAAACATGATATAATGGCTTGCAACGTCAAGTATCTATGTAAATCTAGTCCACAATGTTCCTCTATTTTATTACATTTCCGTTTCCCACTACTCTCGCCGATTTCTCTTCCGGTTTTTTTCTTCGCGGATCATCGCAAAGGATATATTCAATGATCATGTTAACGCGCGGTTCGAAAAGACCCACCAAAACGCTCACGAGCATCGGCTCGGATACGATACGAATTCTTGTTATATCGTATTATCATTTCGCGTACTTACCAATTCTAACTGACCAGTAAAATGAAAGGTACTAACGCAGCCAAAAGTTCAATCGCATGTTAATCTCACTAACTGCAAGTCACCGGTACACGTGCACTCTATAATCGAATCAATCGGTGACCACCACTTTCTAAGTGCACAATCCAGGTGAAAGCGCCCTGCAACTCAGCAACTCCAAATTTGGAGCCCAATTCCCGTGTCACTTCCGCTAAACTAGCAAGCCTACAAACTGTGAAGTTAATTCACAAGTAGGCTGTATAGTCTCCAGAAGCTGTGCCTTCAACACGAGTGCAGCAAAGTACGGTAGTACCTAACTACAGTCGTGTAAAACTGTAACTATCAACTTGATCGAAGTTACCTTTAATGGCTTACTGTATACCGCCAGTGAAAACTATATCTTCTAATAGAAAATTCCTACCTGAAGTCTCTAGATTATTGTTACATTATTATCATCATCATCGTCGTCGTCGTCTCATCATCATCATCATCATAATCATCATCATTATTATTATCATCATCATTAATCTATTGTTCACTATTATTGTTATAATTGTTTTATACATTTATTACGAGTATTTAAAACGACTTAATATGAAATATATTATTTGCTGCAATTTAAATTAATTCACATTAGTAAAATATTTTCTTAGTAGCCTATCTATCAGCTTAAAGTTAATCCCATTGTATCCAATTTAGTCTTAATTTTGTTGTGCCATTTTGTGTCGTTGCGCCTGTGTGTTTGGTAAATATTGTTTTTTCTGTATCATATCCTTCTTCCCTGCTGTTCAAGTTGACCTCATACCAATCTTAACTACGTGTTGTTTAGGGATGTACGAGAAGGCCAAAGCGCGCCAGTTGACCACAGCTGAAGAGCCTCCCCCTCTGGTATACGTCTATCAGACCCCCCGCTTGCATCGCAAATCGTCCAGGCAGGTTAGGTGAGTAACAAATATAATCTTGTAAACTATCGCCCTATTGCACTCTTCAGTAGTTTTCTACAAATTTTGCAAATCTTGAAAAATGGATTAGAACTAATTAATTAAATATACCTAATTCTTTCAAGCCAATAAGTATATGAGAAAAATCATTCAACGACCCAGTTTATTTTTAGTTCCATAAAGGAATACGTGATTATCTTACTATTTGAAAATCTAGATTACAAGGAACTGTCAGCTGACTGGCTCCGGCCTTGACCAGTGCCATCCTTAGTGCACGCTTCGTCGCCGCTCGACTGTCAACTAACCTAGATGCCTTCCTGATCAAGGATACCCTTGCCATCAGTGCGACCTCTTACACAATGAAATTGTGCCACGGAAGACAACTTTTCTAACCTAAATACCGTTCTAATAGATATCCTTTCATGTGCACTTGCTATTTATCCGCTTTTATAATAAATAGGCCTACAGAATTGATCAAATTGACTACGTGTGCAAAATATTTTATGTTTAACTAATCCTTGTAGACAGCAACTGTCATAAATTTAAAATAATAATGATCAACACTGATATCGTCTAACCTTAAAAGTCATTAAGGAATATTTTTCTGTGTTGATGTGAGCACGTTTTAATTTTTTAATTATTCACGCCACTCCAAACAGTTATTAGGGATCTCTGGCATACCCGTGTGATTTCTTCAAACTATTTTTAGTATTTCACTTTCTGAGGGTAACTAATCCCAAGTCCAACTTTCCTTAGATTGTTTTATTCTGATAAACAATAATTCTTGAAAATATACGTCTAAGAACATCTTATTCGAGTAAAAACATGGTATGTTAGCTGTCAAATATCATAAAGATTATGTGATATCAAAGGGTTAATTGTAAAATATTAACAGGTGATTAAGAGTATAGGTCAGTCTTACATCAAAGAATGAAGCATGAGATATTTTTACTTATCATATAAGGGGTTTCAAGCATTTTGGACATTCCTTGCTATTATTTTAAAAGCCAATTTTAGTGGATTGACCTGCATAAGAACGGTATTCCATTACATCTTTAATTAAATATAATTTAGGAAAATTACATGCTTTTCGTGACGAAATCAAATTGCACATACTGTACAAATTTTCAACTGTTTTAATTTGAGCCTGACTACAAAATGGTGTAAATTCCCTACTTTAAATTTCTGTAATTTCGCATAGAGTAATGGAGACATTGTTCCTACTCTTTCTGCATTTAGGGAAATATTCTGTAAAAAGGGCTGTAATTTTAACATCAACATTATTTTCCAACCTCAAATCGACTGAACCGATTTTTTCTCGCAGGTTAAGAGCATCACATGTTTCCATATTTTATGTACTATGGAAAAATGTGCTGAAGACGAGGCTCAACCCAGCTGTGTAAAATACTGCATTGCCTGTAATATTGTACCTTAGTATAAATGAACGTACCCTATGTTTAAGCTTGTCGAATACATTTTGATTCTCTCGTCTGAATGTTTGTTACTGAATGACCTAACCGTGTTTGCTATGGAGAAGTACGATTTTGCTGTCATTTTACGTCTGCTCACAAACCATTCTACAGTTGTGTAAGCCAAAGAGCTTGTTATCGGTGGACCATTCCTTATTTCTAACCACCAGCCTTGTGTAACTGTAACCGACTGTCTCGCCCACATACCGGCAATCGATTTGCGAATTATCTCTCTATACCAGGAAGTGCCTCTGAGACACGGTGAGGGCTTATTGTTGCAGTGGACGTTGTTTTGCTCTGCCCCTGTAAATATGTCACGGTATAATCAGTGGTAGGATTGCAATTCAGAGAGTATTCTAGAATCTAGAGAAGGACCCACGAAGGCACATGTATATAAATCCCCCCTCCCAATAAGATTAGAGAATACAATAAATTAAAGGAGTTCTGAAATGTTTTGTGTATTTTTACTACCTTCTCTGTCCTACCTAACCTAACCGTACTGTGTACTTACAGGTTAACTAATTTAATTTTACTAATTTAATGTAATTTACTGACGTAGGTTTTTATCGTATTAGACTCCAATCACATGTCTCTTTGAGATTAATCAGGATTCATATTGAAAGTAAACAATACAAGAAATGGAATAAAAAGTATACGTATGTATGAATGAGTCAAGTTTTTTTGTTAATGGGATTTGTAAATTGTAAATCAACGCTCACCATTTCTTCATTAGTTTGTCGTACTGCCAAAAAGTCATAATTTGCAGCACATTGGTATTAATTCTATTTACTAATACTTTTACTTTTACTAACTATTAATGTCTTGTATTGAATAATTATAATGGAAACACAAACCACTGAGAACGTATGACAATTAGCAATAACAATATCATACAGAAGTGATCTATTGTGTACGTATCATTAATTTATTAGTCGAACATGCAGTGAGTGTCTTTTGTGACCTATGATGAAAACTTTCGTGTACGCTCAGCCAATAAGGTACGAGGATATGTGTTTTATGTGTTGTTTCAACCCAATTGGGAATCTTCGTTATTTTTAAGTGTTTATTTATCACATTAATGTAAAAACTTCTTTCGTTAACGCAAAACGCCCTCCTTGCGTTTTCATTTACAATTTCAGAAATGTCCCCGGGAAAGGGTACACACTACATAGGCTCCTCCCCTTAACTAACAGACCGCTGCTCTTCCATTCCTTTTTTCTTTTTGCTATTATAACTTATTGCACTATATTATAATAATACAAAATTATTACACATACAGTACATTTAGTTTATTACAGCCAATAAAGAGAATTCGATAAAATGCATAAAACTTGTGATCAAACATATCCGACTCATTGGTCAGTTCAGTGCAAGTTTAAACATTAATCGCGATGTTACAGATAAGGAATATGGGTCAAATTTCTTCTTCAGAAAAACGGAATTGACTCCCTCCTTGGTCGTAGCCTACAGTTGTACTACAGCCCTATCGTTGCATAGCCTACACTCACAGTGCAACTGTATCGGTTGGGGGGGGGGGGGGGGAGGGAGCACAGTTCACCCAGTGCGGTAACGGAGTTTCACAGCAGGTGCGTTGGACAAGGAATGCAGTTCTGGAGGACTGGTTCGGACCGTTGTCCCCTGTCCACACTGCCATAAACCATTCCGGTCCGTGAATGCGAATGGAGACGGGAAACCAGATCACTTTATTATTCTTGGTACGCCGCGCCGCCCAGTGAATGCAAACTTCCTACAATTTAGAATGTTACTTCTCGAACCGGTACCGGCACCTAGTGCAACAATGGCGCTCAATTATAGAATTGACAGTAAAATTGCGCAAAGGTCAGACACAATTTGTGGCTAGTGCGCGTGTCTCCTGCTGTTTTGTTGTCACCAATGCTTCCATTCCGAGGATACAGTGGCATTGTATAGTTGTAGCGTTAGTTGTTGGCCTATTTGTGACATTTGAGATAATGGTAATGTGTTCTAATGGTTCCGAATTTTGGGATTACGCACAATAATTTTTAAAATATTTAGCAATACTTTCTCAGATAAATTTTTGGGCTTCATTTGGTTTCAGAATATATTCTCAGACGTAGACACGTCGTAGTCATGCTTTACCAATCAAAGACGAGCTTTTAGCAACGACTTATAAACATTGAACTTTTACAATGAAACTACACAAAAACACAAGATTGCAAACTTTTTTAATGTTCAACCAAATGCTCGATACAGACCAATTTGTTTTTGTTCTAATAAAGTATTAAGCAAATTTAATATCTCAGTAATAAAATATAAACCCTACTAGATTTGTTCTATAAACACGTTTCTTATTCACATATTCAGGCAGCATATGGTAAAGACCAAAGCTAAAAATATTTCTTTTTAACATTTCATCACCAAAATTGGGCACATGAGCGTAATTTCAAAATCTACCACCTCTATAACAAATATATATATTTTTTTAATAAAAACGTGTTCATAACTAACAATTTTGAACTGTAAGGGGGGGGGTTAAGATAAGAGGGGATAAGGTAACAGGGCAGGGGATACTGATATGTAAAACCGCATTTTTAGTGAATCTTTGTCACATGATAGAATATATAGTTTTTACGAGTTTATACGCTAGTGTTCACTACCAATGTTTATTTGGGCTTCCCCTTGTAAAATATGATCTCACTGGGCAACTTTCACTCATCACACCTGCTTTAATTCTTCTTATACAGTCTGCAATAAGAGAAGTTGAGATTTTACAAAAAGAAAAAAATTATGACTTAAAATTTGACTTACAGACAAGTTTCAAAACTCGACTGAAACACCTATTGGTGTCTATGCTTTCTATTCTGTTGACAATTTCATAGTGTGTGGGGAAATTCTTAAATTTTTAACACAGAAAAAATCAGAATAGGGCTGAAACTGATATCGAGCCAATATATGATATAATATAATTTGATATGATATAATATAATACAATATAGCCATTATAACTGATATCGAAGTTCTGTGTGAATGAACTGAGTTGTCAGTAAGCAGGAGTTTGAATGAATGGACTGATAGGCTTCGTTTGTTTTTACTTAATGGACAAATATTGACTAATGCGATGCAATTTTACTATTTTTCTATGTTATAGAGACATAATTATTATTACATCAACATATCATATTATATGTAAAAGATATTTTTAACTACTGAATATTTGTATACAAAATCTGCGTAGCATCATTCCTGTCATGTACTTTTAATTTGTATGAGAAAGGAATGTACACGTTCTGTTGAATACAGATAACAAGATACAACATCATATTATAGCTGTAGATGTGTCAGCTCCAACACAAGATAATTCTTATGATTCAATTCTGCATGCATTCATCTGTCAGTGAAACAACTATAGGAGGATTTTAAACGATCATTAATACACTCCAAAGGATAATGATCTTCAATAAAGAACCGAATTTTCAATTTGGGCTCATGTCATGTTTTAACTTTTGCATATGAAAACAGCCTTTAGAAGTAAAGGTGAGTTTAATAGACATACAGTAACTGAGATTCTCTGTTCTAAACAATCTACACTGGATGAGAGATGTACGGGCGTACGGCACCAACTTGACTGTGAGTATGTGTGGACGTGAACAGTGGAGTGCTGGGATATACAACTCACTTCATCAATGTATTTTACAGGATTTTTCTTACGGAATGTTAGAGAATATTTATGCTGATGCTGCTTAGACATGTTCATAGAGAAGTACAGGAAAGGATGTGGATTCCTCAGCATGGTAAACCTCCTCATTATCCCATAAGTTACTGTGAAATCATCTGTTTCCAAACATGTGGATAACCCAGTAGGGTTCAGTTCTGGCTGGTTTAAACCTCCCAGTTGAACCTACCACTGGGCACAGCAAAAACCAATGTGTCACATAAATCTGGGCAACCTTATGGATGTCCAGGAGCGGCACTTCACTAACCGCAAATGTCGAGATTCTGGGGTGCAAAGGGCAATTCGATAGGTCTAGTCTAGATGACTGTTGGAGTTGGTGGGGTTTGTTCCCTAAGTATCAGAGGTTCTTGCTAGCCTCAATAAGAGTGCGCCACTCCCTGCCTGCTTTACCCTTCTTCCGTGGAGACATGACAAGAGATTAGTGCCCTAAATTCTTCCTCATGGATCTTGATAGGAAGCAGCCCCTATCCTCTAACCTTACCCATCCTGAATATCCTGTCACTGCGGAAGCAGCGCTAAGGTTCTTATAGGACTAAGTGCAATTTATAAGTTTCTTGTCCTAAGAGAAAAACAAATATATATATATATATATATTTATTTATTATTATATATCTAATACAATTATTATTATATATATATATATATATATATATAATTATATATATATATATATATATATATATATATATATAATTTCAATAAACATTGAATCGCAAAAAGTACTTGCTCCGCCGGGAGTCGAACCCGGATCTCTCACTTGCCGGGTGAATGTGCTACCATTACACCACAGAGCGCTTTTAAATATATATATATAAAAGCATTTCAGTTTTATATGAAATTTAAATATATTTTCAGTGTAACCATCCTCTACTATTTAAAATAAGTTTTTTTGGACTAGTATTCCTATTTTCAACAAATAAATTTTATAAGTTTAGAAAAATATGACTATTTGTGGTAGCAATTTCGTGCATGTAAATAAACAATGTAACACATTACTCTAGTGTTGATCCACAATATAGCAATGGTAGTGTGAACTAATGATTATTATGAAACGTTGGTATGGTAAAACACATTGATTTCAGTGAACCATCAATATTACACTTTCGCAGTGGCAGTGTACAAACCACTAGACACAGGACTTCAATAATCCAGCTGCTAAGGTGGAATTCCTAACTCTCAATGCCCTCCAGTATTCAGCAAATAACATTTTCATATCCCCCCACCCCCCAGATGTTCTTCACATCTCACTGTGTCACACATTCTATGGTTGTTTACAGTTTAAGTTCCAATAACACCTTACTGAAATATCGCTTTGTAACAAGATCATTAATGCGAATGTTGAGTTTAGCTCCAGTTCACCTTCCTCTTACGTGCAGTATTGGAAATCTGATGCTGTTGCAGACTTGACTCCTGAAATCTGAAGTCATGTTCGTCTGAAGGGATCCAAAAACAATCGGCAACAAAGAAAATACATCATTAGCATTGAAAAACCCTTTCCACCACAGGTGTGTTATTTGTAGAAGACTCGGTTGCTCGACCGTGCTTTGGGATCATCATCGTAGTGCTCTCAAATGTGCACCTGATGAGACAATGAGAATACCTCTTTACCTAGATTGCACTACTTTTTGTAATCTGGGTGTCTTTGATGTCGAAACAATGCAGGGGGTTTTGTTTTGAGCTTCTTCATTCTTCGACGCCGACTGCTTTTGGTCCCTTCAGAAGAACATGACTCCATATTTCAGTAGTTAAGTGTGCAACAGCATCAGATTCCAGATGCTGCACGTAAGAGGAAGGTGAACTGGAGCTAAACTCAACATTCGCATTGAATCAACCCTTCCAACCATGGCTGCGTTATGTGAAAATCTTTAAGTTGTTCCATAAGAATTAATTTGGTTTGTTGGCACAGGGAGTACATACA
The DNA here is from genome assembly GCF_021130785.1 of Homalodisca vitripennis. Taxonomy (NCBI): domain Eukaryota; kingdom Metazoa; phylum Arthropoda; class Insecta; order Hemiptera; family Cicadellidae; genus Homalodisca; species Homalodisca vitripennis. The sequence goes on along the minus strand of NC_060213.1, from coordinate 145,091,073 downwards.
GCCCATTTCGACATCGAGCGAAGAGAACGAGGGCCTGTATGACGAACTGATCAGCTTGGCTCGTCAACGAAAGCCTCAACACTTTGGACTCAGTTCATTCGGTCACCTCAAAATAGACTATTCCTGCAACTGGAATAACCTGGACAGATACATCGGTCACACCTGAGCTGACTACTGCAGTATCTTAGGTAAGTACAACATTCTATATGTATATGTTAATTTTACTAATAATGGAATATTCGACTACTTAATGAAGTATTCATTAAAAGTATTTGAATTATTTGGACCAACACCGAGCTGAGCATTTCTAACATCCTGTTCGATGAGGGACTATTTACTGTGATTTATTCAAACAATTAATTGCATTTATTACTCCCCACAATTAATGTAAATTATCTCCTAGGCACTGCAAATTATCATTGAACAACAACTAGGTACTCTCGCTGTTTATATACCATATCTGATGTCTACTATTAATATATTATACAAATAATAATTACAAGTTATATGAAGAACATTCTTTTATTATTCCACTTTCAAAAATCCAAGGAAAACTTATAAAATGTTTTCATTTAAAATTTGTTAAATAATTATGTAATATATAAAATTTTAAAACACTTATAAATGATATTTGTTGACTAAAATCATTACTATTCTAATACCAGAATAATATGATTTATTATATTTACAATTCAAAGATTCACAAAGGAAAATTAATTCATAAATGTTTATTAGTGAAAAACTAACAGAAAAAAATAGTAATGCCAATGGTTTCTTTTATCAAGATTTAGAGATTAATCAAGTATTTATTAATGAAAATAACACTTGACAGTCATTTGTTGGATAATATTCACTAACATCTATCTGCTAAAAGAAGTAGTTGAAATCATTCATTGTTTATTACTATTCATCTATTCATCCTAACAAGAAAACCCATTTACAATGTAAATACATTGATTAGTGAAGCAAAAATAAATTATCACTACCACTATTATTAATACTAGTATTTAACACTGTTTACAGAAGGACTCATAATACTGTTTCTTCATGAAAACAATATTTGTTATAATATTATATTATAATAGGACTATTAAGAAGTTTTATTACTTTCTTTATTTAACTATCTACATAAATAAGGGCATTAACAACATGAATTAAATAAAGCGGCATTAACAAAAAGTTATATTGTTCACATATTTTAATTTGTACAAAAATAATTGGTTTAGTCTACAATCAGAGCTCTATTGGTGTTGCAGAATGTTTCTAGTGTGGTCCCTAATATTGTGCTTGTGAACACCTCCAAAACTTTTTCCTGAATTATTGGAAACATATTTGAACTGATTATAACACAAAACTGTACTTAAAAATTCAATAGTTTGATTATTATACATCTAACACTGACAAACTTTTAAATAAAAAGTATAAGAACACAATTAAATTGTACTATTACAAAACTAAGAGTAACCCTTAGCACAGACATAGCCAAACAAACAACTGAACTGATGTTAATGAACAATCTCTCAGCGGAACTGATGTAATGTCTGTTACGATCTGTGTTCACTCAAAATAAGTGACCCATATTAGTACTCATTATATCACTTGGATCGTAGTATGCAACAATGGTTATCTGGTATGGACTGTAACAGTCTTTATGTAATACTATTACAATGGCATGTGACAATTCAACTGATTCGGGTTAAATGTGTATTGAGCTGTGTCCAAGTATCGTGTTATCCAATTACAATTAAAAACGTTGTGCATTGCGTTTTACATTTGATTTATCATGATATGAAGTTTAACCTTAAAACTAATTTGAAAAAAATTGTCAGTGCCTAATTAATTCAAAATTGGTGATTTTAGTCAAACCGTCTTAAACTGTAGTGTCACTTTATATCCTCAATGTAATAACCTACGCACATGAGAAAAATCTGACCCGAGGCAGTGACGTACACCAACATAACACTTGCTGTGCTGCAGACTTCACTCTTCCTCAACACCATTCTGCTCAGATTGAAGAAAAGCCATCTTATATGGGAGCAAAGCTGTTCAATTGTCTGCCCACTGATATAAAGTCTCAAGAAAATATTAAAAAAACACTGAAGAACTGGCTTTTAAACAGCCATTTTATTTAGTAAATGTACTTTTAATCTTGGAGAACTGTTGACATAAACCTAATGTGATGACTGACACAACTAAATAGTTTTTTTTTTATTATTTAATATTGTATCATTGATGCTAATGTTTCTCTATGAATTGTGCAAATAAAGTCTATTGTCTTTTGTCATTCTGTAATAAATATAACTAAAATGTTGTTGAAATTTTCTATCCATCATGTTGATTTTCTGTGAAGAAACCTGCATAAGAATAATAAAAACAAAACAACAAACAACAAAACAGTAAGAATATGGTGAATGCGACAGTCCCCATTCTTGAGAACCGGACCTTCACAGGGGTAGTACCAACCAACTCTGATTGACAATGTCCTTTAAATTTGTCAGGGAACCCACTCATAGCCACCAACATAAATTGACCGACTAAATAAAAATAAAAAAATTTATGCATGTCATTGTTTATTAAAATGCTCAAATGGCTATAAATAAGTGGGATGAGCTTTCCGTCATGTGCGAGGAACTTCGTTCCGACGTACTAATTGTAACCCAACATGGAATTGTACAACTTCCAGAGTCAGCCTTTATGTTGTGTTAGTATTAACTGGATATAATTTTATATTTACAGTCAGTGAATTGACATTATACAGTGTATTAAAAATGTTTGCTTCAAATATAAAGACCAAACTGGGATATACAGTTTGAAATTTAATAAACCACTTTAAGATTTAAATTAATATATATGCCATTTACTATTATAGGAGGTGAAAGCACATGTTATTTTTAGTGGAAGTGTACCTGTGATTTTGATAGGTTTGAGTGAAACTCACGGCTTCAAAAGTTATTGGAGCACTCAACACATGAACTGGGTCTGTTATTTATAAAGATTTGTTAGAGACTTACAGAAAATTTATCAACTGAATGTTAATATTGACAGGAAGTTGTACACTGCATTTGACTCCTGTAGTACAGTAACAGACAGTCATTCTCAATCAAGCAGAAGTTAACCTGAAAAACCAATTGCCACATCAAACCTGTAGTAACAGGTCAAGGTCAAGTCAGCTGTTGGCCACCTGACTTTATCTCTACTCTCTGTGTCTTCTGCTCTGACAGTGTCTGCTTTGTTTACATTGTTTTGTTTACATTTGAAATTTTCAGGCACATATTGACTTTCATTGGAAATTAATATACTGATTAAAACTAGACACACATTGCATGTTTCTAAAGGCTGATTATTTGTAATTTGTGTACTTAATTAATTGGTTACCTGTTTATTATTTATGAATTAAGTCATTGTAAAATTGGTAATCAGTTGTGGAAATTGTTACAAATAATACTATGGCCAAATATCCTTGTGGAATATGCAGCGAGAACAATGTAAGGTCAGCTGGAATTTTATGTACAGGATCTTGCCATAAAATGGGTCCATTTTAAATGTGCTGAGCTAACTCTACCTGATATAAAGATTATGGAAAAGGAAGACTTGTTGGGACAGTGGACATGTTCAAGATGTAATTTGAACTCTACTGAAGGCAGAAATATACTATCTTCTGAAAATAGCCAAGAAAACTTTGAACAGTTAAAATGGTTCCTCACTAGCCGAAAGAGATAAATAAGTCAATTTTACAGGAGAATGAAGAATTAAACAAGAACTCCATCAAGAAAAAAATAAAACTTCTATTTATGTACTAGAACTTGAAGACAAGTTAAAAGATATGAAGAGAACATTGAATCAATGAAAAATCTGTTTCATGAGAGAGAAAAGCAACTATTAAATGAAATAAAATCTTTGGAGCAGAAACTAAAAAGCGAAAAAAGAAGCAAATGAAAACTTTATTATATATGCTGAAAGAGGAGGCCAGGGGCAATTTAAAGGAGGGCTGTTTTCAGTCTGGGAATTGTAGACGTTGTGTGATCTATAAGGAAGAAACAACAAAAATGCTTGACACAATACGCACCCTAGAGAGTATAATTAAAACCCTACAAGAAAAAAGTTCAAGTCAACAAAAACAGCAGAATCCTTCAAGTCCGAGAGAATTTGCCTGCTTTAATTGCTTTCCCCCTCTTACCTATAATAACAATCAAAAACCACCTTCTGTTGATACTGAATGGCAGGAAGTTTACACAATCTCTGGTCGGAGGCAACAGCGAGCATTTAAAGCAATTCAGGCATTGTCAAGTCCAGATTTCACTTCAAAAAATTCCTTTGAAGTGCTCCAAAGTGATTTCGAAGGTGACAAGTCTGATGTAAGTGATTGTATCATCATACCTAACACTGTCAATACTTCAAACGTAGGTTCACAGACTCACACCTGGAGAAAAACCCATAGAAAAGACTCGTCTGCTCAAAAAGGGGAAAGATGCCACATTAATACAAGAAGAAGTAGCCAAACAAAACAAAAAATCTGCTATTATGTGCTGACAGCCATGGCCGTGATTTAAACATTTCACCTAAATAAACACTCTAAATCGTTGGATGCTGTTGGTTTTGTTAGGCCTGGTGGTTTGGCTGAGCAGATTTTGAATTTTGATAACATTGATGGTGAAGAACTGGGTCCTAATGATGTGCTTGCCATTGCATGTGGATCTAATGACGTTTTCCGCAATGAAGCTCAAAGGGCAATCGATGCAATTAGTGAAACATTGGACAAATACAGCGGTTTTAGAATAGTTTTAGTAGATTTGCCCACTAGGCATGACTTAAAAAATTGGTCATGTGTTAATAAAGAGATTAGAAAATTCAATAAAAAACCTAGAAAACTATTAGTCAGAGTTTCCTAATGTTTCTCTGGTTAGGGCTAGTGGAGCAGATAGATATTTACATACTCGCCACGGCATGCACTTAAATGCAAGAGGCAAGTACTGGCTTGCTAAACTAATTTGTGAGGCACTGGAGGAGACCAAGGAGATAGAAGTGTCTAAGATCTATGGTACAGTCGGCATCCGGGGGACTGTTTCACAGTTGCCTTCATCACAGGAAGCATGTTCTAACAACACTGGTGAGAGAGCACCACAGGATATGACTAACTCCAACGCTGATGGTGATACGTGTGCTACAGCCTTCACTTCGACTTCTGAGCTTCTCATAGATGGGGTAATGGAAGAGCGGGCCTCTTTGGAAAACTGTCCACTATCAGATCTGGCTGCACCACCATAGAGACGAGCCTCTATTCAAATAGTGTTAAATTTTGTAGAGGTGATTTAGATCTTGGTTTCCAGAGGTCTGGTAAGGATATGTGGGTGAATGTGCTACATCTTAATGTTCAATCCATATAAGAAATAAAGTAAAACGGAATTAGCAGTGGTCTTGGATGAAGCCACTTGTGATGTTGTTCTAATTAATGAACATTGGCTCCTTGAGGATGAAGTAAAGTTATATGTGCCCAGTGGTTTCCAATTAGCTTCAGCGTATTGTAGAAGCGAGCCCTATGGAGGGGCCTCTATTTTAATTAAAGATTTATATTAAATTTTGAAATAATTGACGTCTCACATCTAACCTGCCCCAGACTTCTGGAAGCTGCTTTGTATATATGTAAATACTTTTAATGTAATATTTATCTCCTTGTATAGAACACCAGATAGTAATAGTAACATATTTTTTACTTATCTTGAATATTTACTACATTTTATTTGTAATAGGAAACCCAAGAGTAAGATTGTTCTGGGAGCAGATTTTAATATAGATTTTTCAAAAGTTAATGATGTTAATACAGTTATGCTCATTAACTTACTTAAATCTTTTAATTTATATCATGTCAATGACACTCCAACTAGGTATAATAATATTATTGTATAATATTGTTACAAATCTAGATAAAAACTGTTTTAGGTGCTGTCTGTGGGAATTACCAGATTTCGGACCATGAGATGATTCTGTTTAATTTCTGTGTCCCATCTGTAACCCCTATGGTGAAACAGATCTCCTTTCGAAGAGTAAAGGAAAATAATGTAAACTCATTTGCTGAACAATTATCTCAGTTTGATTGGTATAGTCTGTTTGAAATTTACAGACACTAATGCTGCTTTTGAATACTTTATAAATAATCTTATGTGTTTATACAATTACTTTTGTCCAATGATTCAAAAGTCTGTTAATTTACAAAATAAAAAGAAAACTGGTAACTCCAAATGGTTTGATGAGTCTCTCCATAACATGAGAAATATTGTTAATACCTTGGGGGATATGTTGAAAATACCAGCTTATAGGGACAATGTAGCTTTAAGGAACTGCTATAACTTGCAAAAGAAAATGTACAGAGAAAGAATTAAAAGAAGCCAAAATAAGGTGTGTAATGATACATTTATCAATGAAGCCAATAATAAGTGCTTAGCTGCCTGGAAGGTTATAAAAATTGGAAGCAGGAAATCATTTTAGTACTGATGATAATCTGCCACAGATAGCTCCAGATAAATTTAACGACCACTACATTAATATTGGTAAGGAAATACTTAGTAAGTATCAGACCAACAATAATAATAGTTTAAGACACAGTGTTTACCTTGCTAATGCTAAAAGTTCACAGGTCAGTTTTATTTTTAAAGAAATAGACGAGAAAACAAATATGTGCCATAGTTAAATCTTTAAAGCCATCTAAGTGTGAGGATATATATGGCTTATCCAATAAAATAGTGAAATTCATTGCTCCTCTTATAATCAAGCCCTTGACTTATGTAATTAATCTTAGTTTTGTCTTCCTCACGTTTTCCAAATTGTTTAAAACTTTCAAAAAGTATCCCCTTGTTTAAAAAGGGCGATAGATCCTGTGTAGATAATTATAGAACAATAACGATTGTTTCGGTTTTTTCTAAAATATTAGAGACTTGTGTTAAAAATCAGCTCATGGATTTCCTAGATGTAAATCAAAATCTTATCAAATAGCCAATTTGGGTTTAGGCCGGGGCTACTCAACAGTTAAGGCATTAGACAATGTTGTGTCTCAGATATTTGACAAGTTTTGAGGATCATGAGTACTTGGGATTGACCCTGTTGGACCTCAGCAAGGCTTTCGACAGTATCTCTCTCATGATATTTTATTAAATAAATTGCAGTATTATGGAATATGTAATGATACCTTACAGTTCTTCAGAACTTATTTGTGTGGTAGACTACATATGGTCAGTGTTGGTGGTCAAGATTCGTCTGTAAAAGAAGTCCTTGCTGGGGTCCCTCAGGGCTCTGTCCTTGGCCCCCTCTTATTTATTTTGTATGTCATGACTTACCAATCAATTTAACTGTAAATACCGTATTGTACGCGGATGATACATCTATAATAGTAAAGGGCAACTGTGTACATGATGTTCTTAGTAACACTAATAGGAGTAATCAATACAGCTTCTATGTGGTTTGAGTCTAATCTCTTAAAAAATGAATGATAATAAAACTGAAAACTGAAAATATTCTCTCTAAGAAGTATTGAAATGCAAGACTCTATATTGAAACCGGTGAAAGCTCTTAGGGATAACTTTAGATTCTAAGCTTATCTGGCATGAGCATACAAATAATGTAATTTCAAAGGTTGTCAAGAGTTTGTTTTTTACTACGTAAACTAAAGAGCTGTGTTAGTAATAAGTTACTTAAAATTGCTTACTTTAGTTTTTTTCATTCTCATTTGTTGTATGCTAACATTTTTATGGGGTAATAGTGTAGGTGCAGAAAAGAGTTTTCCTGTGGCAGAAAGAGCTATAAGAATTATGTTTTGTCTAGGTTATAGGGATAGCTGTAAATCATATTTTTATTAACAATAATATAATGACTCTTCCATGCATTTTTATTTTTCAAAATTTAATTCATGTACGAGAAAACGTAGAAGATTTTACAAGTTTTAACAATATACATAATTATCACACACGACATTGCTAATGACTTAGTTTTGCCTACAATGAGATTAACCAAATACAGCAAGAGTCATAAATATTTGCAAATCAAGCTCTTTAACAAGCTTCCCGAAATGTTGAGGGTGTTAGATTTACAAACTTTTAAATCAAAAATTTCCAAATGGCTCATCACTCAGGCCTTCTACTCTGTAAACGAGTTTCTGAATTCAGAGGTAGCTATTAATGCTTAGCGTTTATCCCATCATATAAATGTCCATACTTTTGTAGGCCAGTATAATTTTACTGTGTTGTTTTTTGTTTTTTAACTGTACATTATTGTAATATGTATTGTTTTTTATGACTGACTTTGTCAATTCTGTAAAGAAAAATGGCAATAAAAATGATTCTGATTCTGGTTTTAACAACAGTAATACACAATTTTTTCAAATTCAAAATTACCAAATGGAAAATGTTGTCTGTCACACCTCTACCAGAGAAATGAGGGTAGTAGTCTTTGTTCGAAATCGTTGTTTGTTTATCCCCAACACGCTTGGCTGACCAACAGATAAAAATTTTGAATTTACATTCATACAAAGAATACAAGTCATTGAAGTAGAGGTACCCAATAGAGAATAAGAACAGTCCTTTACCGAATTACAAAAAAATATTGACTGATATTACAAAAACGACAGATTTTTTATAGGTATGGGGGATTTTGATAATGACGTCTATGATGTTAATGCCTTGTGCGAAGCAACACACTAATTTGTTGGGATCATTTGTTCTTGGCTAGTCAGTAAACACACTAAAGTTAGTAACCAGCACTTCAACGAAAGCAATTGATAACATCTTTACAAATCTGACTGATTTCCAGATTTCTATGAGCAACTCAGTGATTATTATGATCAACATGTTGTTGTGAGTAATAAACCAACAAGAGATCCAATCAGCAAAAGAAACAATCCAAGACATGAGGCCCACAACTATCTTCTTAAATTCTTTACTTTCAAAAAAGAGTTGGAAGTTTTAAAATATTATAGATCCCGTTGGATTGCAAACCAAACATTTTTAAGTTCATTTTAATTTTCATTTAAATGTGAACTATCCTTTAATAAAGTACAACCAATGGCTAAAATAGATTACCAAAGGTATCTTGGTTTCAAGAGGAAAATACAAATTTCCTTGCAAATGATGAGTTCAAACATTTTTATCAAAATTATAAACAAATTCATGGAAAGATGATCAGAGCTTCATAAGGTTATGACGTTACCAAAACCATGTCAAAAAATGTATATCAAAGGGGCCATTTGAGCACTTCATAAATGTCACTTACAAAATGAACTGACAAAACACGTGCGTGTCATATCGACATTATAATGTTGATTGTCACTTGTAAAATGATTTAGATCAACATTATAATGTTCAATGTTGGTTTGAGGGTTAAGTAACAAATACTTTAATTATAAGTTTGTTTTGAGTTTACTTTTCTCAAAGATTATTTTTGCTCACAGAACATTATGACCAAGATTCTACTAAAATCATAGCTCCATATTCAATACCCTACAATTGGGAAATCTTATATTTAATAAAGACTAAAATGAAGTAAATAAAAGATTATTTCTTATTTGATGGCCAATAATTCAGCAACCTAGGAAATCCAATCAAAGTAAATTGAGTCACTCTTATGTATTTATTTTTGCTTTCATTTTTACATCATGTAATGTAAATGCATTCGGGTAGTGTAAAAATATTTTTTCAAACCTACACTTTGTTAAACAGTCATTTCAGAGTTCATTGTTTTATTAGCAGTCTCTGGAAAATAAAACAAAAGTTTCCAAATCATGGTTTCCAGAGCAGTATTTTTACTTTTATAGAAAAATACGCTCAAAAATTCCAAGAAAAATCATAAGTAGCTTCGAGAAAAAATTGTTTAAAACCCAAAATATTATGTAATTTTAAAGAGAAATAAGTTTACCTATACAATAAATATTTGTCTTTGGTCAAATAATAATTGTTTTCTTTGTTACAGATTTTACTCTACTCGGACCTAAAGTGATGAGAGAAACTAAGTAGACCACATCTGCTTCTTTAGCTGGTATAAACCTGTGAGAAAAACAGTACGGTTTTTTATATGCAATAACATTAGTTGCGCGTATAAACCTATTACTATAAGCGTACTGTATTCTTATTCATGGTTGTTCTTATTTTATGACCACTATACTCACTATTCACAATGGCTTTTGTTCACCGGTTCATAGACTTAAATATTGTTATGAGTATACATTATTATAACATGTTTGCTTTGCTTGATATTTTTATAAATCCAATAAGACGGAGATTTGTAGATCAGTGACTGATTGTTGTATCAAGTCGACTACAAAGAATATTTATTTCAATATCTAATCTATTTAGATACAGTGATGACTTACAAAAGGTCAGTTTACAATCTGTACGGTTCCATTTCATATCTACTACAATACCATGTTGAGCTTTTCTTGAATTGGAGAAGAGTAATGAGAAATATAAGGAGCCAGCTGTTGTGAAAAAACTTGAATTTTCTCCCATTGGAACAATGTTTTTCTTGTAAATTGTATGTTTTAGTTTTTCTTGTAAAGTATATACAAAGAATATATAATAATAAAACAACAAAGTACAATAAAATTCTGAAAATAACTAGCAATATCGAAAAAACAAAAATAAGGTTTTGATCCATATTAATCATATTTTTAAAAGAGACAATATCTCTAATGATTCTTAGACTAAATATACAATAAAAAAGTGTACTTTTAGGACTCATAATGTCCTAAAAGTGTTTGTTCTTATAGGGCTAAAATGAAAACGGTTTTTAAAACACTTTAAAAAATTCTCTGAATAAATGTTTCCCTAAATTAGGTGCACTACCATTATTTTTATTGGCTTTAGAACACTTACACTTTGTTTACTATTGCAATAACAGTAATGTATACAAGCATACACATGTGTGAGTGTGTTTTTGAAATCCTCATAACCCAGGATCTGAGAAGCAATTTGCATTGCATATGCAAACAAAATATTTTTTCCTTTAGTAGATGGAGAAATGTCCCATAAGGAAGACATTGATCATTAGTCCCACTAACTTTGGTGGAGGTTGGAATTGTATTAAAGGATTAAAAATATGAAACTCATCATATTTTTCTTAGCTTGACAAACAACCATCATATATGTTAAGTAAGTGTTGGCTAACCATATACAGTCCTTACAGGTTGCATTATGAAAGTAAAATACATCTTCTGATAATAACAAATTTACTCATCCAATTGGTAAAAATGGTTAAAATTCTTCACAATAGTCTCCTCATGCACCAACATACCTGCAGAGACAATTCTGCCACACTTGGAGAGCACCCTGGAACTCCTCGACTGGAATATCCCTCAGGAATCTTGTAACATGAACTTAGATGTTCTCCACTGACTCCCAATGCTTTTCCTTCAGCTCTCTCTTCAGTTGGGCAAACAAAAAAGTCACACAGGGCCAAGTCAGGGTTGTAAGGAGGCTGGGGCACCACAAGGTCTTGATCTGGGTCAGGTAGTGACTGGGTAACGACAAAGCCCATGAGGCTGGGGCATTGTTGTGGTGGAGCTTGAAGACATCTTGGATTTCAGACCTGACATGAGCGACCCAGCGTTTCAGTGTCTTGAGTAAGTGCAAGTAAAAGGCTGTGTTGACAGTTTGTACAAACTCAAAATGGACGATTCCTTGAAGATTAAAGAGGACTATCAGCATTGTTTGATGTAAGATTTGTTCATGTGTGCATATATACGTTTGAGAGAAGCTTGCGTGTGCCACTCGGAGCTCTGCCTTTTAGATTCATTGCATACATTCCTTCTCAAAGGCCTCTCGAAGCATTTTATAAGTTCCATTGCATTCTTCCCAAGCCGTACACAAAACTTGATTGCGTACCGTTGTTCCAGCGAGCGCTCCATCACACCGTGACTTTGCGCAAAGATACGTCTTACAACTCGTACTGCTTTGAGCGAACTGAGACCAAATTTGTTTGGAAGGGCATAACCCCCAACCCATCATCCAAACAGCTGCTACCAATAAATAGTTGTGTCACAATAAAATCATGCACATTACTTTCACAATGCACCCTGTATATGTTGATTTTAAGTATATCATATTATGAAAAATAAAATCTATGTAAAATGTAATCATTTATTTTTTTAACCCTTTTGATACTTTCTTTCGAACTCCACTAAAACCGATATGACTAATGATTGATTATTGTCTTAGATGAAATTTCTCTATAGATTTAAAGAAAAACCAGGTTGTGTGTGTATGCCATGCAAATTGCCTCTCAGCTCCTAGCCAATGGGAAATGAAAAATACACAGCTGTTCCTCTTCGAGTATTGCTTATTTTTAGTAGGAAAACTTGCACAGGTGGTGTCAAACTAATAAACCAGGGAGTTATAAGTTTGCTATATAAATATTTATTTCAGATGTTAAAGACAATATTGAAACATAACTGTTATTAAGAAATATGTTCGTTTACAGGCACTCTATAAAGCTCATATCATTATGTAAATACTATAGTTAATAACTTGTTATTTTCTTGTAAATAAATAAATATAATTTTAGTACCTATCTTGTTTTTGGTTACTTCCTCTTATCTCCAAAATTACATAACATAAATAAAATTGACGGATTGACATTAGTATGCATATGACCAAATTGTACTATAATAAAATATTACGGTTTGACAAGTTATCTTTTAAATAGTGTTCTCTTTACCTTAAAATCAGTAAAATTTTAAAGAAAGTTTAAATATAAAGTACAAATTTTAATTTAATGTACTCAGTGTAAAAAAAAACTCTTACTATATTAATAATTAATGTATGGCTAACATTTTTGTTCAAAGATACCAAAAAAAGAAACATGATGTTTTGAGGTCTGTAATCCATATTCTTCTTTAATAGCAATATAAGCTCATTTTTTTATTGTAACAATTAATAAAAGTTTAAAAAGGCTGAAAACCTATTAATATTATTATTTATTATAAAATTTTCCACCCTATAAACAATAACATCTTTAAATAGCTGTATATTTTTGTTACTTTATTCATTTGTTCAAGTATCTTCTACGGCTAAATTAATAGGGTTTATAATCCAATTAATATGTACTCACAACTACTGAGTTTAACAACAATATGAAACATTATAAAATATAACTTTATAAGGTCTAAAACTATTAAGATTATAAAAAGAGAGGTAAAACAGCTGATACAGAAGCACAATATGTGTCTATAAAGCTCCACATAAATTATTCTCTTTTAAAAATTTCCAAATTGGCTAAGTGTGTTATTCACAAACAAATTTGTTTTTATTTTATTTTTGAAGAGATATAAACGCAGGTACTGGAACATGTTAAAGGTACATAAGTTGAATATTTTACGTATTGGAAAAAATAATAATTTTCATACCTTGTTCTAAGTTATCTTCCAACAAACCTGTGAAATTGGGAGGATTACACCCCGTATGAACTTCATCCAACAAATAATATAAATATAAACATTAAATTATTGCTGAGTGAATCATTGTCCGAGTGCAGACCTGAGAATTTTGTAACTGGATATTTAACATCCCGTTCGAACAAGTCCAAAATATAAAGCTCAGAACAGTGCTAAACTGTTATCTCTTGGCATATTGTGTGTCAACAAAGCCAGGGGGCAGCACAAGCTCTGTGTAGTGGTTGGTCTGTCGGAAGCCCAGTGGAGGTGCAGAGCCCCGGACTATGGTCACCTGTTGTACCGGGGGATATGGGGGAGAAAGAGGGCCAGTGAAATCCTCCACCATCAGGTCCCCGGGGCTGCAACAAAATTATTAGAAATGCCATACATTGTAGTGCCAGTATCTGTGTGTGTATTGTAGAGGAGGTGGTCTAACTCTAAGGAGGTACATAGATCTGGTACATAGATGGATTAAGGATGGATGGAAGGGTGGGTCCAGGAGTCAAATGTCTTACAGTAGAACCCCTTATATCCGGCCACCACGGGACCGAGCCCTTGGCCGGATAACGATTCAGCCGGATAAACCAACCTACAGTTCACAGCACTTGACGAAACAAAACAATTGTACTGTACTGTACTAACCGCACTGGAAATAATCAACGAACTGTTTACAGGTTAAACCTATTAGCTCAACTGAGGACAACACAGGAAAATGTAAACAAATAGATACACCAAAATAACGCAAGAGTCGTGGGAGACTAGTGCGTGCAACTGCGCGTCTGCAAGCCGTGGTAAATAAATTTCGATATTGGCTTCCGGGAAGTGGCCGGATAAACCGAGGTGCGGTAAAACCGAGGCCGGATATGAGGGGTTCTACTGTAGTTCCTTTCAGGATGTTTTTCAAGCAGAGATGCTTAGACTGACCCATCTGTGTCCATCTGTGCACACCTTTGTGTCCAAGCTGGTCTAGATACCAAGTGTCTGGGTTCCTCCCAGAACGTCTTTCAAGTAGAGGTGCTAAGACTAACCCATCTGTGCACACCTTTGTGTCCAAGTCGGTCTAGATACCAAGTGTCTGGGTTCTTCCCAGAACATCTTTCAAGCAGAGGTGCTAAGACTAACCCATCTGTGCATAGCTTTGTGTCCAAAATGTTTCAAACACTGGAAACACCAGTGGGACAAATTTATTAGTTGTAATGGAGAGTACTTGGGATAAGTTTTTTGTAAAAGACCTACAAATAATTCGGATACCCTCTCATACAGTGTAACCTCGATAAATCGAACCCCTTTATGTTGGATCTTCGGGTAACTCGGATCAGTTCAGGAAAATTTAAAATGAGCTATTTGCCTTTCGCCCAGACTACAGATTGTGTGATGGATGTTTGTTTATCAGTATATTGTTTGTAGAACTCACTGATTACATGTACTTGTTGCGATAAAGATGCCGATAACAGGGAGCTGCATCTCATTTGGGCGAGTTATTGGTATATTTCTAGCAATAAAAAAGACAACACTGGCCGAGCTTCTCATGTTGAAAAGGATGCGTGACCGCATGGCCACGGAAACAGCGTTCTAAGTTGGCGCAAGACAAACTATCTATATCCTGTCAGAAAAATTAAACTGTAAATACTGTATTATGCTATTGTGTGTTGCAGAGAGTACTTTTTTAATACTGAAGTCACAGCTGGTACTGAGATGTATTGCCAAGGTACTTTATTGTTACAGTCTTGTTGGAACCCTTCAGACGATCGTGAACTCCATTTTACCGACATGTACCTGCACTAAGTGGAAGGTGAACTAGAGCTTAATTCAAAACTTTTATTGAGTCTACCTATCCCACCATAACTTGTGTAAACTGAAAGTGTAATAACATATTCTGAACTCAAACTACAGAATTAAATACTGAGATAAATTTGTGTAGTTTCTCTAGCAGAAACAACGCAAAACTGCACATACAACACGTAATGTCATATACTTGGCAATGATGGCAGTGGCCCTGGTGGTGGACTTCTTGTTGTATGCAAGGTGAGGCTGGATGATGCCTCCTGGATCCAGCTCAAGTCCGGAGTGAGACAGAGAGGCGGAGGCAGCACTGCTGGAGGTGTTACGGATCCGGATCAAATGGTGCCGTTTGCGTTTGCATGATCCAGCCACATACGAAACAAACGATGTGATGACTAGGAAAGCCACCAGTGCGACGATGAACCTGTGTACCACAAGAAAATTCATTTGAGAATCAATAAAGTCTATATAACTTATTTATATATCTCATTTTCTAAATGCAGTCTTATTAAGCATGTCATGGATTTTTTAAAACAGAATTTGTAGTATTAGAATCACATTTTATAAGTATATTAATTTTAAACAAAAAGACTTATGACCCCACCTTGATCCTAACAGTGTTGTTAATCAATCCATGCCACTTCTCTGTGAATAATCTCTTCTTCTCTGTATTATCAGGACAAATAATATGTATATTTCTACAATCGGCTTTTATGTAATTGCTCAATTAAAAGTGAATTGTTTGAGGAACCCTTGTGAGTTATCTGATAAGAACAGCTGATTTACAGATTTATAGAAACCAAAATCTGTTTATATTTATAAGCCCCTCATTTAAATGAAACTCTTCTCATATTCCTGGTTTCTGAGAACTGTTTGATGCGTTCACATGTTTAGGCTCAGTGATATCAAAGATAATATCAAGATTTTATCTTTGTTTATGCAGTTGCATTTATCTTTAGATTATATTTTTATTCACTACTATAGCACATGTTTATTTAGACTTCTAGAATAATAAACTGACTTTGGTTTCTATAAATCTGTAAGTCAGCTGTTTTCAACTAACTCAGTTTTTTCAAATATTTCACTCTAAATTGGTTTTGTGAACATATAATATACAGAAGGATTTAACCACATTAAAAAAGGTATTCTGATGTTATCATTGGCCTTATGGACTCTGTAAATGCATTGGACAGTTTTCAGAAACCAGGAAAGTAAGAGGATTAAACCAAGTTTCATTAAAATGAGGGACTTATATAAATGATTGTCATAGAGTAAGGCTTATTTTTAGCCTCAAGCAGTCGTAAAAAATTCCTTTAGTTTTATTTAAGACATGGAGTAAATGTTAGAAAAACATTTAAGCATATTTAAGTTAGTCTTTATATTTTCAATCCACACAATGGATTTCATTATAAGTGTTAATTACAAAGGTTATAATGCATAATAGGTGTCAATAAAGTTGACCTAGAGGGTTGAAATTTAGTGTTAAACTCTAATTTATCTCTAATTCCTCTTCATCAGTATTGAAAATGGTAAACATCAGTTCATTGGGAGTCTCAATTTCTGTCTGTCAAAAACTGAGTCTGATTACATCAGTCTTGTGGGTAACCATGCTAGAGTGTATTGTAAAGATTGATCATTTAACACTCTGCAGCAAATTATCAACATGTCTTGAAGTTATATTGATGGATTGGTCTACTTTATACATAGCTAGAAGTTAAATGGTAAAGGGCTTTGTTAGTATGTTACATTAACTAAGAGCTGACAGACGGATCTAATGCATGTGGTTCAAATTTCCATTAACTCACTTTCTTGTCTGTATCCTGAGAACAATATCGATTTTAAACTAACTTTACAAAGACTTAGTATTTGGAAATTTGGGACTCAGCTCAGAGTAGGAAACGGTGGTATAATATGCTATTTACTACTTTACACAATAAACATTCGCATGTACTCATTCCAGTGCTTACTTATTCCTAGTGTTGTTTTTGAAACAGAGGAAATACTTCTGTCACCCGAAAATCAGTAAATGTTTATTAATAATTCAATTTTTGTAGATTTTTATGGTTTTTGCAGATGCAAGTGAACCCAGCTTGTGCAGAAGATGTACAGTGAAATATGAGAATAAATTTATTAATAGTAAAATCTATGTTTGTAGCCTTCAACTTTTTATTAATACATACAAAATTAGTGACTACAAAGTTTAACTGGATGAACATTCAGCGGAGTCCCTCCAGCTTCTCAGATTGCTCTATCTTTGTGGTATACAGTAACTTTCACATGAGTTAACTTTTAGTGTTGAAGTTTGGTGTGTAACTACATCTAAAGTGAAATTGGAAATGGTAAATACCAATCAATTGGCAGTCGCTTTTCGTGCTGATAGGACGAACAAGAAGTCTAGCACACTACGCTGAAGTCTGAACTTTGTAGTCAAGTGGAGAAAATCGCAATGCGACCTAAAAAGTCTAAATTGGGCTCAACAGGTGAGGATGAGGAGTGTTTAATAGTAAAGTCTTGATTTGAAGTGTGTTGTTAAGTTTTTATAGATACAATTTACTTTGACTGAATCTAGAGAAAACTGAATCACTTTACTAATTATTAATAAGATTTCCACAGCTGAATCAAGTTTTGTTAACATTTAAGATGAATAAGGAATGCCTTACCAGAAGTACCAGTTTTCCCAGAGTTCCCGTTGGTGTCTGGCCACGATACAACAGCTCCCATAACAGCATAACCCATTAAACTTTTGACATCTGTAATGTAACATTTACACAATTACTCCAATTATTTTACATAACTGATAGATGGGTATTATTTTTCACTGAGTAGGCAGATTTAGACATTCCATTTTTCGAAATACTCGTTTGATTATATTGACTAATAGACAATAACAAATAAAAAAACCAAGATGAATGAAATGTCTATTCCGTAGACTTGTAGATAATGGTCCAAAACTGTGAGTTTTGTTAATTCTGCCTTCAAATGGTCAAAAAAGTAAAAGAAGTTGTTAAAACTCCTACAGAAATTGGTCTAAGACATTGCACAATACTGAAAACTGCAATAAAAACAATTTTTTATAACATTAGAAGTGAGTGTCAATTATTGAGGATTATGTGTATTGTGAGTAAGTAACAATCCGTATTTTGAAAAAAAGTAATGAAATAGTTTTTTTTTTTATAACATGAAACACTAAGAATTGTTCTATGAAGTATAGTAGTGATGTTTTGGTATGATATTATGTAAACTCTCAAAAAATTATTGCGTTTTTAAAAAGTTTAGGAATGATGATTGCTCCAGCATAAATAAATTAATAAATAAATTGAAAGATAATGACTTTATGCATCCGAATTGTGTAAGCATGGTTTTTCATAGGGGTTTTGGTTTCATTATTTCTCCAAGGTAATTTTAAATTATGTCTATAAACACACCAAATGTATTTTTCTCTTTGTTAGAACCTTTTTACTGACCTAGGAACATTTGAATAAGAATAATTTATTTTTTACTCAGGATTGTTGTAATAATACAGAAATTGTATTATTTATTTACATACTCAGGATTATTGGTCAAATTCCGTATGAGAAGTCTGCACTCCAGATAGTTCTTGGCCATCCTCAAGTGCCATAGTCTTCCTGTAACAGCATAAAATCAAATGGTAATTTAATTTATTGGATGTTGAGATAACATCATCAAACTTTAGGTTGAATTCATCACTTCATTGGACTGGTCCTTCTTTCATGTAAGACCGAAATGATTTCATTTATAAAGGAATGTACATAGCATTTATGACTAACAGCCATTGTCTTTCTCCTCTCAATTTGGAAAATAATTAAAATAATCATTTGCTGTGGTGTATCGATATTTACTGTCAAAAATATTAGTTAAAAAGGAAGCCTTAGACATGTTTTATTCAAATTATAGAGATTGATAAAAATATGAACAATAATAACAACATTCCTTTGTCAAAAAGTTATTGTTATTAGTCAATTCGCAGTTCAGGGCTATATAGTATAGAAAATAACAAATATTGATATTTACTGACAAAAATATTAGTTAAAAAGGTTCATTAAATACAACTACTCCAGCCTTCAATTTCCTATCTGCAGAGATGCAATGAGCAAAGGCTACCTGCTTATCATATTTATAGTTTTGAATTAAATCTTTCATATTTGCATCAATAACAGTAATTTGAGTTGACCTTAGATCAGTATTATTGTGTTTTTGGCAGTCACACCATAAGCAATATAGTAGTCTTTGTATTCATTAAAATATCCAAATGTGTAGATCAGGATAATGCTCATCTAAAACCTTTTTATTTTCTCTCTTGGTCAATGTTTGGGAATTTGTTAAAAGTTGCTATTTTGATAGTCTATATTAGAGTAATGAAAAAATAATTTCTTGTTTTCCAGTAAATTCAGTTAATTTTTACAGTTTTACTGTCCACGTAAACGACAATATCTTCATCGTGGATTGAACAACCTTGTTTGTATTTTGATATGTTATGTCATTTTTATTTGATCATTTATTATTATTCAATCATTTACTGATATCACAAAATCTAAATTAAAACTATGCTAGTTTAATTAGGAATTAAAAACAACAAAAAAACAGAGGGGAAGCCAAAAACAGAAATTTGTGGACTAATCTCAGCTTTATATTACAAAAAAGGCTTTTCAGTCATTAAAAACTAATTTTTTTTTAAACTGATGTTTATCTCATCTACAAAAAATAATAATATAAATCAGGAAGGATAATACGGTGTATATATTATGTATCAAACATATATACTATATATCAAACATATACACTATGTATAATTTACAAAAATAAAATTGGGTTAATTGCAAGAATTATAGCATCAAATGGTCATAATTTTGCCAGAATAAACAAATTATTCATTCTTTCAAAATTTACTGTTTAAAAATGTCAATATTATTTTTATATAAAAGCTACATTTAGTGTGTATGAATGTGGAGTTTGCATTTCACTTACAATTAATATTTTGTTAAATTTAATTAGTGTAAAGATTAAACCAAAAGTAAAGACTTACATATCTGGTTTGATTCATGTTACTTCAGGAAATGAATAGCATGGAACCAATAAAGGCACTAATCAATAGTCGTCAGTTGTTTGAAGTTGCTTGGCAACAGAACTTGAGTATTCAACCAATTGTCCACTCTTACTAACTAAATTATTCGTTTAGACAGTTCCTCTCTACTCCTGTCTGTCAAATCCTCAAAAAGTACAAAATATTCACTCAATAAAAACTGTTAATATTTTTGAAAAAAGACTGCAGAAAAGTCAATAAAATTATTCAATTCGTAAAGAACAACTACCTAATAGGTTTCGAAAACAGATGAAAGTTTTGCACTCATATGGTAATTAGTACACTACTTGATAGTGCAAAAACCTTTCACATTTTCAGGAGCCGTACACATTGTAAACAGGGGTGTACCCAAGAACTAATTTCGGTGGTTAAGAATGAACAAGCCTTATAATATAAAAGTAATATACATTTTTACACAATATTAAGAATATGTATTGTACATAATTGTGTGTTAAACTATTATTATAGTTTAGAATGGTTTGAGTTGTACTTGAAAAACACTACTCATAAGAAAAACAGGATGTTGGGTGTATTGACTGCCCATCCTCCCTTAGGCTCACTCCTCGTTATAAGACTGTCCTCTCATGGTCTAAAGTCAACTGAATGCATGTAAAATTTACATTGTTTAAACAATTTCTTACTAATTATAACAATTTTAAAACCCCTTATAACATTATAGCAATTAGGTACTGTAATAGGAGATTCCAAAGCTGAAATATAATATATTTTGAGATATATTTTACATTAACATACCAAATGCAAAAAATTTACTACTTAATGTTATTCTTTAGCTTCAAAGTGTGATAAATTATCAGAGATTGGTAACACTGTATACTTAGAATATAGTAATTAACACCAATACAAGGAATTGTCCTGTAATTAACTGTAGCACAAGTCATGTGCAAACTTTAAGACATCTAGGGTAGTATCATAGACTGTCAACCGCAGTCAATGAGTTAAACTATGATACATCGCTACCTATATTGTACGTTATTAACATCTTCTCTGCGACACGAGTCATGTGCTGACATTAGAAAAGCCAGGATAGTGTCAACAATTGTCAACCCCAGTCAATGTGCTAAACTATGATACATCGCTAGCTATATTGTACGTTATTAACATCTTCTCTGCGACACGAGTCATGTGCTGACATTAGAACAACTAGGGTAGCGTCATCAACTATCAACCGCAGTCAATGTGTTAAACTATGATACATCGCTACCTATATTGTACGTTATTAACATCTTCTCTGCGACACGATTCATGTGCTGACATTAGAACAGCTAGGATAGTGTCAACAACTGTCAACCCCAGTCAATGTGCTAAACTATGATACATCGCTAGCTATATTGTACGTTATTAACATCTTCTCTGCGACATGAGTCATGTGCCAACTTTAAGACAGCTAAGATATTGTCAACTACTCTCCTCCGCAGTTAATGTGTTAAACTATGATATATCGCTAGCTATATTGTACGTTATTAACATCTTCTCTGCAACACGAGTCATGTGGCAACTTTAAGACAGCTAGGATATTGTCAACGACTCTCCACCGCAGTCAATGTGTTAAACTATGATATACATCGCTAGCTATATTGTACGTTATTAACATCTTCTCTGCGACGATTATTCTTAACTCATCTGTTCAGACTTATTCTTAATACTAAGTAGTGCTAAATAAACTTAATGTTGAAATCTTACCTCAACCTTTTTTAAGCTCAAAGTAAATACTCAAAATGGCCCCCATTTACTTCTTGGCAAAAATAAAGTCTTGATTAAAAATACAAAACAACGACTTGTCAAAATTAATACAAAAATACAATTCAAATTACTTGAAACAATTGTTGAAAAATAGTGTTTTTTAGTGTAACTTTTCAATAAAAAACTGAACAAGAAAACAGGTAGAAACTTTGACAAGCCGTTGTTTCGTACTGGATTGAGATAGAGACCTCTAGTCTGTGGCATTGTTCTTCTTTTATAAAGACCTTCAAAGTCTTTAGATGGGGGTTTGCATTTAAAAATTTTGACTTGACCCCCCAACCCTCCATTTTGGGTTCAATAGACAATAGACAATAGACAATAGACAATAGACAATAGGACAATATTCTTTTTAATGACATATTCGTAGAGAACAGTACATTGTGTCAATACAAAGTGTTTTAAAAACAGGTTCAGGTGTTAAAAAAATTCTTTTTCTGTGTAGTAAGGATTTTCTTGCAGCCATATGGTTAGTTGATTCTTGAGCCTCTTGATTGGTTCTTTCTTGAGATGTTCTGGCAGATGGTTGAAATAGGCTGCACCTTTATATGATGGCTTCTTCCCATATAGACTGAGGTGGTGAGGTGGCAGTGTGAAGTTCGCAGCATGTCTAGTGTTGTGGCGGTGTATGTCTCTGTGTCTGGTCTGTGCTGTGGTGACTGCATGTAGGACAACTTCTCGAATATGGAGTGACACAACTGTGAGGATCTTGAGCTCCTTAAAGGCATCTCGACAGCTTTCTTGTGGGGCAATGTCTGCAAGACACCTTATTGCTTTTTTTGTTGTATTAGAGCCTTTCCATGTTGGCATTACTTGTTCCCCCCAGGTTGCTATGCCATACCTGAGGTGGGATTTAAACAATAAAGAAAAATATGCTGTTTTTGCTGTTTCCAGGCTACTTATTTGTTTTAACCTCCTTATGACATAGGTGCTGGAGGCGAGCTTCTTGCAGAGGTGATCTATGTGGGCTGTCCAGGCCAGGTTGGAGTCTATAGTTACCCCAAGGTGTTTGGTGTTATTTTTGGATTCTATGCCGGTAATGCTATGTTGGTGTTGTTCTTATTTTTTGTGGTAAAATTTAGCTGGACTGTTTTTCTTTTCGTTCAGGACCAGTTCGTTTGTGGTGCAATATAGTCTAGTAGTGTTGAGGGTGGTGTGTATGTTTCTGGTAAGTGTTTCTGCTGATCTATTGGCCAGTGTGAGCACTGTGTCGTCGGCGTACATTACTGTATGGCAGTTGTCCTCCAAACAGCCAGGAAGGTCGTTAGTGAAGAGGAGGTACAGCACAGGGCCCAGGACTGAACCTTGTGGGACTCCTCGTTGCGCAGTGGTGGGTTCAGATTTGATTTTTTGTTTGATGCCATTTTCTGTGTATTGTATCCTCCACAAGCTGTTTCCTGTCATATAAGTAGCTGTAGAACCACTTAGCCTCTGTCCCAGTCACTCCAAGGGTGTTTAACTTTTGTGAGTAGTCTGTTATGACTGAGACAATCAAAGGCTTTACTGAAATCTAAGAAAAAACTTGTTACAGTGTTTCCCTCTTCTAGTTCGTCGATTACATGTTCTACAAGTTGTATCAGGGCAGTAGCGGTTGACCTCCCCTTTAGGAAACCGTGTTGTGTTGGCCTGTGAGGAGGTTATTCTCTTCTAGGTGGAGGAGTAGCCTGTCGAGGACTACCTTTTCTATTATTTTAGAGAAAGTCGGGATAAGTGAGATGGGTCTGTAGCTACTAGTGTTGGTAGTTTTCGCCATTTTTGTATTTTGGATAGACTTTAGCGGTTTTTAGTAGATCTGGGAAGATTCCTTGTGTTGGAGGGATTTGTTTGTGATATCTGCCAGAGGGATGGTTAATTCTTCTACACAGATTTTCGTCAGTGTTTGCTGATATTTCATCTATACCCGAGGAAGTTTTTGGCTTCAGGGAGTTAATGGCATTTTTTTTATGTCATTGTGGGTTACTGGTCGAAATTGCAATTCATAATTTACTTCTGGCAATGGGTTCTTCGTTTTGTGGGGTGTTAAGCCTGTTATGGTGGGTTTGGAGTGTTCTTTCCGCTACTGTGGCAAAAAAGTTATTGAAGCAGTTTGCAATGTCTCTGTTGGGTCTTGGGTTGTTCCATTGTCGAGTTGTAGTTTCCATTCTCTGGTTGTGTTAGGTTTTTGCGTTTCGCTCATTATTTATAATTTGCCACAGAGCTTTAGGCTTGTTGTCAGCCTGTTCTATGTGAGCAGCTGTTTGCTCTCGTTTGAGGAGCTTGAGTCTTAGGTCATACTCTTTTTTCCTTGCTGCTGTTTCGATCTTGTCCTCAGCTCTCCCTGTACATTGTTCTCTTTCCAGTGCTTGGATGTATGCTTTTTTCAGCCTTGTGCACTCGTCATTCCAATGAGTTCTCTTGTTAAGTGGTCTTCTTCTTGTTGTTGTTAGTGGGGCAGGTATTATTCAATGTTACTTGTAGGATTTCATGAAAACTATTGTAGGCCTGGTTGGCGTCGGCTGTTAAGAGTACGTTATCCCAGTTTTGGCATGTAGGCTTGATTTGAATCGATCTGTAGACTTTTGTTGAATATTCTCTTCTTCTCATTTTCCAGTGGGAGATGGTTTCTCTCTGTTTGAACTGCAATTTTTTGCGCCGTGGTGATCAGAGAGTCCCGATGGTATTACTGCTGTTTGGATTAGTTGTGTGTCTATGTTTGTACAGATCCAGTCAATAGATTTTGCAGATTCAGCAGTGATTCGTGTAGGTGGTAAACTCTCTCTGATTATGTCAAAGGAGGAGAGGAGTTCTTCGAGCTTGCTGTTGTCACTGTTTGCCAAGGTTGTCAACATTTACATCTCCCATTAGGATTGTTTTAGTTTTCGTTTGCAGTGCTCTTTCAAGTTGGTCAAGTAGAATGTCAATTGCGTTGTTCAGGTTTGCACTTGGTGGTCTGTAGACTCCAAGTACTTTGACTACTTCCTTCTTTAGTGTTATTTGAAATAACGCTGTTTCACAAATCAATTCAGACTCGGGTCCGCTTGTATTCAAGAGTATTATTTGATTTTCTAGTCCTTTTTTGGCATACCCTAGTACTCCCCCTTTTTTGTGGGCTTTTCCTTGTGAAGCTCCGACCAGGGAGTACCCCTCAAGCACGATGTTTTGTAGATTTTCCTCAGGGATGCCATGTTCTGTTATTATTATGAGGTCTGGGCGTTGTTTCATTCAGGAAATGGGCCAGCCTATCTAATTTGTTTGAGAGCCAATTTATGTTTTGATGTATGAGGGTGATTTTGTGGTGGTTACGAGACGTCTGAGTGTTTTGTTGAGGGGGTCTCGTACTTTTAGTTTGTTCTTGGCTTTTTTGAGGCATGAATTCAGGAAGATTTGTGTTGAGGATTTGCGTTTGTGTTTTTCTACAGGAAACTGGCTTGTGGCTAAAAAATGGGCTTGTGGTGTATTTTCCAAGGGGTGCTCTACACTATGCCTTGCTAAGGTTTCTTGGTCAGTTTGGGACTGTAGGTGTGGGTTGTTTCTTTCCTTGGACGTACGTTGTACGTAAGGGATATCTATAAAGAAGTCTATCAGTTGAGCTGAGTTAAAAGTGTTTGCCTTAATAATCCATTTGCTTAGTGTGTCCTTTCTAGTTGGTGTGATGTATATGAAGGAATTGGTATGTCTTGTTATTGCTACTAGGCAGTGAGGAAGTGAGTCATATATGTCTTCTGGTTTGCTGGAAGTGCGTATTAGTGCTATGTCTTTGGCCTGTCTTCCTTGGAATTCATGGATTGTTGCTGTTTTGTAGCCGAGTGCAGTCAATTCACGTTTTTCTGATTGTTTAAAGACAAGGCACGTGTATTTGTCTTTTTCTAGGATTTGATGGAGGTTTTTGAGGTTATACGCTGTTATGAGACTCAGTTCCATTTCAGCCTGACTTGTTGTCTTCATTCCCTGGCTGTAGTAGTTTGAGAGAAGGGCTGTGGTTGTTCTAGTGCATCTGAAGGATATGTTGAGCACTTTTGAGATAGTCGCTATGTCTGTAATTTTGTAGAACTTGGACTTCATGGTTTGTTCTGTTTATGTATGGGATTTGATTAGTGTCCCCAATGAGCATCACTTCAGGCACTTTAGCGAGGTTGGCTGCGAACAGGATCTCTCCAGCATGTAACATGAGTGCTTCATCGATGATAAGTCTTTCATATCTATTTCCTTGCTGTAGATGAAGTGTGGAGTTAATCAGAAAATGAATGAACTGTTCGGAAGGAGTCATTGGCATATTTGCTCTGGTCTGGATGTAAGTCATTGTAGCGTTTGCGGAAATCCAGGGCTGCATCTCTGGTTGGGAACAAAAACGAGATCGCCAGGTCTGCAGTTGTGAAGTATAAAAGTTGTTTTTCCAATCCTGGTTACTCCTTGAACAAGGTTAAGTCTGATATCAGGGGTTGTGGGGATATCTGTGTTCTTAACACTGTTGTAGAGTCTAAGGTCATTTAGGATGTATGTGTCGTCAGATGTTAGTATGTTGCTATTGGTGAGAGCACTGTCTGGGCTGGCTGTGTATTTGTTTTGCTCATTTCTCAAGAGCTTTACGAGTCGCGCCCCATCAAATCCAAATTGGTAGGATTTTCTTGAATCTGTTTCAGTTAGGAAGTTCCCCGTTTGTAGGTTAATAATGGCGTAGTTATTCTTTGTTTTTTCACAGAAATTTTGCAGGGTAACAGATTCTTTGTATAGATGGCTTACATCATATTCTTTGTATACTGCACTCAGGTCTTCAAGTATTTCCCTTTCTTTTGATCTCCACAGTTCTTTCTGTTCTTCCATGGCAGCATGCATGTAGTCGACTCGATTTGATGTTGCTGGATTAGGAGTTTTGTATGTGTTTTGGTTGTGGAAGAGATCCTTGAGCTGTTCTCCAAGTGCTGTATACTGGCTCGTCTGTCTTTGGAGAGAGTCTTGCGATTTTTCTTTGACTCTTGTCAGCTGTGTCGTCCAGGATATCGTCTATGACTTTTTTGAGCTTCTTGTCTTGTGTGTATAGGCGCAGACGGTGTAGGTATGCGTTACTTGAGTATTGGAGAATGACCTGAAGAAGTTCTCTAATACTGGATTGGCTTAGTTGTATCACTTCCAAGATTTCTTCCAGTTGTATTGAGAAGAGTACGGAGGAACTTTATACAGTCATTTGCTAGTTCTAAAAAGCGAAACAGTTTCTTCTTCCAGTTCTTTTGTTTTGTCGAGAAGCATATTACAACGTGTACTTTTCCCTGCTCGTCTAGTGTTGTGATAAAGTTATTGAAAGATGTGTCTTTATTTTTAAGCCTGTGGGTAATTTTTAGTGAGTTCTGTTTGTGAGAGGGATGAGGGTCTAAAGAAATCTGCATGATCTGTATCGAGGAAATATATTCCACAGGTTTGTGGCAGGTCTGAGTCAGATATGTATTGAGTAGTCAATATGGGGGTTTCCTCTGGGGGGAAAGCAAATGCTTTTACTGCTTTAAGTTTAGCATTATCCTCTTGGTTTAAGTAGGAGATGCGGCCAGTGTTGGTGTTGATTGATGAGTTTGAGATGTATTTTCCGGTCAGCGATCTTGTTTCGGATGATTCCGTTTCATCATCATCACTAAGTGAGTCATTGAGCATTTTGTCTGTAATTTTTGGTCTGCTTTCAGTCAATTTGGTCAAGAGATTTGGTTCCCCTTTTGCTATTGTGTCCATTTGTGCAGTCGATGTCAGCTCATTTGAAGTCTTTGTCAAGGTTTTATAATAGTCAGTTTTTTAGTCAGGGTTTGTCTGTCTCCCTCGGTTATGTTTGCTTGGCTGTTAGTTGTCAGTTGGTCTGACTCACTTATCTTCAGTTTTTTTGTCAGGGTTTGTCTGTCTCCCTCCGTTGTATTTGTGTTGTAGTTCTCTGTCAGTGGTTTTGGGGTTCTCTGTAGAAGTTTTGTAAGCGGGCGATGCATTTGTTGATGTTTGGCTATCTCTATCTATGGTGTCTTGGCTGTTCTCTACCAGTTAATCGGTGTGGCACCACTTAAGATTTTGTCACTGAGAGATTTTGTCAAATGAGATGGTTTGATACTTTCGGCTGTCTTGTGGCCCCGTGTTTCCAGGTTCAGGTCGTGTGTTAGGGTATTTTGTGTTTGCATTATTTGCATTGTTCTTAGCCTTAGCAACCTGTAGGGAGATGCTAAACACATTTTTACCCCTACAAGTGTTTCTTCGTTTCTTAGAGCTTTGCTCTGTGTATTTTTCTTTGTCTGGAAGCTTTTTTAAGGAATTTGCTGATGATGTTAGTAGCATCTTGATTGTTTGCTCCATTTCATCTTGCCTTTTTCTTCAGCTGAGTAAGCTCTATCAAGAAAGAAGAGGAGTTTGGGGTTGTGGAGGCATCATGTGTTTGTGATCCTGCTTCACTATAGAATTTTAAAGATACATTCTGACTGTTGGCTTGTAACTGATTTGACAAGGTGGTGTTTATTTTTTCAGGATTTTTACTATGAAAGATTTTAAGTCATGGATGTGGGAGGCCTCTGCTACCCTTTTTAATTTTAAAATGATTTTTTTCCTGTTCATTTATTTTATTAAACGTAATTATTAAGTATTTCGGTTTGTTTTAGGTCATATTCCTCAAAAATAGTTTGCTGTTCAATTTTATCCTTTTTACATTTTTCGAGTTGCTGTTCTAGGTCTTCTAGATTGTTAAGGAGAGTTTCAATTTTCTGAACATGTTTGGATTCCAATTCTGTGAGTTCCTCGATTTTTGCCTCCAGCCTAGTGTTTTAATTTCAAGTACAGATATCTGGCTATTACAATTTTGGACGTTGTTCTTTAGTTCTATATTCTCCTGCAACAAAATAGTTCCAGCTTCAGCGGCCAATGTTAAAGACGTTTCCAAGTCTTGATCTTCTTAGTATCCCGTGGGTCCATAACTTTTGTCTTTACTTCTTCTAATTTTGAATCGATTTGGAAGGAGTTTGAGTTTTCTAAATTTTTATTATGGTCAGAACGTTTACCAAAAGTAGTGGGAAAAATGCTTGGATTTTTAGTTGGGCTTAGATCACTGTTTATTTAGTCTAGCTTTGGAGATTGGCTTCCCTTGCATTTGAGGCACTGCCATCTGAAATTTCATGAGCAGTCCATTTTTTTCAGGGTTTTCTCCAAAATATTTTGGCATCCAGCATGGTACCATCTTTTACATGAGCCTGTGCATTGTACTCCTGAAAACCTTACTCCTATGTCACAATCGCCACATGGATATTTTGAAGGCATGCTGAGTTCTAATAACTAGGGGAGTAAGGATTGTCAACCAAAATAGATATTTTAGTCAATGAAATTTCATTCAGTGGAAAATAACAGTGATCATGCCAAAATTGGACAACGGGAGTTTGTCTGATTCCTATTGTCAAAGTGTTAAAATGGGAAAATACAGTTTTTTTAGCTGGGTTTGTCTGATTCAGGTTCAGGTCTGGTTCAGGGGCATTATATAACTACCCCCCAAAGGATATTGGTTTGTTTAGTTCCGTTCAAAAGTTAGAAGGGGAGTGGGACTTTTGGGACACCCGGTATATATATATATATATTCGCAAATAATAATTTTGAAATATGCAAATTATTTAAATTTAAGTTCACCCTCTGCCAAAAGAGACTGAATAGACTTTGAACGTACTTTGCCAACTGTAATATATAATGCCAATATATTAAAAAAGAACTTGTTTTCCTTTTCCATACATGCTTTGTATAGCACATGGAACTGTATTTGTTTGTAAACTTTTTGGTTAATAAAGATTTTTGTGAACTGAACTGAAGGATCTTAGGCTAAAGCCAGGTTTTGTTGTATGCCAAACAAAATTATCTTTTTTAATATCCCCAAGGCAGGGTGTCAACTATTGACCCTTCTCCTTATCATCTTCATCACTATCTTACAGCTGATCGAAGATCATGGGTTTATCATAGTCGAAACGTTACGCCTTTCTATACGGACCTGTTTACCAGAGTTTTGATCTTGACGTCTCGTATGATCTGGTTGTAGACGACTTGGGTGCCATTGATGTCCCCCGCTAATAGGCTTTACATAATGTCCATATTGATTTGAAAGAAATTGTGGTTGTCCAAAGTGAAATCTTTTATTTTGCACTTTTTCTGTCCCTTGACCGTTTTGTATCCATAACTCTTGGGACCAGTGCTGACCCAGTCGTAGACATAATCGTTACAATAACCCAACTTGTCACTCCATTCCCCCTGCATAGAGCCTGTTTGTAACGGTGTTTTGCTCGTAAATTATAGAGTCCGTGTCGTAATAGACAACACTTTCGCCCAGTCTGTCTATCATCTCATAAAGACATCATGTAAGCAGTCACAAACAGATTGGTCTGGTGGTGATCAAAGTGAATTTCTTGCGGTTGGACGATGTGTTCGTCTATGAACAATACGTTTATCCCGTCCAAACCGATCGTCCTATATAGTTTTGTAGAAATCAAGCTCTTTGGTTTTAAATGACGTCTGACTGAAATTCTGACGTTGTTGAACTTACCCTACGGACTTGTTGAACTTACCGTTCAGACAAATCTTAGCCACCGCTCGTCTGCCGAGATTCACTTGGATTCGGGTTTGGTCTAGATCAATGCCTCCACAGCATTGTCAAACCTTGTTCACGTAAGTCGTTCAATGTTGCAACGTCCTTTTGCCAGGATGTCGTCTCAAATTTTATTTTCATGAAGTCTTTGACGCGAACAGGTTTTCCAACGTGTGGGGGAAATGCTACATCTCGTATACGTAATCGATCTTGTAGCCCTTTTTCCAGTGCTTTGTCCATTTTGACGGTGGTCCAAGTGCCGGTCAGTAATCGGTGTACTTTCTCGTGTTCACAACATGTGCACCAGTACTCGGTGCATGCACTACATAGAGGGAACAACAATTTTGTTTTCACCCTATACGGCAGCATGGGGTGGTAAAGTCCAAGATTTACACTTTACAAAGCCAAACCACGATCTGGATTTGTTGCTGGTAGGTTGTATGACCACTGGATGATCTATTGGGTAGCGGTCGAAGACATTACCGTCGGATAAAGATTCTCCTCGTCGATATAACGTATCTACAAAACGGAACAGCTGGAGACACAGCTCGCAGGCATTGGTTCGGTTCCCGAAGAATACGTCTCTCGGATTAAATCTTGGGTATATGACTGTAGCGGTGACAGATCGTTTATCAAGTTCCCTGTGCTACGGCATCCACTGACACTCCCATACCTCGACCTCCTTGTAGCCGGCCTTACGCAAAAGTTTTGTTCGATCTTCGGTCATGTTGTACAAATCACTCATACAGTGCCGTAAACGCCGGTTGATTCTGTTAGGCTCGTAACACCACAGGCATCCGTGCCAGAAACAACCGTGGAACTGGTACACTGTCTTCGTAGTGGCAGTGTAACCATCCACTCCGGCACAACACTTCTTTGCCTCCACTTTTCAGTGCATGCACGATGTTGGCGGCATTTGGTAAAGTCTGCAGCCAACATTGTCCGGTTGTGATGGACTGCTTGCTGTAAGTCTCGCCGAGTGAATCAAGAGTCTTTTGGACGATAATAGTATTTAGCGGTAAGTATTTTGACCGGTACATATCCATACAGACGCTGGCAATGGTAATGTACTGCAGTGGATCGATGTTTGCTATTTCTAGAAACTATTTCCAAAATTCAAAACTACTGCGACGTATTATGTTAATATCGGACCTGCAGTATTCTTCCAACTCACGACGGAAATCGAAAACGTAATTCTAAAATCTTTTATTATCGTGCCACTTCGGAAACGCTTCTTGGACTGCCCATTTCATGTTATCAACTGTTTAAAACTTCTGGCAAGGTGCGAGACCCATATATGATTGATTCTCACAGGTTGTGTTGAAAAATTGAACGAAGTATTCTTTTTCAGTTTCATTAGATCGAACATCTTGAAGAAGTCGGCAAGCGAAATTGAGGAGACGAAATTCATACTGTAAATTATTTTCAATCATAGATGATGCACCTCCAACAACATAACTTTTGTACCAGCATAGATGGTGTATTGCTTGATAGTGTTTTCCACGCTGTAGCGTAGAATGAAATGCCTGTCGTATCCTTTGGCATGGAGCTATGCACGTCTAGTTGAGGTGTCGGTTCGTCAAAAACCAGAAACAGAAAGCGTTGTTGCAGAATATGTTTCTTCCAAATTCTCTACGTGTAAGAATTTCGGCTCATGGACTTCTGGATCACTTCGTAATCGAAAAATAAATAGTTTCACTTTACGAACATCTGGGTGATTTAACACCATCTCCACCACACAGACAATCGTATCTACCACAACGACCGCTTTTTTGTTCTCTTCTTATCATGTAACGTTTGTGACTGTGTAAGTCGACAATTTGTTCGCAGTTACGATAATGTTACAGCAAACAACCGTGCGTAGTGTCGTGAGTTTTTACCAAAACAAGTGACGCATTTTTATATGGTTGAACACACACCTCCTGGCAATTACAGTTTACAGCCAGGCAATCGATTGTCTTGTAACAATATCTATTTCACTTGTCACAGTGGACAGTCGGATTTTGTTCGGTGGCGTGTTTAGGGCCTAAACACGTGTTGTATACTTTCGAAGTTTTACATAAATGACGTCTTTTCGTCCTTTCTTGTTCCTGTGGGGAGTGTTACATCTGTTATAATAGTAACCGGAGCCGAAAAAAGCATTCACATTAGAAATCACATCAAAGTGGTTCCCTTGTTTGTAGAGATGAAGTACATTGTCTTTGTCATTGTAATCTTTACCTGAACGCCGAGTAGTCGTTCTACTCTTCCAAAGTCGTCTAATGTAAAACTATTCGCATCACAGTTGTGTCCTTCCTATTATTACACACAGTTCGCGGGCCAAGGTGGTCTGTAAGCGTTTGCCCTTTCGAATATACTTCAAGTCGTTTGGTGATAGACTTCTGCCGAGAATGGTGTCCTTGTGCATGTCAGTGCAACCACAACAGCCCACGGACCACACAGGTAATCGCCTTCATCATTATTTATTTGAACGATACACCGCTTTATCCTGCGGTCCAGAGCCAAGTTGGTAATCCTTTTAGACGGCGGGCCCTGTTCACGATGTAGTTTAATTACTTTCACATTCCTTTGAATGCTAGTTATGTTTACATCTTCATTTGAAGGCAATATTCTTTCGGTAAAAGCTCTGCCGGTAGCGAGGCGGTTGGCGACAGATGTTGTGATGGAATTTGGGATGACTGGCGACAACGATGATTTTGTCACCGCGATCCTAGTAGGCTCTCTCCTTGACCATAGCTATTATCCGGGCAATTTCCAGTTCCACTTGTACCGCAATGATGATCACTTTTAGTGTGAAATAAAGTTCAGTGGCACTGTATTTGGCCACTCATGATTGTTCACTTCATGTGACGTTCAAAATCGACAGTGACACACGTTTCATGCACAATGTGCATGGAATTTTCAGGGACGATTGCTGTTGATGTTGTATCAATTGGTCCTGATGGAACGGTAGTAGATGACCGGGTAGTCATAGAGTGAGTGGTCGGGCGACGTGGTGATAAAGCAGGTTAAACAGTGACAATGGCGACGGTTGGTCGTGGTGATGTAGACGTATGGTGGTGGTTAAAGACGATGAGACGATGGTGGTGGTGGGTATAGGGATATCGGTGTTGATTCAACGATAGATTCAGAAATCGATTGAGGAAGTAAACACTTTGTAGTGGTGGTGGTGGAACGCTTTGCTTTAGACAACAAAGAATATAAAGTTTGTGATTGCAACTTTGTTTCAACAATCTTTAACTGTTTGGGTGAACTCGAACAACATGCCCAGTTCAAGTTTTCAACGTGTTTCGCAGTCTTTAGTGTCTGGCCTAGTGTGTTCTATTATGTTTGGTTTACATACATCACACTTGACTGTTTTTCGACTACCTGATCAAACTACGGACTGTTGTTTTAAAGGAGGTTGCTGTAATACGATTTCTTCTTTATTATGCTGATCATCAGTAACTGCTTGTCGTTTTATGGCGATCGTTAACAGTGGCGGCGGCTGAGCACAGTCAGTCCATGAAGGTCCGGTGTTGGGCGAGAAATACTCTTCTTGGCGGCGGTGAACGTGTTTGTTCGGTGGTACCTGAACGCCACCGTTCACCCTTCTGCCAACATGTCTGACTTGCACGTTCGTTTTCTTATACTCCTAGCCGGAATTTCAGCATCACCATTGTTGGCGTCGGAAGACGTTGCTGCTGTTGGTTCACCGGCGGTATCGCAAAGCACATCTCTCGCAGCCGTTTGCCAAAATTTCTTTTCGGTGAGACATCTTTCAGAAAGAAGTAGGACAGTGTTTTACCTGACATCGTGATATTTTAGAATATATAGCCCCTTTCATTCAACAACATTAAAGAGGCACATGGTGGTGGAGAGTAAAGGGGGAATTAACAACTTCCTATTACTAAAGAAAAATATCAATAAAATACTTTTGGAGATCGTATATTTGTCAACGTTTGCTATTGATATACTCATTGAGAATAACCACTGGCCACCAATCAAATAGATTAATACACTACATTTTTGATTAATTTGTACCCATAAAATTAATGACCAGTAAAAATTGCTTTGTGTAAACATTTATATTATTATATACTATGAAATTAGATGTAGGTCTACATATACTTTTCCTGTAACAGGTGAGTAAACTTCATTTCCAATATATTTAAAAGGACATTAGTCCTAGAGTCATTATACTTTGATTTTTTCTCATAAAATGTAGTTGGTATAAAACAAGAAGATCCAGGGCTATATGCATACCCAGTGAAGTGCTGAAGGTGGCTGTGAACGTGTGCTTGAGAGAACGTTTTAGCGAATTCTGGAAAGACAGCGTCTAGTCTTGATCAGCAAAAGTAAGGAGGATCCAAGCTCCCATCAGCGTACAGGACATATCTGTATGCTCAATGTTACAGGGAAGCTATTGGGTTTAAGCTATAAGGTTACTAAATACTGTGCAGAAAAGTTCACCAAATTCACGTAGTAGAAGAGGAGAAATGCCATAAGGTTCACAACCTTTGCATCAAACTTGTCCAGTTTTTCTTTGACATAATCGAATTTCGTGAAATTGCATGAGATGCATATATTAAACTGTCTCTCAGGATATATATGAGTGCTATCATCTGGCAGAGTCGAAATATACTTATAAAATGACGTGCTAGTAAATTAGCCATTATAAAAATGATCTGAAGTTTCAATACTGGTATAAACGATTTTATTTGGTAATCCTGCACTTCATTTGAGACTTTTGACATAAATCCAGAAGATCTTGTAGTTACAAGGAATCATTGAGTTTATAAGTATCAGATGTATTAATTGTAGCAATCCTGTGATTTCACTTCACAGGAAGCACGAGTTTGAGAGAGAGCCATAATCGCTGAATAGCCCAGTTGCTATGCAAGTCTTGTGTTACACTTTTCTTTATCAACAACAAGTACTTTTAGGTCTTTATCAAAGCGAGAAAAGGAGATATTGGTACCAACTTTCTTCAGAGTAGAATTTATTTTAATGGCATATCCAAAGAGCTGGATATAGAGGTTAAACTTACTTCGCCACTCCGGCCATGCATTTGAGTTCGTTATCCAGTGTATTCTATTTTTCAGCTGATCAATATTGTGGAAGTAGTTAAGAGGTAAGTTTGTTACCTTTGAAACTTTTATGTATGTCCGGTCTTCAAAAATAGGATTTGGTAATTTGAACAGTGAGAGTACTTCGTTATCGATGCAAAGTACTTCTTTATATTCTTGGATATTATTGAAACTTTGTAAAATCAAAGGTGACTTTTTGTTTAGGTAGAAGGATCTTAATTTACCAACATGTTTAATTCGAACACATTTTCATAAGTTGAGTGATTAGTCTGTTGCAATTTTGATATCTGTGTAGTTTTTCATTTTACAATAACAGCAACAATAGTATTATAGTCAATTGAAGAAGCTGTCACGTTGGATTCCTTCTCTCGAGTGCTACTTATGGGTGATCTGAACCAACCTGAAATTGAATGGAGCACTTTCCCTCGGACTAATCTCCGTTCCGGTCCAGCGAGAGCCTTGAGCGATCTTACTTCTACTCTTGATTTAACTCAAGTAAATCTCATTGAAAACACTCGTGGTGTAATTCTGGACGTCATCCTTTCCTCGGATATACACACTGTTGACTCCAGGGATGATGAGCCACTGGTACCTGAGGATGTACATAACCCTGCTCTTAGGATTGCTCTTCCTTCCGTTCCCACAGCTGGCAACAAGACTTCCTACGTCCATAACTTCAAGAAATGTCACCTTATAAATGTCTATCAAGAACTGCAGCATGATATCCCGCGTGTTTGTTACAAAAACTCTTTTTCACCTGATGACGTAAACATGCAATTCTCTACTCTTGTTGAAACGTTAAAAACCTCTGTCTTAAAACATACACCTTTGATTAAAGTCGGATCATCATTCCCACCGTGGTTCAGTCCGGAGTTGAAGAGACTGGTAACTGAAAAGAAACGACTTCACTTACAATATAAGAGAACTTTGAATGACTGCACATACTATTCTTACTCTCGCACCAGGTCAAATTGTAAACGGCTTTCTCAAGAATGCTTCGACAATTACATAAACCATGTCCAAAATATCCTTCCTTCTAATCCCAACAGGTTCTGGAGCTTCGTTGATGGGTTAAAGAAGAACCATGGAACTCCGTCAGCTCTGGTTTATAATGGCACTTCATCGACCTGTGTGAATGAACAATGCGAAATGTTCGCTGATTTCTTCTCCTCGGTGTTCACGTCTTAACAACAACCTCCTACTAGTTTAGACAGTGTCGACTCTTGCAATGTTATCTCTCATTGTATTTTTAGTGAAGATGAAGTCAGAAAGGAGCTTCTCAATCTCAACGTAAATAAAGGCTCCGGGCCTGACATGATACCTCCTGGTGTCCTGAAGTATTGCCACCTCCTTTTATCTGGTCCGCTCCAGGAGCTCTTCAACAAATCAGTATCCAGTGGTGTTTTTCCTGACGTTCTTAAAAAAAGCTATGTTGTACCCATACACAAATCCGGGACAACATCTGAAGTTACCAATTATAGACCTATTGCTGTCCAGTCAGTGATCTCCAAAGTCTTTGAGAGATTGGTGCTTTCTAGAGTGTCTCCCCTACTGCAAAGGTAAGGTAATAAGGTATATCTTCCCATTAACATGGGTTTTCTCCTGGAAAATCGGCAGCAACGAACTTAGTAGTCTTCCAGTCCGACATTATCTCATCCTTCTCAAGACGGAAACAGGTTGATGCAATTTTTCTGGACTTCTCCAAGGCTTTTGACAGAGTCAGTCACTTGCATCTGCATATGGCGTCCATGGCCCTCTTTTAGAGTGGTTTTCATCATACCTTCAAAATCGCAAGCTAATGGTGAAATTCTCTTCTTGTTTCTCCAGAGAGTTCGTGGCGATTTCAGGAGTCCCACAGGGTTCGCACTTGGGTCCCGTATTATTTAATCTATTCATCAATAATATATCTGACGTAGTTCCTGCCAATCACCTATTGTTTGCTGACGATATTAAACTTTACTCTGAAATCACATCTGAATGCGACTTTGAAATCCTTCAGCGAAGTATAAAGGCTGTTGAGAAATGGTGCTCTGATAATGGCATGTCCTTAAACTCAACGAAATGCTCCGTTATCACCTTTCACAGGATAACATCTCCTCGTTTCCATGATTATCAATTGGTCGGATGTAGTCTCAAAAGAACAAGCGAGATTAGAGATCTAGGTGTGATGTGTGCTGCCTCTCTGAGCTCTGAAGATCACGTGAATCACATTTGTAGCAAAGAAAATAGGAACCTCGGCATGATAATCAGGTACTCACGTTTTGTCACGGCTCCTTTGGCGTTAAAGACTCTATATTGTTGCCTTGTTAGGTCTCATTTGGAATATTGCACAGTTGTGTGGTCTCCTAATCAACAATATCTCCAAGACAGACTCCAATCGATTCAGTCTCGTTTCATCCGCTTAGTTGGTTATCGCCTGGGTCATCGTTATGCTGATGTCCCTGTGAACTCTTTAGCAGCTGAACTTGGCCTTCAACCACTTGCTTTGAGGAGAAGAATTTTTGATTTGGTGTTTTTATATAAGTTGGTTAATGGAGATCTCAACTGCCCTCGGTTACTGGAGCGGGTAAGGTTCCACGTTCCTGCCAGTACAAGATCGAGAGACCTGTTTGCAAGACTGCATTACTCTACAAGCTACGAAAGGAACAGCACGACGGTCCGGATCCAGACGCTTGGGAATACCTTACCACTGGAACTAGACATTTTTAACACTGGTGCTGTATCGTTTAAGAGACAGATTAACCAACTGCTCTCCATGGAAGATTAAGAGAGGAAGGCTCCATGTAAAATATGCATTGTTTTTTATGTTCGTATAGTAGTTTTTTTTATTACTATTAATTTATTATTATTATTTTTAGATTTCTTTATTGCTTGTAATCACTTTAACG
This sequence comes from Homalodisca vitripennis, assembly GCF_021130785.1. Lineage (NCBI taxonomy): Eukaryota > Metazoa > Arthropoda > Insecta > Hemiptera > Cicadellidae > Homalodisca > Homalodisca vitripennis. The sequence goes on along the minus strand of NC_060213.1, from coordinate 145,052,516 downwards.
CTTCTTACTGTTAATACTTATTTTATTTCTATCTTTTTTAATACAGTATATTAACTATTTTGTCCTTAATCGCGGTTTAAAATTTATTGATTCATATCTATTTCTGCTTGCTTGCAATGCTCATTAGTACCAAATTGTTCATTTGTTATTTATTTATGTTTCATTGTTCATAAATTATTTATCATTGTTATTTATTATAATGGTTAAAAGTTGTGTTTTTTTTTCTCTTTCGTTTGTTGATATTCTAGGTTTTGTTTTTTTCTTCATAGTTGATCATTGTTAGCTCTTTCATATTTTATTGCCTTGTTGTCTGTTAGTCATCATGTTATTTTTCATAGTTTATTATTGTTACCTCTTATTGTTTGCTAATTCATTTGGTCTTTTGCATCTTACATGTATTAATTCATCTTAGGTTGTTTTGTATCTATTATCATACTACAGTACTTTGTTAATATTACTGTATTGTGTTGCAGCTTATCTATATTAGCCTTTGTAACTTTGTACTATATTTTGTTAAAATGGGTTGTCCGTAAATAAATAAATACATAAATAAATAAATAAATATAGTAGTAGTCACCAGCGGGTAATAGGTTAATCTTACATGTATGAAAAAGGTTTTCTATGGCTTCATGATTAAAACTCAGACTGCTTTTTAGCAAAGTGGAATAAAAAAAATTGCTGTTTAATGGCTGTCACATAGGGGTATCTTATCAATTAACTTTGTATTACTTTGTATTAATGTTCCTACTGCTTGTTGTGTTAAAATTCAAAGTTTAATACAATACCTTGCGCTGGATCTAACATTTATTTCATGTGAACAAAACTCAATTAGCCATTACGCCAGAAGTAAGGTACAGTATGTTATGTTTTCTTAGAATAATTTAAGCTAATATAATGTATTGACAAACATATAAATCATTTGGCATGTATAAAGTAAATATTTAGTATTTATCCTAATTGTTAATCACAATGATGATGAGAGAGTGTAAGACTTTGGGAAATATCATTTGTTCCCAGTTTCAACAGGATTAAGCTGTTTACTGAATTTTGAAGGCAGTGGTGAATGTTAGATTTGTGTTAATGGAGTATGCCTAGGCTGAGAGAACCAAACATAAAAACTCATATTTTATGGAAGAGTTTTACATTTACTTCATCTCTTGCAAATATTAATCTATGTAGAGCTCCCCTCTGGGTAGGATGCAATAAGCGGATCCGGTTTTTTATATCGAAGAATGTAATCATCGATACCTAATATTCGCATCTCAAATCCTAGTCTATCAGTTGATATAAAAGTATCTACAGTCCTCAATAACAATCATATGTTTTAACCCTTTCCCACTCGTATTGTTTCCAGGCGCTCACGGTGCTTCTAACCTCAATTAATTCGCTCTGCCGGTCGTGTTCGGTTTAAAATACGCAGCGGCTCAACTTACACATGTTCTGTCATTGTAATTAACTATAATTATATATATTAATTATTTTACTATATATTGGTTCAATGGAGTTGATTGTACGAGACCAGGGAGGGGGCACACGGACAGCTGGGCGCCGGGTTGTTTGTTGCGCAGTTACTTGGTGAAGGTCATTGTCTGGCTCGCCGTCACTGCCCCTGCCACTGTGATCACTCCGAACTACATCCTCAATGCCACCAACCACTTCACAAAGCTCTGGTACATCACTACACTCACTTGAATCGTCGCAATCACTACTAATAACGAGATCGATTTCACTGTCACGAAGTGTACGACTACAACCCGCCATTGTTTCCGCACAACTAATATAAATAGCAAAATAATGGAATAAATCTACTGTAAAAGTGAAGTAAATGGTCTCCTGATAGCAAACAACCCGTAGTAGTACCAAATATTGCTACTCGAGAGCAGCACTTATCGGCTCTAGGGGGTAAAGCAGTGCGTGCCGATCTGTGCCGTTTAAGCTGCAGTGGCTATGTGTTGGCCGTGCCGATTCATGCCTTGCGAGCGGGAGAGGGTTAAATTGAAATATGTATTTAATATTTACAGTGATGAAACAAATTATTGTAACCTAAATTAAGGAAAACTGAAGACAACCATATTTGCTCGTAAGTAAAAAAGTAGAACAACGTAAGTAAACAACCGTTACATTTGTTGATCACTGGTTCAATCACTAAATCACTCATTGAAAGTAATTCCACTGTTTACAAAAATGTAAATGCACGTGAAAAAAACACAAAAAGGCTAATAGCGGTGTGAAAACACAAAGCACAACGTCTTAATTTTGGAATGTACAATGCAGGAAAGTACAATTTTTGAATCCTGATAATTAAAACATTCCTCAAAAAGTTACTTGAAGAGTAGATAGGGACAGAGTGACCTACTATTCACCGACATTGCTCTATTTTAGGAGGCAGAAAACAAAAACTAATTGTCATAATGACATGCAATTTTTGCAGTTAGTCAAATAAATTCAGTTGTTTGTAATAATTTAGTTATTTTAGGTCCCGTGTAAGAAAAACTTGTACCGAAAATAGTGACCTCCAGATAATAAAAAGTACCGGGATCTTTTCCAACATTACAAAAACGGGTTTCGTTAACAAACTAGGAGACTGGAAGAAATTTTGGGTAGAGCGATTAATAAGATTAGAGAAGGAGGAATTATCAGGATGACCAACATGGAAGGGCTGCCAACAAAAATTACTATGTTAATGAAAACTCACCTAATCTAACTACCTGTCTATAACTACTCAATGGCTGCATGCCGACTAGCCTACCTGAGGGCCAAATTGTTTACCTGAGCAAACTGCTTTATAGCCTAGATGTCTTATTTTATATCATAACTTCTTTATTTTATTTTTATCATATAAATATTTCCTCTTTCTACCTAATTAGTTCATAGTATAGGAGAAGTTCCAAACCATTTTTAGTGTAATAAAATGGGAGTCCCTAAGCTAAGAGAATGCCACAGTAGAATTCAAACTAAAAAAATCAAATGTAGGTTACTAAAATAATTGAACAAAAGCTAAAAAAAGTATTAAACTTATTTACTTATTTTTCTGGTTTTATCAAAGCAATTCAATAACTGTTCCAAAAGATGTAAAACAATGTTATGGCATTCTGAACAATTATTGCGTCAATTTCATTGGCTATTTCAGTCTGGCGGCAGTCCGTAGAAAGTAAGAAACATGAAAATGAAGTGTCAGAAAGCTATTGTTCACTGTCCGCACGATGTATTCCTTTTTCTTTGCATGCAGTGTGGGACACAGCTGAAGGCACTACACTATACTGCTGGCGCATAAAAAAACATCTCTTGAGGTAGTACCAATCTAAAATCAAGCTCAGACCACATTAGTGTTCCAATCTTGACGGGTATTGTATTGATCAATTAAATAATATTTATTTATCTATAATATATATTATAGTCTCACTGTTACACACATTACACTATGTCCTATATGCTAGTTACAATATTTGGACTCTACGGCTTCTTATCGCTCGGCAATGTCAATGATCCGTTTTTCCAACACCTAATATTTGTGTTTGTTACTTTCAAAGGACTAACTGGTGGTCGTACTAAAATATGAAACAAAATAAAGTTGACCCAATCATTGCTTAGAAATTGCCAAATTGATAAAAAGAACATGAATTTGATTTAAATTCCTGTTGTTGTCAGTAATTCAGATTCTTCACAGCTTTTAGAAAGTAAAGAAATGGCTTCTTGCCAATGTTTTTACTTCCATTTTGTAGAGATATTCGGCTAGGTAGTCTTATCGAATTAGATTTTATCATTGTTTTAAGAGAAATGTGGGTTTTTATTTCCGTATCTCTAAATATAACATCTTGTTTTCATCATTGAGCTTTAAGGTGAGAATCATCACATCCTCATTACACAGTGTATATCAAATTTTGCTACTCTTGGAATCAAAATCTTGCTTTTGAAACAATGGTAATTTAATTTAACTTTTTGAGATTTTGACAAATATAACAGTAATTAAGTTTTGATCAAGTTATTATTTTCAACATTGAACGGACTTACTTATATTATACTTAACTTAAACTTTCCCGTTTAAACAACCCTTGATGGATGCTTCATAATGCCTCCACAGGGAAAGGTCATGGGTTCTGCGGGTAGTAGATTACAGTACTGGTTTACATGGTTAAGGATAGAATTAGCTTGGCCACAGTTCTAGAAGGTGTGTTTTACATTTTGTATTTTCGTAATTGGCATGCTATAGTTTGTAAAAAGTGTTGGCCAATGTAGTCCAGTTTTCTCTTATAGAGTTTTAATTTGTGTTCTGCAAAATTCTTAAATATCTTGTATTATATATATGCTGGTGTTGGTTTTTAGATGTTATGTTATGTATTGGGTTTTAATGTAACCTATATTATACATTGAAACGTAACAATTTTCTGTAGTCTACATTAAAATCCCATGGTTGAGGAAGGTCTTGTGTAACAGAAGGACCTGATCGGTTGAGGATTGATTGTGATGCTTAAGTCTCTTTATGGTCCTTATTGCCCTTTTCTGGAATTTAAAATTGATCCCCACAGAATATTAATTAAAATGTGATATAAGTAAGTTTTACAAAGTATACTACAGTCAAACCTCAATATAACGATCCTCAAGAGACCGGACAGAAAATTTGTTATATCGAGTATTTTGTTACAATGAGGTTCATTATATTGAGGTTAGGTACAATTTGGCTACATCGAGGTTCACATACCATCGGCTCGGTTGTGTTAAAACGTGAAATCGTATGCTATACTGTATTTAAATACTGTAGTGTGTAAAATGAAATAAAAATTCATTTAATTTGGAACAATGAAACTTTATTTTTATTTTTTTATTCCAATTAAGAATTTACAGTATGTAAAACAGAAAAATTGTAATACAGTATCTATGTACTTTGAAAACACACTAAAAGAAAGTTGAAAAGCAAAAATGACCAACAAAACGAAATCTTACACTACAGAAAGTAAAAAATACAGTACTCGTACTGTACAGTATTACTAAACTGAAAATTACGAATTGTTGAAGGTTAAATGGCCTAATGTACATTTTGTGTATCAATGGCATCATTATTGATGCTGTTTTCACCCTGTTTGTTAGAGAAAAAGTCAGTAATAGTAGTCTGCTTACGTGATGTGACGTTGATAATATCCAATGAGCAATCCAATTCAGTTATAGATTTTAGCACACTTTCACTCAAACCACCTTTTTTAAGAAAAAAACACTTTAGAACACCAATGGCTTCACGAGCCTCTTTTAAATTCGGGTCGGGCATTACACAATCTGGTTCATCATCATCGTCGTCTTCGCAACCAGATTTTCGTTTGGAAAAGAGGTCGCAGAAGAAATGATGTCAGCGTCGTCTGTCAACTCCCCACTCACAGCCAAAGTAACAAAGTCTTCGAACTCTACATCCTTCTCTAGCTCTAATGCTTCCTGAACTGTTTCCCAACCCTCTCGATTTCTTGTGTATGTCTGAGGAGGCTGGTCTGTCTGAATTGTTCTCCTGAGTTGTGACAGTGAACCCACTCTTCGTGAAACAATTACAAATTGTAGTTTCTGTAACTTTTGTGATCATCCACATGGCGTCCAAGACATTGATATTTGTAGGTAAACGGCTTTCCATGTCTGTAAGGCTAAGGAACTGTTGTACGACCTCTTTTCTATAATTTACTTTAAACTTCGGATAATGCCCTTGTCAAGCGGTTGTGCAGTTTGGAGATTGTGTTTGGAGGAAGATACTCGACCTTAATGTTACTCAGCGTAGGAATGTCTCCATGAGCCATGCAGTTATCAATGAAGATGAGAATTTTCTTCTTTTTCTTATTCATATCTTTTTTAACACTTTGAAGCCATGCATTGAAAGCGTCACAATTCATCCAAGCCTTAGTATTCGTCATGTAATCTGTAGGAAGTTCATTCACGTTTTTAAAACAATATGGTTTTTTTCGCTTTTCCAATTACTAAAGGCTTTAATTTATGAGTCCCTGTACAGTTTGCTCCCATCATAACTGTTAAACGATGTTTATTTTTTCCACCATGGCACTTAACACCCTTAAATGACAATGTTTTGTCAGGTAAACATTTGAAAAACAATCCAGTTTCATCTGCATTATAGATGTTTTCTGGTTCATATCCCTCGGTTAGCTCGGGAAGTTTATCTCTCCACTCAGTACAAACACCATCATTGACTTTTGCACTTTCACCGCACACCTTTTGAATAATAAGTTCATTTCGTTTTTTTAAGTTTTGCTAGCTCGTCATCCATTGCTAGCTCGGAAGTTCTCGTATCCCAGTTCAAAAGTAAACTGCTGGGCTTTTTCTTGAAGTCATAGGTCCACTTATTGCAATATTTTTGTCTCGGCACTGTTTCAACCATTTAAGCACACACTCCTCTACGTCCTTCAGGTTACACGACTTTATCTTTCTGATTTTAGAACACAGTACACTTACGTCATCAAACTTCTCCTTTTTTAAAATTGTAGCTAAAGTGCTGGGTGGAATGCCAAATTCTTTCGCAATGTCCAACTTTTTTTCGTCGGATTGTCTTCAACGCATTTGATAATTTTTCGTTTACACTCTACGCTTATAGCGCGCCGTTTTGTTATTGGTGTCCATCGTCACTAAACTACTGTAACTTAATTCTGAAGCACGATCCAAACTTTCCACGACAACTGAATAAACTTGTCTAACAATTCAGACTGTGTGGCTGTGACTAAGCTTTGATGTCGAGACACGATTGTTTGTTTGTTGTCCTTTGTTGCCGTTGTGACGTTTGTTATAATAAGGTGCAGTCGTGGAAAATTCGTTATATAGAGATGAGTTTCGCTACAAGAGGTTCTAACAACGAAAAATTCAACCAAGGTTGATTTATTTTTTCCAGCCTAAAAATTTGTTATATTGAGGTTGTGAGTATGCTTTATTGGCTATGTAGAGGTGAAATTTGCATTGATTCTTATGGAGACTTCTAGGGATTAAATAAAATTCGTTGTATCAAGGAATTTGTTATATTGAGGATTGACTGTAAACCACACTACTAATAAGATGAAGGTTGCCAAGTGAGCTCACCAATCTAAGAACATACAGTACAGTCTTTTCTGTTTACCAGTGGTTCTCAACCCCTTAGGTTTTGTGCTTCCCTTAGTACTCTGACATTTAGTCACGCTTCCCCTCTTCGATCATCACCTTTATGTTCAAAATAGAAGTAAAATTTCAATTTTTAGATTAGGTATACGTTAGACTTGCATGTTTTAAAATTAAATTCTTGATACATACGAGGGTAATTTGGAAAGTAAGGTTCGATTCGCGTTAACCAGACAAACAGTAAGTGAGCAGCGAAATGGGCATGCGCCCTGACTCCCGGCATGCATTGCGCACAGAACGACGCCATTTGCAGTGATATCGTTGTAGTCTGCTGTTGTCTGTGCCTTTTTAAAATGTTTAAAACTATTGAATGTCCCGCCAACTATGAAATACGGTCTGTGATACGGTTTTTGACAGCAAGGAACGTTTCAGCAGCGGATATTCATCGACAGATAAGTGAAGTGTACGGTCCAAATGCAATGAGTGACCAAGTGCAGTGAGTGCAAGTGTGGAAGTGGGTGAGAGCTTTTAAAGATGGACGGGAAAATGTCCATGACGAACCACGATCTGGTCGGCTGTCAGTGATCACCGAAGATTTGGTAAAAGCCGTCGATGAAAAAATTCGTGAAGATCGGCGATTCACTGTTTCTTCATTAGCAATAGAATTTCCAAACGTGAGTAGAACCACATTGTTTAAACTTGTTTCTGAAATTTTGGATTTTCGCAAATTGTGCTCACGTTGGGTTCCCAGGCTGCTTACTGAGGAACACAAAAAAAGAAGAATGGGTATTGCTCTTGAATTTTTGATCCAATATCATCAGGAAGGTGATAACCTTTTAGACCACATTGTGACAGGTGATGAGACATGGGTTTCCCACATAACCCCAGAAACGAAACGCCAGTCGATGGGGTGGTGTCACTCGACGTCACCGGTTAAAGTGAAAGCAAAACAAACATTGTCCACATGCAAGGTTATGGCGACAGTGTTTTGGGATAGACGTGGGATATTGCTAGTCGAGTTCGTGGAGCGAGGAACAACAATAAATGCGGCCACTTATTGCAACACTCTGACTAACCTTAGACGAGCAATACAAACAAGCGACGTGGCCTATTGACAGCTGGAGTTTTGTTGCTGCATGACAATGCCAGACCCCACTCTGCCAACCAAACCCAAAATCTCATCAAATCATTTGGTTGGAACCAGCTAGAACACCCGCCATACAGCCCAGACTTGGTGCCGAGTGACTTCCACTTGTTTCGCTACCTAAAAGAGTTCCTAGGCGGGAAGCGCTTTGAACACTGATGACGAGGTGAAACAAGCAGTACAAGACTGGTTATCGTCGCAGGCGGCCGACTTCTATGACACCGGCATTCAAAAACTTGTAGATCGTTATGACAAGTGTTTAAACAAAAGTGGTAATTATGTAGAAAAATAGTGATTGATGTCAGGAATCAAATAAAACAAGTTTTTTGAAAAAATCTGTTGTGGTTTTTTTTTTAAATAAAAAAATGGACCTTACTTTCCGAATTACTCTTGTATTTTACAAAAAGGTTTAATAATACCTCAAATACCTTTTGTACATACAGGCTTTGCCTACACTTATTGGCACTAGTGATTTTTAATAATAAATCAACGAAACAAAGAGATAAAAAAAACGTATCTACAAAAGATATTTAACTTCTTTGTAGATTAATTTCTTTGCACTGTCAGTGCATTTCACTCCCTAAAAAAGTTAACTTTTAGTGTGTAAAATGGGTTCTTACCTGGACTTTGGCCAATCCAAGTGAGATTACTATCCACAAGTAAGTAATTAAAAAAAAAGATATCACGACAATCCAACCCGTTTTAACATTAAGCACACTAACATTATAGAGCCGTATGTATACTGTGACCTCATTAACACAGTATGTTAGTGATGAGCACATCTATCATCACACCTCAAATATGCAGACATGGCAAAGCTGGGCAGTGACCTCGCTGCAGACTGCTGAACTAGTTGCAACTGTCTGTCTGCCTGTCACCTCCTCAGACTCAATAATTCAAAGAAACTGTGATTCCATATAACTTTTTAAGTATAAGACAGTATGTTCCAGCTTAATGAAACTGTAGTTGTTAAAATAAGGGGCCACTCACCCTGGCCTGCTTATATCGAAAGAATTGAAAATCTTAAAACTAGGACCAGGTATCATGTTATATTTTATGGCACCAAACAGACTGCTACATGCTCTGAAAAAGATATTTCTCAATTTAAACTCGACTCAGACAATGAATTATACAAAAATAACAGTTCAAAAATTGATTTACACAAGGCACCGATTGAAGCTTATGAAGCTCTCTCTTCAAACAAATCTGTGCAACTTTCTCTTTCTCAAATCAATGAAAATAACCTAAGAGAAAAAAAATATCAAATTTATCTGGAAATGAAGAACAAGACTTAGAAACCTCCCTCACTATAGCTGCTGAGGCTGGCAATTTTCCTCAATGAAAATCATATCTTAAAAAATGACAACTTTCAACCTAAAGGTAAAGTTTAATAAGCTTCAGCTAGAGTTTGAAGACAAGTTAAAAGCTGCAGATGATCAGATACAAAACCTCTTGCATGCGATAGAAGAACTAAAAACTAACCATAGCTTGGAAAAGTCATTTCTTGAAAATAAACTTAGGATAGGGACTGAAACTATGGAAGACATGGAAGAACAAATAAATAAAGAAAATAGGTTTTATGTCAATAAAATCAAGGCATTAGAGGAGATAGTCTCCAAAAATAAGCTTAATCAAAACCAGACACTAAGCCCTGAGACTCCTATCACCAAGAAAACTATGAGTGACAATACAACTAAGCCACTTCCTCATAAAAGCTGTACTAGCGTACACAACTCCTCAGAAAATGAACTGAATGAAAAAATAAAATGTCTGGATACCATAATAATAAATAGTAAAAAAGATGCTGAGGTGAAAAGCGCTTTCTACTTGAAAGAAATTGATAGTTTAAAACAGCAAATTGAAACTTTGGTTAAAAGTAATAACTGTCTAATGGAAACTATTATACCTTATCCACCTTCCAACGATGAATTGCTGCAGGAGCTGCAATGCCTTTCAAGCCAAGTTGAGTCTTTAAAAAAGGAACTTACAAAATCAGAGAATACAATTCAGTTACTAAGGCAGACTTTATACGAATTTGAAATTGAGTATGACACATTACTATTTAAGACTGAAGAATATAGAGACAACAAGACAGTACCATGCCCTGTAAATATCACTGAGAAGTTGGACTGCTTGGTAATCACTGACATGCCTATTGGGACACTAAAAATTTTAAATGTTGAAACTAAAGTCCTTGAAATTAAAACTATAAATGATTTCCCAAAAATTATAAGCTTACCAGACACTTGGAATCCAAATTTTGTGGTACTTCAGGAGGGTGCAGACATACTGTACTTGTCAAAATCACCGGATGATGCCATGGGCTATCTTTATACTCTTATAAATGTGACAAAAAACAAATTTCCCAACTCCACCATAATAGTAAATAGCATTATGAAAGATGGGAAAATTCCTCCTAAACTTCTAAATAACGCAAATTCAAATATCAAGTGGTTGTGTAAAGAAAAACAAGTGGTTTTCTGTAATACACAAAAAAGACTGACAACTAAATGCCTAACTGTCCATGGAAAACCTACCACCAAAGGTTATAAAACCTTTGCGAACATAATAACCTGCTTAAATAAGCTATGCTCTAGAAAGAAGACCACACCACAGCCAAACAGTGAATATACTATAACTACTTTGACTACTCCCCAATCGAAAGAACAGCATACAAGACAAATAACTTCATCTAGCAATGAAACTACACAGATTTGCAATGTAATTGCAGGATCTGCAGAACAGATAGTCAGGGAAAATGAACAAACAGAGAGGCTTCCTAGTCTAAGGAATAATCAACAGTCAATACTCATCGAGGGTATAAATATAGACTCTCCTGCCTATCTCAGTGTTGAAGATGAAAATGTTACAGCAGAGACCAGACCTGTGATGAAAAGAGTAATACGCAGTGTTGCTGTTAATTCAAATACCGGTAAATTGTCATCACTACACTCACTTGATAAAAATTCTCTGAAAAATCTAAAAATATTTTCCTTTCATCCGGAAGAAACACCACTTGTGACAACACAACTTGACATGGATGACAATTGGAGAGACAGCTGTGGTCTGTGTTTTTATGACAAAGACACAGGAGAATGCTCAATTTCACTTACCCCAGAGTCCTTAAAAGCACTACAAAGAAGACTTGAGCTAAATCAACTCTCGTACAACATTTTTGCCACTACCTCGACCTCTGGTAAACCATACATAATCATTTGTCAATCCATGAAAACAGGAAACTGGAAGCGACGTCTTTATAAATTTATGGAACTAGCAAATGACTGTTTTCAATTCCCTGTACTGTTTTCTTTTGACCTAGAAAGAACTGTTGGATTTCTAAAACAACATTTCTTAAATGAAAGAGACCTTCTACAAGTGTTGTTGCAATTCTCAAGCAATGCCTACTTGCATCGTATGAGACTTTACTCAAGTGACAAAAAATTGAAAAAATCAGTTGATAAAATCCTGGACAAACAGCAGCTAAATCAACGAAAAATTTCTCAAATGACACGCAGCAGCAACAACTCAGGAAGCTACAACACTTGGAGAACTAAGATCCCACATGCACCGACTACAAACAACACTCCTCTGGCTCAAAATGATCTAAATCAAACTTTGTCAGAACTGCTATGGTGGAACAAAGGGACCTATGGAGGATAAAAGAAGAATTACTCCTGAAAAGATTTTCAAAAATGTACCAGGAGGTACAACCTAAGCAAAAGAGAAAAAAATACTCAAGATATAAGAAACACATTATTAAAATACAGAGACAACTTTGCTCTCATTGATTTGAAGAGTGGTAACTTTCTTATTGGGGACCCTAGCAAGAATTACCAGTGCGGCTTTGATGGAGCACATTTTGTAGATCTAACAAAGGATGAACAATCAAAATTTTCCGCTGCCTCTAACGCTAGTGTAATTAATGACCTAATATTGGTATCTGATGACACACTACTAATGAATAACCTTAAATTATACAATAGTACAAAAACTACCAAGATCGATAACACATACTCTTCCAAGGCTAGGTTTAACTTAGTGCAAGGTGTGCCAGGATGTGGGAAAACATCCTTCATCTTGAAGAACTTCAAAATAGGAGACTTGGTCTTATATCCCACAAAAGAAGGAGCTACTGAATTCTCAAACCGGCTAAAGACAAGCCATCCTGAACTTCAAGATGATGTGAAGAACTACTGTAGAACTGTGCACTCATTTTTAATAAACTCGACAAACCACTTGAAAAATGGAGGAACTTATAACCGCTTCATAGTAGACGAAGCACTCATGTTGCATGCTGGCGAAATCTTATACGCAGTCGAACTTTCACAAACCAAAGAGGTCATGATGGTGGGCGACATGAACCAAATCCCCTATATTAATCGGGTCACAGGCCACTCAACTCAGTTCCATGACATTACAAAAATCACTGAGATCTCACAGTATTTAAGTCACTCCTACAGATGTACGATGACAGTTACCTGCATTCTTTCCAAATATTATTCAGAAGGTATGACAACAAGCAGCAATGTAAAAAGAGAGCTTGTAAAACATGTTTTTGACAACATCAATACTATACCAGGCATGGTAAAAGACACCAAAATGATGGTTTTTAAAAAAAACTGAAAAAGCACAACTTTTGAAATTAGGCCATAACGTCTCTACCATTCACGAATATCAAGGGAAGCAGGCTCCACACATCGTAGTAGTGAGGGCATCATCCAACAACGAAGACATCTACAACTCAGTACCACACTGTCTTGTCGCCATATCTCATCACACTCAATCTTTCACATACATTGCTCCAACTCAAGAGGATATCCTGACTAAATGGATACGTTATGGTCAGCAGTGTTCTGAAGTAGATCTTGCAAAACATCACAAAGAAATGGAAACAACCTGTAAAGAAAACAATTCTGCAGGAAAGTATCCATTCCTACCTCACAGAAGCATGGAAAGGAAAGATGCTACGATACTACCAAATAATAGTGACATAGGTAGAGCCAGCCAAACCACCTCAACAAAAAAAACTGAATTCTAATTTCATGACAGGTGGAGACAGTCAAACCACCTCAACAAAAAAACTGAATTCCAATTTCATGACAGGTGGAGACAGTCAAACCACCTCAACCAAAAAACTGAATACTAACGCCATGACAGGTGGAGACAGTCAAACCACCTCAACAAAAAAACTGAATACTAACGCCATGACAGGTGGAGGCAGCCAAACCACCTCAACAAAAAAACTGAATACTAATGACATGACAGGTGGAGACAACTATATTTTTAGGATTGAGAGAGAAGCGAAGGCCCAAAACCTAAATTGCTGTTGCAAAACAATGGACAGGAAGGGAACAAAACCCGGCAAACAAAATAAACCCACTTCTACAACTTTCCACCAAAATACAGACAGAGCACCTAATGAAAACAAAACCATAGCAAAACATAGCTCCACTAATCAAGGACACCGACTGAAGATTTTTCATCAAAACATTGACTGCCTAGGAGGGAAAATAAACAGACTAACACATGTCCTAGAACTCCATTTACCTGACTTGGTTATCTTAACTGAGCATGGGCTGAAAGAGTCACAGCTATCAAGTACTAGACTTCCAGGCTTCAACTTAATAGGAGATTTCTGTCGTCAAAATTGCAGAAAAGGAGGAGTAGCAATTTTTGCTAGTGAAGGGCTGAGAAACGAAATATACAATTTTACAACTGACCTTGCGAGTGAACTTACGCGTGAAACTCACGTAGTAAACATGAAAATTGGCAAAACGACAATCTACATAATTGGTGTCTACAGACCACCAAGTGGAAATCTTGAAAATGCCCTTGAAATCCTGTCTAGCACATTAGACCTCATCCCTACCTGGAAGTGCCCCACAATTATCATGGGTGATATCAACGTTGATGGGCTAAATCATGACTACAAAAACAGAAAGTTAAAAGACATGTTGGCCAGTCATAACATCAATAGGATAGATCTTCCACCAACTAGAGTCACTCCACACACCAAATCATCAATTGACTTTGTTTGTTCGAACCTTGACGAGCGTAAAATTGACACTGACTTAATTGTCACTGGCCTATCAGACCACATAGCTCAGCTCTGTACTGTAATTACTACAAATAAAAAATTACCTCTGCCCATTTTATCTAATAGACACTTCTCAAGGGAAAACATGGATTATTTTAAATACCTACTTAATTTAGAGACATGGGAAAATGTCTACGATACCCCTTCCGCAGAAGAATCGTATGACCATTTTCATGAAATCCTTTTACAAATCCTCAATCTAACATGCCCTCATAAAAAATCCCGTCTAAAAAGAAACTCAAGATTTAAGGCAACCAATGAAGAATCTGAGAGATTAAGAAAATGCTTCCTCAGAGCTCTGGAAATGGAAAGGACAACTGGTTTTAAAGAACATAAAATAGAAACTGCTGCCAGAAAGAGGGACTATGACCTCTTTCTGAAAAAAATTAAGAAAACAGTCAACTTCAGATTTCATTGACAACTCGAACAACAAACAAAGGGCTATTTGGCAGGTCATTAACTATGAAAGATGCAAAGATATTAGAAAGGACGAATCACTAAAACTTGAAATCAATGGAAAACAAAACAAACTGACAATCCCAACAAAATAGCAGAGCATTTTAACCATTATTTTACAAAAATAGCTGACATAACTCTCTACAATGCTGGCCAAGTCATAAACAATCACTTACCATCATGCAAAGACTATGGCGAAATACCTGACTTCATCCTTCATCCAACCACACCAGGAGAAGTATCCCACACACTCACATCTTTGAAATCAAAACCATCAGCAGGAGTCGATGAACTCAACTCCACACTACTGAAACACTGCAAGGATGAAATAGCGAGTCCTTTATGTCACATAATCAACCTCTCATTTTCACAAGGCATTTTTCCAACGAAACTCAAACTTGCAAAAGTTTTTCCTAAACACAAAAAAGGTAGCGTAACATCAGTGGAAAACTATAGACCAATATCAATTCTCCCAACATTATCCAAAGTAGTGGAAAAGATTGTACTAAGCCAACTTATAACACACCTGACTACTCACAACATCTTGACGACCCAACAGCATGGCTTCCTCCGTGGTAAATCCACAACTACGGCAATAGTACAACTGTCAGAATTCATCATTGACCAACTTGAAGAAGGTGCGACTGTGACTGCCATGCTGTTGGATTTCAGTAAGGCCTTTGATTGCCTAAACCACTCTCTACTTCTCCAAAAAGTAGAGAACATGGGCATTAGGGGAGCATCACAAAACTGGCTTGGTAGCTACCTGAAGGATCGACAACAACTAGTTGAGGTGACTTATACAATCAACAACAACACATCCCATAAAGCAAATTCAACCCTACTCCCAATCACTAGAGGTGTCCCTCAGGGATCGATATTGGTTCCAGTGCTTTTTATTCTAATGACAAATGATCTTCCAAGCTATCTTCTTGACTGGGCCCAAGCAATGCTTTATGCAGATGACACAGCCCTTCTTATTGCAAAAAAAGACTCAATATCCCTCGAACTGGACTCTTTTATAGCTCTAAATATGACAAAACAATATTGCCAACACAATAATCTTGTCCGTAATGAGAGCAAAACTCAGCAACTTATATGGAAAGGCCGAAGAACAAATGACTACTATGGTCTACCAGAAATAACTCAAGATAATGAAGCAAAGTATCTTGGTATTACAATAGATGGCAAGCTATCTTGGAATCCACATATTGACAATCTCTGTAGTAAGCTTAACTCTAGTATTTATGCTCTTAAAAGAGTAAAAAGTTCTTGTAACCATGAAACTACAAGAACAGCTTACTTCTCTCTAGTTGAGTCCCATCTGAGGTATGGATTACTAGCATGGGGACTAAAACAGACTGTCAATGGTATGGTATATATATATATATATATACCATTGCTATGTTTTTTAACAGTAAACAATTATCTACTTTTTTCTTCAGTTGTTACATCCTAACAACATAATGTTAAGTGTATAATAAAGTTAATAATCCAGAAACAATGATCAATGTCAAAATTTGTAATATGTATGGGAAAAACAAAAATTTTACCTGACCTTGTATCAAAGTCAAAAGCACAATGAAAATTCATGTTGCAACATTATGTACCATCAAAACGTTACGTACAGCGTCATGTGTTACTAGACATACTATAGACTCATTAGTGGGATGAGTTAGTTTTAACCTTGTACTATAATGGTTGGTAATTTTAAGAATGATGTTATTAGTTTATTTTCCCATTGTTATAGTGAAAATACCTTTAGTTAATATTCGTGTAGTGTACAGTATTTCATATTGTATACACAAGAGAATTGCTCAGAATCTTATCTGGACTTGTGTTTTACCGACACAGAAGACGGTAAGACTGCAGTTATAACTAACTGTTTATAATAGCAGGTATTAAGTTGGTTAGTGGATTTAGAATAACTACCTGAGAAACACGTGTGATTTAATAATCAGCTGTTTTAAACTATAAAAATACCTTTTCTCAATTAAAATTGAATTGGCTAATAGTGAAAAATGCTCACCAACCTCTATATGGTTCACAAAACAGTGCTGTAATTGTGAACAAATATTCTTAGTTGTTAATTTGTCTGTTGAAAATAACAGTTTGTGTGTATTACATACAGGTGGTGAAACAAAGGATCAAAATATAACAGATGTAGCATCTGACCAGGATGGCTGACACTGAGCCATCTGATGTTGTCGACTGTCCTATTTATCATGTGAAAATTGAACCCATTGAGGTGAGTCTATGGTAAAGTTACATTTACCTCCTGTTTATTAAGAGTGATCATTGTGATGGTGACCGTTGATATTTGTTAAGTGCTGTGTGTGACCTGTCTGTGATTTTTGGTCTTCCATCAACATTTTTTTCTGTTCATCTAGCAGAAAATTCATGGTAACTAATCTTTTGTTCACCAAGTATCGTGTACCAGTGTCCATGAAATTAAGGGAACGTGTTTGACGATGGGAGTTTTTTAATATTAGTTGTGAAACTGATGTTCATTGTTGATGAAGCATCAGTGACCCACACGTGCTGATAGAAATAATTATTACATTCCCTCAGAGGCTATTTATTTCACGACATTCCTCCAGCCAGCTTTGACAAATTTACCTAATATTTTAAGTATATTTGGACTGTAATTTAATAATAAAAACTATAACCAACATCCTACACGTGCTGCCCTTATTCCTGTTACCGAGAAACCCTATAATCCCTCTTTTAATCCGTTAAGCTCGTCATAATTAATTTCGACTAATGTAGAACAATATTATTTTTCAAGATAATAAATTAAAATAATTACTAAGAATCACAGAATAGTCGTTCTGCGACACCAGTCGAAGAGAGTGCACAACCAGACTGATTGCCTTGCTACATGTCCGTTCTGGCAAAAATCTGTCCACTGACAACAGACTGATCTCGGTCTAAGACCGGGTGGCTATACAATTTCACCATACAATTCAGTCATTACCGATCCTATCATAGTGGTGACCACGTATCACAATGTCCTGAAAGTTATATAATCATAATACCATGATTTTTATGCATTATTTTGTTGAGTTTCATTAACATTTCAACAGTTTGAGTATAGCCTTACTGTGGTAGAAAATACTCCGCAACTGTACCTGTGTCCGTTCAGTCCTCATCACGAACATTGGTACGGCCATTGTAATCATTGCCTCACAGCTTTCATTCACATTCCTTCTCCCTACATATCAAAAAGTTTGCAATAAATTCAAACTTGTTGCGGTTTTTTGACATTAATTTTCCAAAAATTCACTCTCAAAATTCATCTCCCAAGTGAAGTGGTTTTCCATTTTATTAACGCATGGAGGGCACAGTGTACTGAGTTAAGAAGGTTTTGGCACTGAGATTGTGATGGAGTCCTGCCCACCACTGCAAAAGCCAAAACTCTGGTTATTCTCGTGACAACCCGTGTAACAATTTATTGAACAATGAATACATTTTTGAAAATATTCTTTCATAAAATATAAAAAGGAAGATAAAGGGGGAATAGAGCATTTTTAGTCTTAATTATGTTCTATTCATATTTGTCCTTAATTTGAAGTACTTAAACAATTTTTAAAGTATTGGTTACTTGTTATGGAACAACCTGTTTAGTTAAGATAAGACTGAATGTTTCTTAAATGGCAATAAAGATGGTTAAAGCCATTGTAAAGATGATTACAAATTTATTTCAGAATCTATTTTTTTGTCCACAGACTGATATTGAGATAGAACAGAATGAAAACGAAGTACCTTCAACATTCTGGTCCGTTGAGGTGAAGAACGATGATAGTATCTGCAGTTTAGTTGTGGAAAGTGTATTGGAAGAGGTAAGCATTTATTCCATTTACATTCTATATTATTATATACTACTCCATTACATTAATATCAAAATATTGTTAACGCAATTAAGATATAGAGTTATAGCAGTTTTACCTTGAAAAGCCATCTTCAGTCAAAAAATATTAGACTAAAACTTGTTAAGCCATTGGTACACATCCTCTTATTGGTACACGAGTGCGGGGGTGGAGCTGTATTGTGATTGGCTGAAGCTTAACAAATTGGCATGTATGTTCGTCACAGGCTGCCATATTTTTGATAACCTGATGCTGATCTTGGATGAAACTATTTTTATTGTTGATTACTTCTTAATTTCCTTTATAATTCTGGATAATAGAATGGATGTTTTGTAAACACCATTGTTTGGATGAATCCTGTGCATCATTCATCTAATATCATTGGTGTTCTATTATATGGTGAATGTTTCCTTATCTTCATGTATTGTGCACTCAAACTTCTGTATATATTTTTGCTCCTCTATTGTTAGCCCTAACTGACAGCTGCCCAAACAGTAATTCCTTTTGATTTGAGTAGAGTCTGTTCAAGAATGTGTGGATTACCAGTGTTGCCAGTGTTGTAATAATTACAATTATGCCTATTTACAGCATCATTGCTGTAGAAAATAGACTCGTTTAAAAAAATATTTGAGTTTGGAAATTAGAATCTAGCTCATGAAACTCACTGATACGAGAACAAAATTCCACTCTCCTGTTCGGATCATCTTCAAGAAGATTATCGACTAGGTGGCTTTTGTAAAATTTAATTTTGTTTTTCTTAATTATTCTCTGTACTGAAGACTTTAGAACACCAGTTTCAAGTTCAACTTTCCTTAGTGATTTCGGTTTACCTGGAGAGCGGAGCATTGATGCGCATACTAGTATCCTACTTTTCTTTCCTCATTTGATCCTCTAGAGTACTTTTTTACTACACTTCAGTTTCTAACAAAAGATTTTTCCACTTAGTTATTGTTGGATTGCTAGATGGTTCAACTCCTGGGTAGGCAACCTGAAATTGTCTAATTACTTCTGTAATATTGCCAAAAGCCATAGCCCACCCACAATACTTCACTTTTTCTTCAGCATTAAGATCCATTTCTCGAACTTCAATATCAGTAAAACTGTAATGGAGGAGGTTAGGTTATGTTGTTATAGCACAAGCAATATTCTTCACTCAAACAGCTGTTTTCAACAATGAGCTGTTTTAAACCACTGTTCTTTAAAACTGCAATGCAGTAATCAAACCAGTTAATTCAAGAAATGAATTTTTATAGCAAGCAAAATGGTAAAATTTTCAATATGTCACCATTTTGTTTCTACAATTGTTAGGAAGCTTTAATTTTTACAGAATATTTTTAAAACCTACTTTATTAATTGTGTAGAGTTTGAAAATGTTTGGTGCATAAATGGGAAAGTAATTTTAAATCAAACATTTAAACCTATTCATGGGACACTGTGTATATTGATTATGTTTCTTTTTGTTCTAGCCGGAATATAAAGAATTTTTTCTGGACAGTCAAATTGAAATTAAAGAAGAAAACTTAGAATCCTTGGCAATACCGTCTGAAGAAATCAAAACAGAGAAGGTAAAACTAGTTGTATTGTTTTATCCAAGCACATATTTTTCTATTGTAATATATACAAGGTGTTTGAAAAGTCTGGGTACGGCTTAATATTTTACAAACCATAGCAGATAACATCTATAAACTTTGCACAGTGTCATATGGCTATGTAAACTATTTTTCCTTGCTATTACCATGACATACCAACCATGGGGGGACGGCCCACAGAGGAAAACATGGAAATCTTAAATTAAAGCATGACTGGATCATCGTATTCTGATGCGATAGGCGGCGTTTCACTCTACTAAGCGATGTGTTTTCACTGACTTATTTTTAATTAGCATATTATCTCATAAATTTATAACACAATAAATAAAACTAAAATGAATTCGTCGTCTTTATGTTTATGAATTAATTAAGTTCTACCATTGTTCTTTGTTGATGAAATAGTTAACTTACCAGTGAATTTTTGAATTAAATTTTTTTGTTATTTTTTATAAATACTAATCAGTGAAACCAATGGTTAGTAGAGTGAAACGCCGCCTACCGCATCAGAATACGACGATCCAGGCAGAAATGACAGCGCATAATGTACTTCACAATGTGTACCTAAAACAACCCGCCATTTCTGATTGGATAAACCTTTTGAGATGCGGTTTGCGGCATTCAGCTCTACTAAGTGAGCTCTTTCAAATGTGGTATCACTCGACCCATGCTTTAATTTAAGATTTCCATGTTTTCCTCTGTGGGCCGTCCCCCCATGGTTGGTATGTCATGGTAATAGCAAGGAAAAATAGTTTACATAGCCATATGACACTGTGCAAAGTTTATAGATGTTATCTGCTATGGTTTGTAATATATTAAGCCGTACCCAGACTTTTCAAACACCTAGTATATATATACAGGGTGTCAATTAAGTCTGGAACCTCTTTTTTAATTTTTAAACCACAATATCGAAAAATACCAAAGTTCACACGTGCTTACTGGTGATAGTAACGCACATATCTGCCCAATTACCGACCGGATAATCCCTTTGGGGGACGGTCCACAAGGAGTCGGACAAAATTCTTAAATAGCAGCATAGGTCAAGTTTGGTATCAAATTAAAGGTCTTACTTAGCAGAGTACAATGCCGCAAACCGGACTTCAAAAGGTGAATTCATTCAGTAGTTATAGCTATTTGAATTTTAAAACAATTGAACAATGTAAATTATTAAGTATTACAAGTAAACACCAATTTTTAAGTACCTGTGATCAAAGTAAGTGTTCAAAATGTTCCCCTCCCATCATCTGACAATGTAGTAATCGAAGCCAGGAATCAATAATTATTACCAATAACGCAACTACTGTTAGAATGTGAAAGTGGCAGATTGAGTCATACACAGCATCCACAGGAACTTAACGTTTGGGCAGGTATTATAGGAAATCAAATTATGGGCCCATTATTTATCAATGGTAATTTAAATGGTGACTCGTATCTAGCAATGCTCCAAAATGAGATAATTCCTGCACTACAAGCTGCTCTTGGTCGACAATTTCAAAGAATTTATTTCCAACAAGATGGCGTGCCACCACACTTTGCTCTCCTTGTTAGAGAATACTTGGATACAATATTCCTTCACAGATGGATTGGAAGACGTGGTGCAGTAGAGTGGCCTGCTTGTTCCCCTGATTTATCTCCGCTGGATTTTTTTCTTTGGGGATACCTCAAAGATAAAGTTTATCGTACTAAGCCTCGAGAATTGGCGCACCTAAGAAATCTCATAGTCCAAGAAGCTCAAGATATTCCTCGTGACTACCTTCAAAATGCAGTGGATGGCTTTTACAACCGCCTAGGACATTGCCAGACGATGATAGGGGAACATTTTGAACACTTACTTTGATCACAGGTACTTAAAAATTGGTGTTTACTTGTAATACTTAATAATTTACATTGTTCAATTGTTTTAAAATTCAAATAGCTATAACTACTGAATGAATTCACCTTTTGAAGTCCGGTTTGCGGCATTGTACTCTGCTAAGTAAGACCTTTAATTTGATACCAAACTTGACCTATGCTGCTATTTAAGAATTTGTCCGACTCCTTGTGGACCGTCCCCCAAAGGGATTATCCGGTCGGTAATTGGGCAGATATGTGCGTTACTATCACCAGTAAGCACGTGTGAACTTTGGTATTTTTCGATATTGTGGTTTAAAAATTAAAAAAGAGGTTCCAGACTTAATTGACACCCTGTATATATATATATATATATATATATATATATATATATATATATATATATATATATATACTACTAATCACTGTATTGAATAGAAGAAAACAAAATAACTATTTTTCACTTCTTTATTTCGGGGGATTTAATACCCCTGTCTTCAGAAAGTTTTAACCCTTATAACGTCACAGACGCCGTATAGCGCATAGACAAACTATCTCTAAACGGCAAAGACGCAGTACGGCGCATCGACACAAAACTGCGTCTATAGCAAATTTAAGTTCCTTTTAAATCCGATCAATGTCACTAACGGTATGCGTCAACCATGTGTGTGGGTTATTGACCTATGTCAAGCGTCAAAATATAGCTGTCACGTTACATTGTTTGAAACAATAGACGCGGTGTCTAGACACTCTCCCCGCCACACGGCACAGACGCCGTACAGCGCGCGCGCTTTTGTTTGCAGTTTGGCTTCAGGTAGTGCGTGTCTAACCATCGCTGAGTCGGTTTCCTTCGTCTTGTTTTCTGTTTATATGGTTTTTATTTATTTTTAATTTTATTATATATAATTTATTATAAATATAATTTATTTTCATTATATTTATATAATTGTCTGGTAATGTTTATAGTTTAGCTAATAAAATTTTGTGTGCCTTTTATTTTGACTTTATTTATATCTACAATTTAATGTCCCATAAATATATGTACGTACAAGATAATTTTAAAATTTTTACTTTTTTATACTTACCATAATTATAGAAAGTAAAAATAAAAATGAACTTTACACATAAAAATTTTTTTTTTTTAATATTGTGCCGTTTGCTGGAAGTCGTGAAAAGATATACTGACGTTATAAGGGTTAAATAAAAATGAATACAAAACTATAAAGCGTAAACAAGAATTTATTGTCATTTCACTTTACCTAAATTGTGTACTTTACCTGAAAAAATAAAATAAAATATTTCAAACCATAGCATATTTTTATTGTTTTTTTTCCATCTGAAATATATTTAATGTTTTATCTATTTTGTCAAGAGTATTTAAATTGTATTATCATTGTACTAGTGTGTATAAAATAAGTTATAATTTAAAATATTATATTTATTTTATTTTCTCAGTCATATACCTTTGTTTAGTTGCTTATTAACACGTTCGCTGCTAAAAATCCCTATATAGAGTTCCCTATATGCTGAAATTTAAAAATATATTTTTACTTTTTTTACGTTATTTATTTATTTTTATTTTTTTTTTTTACTTTTGGATGAAATATGATAAAAATATATGAAAATTACTCATAAATCATAAAATTTATCACTCTCTACCATTTTGGGAATGTGGTTACCGCTAGCTCCTGAGGACAGTCTTCCTTGCCAGCTGGTAACTCTAGTTACCGCTCGCACTAGGGAACGCCCTTTTATGGTAGTTGGAATATTCCAAATGAATACATTGTAGCAAAGTAAATTGTATTTTATTCGTTTTAGACACATATAAACAATATTTATACGTAAATGTGAAAACCAAAATGAATGTAAAAGTTTATAAA
This sequence comes from Homalodisca vitripennis, assembly GCF_021130785.1. Lineage (NCBI taxonomy): Eukaryota > Metazoa > Arthropoda > Insecta > Hemiptera > Cicadellidae > Homalodisca > Homalodisca vitripennis. Next base: position 145,028,586 of record NC_060213.1, on the reverse strand, counting down.
AATGTGATAAAGTTTATATATAAATCTCCACTAACTCACTCAAATTCAGTTATTATTTACAAATATGTGGTGAGCAATTATAACAAAATATATTTAAATGTATACTTGAAATGATACAAAAAATATTGTATTACATAAGTTTATAAAAATATATTCCAATCCAGTTGTGAGCGCTCCATTGGCGTGGGTTGGTCTCGTAATCAGGATCCTCGTTGTTTGAACTCAATACTGGGCTCTGTTGTACGCTTTGAACTTGGTTATTGTACACCACTTGGTCCCGGGGGAAGTTGCATTGTGTTGCACAATCACTTACTACTATAAAAACTTTAAAAATCATTAAAAATAATGAAAAAGTTTAATGTGAAAACGAAGTGCATACAAATGCGGGAAAAGTACCTCCAGAGGAGCGAGAAATACATTGTGATAGCTTGAGTGCTGGCCGCACACTAACCTCATTTCAGAAGGCTCTGTGGAAACTAGAGTTACCGTCCGCTCCTAGCGCAGTGTAGCAGCGGTAACCAGAGTTACCGCCCGCAGCGAACGTGTTAACCAAGTATTCAACCAAGCATTAACTCAGCTAACTTCAATAATTTTGTAAGCAGACAATAAAATATATGATATGTATAGGTATAGGATATGTATATGGTATGTGATATGTATGGTAATTGTACTGTTTCTGAATTACAGTTGTCAGTACCTAAAACATATGGACCAAGTAGAAGAAAACGTGAGAGTTCCTTAAGCAGTGGAGTGCCTCAAGTGGTAAGTTTTTATTGATTATGTTTTCAATTCTAAAACTACAAAATTATAAGTTTAATCCTCTTTCTGGCATTCATGTAACTTCTTGTAGACCGAGTATTTTTTAGCGTTTTACATTCTACATAATTTTTATGTTGTACGTTATTGTTATCTCAAAGAAATGGGAACAATTTTACTGGATAAATAGTTCACTATCGATTTGCATGTAAAACAGACATTAATTTGGTCCTAAAGCACAAAATGAATTGTCACCTGGCAGGTGTTGGTCCAGACCAGCAATTTACGAGCTTTTGTATAGAGCAAATGATGCTCATACAACTGCTTGTACAGTAGTTCTCCAAGCTGAACTATAATAATCTAAATACTTCCCCATACTTTTACTCATTATCTGTAAACTAGCGATTAACAAGTGCTTTTAATACAATTACAAGGTAGGAGTATGCTGCACCACATGTGCCCTTACAAGCTTTGCTAAGTTGCATGCAAAATTTCAAGACTATAGCTCATTTCAATGTGGAAATGTCCTGCGGTAAGATAGGCAGACACATATCATACAGAAAAGATATTTTCATCTCCTAGGCAAACAAAAAGGAAGTTGTGTCAGCTTCAAAGTGCTTCAATGATGCTCAAACAAATTCCATGGTTGGACACGAACCTTCAGCTTCAAAGTGCTTCAATGATGCTCAGACAAATTCCATGGTTGGACACGAACCTTCAGCTTCAAAGTGCTTCAATGATGCTCAGACAAATTCCATGGTTGGACACGAACCTTCAGCTTCAAAGTGCTTCAATGATGCTCAGACAAATTCCATGGTTGGACACGAACCTTCAGCTTCAAAGTGCTTCAATGATGCTCAGACAAATTCCATGGTTGGACACGAACCTTCAGCTTCAAAGTGCTTCAATGATGCTCAGACAAATTCCATGGTTGGACACGAACCTTCAGCTTCAAAGTGCTTCAATGATGCTCAGACAAATTCCATGGTTGGACACGAACCTTCAGCTTCAAAGTGCTTCAATGATGCTCAGACAAATTCCATGGTTGGACACGAACCTTCAGCTTCAAAGTGCTTCAATGATGCTCAAACAAATTCCATGGTTGGACACGAACCTTCAGCTTCAAAGTGCTTCAATGATGCTCAGACAAATTCCATGGTTGGACACGAACCTTCAGCTTCAAAGTGCTTTAATGATGCTCAGACAAATTCCATGGTTGGACACGAACCTTCAGCTTCAAAGTGCTTCAATGATGCTCAGACAAATTCCATGGTTGGACATGAACCTTCACAGAACTCGTCTTTGTCTGTGTAGAAATAAAATTCCATGCAAAATGTAAAGATTGCAAATGATCATTTTTTAGATATCTTACCACATAATAAACATGTTTAGATAAGACAAGGTAGTAGTAGGCTTTGCTGAGGTTGAACGTGAAATTTCAAATCTATAGCTCATTTCATTATCGAGTAGTCCTGTGGACAGGTAAAACAAAAACAGAACTTGACTCAAAGATGACTTGACTCTAAAAATATCGGCCAGCTCCAAAGAAGAAATTGAAATTCTATCTAGTTTAAATATTTCCACCATGAATAGTTACTTTAAAAAGAAGAATCTTCATATTAACCCAAATAAAACTAATTTTATCACTTTCTCTACTCAACAAGGAAAAACATATAACTCAATAATAAAATTAGATGACCGAACCATATCACAGGTCAGTAGCTCAACATTTTTAGGTTTGGTAATAGACCAATACCTGATTTTCATTTATTATTTCGTCATTAATGATAATTAAAATAATTATTATTAATGTAATATTTATATTTAATTAAAATTTTTAATATATAGATAAGTTGGACAAATCATGTAACAATGATATTGCCAAGAATATCATCTGGTTTGTATGTCCTTCGCAAAATGTCCTTGATATGCAGCTCAAAAACACTGAAAATAATTTATTTTGCATACATAAATTCAATAATTTCATTTGACATAAGCCTTTATGGTGGGACTACAAATGGACTCTATATAGACTCAAAAATAGGCCGTAAGAATCATTTTAAGATTGGGTCATAGTTATTCAGTTAAACAGCATTTTTCTACATTAGGAATATTAACTGTGTATGGTCTTTACGTTTTTGAAACTGTTTTAAGCATAAAAGAAACATTTAATAACCATTTAAAACTAGGACACCATCATCAATATTCAACAAGAAACAAAAACAAGTTGTGCTTAGAAAAACATAATTTACAATTTTATTACAAAAAACCCTCGTACATGGGTGCACAATTTTATAATAATCTGCCTTCTAGTATTCAATCAGAGCCACATTCAAATAAATTTAAAGTCCTTCTGAAGCAGTATTTAATAAAAAGAGCCCTCTATAGCCTGGAAGAGTTTTTTGAGCCATGTATAATACTTACGTAACTTTCTTTAACTTAATTAGTCACATTTAATATAGTTACATTAGCAAAAAATGAACAACTTTGATATTTTGATACTCTTAACATGTAAATAAATATGACAATATTAACTAAATAAAAAGCTAACTAACAATTAAAAAATGAATTATCTACAGTTAATACATTATTACCATAGATTAAGACTACTTTTATATTAGATAACTGTCACTATATTTTGTATTATTCTATAAATCTGTACATTATGTGACATAATAATTTTGGCACTATTCTATGTACAATACCTGTACTGTCTTATGAATAAAGAAGTTTTGAATTTGAGTTATGAATTATGACATGAATAAAGAAGTTTAGAATTTGAATTATGAATTATGACACATCATATAACTCATTCTTGTAGAAATTAAGTTTCATGCAAAATTTAAAGACTTCATATGAAAACTTTTTGACATAGGTACCTTGATACATGATACATTTACATATTTGTTAATAAAATTACTTTTCATATGTGTTTGTTAAATAAAAAAGTCTATAAACGAGGTTACTAGGAAATGATGTTGTATGTGGTGGGATATTTGAACTACATATGTTAAACATCCCAATGACCTAAACTGCAACAGATTAGAAAGAGTGACCTCCCAATGACCTATACTACAACAGATTAGAAAGAGTGACCTCCCAATGACCTAAACTACAACAGATTAGAAAGAGTGACCTCCCAATGACCTAAACTGCAACAGATTAGAAAGAGTGACCTCCCAATGATATAAACTACAACAGATTAGAAAGAGTGACCTCCCAATGATATAAACTACAACAGATTAGAAAGAGTGACCTCCCAATGATATAAACTACAACAGATTAGAAAGAGTGACCTCCCAATGATATAAACTACAACAGATTAGAAAGAGTGACCTCCCAATGATATAAACTACAACAGATTAGAAAGAGTGACCTCCCAATGACCTAAACTACAACAGATTAGAAAGAGTGACCTCCCAATGATATAAACTACAACAGATTAGAAAGAGTGACCTCCCAATGATATAAACTACAACAGATTAGAAAGAGTGACCTCCCAATGATATAAACTACAACAGATTAGAAAGAGTGACCTCCCAATGATATAAACTACAACAGATTAGAAAGAGTGACCTCCCAATGACCTAAACTACAACAGATTAGAAAGAGTGACCTCCCAATGACCTAAACTACAACAGATTAGAAAGAGTGACCTCCCAATGACCTAAACTACAACAGATTAGAAAGAGTGACCTCCCAATGATATAAACTACAACAGATTAGAAAGAGTGACCTCCCAATGATATAAACTACAACAGATTAGAAAGAGTGACCTCCCAATGACCTAAACTACAACAGATTAGAAAGAGTGACCTCCCAATGATATAAACTACAACAGATTAGAAAGAGTGACCTCCCAATGATATAAACTACAACAGATTAGAAAGAGTGACCTCCCAATGACCTAAACTGCAACAGATTAGAAAGAGTGACCTCCCAATGACCTAAACTACAACAGATTAGAAAGAGTGACCTCCCAATGATATAAACTACAACAGATTAGAAAGAGTGACCTCCCAATGACCTAAACTACAACAGATTAGAAAGAGTGACCTCCCAATGACCTAAACTACAACAGATTAGAAAGAGTGACCTCCCAATGATATAAACTACAACAGATTAGAAAGAGTGACCTCCCAATGATATAAACTACAACAGATTAGAAAGAGTGACCTCCCAATGATATAAACTACAACAGATTAGAAAGAGTGACCTCCCAATGATATAAACTACAACAGATTAGAAAGAATGACCTTAATATGTCACATGTTTGAATCTCTTATGAGTGTTTGGAGTAAAAAATTTAATTTATCTCCTATTTTCTCATTGTCATCATGGTTACCCATAAGACCAATTTCAAAAATTCGCTAACATTCAGCCAAATCCCATGAAGCACCATTATCAAACTGAAGAAATTTATGTAGAAATGAAGGCTCATATAAAATGTCAAGTCTATAGGACTGTTTGTTTTCGAGATATCATATAAACAGAGACACTGAAATGAAATTTTGCCAGCCCCATGAGTAATAGGCTTTGCTAAAGCTCAGCCAATTATTATAGAATAATTATCAGAAGGATCATGAGTAAAAAATAAACTGAACATTGCTCTTATATTTCCTATGAAATCTAAGAGTTTATTTATATATTAAGAGTAGACTATGTATATCATTAGTGTAATAATGGGTTAACATGGTTATTCTACTGAAAAAGAAAATTTTACAATTTCTTAGTGGAAACATTTCTGGAAGTTAGTTTGCTAGATTAAAAAAACGCTATTCATCGCACATTGGATGCAGTACATAGTGTAGGTGTGCATTGCATGCCCTAGACATCTATTAGAAAATTAGAAAAATAAAATACTAATCATATTTAATTTAAATAATACTAAAAAGTGAGTAGTCAATAAAAGTTCTCGTAGCGTAGAAAATATTTTTTTATGTTTTTCAAGACTATTTTAATCTTAAAATACTAAACTATCTATTAGTAAAAACTATCTAGTTTATGAATTTCTTCATTGCTTCTAGTTAGATCTAAGTTTCGTGGATCTAATACGAGGGCTGTTCAGGAAGTAACCTTCCGGTCGATTGAAAAAAATACACCAAGTTAAGTAAAAATATTTTAATATATACATCTTACAACTACATCTTTGCACTATTTTTCGACATAGTCTCCATCACGATTGAGGCACTTATCGTATCTCTTCACAAGCTTTGAAATTCCTTCTGCATAAAAATCACCCGCCTGTGCCTTGAGCCAGCCTGTGACCGCATCTTTGAGCTCTTCGTCGTCATCAAACCGCTGGGACCCGAGCCATTTCTTCATATGCATGAAGAGGTGATAGTCGCTTGGCGCCAGATCTGGGCTGTAAGGTGGATGGTTGAAAACGTCCCACTTGAAGGACTTAAGAAGGGCTGTTGTTCTGCAAGCAGAGTGAGGACGGGCGTTATCGTGCAAAAAAACGATACCGGAAGTCAGCATACCACGGCGTTTGTTCTGTATAGCCCGTCGTAATGTTTTTAGTGTTTCACAGTACACGTCTTGATTAATGGTCGTCCCACGTTCCATGAATTCAACCAACAACACCCCTTTGGCATCCCAAAACACCGTTGCCATCAGTTTTCTGGCAGAAAAATCTTGCCGGGCTTTTTTTGGTTTGGTAGGCGAATCTGAATGTGCCCACATCTTTGATTGTTCTTTTGTCTCAGGGTTTACGTACTTAATCCAGGTTTCGTCACCGGTCACGATTCTGTTTAACAATGGTTCTCCTTCGTCCGCATAACGTGACAGAAAGTCTAATGCAGAGGCCATTCTTTGAGTTTTGTGGTAGTCGGTAAGAATTTTGGGCACCCATCGTGCACATAACTTACGGTAACCCAATCTTGCTGTCACTATCTCGTACAAAAGAGTCTTAGAAATCTGTGGAAAATCAGTAGACAACTCCGCCATTGTGAAACGTCGATTTTCACGAACTTTTGCATCAACTGTCTGAACGAGTTCGTCAGTCACCAAGGATGGTCTACCACTCCTCTCTTCATCATGAACGTTTTCTCGTCCACTTTTAAATAAACGTACCCATTCACGGACAACTCCTTCACTCATAACTTGTGGTCCGTACACGGCACAAAGCTCACGATGAATAGCTGCTGCAGAGTATCCTTTGGCTGTAAAAAACCGTATAACAGCACGCACTTCACATTTGGCGGTATTTTCTATTGCAGCACACATTTCAAACTGCCACAAAAACTAAACTAGCGCAGGTACGATGTTCACTCGACTACAGCTTGATGCCGACTGACCTGCTTAGTGCGTGAATGCACAGATGGCGCGCTACTCCCCTCCACTACCCGCACTGTGACCAACCGGAGGTTACTTTCTGAACAGCCCTCGTATTAAAGACAATGACAATAGAATCGTTAATGTAGTACATACAGGTTGAATAAAAAGTCAAGACACTGCTCTATTTTTTTCTGAAGTTTATATAAGAAGATATCCATTGGGTATTGATGCAATGTGGAAAGGAAGTTTCATTTGGTGATTTTGGAAATTTTGTGTGTCCCCAAAAATGCAGGATTTTGGTTGCAACTCAAAAATGTTAAATGTAAACCCCTCTCAAATGACCCCTCATTTTTAAAAGCATAAAAAAATAAAAGAATGGTGAAAAGTAGACATCGCCATCTCTTTTCCATACAAAATAATAGGTTGTTAAAATTTAATGAAGTCTTTACACTTAGACTTTTTGTTACTTGTTGTTTGTTATGAAGTTACTGTCTATGTGTAAACCAGTTTATTTGTTATTTGTGTTCTGAATCAGTTAGGAATTCAATGGACGAAGGATCCAATGAAGATTAGTAAGTACACTGATAAGAAGTTTATTTACAAAAAGTTTTTGGGCTTTCCTGGTTCTACTACGGTTTAGTACAAAACAAGTCCCTTCTTCGTTTCAATCTCGTCATGGGGGGGGGGGGGGTGGGGGGGGGGGGGGGTGGGGGGGGGGGGGGGTGGGGGGGGGGGGGGGTGGGGGGGGGGGGGGGTGGGGGGGGGGGGGGGTGGGGGCTTGAAAAAGCAACTAGTTGGTATATTAATACATTTTTACTAAATACTGACAAGACTCAAATTATTAGTTTTACTCTCAAAATAGATATGGATTATTCTGTAGAAAATTTAAAACTTTTAAGTATCACATTGGATAGTAAGTTAATATGGTTACCCTATATTGACAACCTTTGTAATAGTTAGCTCGTACTGTATATTTAATTAGACATTTGAGAAATTGTGTTCCTGCCAACTACTTAACAAATGTGTACCATGCTTTTTTCCATAGTAACAAGTCTTATGGACTACTCTTTTGGGGCAATGCTCAGGAAATAGAAAGAGTTTTGTTACTGCAAAAAAAGTTATTAGAATCTTATCATTCTCAGCTTTAAATGACCACTGTAAGCCTTTGTATAGAAAATTAATACTATTAACTGTTGTAAACCAGTATATATTTGTTACTTTACTGTGTGTTAAACGTAATTTACATACACTTAAACTCAACAGCAACTTTCATTGTTACAATACTAGATATTCTCACTTAGTCCACCTAGAGTATTAGTAAGACTAACCCTGTCCTCTCATAGAAAATGTCACTAATTGATTACACTCCACCTCTAGCTGAACAGCTGATTGTCACTAATTGATTACACTCCACCTCTAGCTGAACAGCTGATTGTCACTAATTGATTACACTCCACCTCTAGATGAACAGCTGATTGTCACTAATTGATTACACTCCACTTCTAGATGAACAGCTGATTGTCACTAATTGATTACACTCCACCTCTAGCTGAACAGCTGATTGCAACAGGTCGATAAGATTCATATATAAAGAGAGGCAAGAGGAAGGGTAGAGCTAGCAAGAGGTTTAAGGCTATGATTGATGTGGGTTCCCATCTTCCAATACAAGGCACATTCAGAAGACAGTGTACAAGATGTTCCCGAAATAGAATAGAAATACATGCAAAGACCAATTGCAAAGAATTTGAAGTACCAGTTTGTAAAGACTGTTTTATTAATCCATACCACACGCAAAATTACTGGTTGAAGTTTTGATCTGTATTTTCTACATTTCAATATTTGTTAACCTTGTTATAAGAACATTTATATACAATGTATTTAAATAAATTAACTTTACTTTTAATTCAATAGTATTATTCAAACCCAAGGAGCTTATTTGAAACAATATATCGCAGTGAGTTTTTTTTTTTACTTTATTTTCCAAAAAAGTAATTTAAAAAATCTAAAAATTCCAAAGCTGTTGTTTTTTAACAGTTTTACAAAATTAAATGAATTCAGTGCAAAATGGGACTGAAAGGGTTAAATTAAAGTCAATATATAATTCCTGCCAGTAGCAAACTATAACAAATGATAAAAATATTTGTGTGTTAGAGATTCTCACACTACCGATATTGAGCATTTTGTGACGAACCTCTCCCCAAAAAGCAGTTGGAATTGGAACCATTGCGAATAAAAATACCAAGAATGATTTCCTCCAATATGACAAAACGTTTTTAAGATATAATTAATTCTAAAAATCTTAATGTAAAGTTTTTTCAAGTTTATATTTAATAATACTTTGTCAAACCAAACGTATTCGGTTTACTCCTTACAGCTATGTTCCCACACAGGCCTGGTACTACAAAAGTCTTATTCTTCTCTATAGCTTGGTATACTTGCACAATTTCTTCAGGAGACAGAATATTTTTGGGAATGACGCTCTCCACTATATCCTTATGCTTCATGGTTGCAAAACGAATATGTCTTAAGGGTTTGGTCATCAGTTGTCTAAGAGAGGATCCAGGTGTGATGGTAGCTAAATAAACATAAAATAACAATAGTAATAATCTATAAATGGATAATACAGTGTTTTGGTTTCACTCATTTAATTTTAAACACAATATAAAGAATAAGATAAGGGATGACATATATTACTGTATATTTAAAATGTAAACACTGGCCTAGCTCGCTAACTTCCACTTTTTGAAATCATCAAGATAACAGGTTTCATATAACTTCTTAAACAATAAGATGAAAATACATATTAATCAGGTGTAACAAAAAGTTATTATTAATTAGAATTTATAAAAGTAAAAGAAAGCAATCAATCGATAATGGATTACAAAAGTTACATGTCAATTCTTTGTTTACAGTTTGTTGTTAAAGATGAATGATATGAAAGGATAGTAGTGTTTTGGACCTTAGCCATTGTTATAAGTTACAAAATGTAAAACATTCGGTTTGAGGATTGAAATCTACCCTCTTCTTCAATTTTATGATATTGTTGTGGAGAATGTAACGTCCAAATATCCAGACAACATTTACTCCTCTTTTAAGGTTGGCGTATTGGCGAAATCAAGAGATCTGGTTTTTAAACTTAAGTGTTGGCCTGTTGGTTGCTACATAAATAAATTTATTAACAAGTATTAATAGTAAGAAGAATCTAAATGAGCTAACTTCAGAAGCAGTAACAGGACATGAAGCTTATAAATTGCACTTAGTCCTGTAAGAACCTTTACGCTGCTTCCGGAGTGACGGGATATTCAGGATGGGTAAAGTTAGGGAGTAGGGGCCGCTTCCTATCGAGATCCATGAGGAAGAATTAGGGCACTACATCTCAAAGTCATGGCTCCCCGGAAGAAGGGAAGGCCAGCTCTGAACTAGCCTCTCCAATCAAAGCAGGCAGAGGATGGCACACTCTTATTGAGGGTAGCAAGAACCTCTGAGGTTAGGGAATAAACCCCACCAACTCCAACAGTCATCTCCCACAGGTGACTAGACCTGTTGAATTGCCCATGAACCCCAGAATCTCGACATTTGCGGTTAGTGATGTGCCGCTCCTGGACATCCATAAGGTTGCCCAGATTTAAGTGACATCTGTTTTTACTGTGCCCAGTGGTAGGTTCAACTGGAAGGTAAAAACCAACCCAAGTGATCCCTGCTGGGTAGAAATCATAGAAACTGTTACTACCAATCTGGTTCTTGGTGAGCCTAATCAACCAATTTTGCGTATGTTTAATAATGGTAGTCTGAGGCCTAATATAGGTAGACCGTTTACAAAAAAAACCCTGGGTGATTTGAGTTCACACAGGGTGGGGTAAATACCCCTCCGACGTGATGCAGCCCTCTCCCAGTATCTCCACCACTGCTCGACATTTGCTCTATCGGATCATCTGATTGATCTGGCTCAATCAGTCTCGTTCACTGCTGCGATTCCTTCAGTTGAACCGGTCAGTACAGAGATACTGAGTCTTCCCGCTAGAGCATGATATACCGGTCATCGTGTTGACCGAATAAAATGAACGACTGAATGTGATGACTGGGCGAACGAAAGGACCACTTTTAAAAAAGTGTTAGAATAGAGGAAGGAACAGCATATTGTACAGTGAATGGATACATACATAACAATAAATATATTGTTTCAGGAATTTAGTAAATGTAATTAGATCTATTGAAACTGATAAAAAAATTTAATTGTATGTTACCAGATACATTACTAAATATTTTAAATGTTAATACTTATAATCAATGAACTTGGTTGTGTGATATGCCTTTGATTTATCATAAGTGAGGTTAATCCCTTACAAACAATTTAAATTACTAAAAATTAAACAGACACATTGCTGGTTTGAAAATAATTTATCTTTATAAATAACAAGAAATTTTATATCCAACCGATTAACTTCTACCACTTTTCATAATACCCAGATTCCCTATATCCCCGTTGAGTTATACAACTACGGTTTTATTCTTCATCGGTTAGCAGTGAACGAAAGAAACGACTGAACAATTTTGGAGACCTAGTGTAACCTAACACATAGGGAACTTTATAGTATTAGTTAGTTCCATATGACGTTAAGCTATTTTTCATGGATAGGGGTTTTAAAATGAACTAAATTATTGTATTGTAAGTTTTAACATTCATTAAAAATAATATCTCTGATTTGAAAAAACATATAAAATTTATTCAATTGGCAGGAAAAAGTGAACGAAACGTTCAAAGTGAACAGGTCTTTTGAAACACCCTGATCCGGATCACTTGTTCACTTGACTGACCAGTTCAAATTGAACGGGTCATGACCGAAAGACACATCTCAATTGGCCAATGCCACTACGCAGCTAACCTTACAACAAAATGCAAGCTCCCTGGATACGTCTACAGGTACGACTACATTAATCTGTTTAATAAAATATTTAAGCTTCGACTGTGACACTTGATTATGCTTACACACAAAATACAATATAGTTATGGAGCAGGTAAAGTAGCTGCAGTGTAAACAAAACTGTGCGAGCAAAACATGATCCACACAGCTGATAAACAGATACAAGAAGGTGCTGGTCCCAGTCCCCACCACAACCCCCTGTCAGAGAGGGGATCCCTGAATTTTTTTCAGTTTTATTTTCATTTATTACTAAAAAGTTAGCTTGAAACCACTTAGCAGCCATTTTTAACATTGCATCTTGTTCTAATAAAAGATTTTCAATAACATAATTACTATGTAAAAGTGTGGTGTCGTCAGCATAAAGGACAGATTTACATGGAACATTACAGGAAAAGTCATTGACAGCTATAGTAAAAAGAAATGGGCCAAGTACTGAGCCTTGAGGCACTTCAGTTTTAATTTCATTAAAGTTAGACTTATCATCACCTTGAACAAACATCTGTTTCCTACAGCTAAGATATGATGATAAAAGATTCAGTTCAATTCCTGTAATACCATAACGAGTCAGTTTATCCAAGATCAAAGTATGTGAAATACAATCGAAAGCCTTGGACAAATCAATTAAAGTTGCAGACTGTACAGCTTTATTTTCAAAACTTAACCCTTTCCGAGCCAATGACGTTACTAGACGTCATGCCTAAACTAGCGCTAAAAGCCAACGACGTCCACTGACGCAAAATCAATTTTTTTGAATTATATTATTTAAAAGCATTTCTGGGTAACAAAATTAGTAAAAACTGTTAAACAAGGTTTATTTAAACAAGAGACAACCGTTTGTGTCTATTTTGAAGGTCACGGCTCTTGTTCGAGCGACAAAATGGCGGGCAGCCGACTCGTTGTTCATAGTCTCCCACCGAGCCAACGACTTCTACTCACGCGCTCTCAGTCTGCCTGTAGCCTTCCGTAAGGTAGAGGTTTATTCGCCCTTCCATTTTCGATCCACGTATTTATCTTTTCAATTTTGATGTTAATCAATATTTTTAATCAATGTACGGTGTAGTTTATGTATTATTATCGTGATGTAGGGCTTTATTGTGCGCAAGACGTGCGCGTCGAAGCCTGTCTTGCATCCTGACCTGTGTTTTTGAGATGTACCGCACACAACAAACCTACGCCTAAGGATCACATATATGAAGCTCGTTTTCAATAAGTATCATTTATAAATTTTCTCATGTTATAATATTGTAAAATGTAGTGTTTTCTTTATTTTATATTTGGAAAATTGAAATTTTTTGTAGTTTCATTGCTTTTATTTAATTTGTATATATAAATTTTTACGATATTCTTTATATTTTCTCTTAATAAAAATTACTATATGCTTGTTTTTTGTAAAATATTACAATAATTGTGTTCAACTATTGTTAATTTTATATATGAACACATAGAATGTTGAAATTAAATTTTTTTCAGTGAAATTATGATTTTACCATTTTTTAGCTGTAAATTAACGATAAAGAGTGAAAAAAAATATTTTGTCGTTTTTCTTACCTCTTATGTTATAAGAATTATAAAAAAAAATTGGTTTTGGTATTTGGGAATTTTTTTATTTTTAAGGTGTATGGCTCTTAGGAGTAGTTTTGGTTATTTATTTGTGGCTCGCTAAGGGTTAAGATTATGTCATTAACAACAGATTCTACTGCCATTACAGTGTTACAACCAGGCATGAAACGAAACTGTTCATTACACAAAAGATAATTAAGTGAGAAATAATCATACAGTCGCTCCTTAATACAATACTCGAAGATTTTACCAATGATGGGTACCAAAGATATGGGGCGGTAGCTAGATGGATCTAACTTGTCTCCCTTCTTATATATAGGAATTATTTTTACCAGCTTGAGAGCATTTGGAAAAACACCTTGTTCTAACATCTTATTATATAAATATACTAGAGGATCTATAACAACAAAAATGATTTTTTTAACAAAAAAATTAGAAAACCCATAAAAATCTTCACTCTTGGATGAACTAAGTTTAGATATACACAGTTTAATGTCCTGTTTCACAATTTTTCTCCATGTAAATTTTTCTCTTAAAAAACACTTATCAAGAAAATTATTTAATAGTTGTAAAGCCTCACCATTATTTTTAGTAATATTCTTATTGAGCTCATCTGACACACCCACAAAATAGTCATTAAACTTTTGAGAATTTATATTAGATTGCTGACTCAGGGTCAAACTCTCTGAATTAGTTTTTATAACACTCCATGTAGCTTTACACTTATTTTTGGAATTTTTAATGAAATTATCATTTGCAGTTTTTTTAGCTTGGTCTATTTTGTATCTATATATTTTCTTAGCATGGATATAATCTTTTTTGTATGTAGCTTTATTTTCTACATTTACACAGTTCTTAAACTTATCATATATAACCATTAAAATATCTCTCATTTGCTTTAGTTCTGGAGTAAACCAGTTTATTTTTTTTCCAGATTTGGTTGATTTTCTTTTTACAAGTTTAGTAGGACAATGCAAATTAAATGTATCTGTTAAATATTCTATAAATAAAGTAAATGCATCATCTATATTTGAGAATTCTGTTAAATAATTCCAATCAGTTAAAAATAATTCATCCTTAAAATTATTAACATTATCTAACCTTAGGTTTCTAACAGTACTAAAGTAAACATTTTCATTTTTGACACCACTATTGTCAATAAATTTTGCCAAAATTCCAGTATGGTCTGATAAGTTTGGCTGATATATAATACAATCCCTGTTCTCCACTCCATGGTTAGTGATTACATTATCCAGACACGCACTCTTTCGAGTCGGATGTGAATTGAGACAAAATAAATCATGAGACCTCAATAAATTTTGAAAACTTTCGGCTTGCTGAGCATTTTTATTGATATCAATATTAAAAATCGCCACAGATAATTAGTTCACCCTTATGTTTATTTTTCGCAAATTTAATAAAATGTTCAAGTTGATAAAGAAAAAAACATACATCAGAGTCAGGAGTACGATAGATGCTAGCATTAACAGTACTATTATTAATCACAGCTGCAGTAATTTCAAATACTTTTTCAATACAAAAACTATTTACATTGAAACTTTTAAATTCTATACTATCCTTCACAAATATACAAGAACCCCCTCTAGTTAGGGCAGGACATCTACAATAAATGTCGGCTATTTTGTAACCAGTCGGAACATATAATAAACTTTCATCTTGGTGCAACCAATGTTCATTTAAGGTTGTGACATCACATGTGTTAGAGTGTAGCAATTTAGAGATAATACAAAACAAATTTCTTAAATTTTTATTTTAGCAATTGTCGGTCCAAAGAGTGATCTCCTCTATTTGACTACC
Organism: Homalodisca vitripennis; assembly: GCF_021130785.1. NCBI lineage: Eukaryota > Metazoa > Arthropoda > Insecta > Hemiptera > Cicadellidae > Homalodisca > Homalodisca vitripennis. The sequence continues at coordinate 145,013,251 of NC_060213.1, read as the reverse complement.
AGGAATTGTGTGTTATCTAATATTAGTTTTAAGGGTAAAATTTTACTTCTCAAGGACTGAATGTTGAGATGAAACACTTTCAGGAGCCTGAAGTCGTCTGTGATGACTGATGGTGGTTTGCCACAGTCGTTGTCAGCTGATCGTTTCCCGCAGGTGTAGCTACACTTGCAGGTTGACTGTCACTAACATCCAGTGCTTCACAGATCCTCTCCGCCAGCCACTGTTTACCATTCAGATTGAAATGCATTCCATGAGCAGTATGCAAATGTCGTTCCGCACTACTGGATTCCACAAAGATCACGTTTGAGTAGTCCTTGCTCATGATTTTTAGGGCAGTATTTGTTTTTCTTATCTCAACATTAATACAAGACCATTCTAATAAATCATACCTGTTTGGGATGTCGACCAGTACTACTCTTTTGTCCCTAACTTGGTCTAAAGTTGTTTTAATACCTGAAAGAGCCTTGTCTGCCTCATTCTTCGACACGTCATTTGTGCCACAAATTATGACCAGAACATCCTGATTTTGTATTAGTTCTTCTTTAATGTTTCTTTCATTTAATACACGATCCGTTCTGCCACCCGGATTCACAAAACCGACTGGTGTAGATTTCTTAGAGTTTTTGTTTGAGTTCCGCAATTTCTGCCTTAGATACCAGGCCAAGTCTCTACCATGGCTATCTGCGCATACTAACAATTTGTTTTCCTCTTGCTCTTCATTTTGGCATTCATTGCTTTTATCTTCCTTCTCGTTGTCAACAGGTCTTAAGACTTGATAAGGATTGTTACAAACAAAACTATTTTGTATCGTAGGCCTATGTTGAGCACAAAGAGTTGGTATAGGTGTAGGCAGTTGTTTGGATTTTCCAAGAACTACAGATGAAAATAGTTTTTCTTGGGTTGTTTTTAATGTTGAATGCTTAGCCCTTGATATGTTGATATTGATTGGTGTAGAGAAAAGAGGTAAGCTAATCTGGTGGCGCGATCTCTTATGTGAGACAGTGATAAAAGAAGAGTCAGTTTCCTCTTTATTGTTTTTGTATTTCTCAAGTTCTTCTCTAAGCTTAATGATTTCTTCTTTCTTTTTCAATACTATTGTTTCTAGGTTTATTTTTTGATTCCGTAAATTTTTAATCTCTTCACGAGCTTCAGACAGATCTTTATCTAATGTACTTAAGATGTAGTTAACATTTTCAAGTTGTTCTCTTAAAATCTCTTGATTACTTGTATTAATACCAGATTCATCATCACTGCAATCTAAGTCATTTATTGAGCTACATATGTCCTTTTCATCAATTTTTGTCATACATGTATTGGAAGACCATTGTACGTTTGATTTGTCAAGTTTATTAAATTCTTTAGCAGTGAGGGTTGTACATCGAAGATGAAACCAAAACGAACAATTTTTACACTGTACTGCTTTAGAATTACCAGTACTCTTTTTACATTTCTCACAAGGATATTTACCCTTCACCATAATAAGAAAGAATCAGAAAAATACTTAAATATTATTCAGAAAATAACAGTTCACTTTTTATAAATATTTAGTAAATATCCTTTTTTTATAATTTCCAATTAAAATTTGTTCATACAGTAGAGTCCTAATAATATAAGAAGAGAAAAAAAAAAATAAATAAAAAGTTTTTATGCAGCAAAAATGTTAAGTCTCTGTCAAGATTTGAACCACTGATCCATGACTTGTGAGGAAGTCACCTTAACCACTCAGCTATCAGAACTGTTGAAATAGGAGTTCAAAGAGCAGTTCATATGGTCACTGCCTAGTATGAAAATAGCAAACTTGTAGTTCTCAGCAGGAAACAGTAAAACATGTACCATAAAAATATAAAACTTTGTGTTACTGATAAAAGCTTCCTCGAGATTTATTGCTAATAAATTAATTAAATTTAGTTCTCTAATAAACAAACTTTTATCATTATTTGCTAATATTACAGTTCATTAGTGTTTATTAAAAATATATGTTATGGAAACTGCAAAAATGTTTTTTAAAGTTACAATTTAATTTTACTTTAAAAAAGATAAACTTCGAAGTTTTTTGAGCTAACTATGTATTTATAATTACCACTGGATGTAACTTTGACCTCACACTACTATAAAATCAAACTTATTAAACCTTTTATACACCTAATTAAAATCACATCTAGTTATTGAAGCAGGTCCAAACATTAATCTTAGACTCTTGAAAACTATTGTCTTAAAAATATATATTAACTTGAATTTTCATTAGAAATATTACAATAATTAAGAGAGATAATAGAGAACTGCGCCCCCCTCTGTCAATGTTTTTAACTATCTAGGTACAGAATAGGTTCTTAAAACATACCGCAACACAAGTCATGTACTGACCTTAGTACTGCGGGGATATTGGTGAGATCTAGTAGTAGATCTAGATACCATAGATAGATAAGTGAGCTGCGTTTACCACAATCAATGTGTTTAAATATCTAGCTACAGATAAGGTTGTTAACAGGATTTTTCCGGACATTTGCCATTGTTCAGTGAAACAATAAATCAGTAACACTATGTTTCGAGATCTGCAATCTGATCTCTTCTTCAGGTAAAGAACTAATCTAATACATAATATTACAAACTGGTTAAAATAAACAAATCTTACCAAAGCATTGTGGCACGCCTAAGACAGTAATCACAACCTACATGTTGTTTGTCAACTTCACTAACTCTATAAACATGCACTTAATAAAAAACTATACAAAACACTAATCATTAAAACAGAACTATGGAATACAGGTCACAATACATCTTCATTCATCTACTAACCACCTACGTATGACCAAAGGGGCTAGCCAATGGTAATCGTGACGGCAGACTAAAACAAGATGGCGGAAATAAAAAGGAAGGGGGACAGGAATGGGCCTTTTCGTTATTATTGGTTCATGCGAGATGAACTTCTTAAAACCATATTGTGACTCCGCATTGGTTTATTACAAATATCTGATCCGTTTGATACTTTTGGTTTTCTCTTTAGTTCATTTTTTAGAATTGGCAACCAAAGCGGCCTAATCTCGACTGATGGTTGACTGATTGGTTGGTCTGCCAATTTAATGTATGTTGCCTCAATTAATTTCCTATTGAAGAAATGTGGTTCCCGATGTATTATGTTGGCTTCATCCCAATTCATATGATGGTCTTCGGACCAACAATGGTGTGCAATTTTTGACTTTTCTGTTAGACCCTTTCTCGTGTTTTCTTTGTGCTCTTTTATCCTTACGTTTAGTGGTCTTTTTGTCTCGCCTATGTATTCCCTATTGCAACTACATTTTATACTGTAAACACAGTTTTTGGAATCCTGTGTGCCATTTTTTGGTTTTGTTTTTACGAGACTTTGTCTAAGAGTATTGTGTGTTTTAAACGCGGTTCTAATGTTGTACTTTCTACCTACTCTTCTAATTTTCTCTGATAATCCCGGCACATAAGGGATTGACATAAACGCAAATTTATCACAATTCTGTTTTTCTGACTCAGGAATGATTCTTCTGGTTCTTTTGCACTTATTTATTACTAATTGAGGGTATCCATTGCTTCTGAGATCCGATTCAACTTTCTTAAATTCTTCTTTTAATCCATCTTTATTTGAGCAGAAGCTCTTTGCTATATCAAACAACGAGTAGGCTACTCCTTCTTTGACAGATTTTTTATGGTTGGATTGATAATTTAAATATTTTCCTGTAAATTATCCACAGTCAATGTGTTTAACTATTTACCTACAGAATAGGTTGTTTTAACACATACCCCAACTCTTTCATGTACTGATATTAGGACTGTGGGGATAGTAGTGAGCTGCGTTCACCACAATCAAAGTATTTAACTATCTAGTTACAGAATAGGTTGTTTTAACAAATACCCCAACTCTTTCATGTACTAATATTAAGAATGTGGTGATAGTAGTGAGCTGCATTCAACACGATCAATGTGTTTAACTATCTAGCTACAGAATAGGTTGTAAACACATACCGCAACATGTGTTATGTACTGACCTTAAGTCTGCGGGGATAATAGTGAGCTGCGTCTACCACAATCAATGTGTTTAACTATCTAGTTACAGAGTAGGTAGTTTTAACACATACCCCAACACTTTCATGTATTTATATTAGGACTGCGGGGATAGTAGTGAGCTGCATTTACAACAATCAATGTGTGTAACTATCTAGCTACAGAATACCTTGTTTAACACATACCCCAACTCTTTCATGTACTGATCTTAGGAATGCAGAGATAGTAGTGAGCTGCATTCACCACAATCAATATGTTTAACTATCTAGCTACAGAATAGGTTGATTAAACACATACCGCAACATGTGTTATGTACTGACCTTAGGACAGCGGGGATAGTAGTGAGCTGCGTCTACCACAATCAATGTGTTTAACTATCTAGTTACAGAGTAGGTAGTTTTAACACATACCCCAACACTTTCATGTACTGATCTTAGGAATGCAGAGATAGTAGTGAGCTGCATTCACCACAATCAATATGTTTAACTATCTAGCTACAGAATAGGTTGTAAACACATACCGCAACATGTGTTATGTACTGACCTTAAGTCTGCGGGGGATAATAGTGAGCTGCGTTTACCACAATCAATGTGTTTAACTATCTAGCTACAGAATAGGTTGTAAACACATACCGCAACATGTGTTATGTACTGACCTTAAGTCTGCGGGGATAATAGTGAGCTGCGTTTACCACAATCAATGTGTTTAACTATCTAGTTACAGAGTAGGTAGTTTTTAACACATACCCCAACACTTTCATGTATTTATATTAGGACTGCGGGATAGTAGTGAGCTGCATTTACAACAATCAATGTGTGTAACTATCTAGCTACAGAATACCTTGTTTAACACATACCCCAACTCTTTCATGTACTGATCTTAGGAATGCAGAGATAGTAGTGAGCTGCATTCACCACAATCAATATGTTTAACTATCTAGCTACAGAATAGGTTGATTACACATACCGCAACATGTGTTATGTACTGACCTTAGGACAGCGGGGATAGTAATGAGCTGCGTATACCACAAATCAATGTGTTTAACTATCTAGCTACAGAATAGGTTGTTAAAACATACCACAACTCTTTCATTTACTAATATTAGGAATGTGGAGATAGTAGTGAGCTACGTTCACCACAATCAATGTGTTTAACTATCTAGCTACAGAATAGGTTGTTAACACATACCACAACTCGAGTCATGTACTGACCTTAGGACTGCAGGGATAGTAGCGAGCTGCGTTTACCACAATCAATGTGTTTAAATATCTAGCTACAGATAAGGTTGTTAACACATACCACAACTCGAGTCATGTACTGACCTTAGGACTGCAGGGATAGTAGCGAGCTGCGTTTACCACAATCAATGTGTTTAAATATCTAGCTACAGAATAGGTTGTTTTAACACATACCCCAACTCTTTCATGTACTGATATTAGGACTGCGGCGATAGTAGTGAACTGCGTTCACCACAATCAATGTATTTAACTATCTAGCTACAGAATAGGTTGATTACACGTACCCCAACTCTTTCACAATCAGAATCAGAATCATCTTTATTCATATTAATACACATGGTGTACATAAGAATGGTGTCAATCCAATATAATACTATAATAATAACATTATTAACATTAACATCATTGTTAACAATAGTAACAGGTCACAATTCATTATATATTACAATAGTTTCATACTAAAATTATTAAAATTACAAATGAAAATTTAAAAATTAAAGTTAAAGAAAAAAAAATGTAATAAAACAGTTTTTATCCATGTTTTCCACCATGGATTTCAAAAAATTCAGAAAACGAATACAGGGGAACGTTAGTTAAATATTTTTTTAGTGTAACATTGAATAAATTATTATTTTCCTAACATTATTCATGTACTGATATTAGGACTGTGGCAGGGATAGTAGTGAGCTGCATTCACCACAGTCAATGTGTTTAACTATGTAGCTATAGAATTGGTTGTTTTAACACATACCCCAACTCTTTCATGTACTGACCTTAGGAATGCGGAGGATAGTAGTGAGCTGCGTTCACCACAATCAATGTGTTTAACTATCTAGCTACAGAATAGGTTAGTTTAGGACTGCAGGATAGTAGTGAGCTGCGTTTACCACAATCAATGTGTTTAACTATCTAGCTACAGTCTTTCATGTACTGATATTAGGACTGCAGGGGTAGTAGTGAGCTGCGTTTACCACAATCAATGTGTTTAACTATCTAGCTGCAGAATAGGTTGTTAACACATACCACAACCCAAGTCATGTACTAATATTAGGACTGCAGGGATAGTAGTGAGCTGCGTTTACCACAATCAATGTGTTTAACTATCTAGCTGCAGAATAGGTTGTTAACACATACCACAACCCAAGTCATGTACTAATATTAGGACTGCAGGGATAGTAGTGAGCTGCGTTTACCACAATCAATGTGTTTAACTATCTAGCTGCAGAATAGGTTGTTAACACATACCACAACCCAAGTCATGTACTAATATTAGGACTGCAGGGATAGTAGTGAGCTGCGTTTACCACAATCAATGTGTTTAACTATCTAGCTGCAGAATAGGTTGTTAACACATACCACAACCCAAGTCATGTACTAATATTAGGACTGCAGGGATAGTAGTGAGCTGCGTTTACCACGATCAATGTGTTTAAATATCTAGCTACAGATAAGGTTGTTAACAAATACCACAACTCGAGTCATGTACTGATATTACGACTGCTGGGATAGTAGTGAGCTATCACACTCACAGACGCATGCACACACAAAAACGCACACACACTCTCTCTCTCATCTCACTCCGTTATAAATGGATCATTTAGTTTAGCCACACATACCATTTTTATTTCATTTGTTTTCCACCACTTGAATAAATTTAATCACTTACAGTAAAATTCAAGAGTAATAGATGCTTACATGCTTTTATCTTTTTATATCTTATTCTATTACTAACATATCCAGTGCATTATTTAAATTTTATGTTGGCGGCTAGATGCAACTAGGCCTACGCACAGGCAGATTGTCCATGTAGGCTTTCCAGTATTGTTTTATTTATTATTCTATTCGTTATACTTATTTTACAATTCTTCTATATATATATATATATATATATATATATATATATAAAAGCTGCTCTATAAATAAAATAATAGCTATTTCATCTAAGAAAGATTGTATATATAAATTGCTAGAATAAACGTTATTCATTCATTCATTAAAATCTAACTTCACAAGAAAAGTTAGTCACCTTATATAAAAGTAATTATACATGTTTCAATTTAAATTATACAAATAAAAGTATACGTACCTTGGTGCTCCGCCCATTTAACAAGTGCATTCCAAATCACAAGCTCGTTATTAAGTAACACTTTAACAATAAATTCCACAGCAAGATCATTCAATTTCAGGAATTCTGCATGATTAAGAATATCACATGAATTGTTCTGAACAATCTAAAACATAAAATAATTCAGAAATACAAACCTTTATCATAATTACAGGTTTTTAGTCCTAATTTATGTACAAAACTTCTTTAACCCATAAAAAAGGATGTCAAAATTTCACAAGAGATCATGAAAAGCATTTTCATGGGATACTATACTAAGTAACTACCAGCTAAATGCCTGAAAACTTCTGGCAATGCCTTCTTCTTCTTCTTCTATGGAGCATTCTATTGCCATGCACTGATGCCTAGAGAGGCTTTTGCGCATCCGGGAAGTGTACTGTGAAGCCTACCAGTTTACAATTTCAGGAGTCTTAAAAACAACAAATCAGGTTCTCCAGGGGAAATTCACCACCCTTGTCCAGAGTGACATTGATGGCAAAAAGCTCCTTTGCTATTGCAGGGCAGTCAAATAGCAGTTTCCTCCTGCTCATGACATAATTTACAAAGCATATCATCCTGAAAAATACAAACTGTGAAGATATTTCTTCAGCTGCCCAAGTCCCGTAATCAGACCCACAACTTTAGAAGACAGCTCTCTTTTAGAGAGAAAAGATCAGATGCTACAGTGACTGCAGAACCAGTCTAATCATCCTTAAACACAAAGAAAATCTTGACCTTTTAACATGTTCAGTGCGAACCCAAAGACAGCCCAAGGATTTACACCTAGAGATTCCACATAACTGTTGAGGCCCTATAATGTAACATGCCAAGCCCAGGTTAGCCAAGGCATCACACCTTTTGTCCCCCAAAGACCCCCTCCACCCCTCACGACCAGAAACCCAACAAACAGTAAAATTATTGATTCTACCGAGTGAATACTGATTTATTGTTTCACTGAACGATGGCAAATGTCCGGAAAAATCCTGATTCCTTCATATGATTAGAGATCATGTACAAGACATCATCTCCCTTGATCATCATGCTAATTTTACAATGTCTACACAAATGTGTGCCACTGTTACAGCAGAGGCAGACCAAATTTCCAAAATAAAAAAGGGAAAATTCTAACACATAGCCTTATGAAACATCAAATAGTGCATGAAGATGTTGAACAAGTAATCGCTATGAAGTATTTGAGGATGGTGACGACAGTGTTAATGAGGATTTAGCTGACGAAGTAAAAGAAAAAATTAACACAACCCATTTTGTTGCTAAATCTACTGATAAAAGAAATTTACTTATCTGCGCTGATAGCCATGGTCGTGATTTAGCATGGCATTTGAATGCAGTGCAGGAAACACACGAGGCAGTGTGTTCACATGAACACACGAGTACGTTTAGTAAGACGTGGTGGACTTACTGAAGATGAACTTAAATGTAAAAGAAGATAACCTTAGTAAAAGTGACCCTTTAGTAGTGGGTTGCGGAAGTAATGTTGTGGCAAAAAATGAAGCGGACAACTATTTTTAGATTTTACATAAAAGCCTTAATGAAATAAAGGACACTAGTGTGGTTTTAGTAGACCTACGTATTAAGATACAATTTAGCGTCTTAAGACTCAGTGAACAGTTCAGCAATTTTTTGTTGGTTAGGGCAAGTGATGCAGTGAGACAGTTACATACACAACACAGACAACACCTTAACCACAAAGGCAAAAGATGGTTATCTAATATCATAGCTGGTTTGTAAATTTAAATAAAACTTCCCACTTCAGCCCCAGTTTAGGGATAGTAAGAAATATTTACTAAGAAACTCAAGATGTTCAAGATTACCAAAATCGATTATGATGAAAAAATTATGCTATCAGTTTTGTGCAAAATTTCGGGACGTTTGAACTGGCAATTTCTTTGTGAAGACTTAATAAATAGGCTATAATTCCAAGTATTTTTATATGGCTTACAGTAAATGCTATTTAAAAATAACAAAATTATTTATAATCTTTCTTTTATAGGTTTCATCATGAACAGTCCAAATCAATATTTCTGTGAAAACCAACAATTACTTTACTAAAATATTTGAAAATAACCTTGAAAGAGATTTTTGCTTAATACCATATTTTGTTATTTTTTGGCAATTACTATATTTTATATGATAAGATAAAACATACAATTTATGAAATAGTATGAAAGATAAAATGAATTACAAATACAAATGTAAATGCCCAAACGTGAGAACCTATGATAACATACATGATAATGTAGTTTAGTAATATTTGTAGTTTCAAAACATTACCATTTATTAGAGTATTATTCATTGTACAAAATATAGATACTAAATTTAAAAGATTCAGGAAAGAAATAAACTTACTATAAAATAGTAACTCAGCAAGTATCAGTCGATACTAACCCTCCAATATTTTGGTATTAATATGGTGTAAATAAATGGAAATTTTTTAGTAAGTCTAGGCTAATACGTTCTAAAATAATATTATAACAATCACAATTTAAGAAGAAATTAATTATAATAAAGTCAAATATGTCAAATGAAGATGAGGAAAATCATCATAGTTTCCTGTGAAAACAAAAATTAATTACTAAATATGCTCTAATGTACTGCTACTTCACAATTACTCACAACACTTTAGGAACTCTAAAATAACACAAGAATTCAAACAAAATTTTTTGAACCAAAAAACGCAGATGGGGAGCACTATGCCGTAAAGCTTAGAGGGACAGTTGGTAGATATACATTTTCACGTTCATAGTGGCCCTGAAAAAGAACTTGCCTTATATCAATCTTTGAAGGTTTTCTCTTCTGACCAGTGATTTGTCAAAGAATAATGTTGTAAAAAATAATATCCCTGTTATGTTGAAATGAAAAATAACACTTCTGAGTTACATATTTGCAAGAATTTACAAGAATATTTATATAAAATAAATGGTTTGTGCAATCTGGAACAATAAAAGGAGTTTTCTTTTCAGTTGATCTTCGCTTTTCATACAAACGTCACAGCTTGTTACACAAAGCAATAAAATATTCATTATTTATGTATTTTTCACAACGCCATTTCAAGGAAAAAAATACTTGTGTTTAGTGTTTTAATTACCAAATTATTTTTATACAAACAAACATGACAAAACTTATTGATAATTATAGGTTGGAATCCTCTCTTTCAATAAGTACCAAAAATATTGTAATATCTGTTCTTTATATAGCCAAATAAGCGAGTGGGCCAAAGCATCATGTCGGTACAAGCCTGGCTGCCACATGAAGCAATACATGCACATTGCTTCACCAGTACTATGATTAAGACTTTGTACAATGATAGGTACAAGTGCACTGTTTATAAGTATGCAATTTTAGAATTATAGAGAGATCTCATAACACATTATATATGATATGTCAAAATACTTTTTTATTATAAAACCATTTCTAACCAGACACCAACTTGTTCAACACAACTTATCATGGTCTGATTTATTCTTAGTTAAACTACACAGTTGAGGTATAGGAAAGAAGTGTCTTCAGGAACCTCATATTAAACTGAACAAAAATCAAATTGCAAATTGTCATGTCATATGCAGAATTTGACTGTTGCATGTTTTTTACTGAGGACAAAACGCTAAGAAACCTCTCACTGTAGGACAAGATGCTAAGAAACCTTTCACTGTAGGACAAGACGCTAAGAAACCTCTCACTGTAGGACAAGACGCTAAGAAACCTCTCACTGTAGGACAAGACGCTAAGAAACCTCTCACTGTAGGACAAGACGCTAAGAAACCTCTCACTGTAGGACAAGACGCTAAGAAAACCTCTCACTGTAGGACAAGACGCTAAGAAACCTATCACTGTAGGACAAGACGCTAAGAAACCTCTCACTGTAGGACAAGACGCTAAGAAACCTCTCACTGTAGGACAAGACGCTAAGAAACCTCTCACTGTAGGACAAGACGCTAAGAAACCTCTCACTGTAGGACAAGACGCTAAGAAACCTCTCACTGTAGGACAAGACGCTAAGAAACCTCTCACTGTAGGACAAGACGCTAAGAAACCTCTCACTGTACTTAATATTACAAGAACCTTTGTGCTTCCTTCCAGAGTGACAGGATATGCAGGATGGATGAGTTTGGTGGTAGATGTTACCTCATTTCGAGATCCCATGTGGAAGAATATCTCAATCATGTCACCTTGGAAGAAAGGGAGGTAAGCTCTGTTCCGACCTTGACAGTCTGATTGGGTAGGAAACAGCACTCCGTAAAGTAACAGACTTTAAAACTGAGGGAACTCCATCTACTCCAATAACAATCAGATTGGGTAGGAAACAGCACTCCGTAAAGTAACAGACTTTAACACTGAGGGAACTCCATCTACTCCAATAACAGTCAGATTGGGTAGGAAACAGCACTCCGTAAAGTAACAGATTTTAAAACTGAGGGAACTCCATCTACTTCAATAACAGTCAGATTGGGTAGGAAACAGCACTCCGTAAAGTAACAGACTTTAACACTGAGGGAACTCCAACAGTTATTCTGACCTATAAATCAACTCTTTGACCCAAATATCATGACATTTGCAGTCAGCGATGTGCCACTCCTGGACATACGTAATGTTGCCCAGATGTAAGGGACTGTACCCGGTGTATGTTCAAGGGGAACATATAAAACAGCCTGAAGTGACCTTCCAGTGGAATGCTGTTGTATTGGAAGAGTACAATAAAAAGATTTTGCTTAATCTACATTGTCAGAAACCAAACATTTAAAAAGCAATATTTTTTTCAAACTGTTGGTGGCAGCAATTCTTATGGACTGTACTTATACTTCATTACATCACCTACTTACATAAGTTACTGCTATCTCTAACTCTGGAATAGAGATGATAGATGAACAACGCAAGGCTGGAAACACATTAGAGACTTGGGTAGGCATCAGCAGTCTGCCAACTTTGGCTATGAGAGGCTGGACGTTGTACTTATCCGCACACAGGATCAGATCCTCACGCATCTCTAAAGGGATATCTTTCGGGTCGTCCAAACAGCCGTACATATGCCTGAAACAAACTGGAGTTACTCAAACAGCTGCTGTACTGGACTCAATTCAGGGCAGAGTTTACATCACTTAATATTGTCAAGGCTTTAATTTGCCATTTTATACAGATAATTCTCAATTCAGGAGGAAAACGGTACACAAACTTATTTTATCAAATGGCACTACTCTTGAAACATGATCACTACACTCTGTCAGAACCAATTAAAGCAATATGTTATTTTCTAGGTCTGTCTCAAATCATTTTTCAGAAGCTATAGATATTATCTAGTACTAACTTTGAAATATCCAAATACACTTAAGGGGGGTATACAATTAAGGGGAAATGTTGTTGCTTCTAAACTACAACTTTGGATGTCTATTGTGACTCTAATGTACTTACTACAGTTTTATGTTAATTATTTACTTCCTCATCACATATTGTATTTGAGCGCAGCATTGTCTCAATCCCTAACTTTGTTGCGCTCATCCCCTCATAATAATTACTCTAATGAGTTTAATTCTGTCTTTTAGATACTTTTCTTAAATATCGTTTTAATTTTTTTAAACTTTTACTGCTGTGTTTTTTAATTCCTTTAAGAAATGTATCCTTTTTTGTGTATTTCTAAACAATTAAATTAAAAAATTTAATTATTTAGATTTTTGTTACATATTTGTGAGTTTTGTGATTTTAGTGAAGGCTTAATTCACCTTATATTGTATTTTACAAACACTACTGTATCCAATACTTTGTTAAAACTCACAAAAATTTAGTTTTACTGCCACTATGATCAGTTTTTAATTTTTAAATACCATTTAAGAATTTGAGGCACTATTTAAAGTAATTCTGTATGCATTATGTAATACTCAGCCCAGTATACAGTACATAGAATTTATATTTCTTCATCTGATTTACTTCATATTTTCGAATTCAAATAGTCAGCCTACATACAAAACAATAATAAAATGGATGGAAATGGCCTTAAATTCAGTATTAAAGCCCTCCAAGTTTAATTTGTTTTAAATGTAGACTTTCACAATGTAACTGTAGGCTGTAACATTATTCACCTGCACACACTGTCAAATACAGAACAATACTTTATTGTTTCAACAGTATTAAAATCATTCTAAACAGTTTTTTACATCCATGCCTTCTACTTTTGATATAAAACAGGAGTGGCTAGAACCGCAAAATACTTTTTTCAATGAATGCATATTTAATTTTATAATTATAGATTTTACATTATTTATAACACCATTCTTTATTTTTACTCTCTGTCAAATAAGGAATAAAGAATGACTGAATTTAATGAACTAATTGTTGAAATACTAAATATAATCACAACCAATTATTTCTTCTTTCAAGTTGAATTATTAACAAAAATGTGAAAATGTAAAATTACAAACAAAATAAACCTAAATACTTGACTTTCAGTACAAAAACATCTTAGTGCTTAACATTTTTCAAAACAATATTTGTATTAAAACTTAAGATACTTTTCAAAAGTTAATCCGAAGTTCTCTCAAATAAACAGTAGTAGGCTATCGTACTACTTAGTAGAATACTAAGTTAGGCAGCAGGCATGAAATAACTAGCTTCATGTTATAACAGAGTCTTAATAAATATTTTTAATACAACTAAGAAATTATATAGTTCTACTTTTATAAATTTCATTTAGAAATTACTTTAATAGTAAATCTGAAAAGTTCAGATTTGTAAAATAAGCATTTCATATATTTCTTAAATTTAATATAGAAGATTTTACCAAACACAGTTTTTTGATACATAAAGTGAATGATGCAACCCTTATAAATATTGATTGTTGATCTTGTTATCACGCACGACTTTGTCTATTTAATCTGTACTTGTATCTCTTATGGTTTCCAAGATTCTTTCAGTGTACATACAATTTAGAACACACAGTATATTATAAAAAAAATTAATATTTGATATTATTTTGTCATTACATATTTTTTGCACATATTGTGCATTGTGAGATGTAAAAGTAAAATCTGTGCAAATATGTAACCTGAGCATCAATTTGAAGATATGAGGCTCCACATCCTTAATGTGTGTGTGCTCTCCAGATGGATCGCCCAATGGACCGTCGTCTAGCATTGTCCGGAACACAGAACTGTGAATCAGCAGGGTAAATCGGCAGACTTTAATTATCTCCTTGAACAAACCACACATCACATTGAAAACGCCTCTTAGTTTTTTTCAATCGCTGCAACATAATATATTAAATGTTTAACCACATGTTACGTACAGGCATATTCAATCATTAAAGAAACATTTACAGGAACAAATTTTTAAATAAAACCAAACATCACTTAGGCCATAGGTTCTGAACCTTTCAGCTTTGTGTTCCCTTAGTGCACTGACACTTGGTCTTGACTCCCCCCTACCATTATCATCACCTTATGTGATCAATACAAAAAGTAAAATTGAAATATGTTGTTTAGGGTAGATTTTCAAGTTTTAAAATTTAATAGTAGATAAATAAAAAAAATTTCATTTTACCTCAAATACCTTTTTGAACACACACAGTTATTGCCTCGAATTTTTTAATAAATCAGTGAAACACTGAACTAAATAAATTATATTTCTTTTTAATTTACAAAAGGTGCTATTAATATAATGTTATATTAGTCAATTTTCAATTTAGTAAGAATGTTGGCACTGTTTGTCTTTAACAATTTTTAAATATCTGATTGTAGCAGTGACAAAGCATATTGCAAATCACCTTTTGCGTCCAATTTTGATCAATATTAAGGTGAAGCCATTGTTGAAAATCCAGATTCACCGAGGTATATGGATGAAAATTACGTTCACACATTTTTATTTTTTAAAGCAATTTGCGGGTAAATAGGAATATAACTAAACCAAAAACAGTCAATACCTACGGTATGAAATTACGCTAAGGCTTCAGAACCACATTTTATGTAAATTGCCTGTTCCTGAAAGAGGTCAGGAAGTATATTCACATTGATTTGAAATGGATCACTTCAACTCTCGTAAATTACCAGCTCTATGTATTAATATCTGGAAAATACTGTCCAATTTACTTTATAAGTTATATCAAATGTTCACATTCTTTTTATTGCAGTCTGGTATCTGACACTGTCTCTGACTTGACTCCTGGAATCTGGAGTCATTTTTGTCTGAAGAGATCCAAAGAAAGTCGACGATGAAGAAGGTCAAAACGAAACATTTACATTGTTTCGACGTCAGAGTCACCTATACATATGTGAAGTGGTAGTGTCATTGTGTCATCAGGTACAAAACTGAATGTACTACAGTGTGATAAGACACAATATCTAAGCATAGTGGAGCAACTGAGTTTTCTACACATAACGTAACTATGGTAGGAAGGGTTGATTTAATTTAATTTTGCATTTGGCTCCAGTTTACCTTTCATTTTATTCTGACACCGTTTCTAACTTGACTCCCAGAATCTGGAGTATGTTCATCTGTCGAGACCAAAGAAAGTCGAGGACGAAGAAAGTCAAAACAAAACATTTACATCGTTTCAACATCAGGGAAACCTATAAATAGGTGAAATGGTAGACTCATTGTCTCATTAGGTATACAATTTAGTGCACTACGATGTGATAGACACGATATCTAAGCACGGTGGAGCAACTGAGTTTTCTACACATAACATAGCTATGGTAGGAAGGGGTGATTCAATTGACTTTTGAGTTTAGCTCCAGTTCACCTTCCTTTTATTGCAGCATCAGGTATTAGCACTAAATCAGCAAAGGTAATAAAAATCTGATTTGATTTGACAATACAAGACACTCAGCTAACTATTGCCTCCCTATACACCATCGTACTATGCCAGAGAAGAAACCCAGCTACGCAGCAGCCAAGATGTGGAAAACGTTTTCCCCCAACCTGAAAATGTCCAAGAAACAACAGTTTCGTAATCTTCTTAAGAACTGGTCTCATCCCTTCTACTCTTTAAACGAATTTTTTGAATGGAGACTACTAGAAGATATGCACATTTCATAGAAGACAACACAATTCTTATGTTGTAAATATTTATTTTTTTAATTCAATGTTGGCGCAAATTCTGTTCTTAATGTTTATGAATAAAGCACACTTGACTAAATAAGATGTGCACATTTTGTAGAAGACAACACAATTTTTATGTTGTAAATATTTATTTTTTTAATTCAATTTTGATGCAAATTCTGTTCTTAATGTTTATGAATAAAGCACACTTGACTATTGACTATTTATCAAAACAGATGCTACACTTAGCGACCTCATGCTGGAACCACAGCCTCTTGCACAAGTACTGCGGCTCTCCAGACTCTAGAATTTATGCATCATGCATAATTTCCATTTATATTAGCATCTAGCCGATAGGAGGACACATGTTCAAAACGTTTCTAATTGAACACACAGCGTAATGCTGCGTTTTGTATTCTTTGGATTGGTGTCCTCCCCAGATACGCTATTGCCATAAATAAGCAGGATAGCAATAAAGAACACTGAAAGAACCAGTGACTGCATTAGCTGTAACTTGACAGATTCTGGCAGCATGTTTCTAAATTTAGACAGACCTATAAGCCTGCCAACAACACACTAAATTGCGTGAGTGGCGTGTTCAGAAAATGTAAGGTTGTTTTCAAGTATGACACTTTCGGTTTTTACTTTAGTCAAGCATTTACCGCCAAGTTCAACCCTTACCGAGATTCTGCATAACATTTTGTGGTGCCAGATGGAGCACATTACACTTCTCTATATTTTGTTTATGGCCATTATTGACTAACCTGTGGATACACATTCAAAATCAGCATTGATCTGAAAAATTGTCTCTTCAATGAGATCCGGATCATATGACAAGTGAAGCTGACAGTCATCTATGTACTGATGGATACACACAACTGGAGAGGTCAAAGGTGTACAACATAAAACCCAGGCAACTTCCTTCAGGAATTCCATGATGTGTTGATAGTGCAGGTTAACCCTCCATCTGTTAGACGACTAGTGACTAGTCGCTAAAAAAATGTTTCTCCAATGTTAAAAGACTAGTCACCAGTTTTGATGCTGATTTTGCAGTCATCATTTAATCAAACTTTTTCTTTCAAAAATTACACTTAAGTAGGACAAATATTATACCAAATTAATCGGGATGTTTCACAGATTAAGTTGATGTATAGTTTATTGAATAATAATGTGTAAGTACGCACGATAATTATAAAGTTGAAATACAAATGTTTTGCTGTATCTGGTCGCGCACTTCGAGAGAACACGAAAAAACAGGACTTTTTCCCTGTACTTTTGCCACAGAAAATTTTGTTTAGGAATGAGTTTGACTACATCACTGCGTTCAGAATTTATTTCTCAAAAAGATCATCTGCTTCAAACATCTGTTTGTTGATGTATGTTGCAAAGAAAGACCTTGGACACAACCATTGTAATATTTTGCAACATTTTTGTAACTAACATTTTTGTATTTTTGTAAACTAGTCGCTAATATTTTGTTGTTTCTCTTGATAATATTAGAGTTGTGTTATTATCAAACAACATTAAACATTTTCTTGTGAAATTTTCCATCAAGTGGTATAGACATCTTCAAGGAATAAGTAAATTATAAGTGTTTATTTTAATTTCAAGATGACTATAGCCACCATATTGATGCACCGGTATAACTTATTGTGTGTTCTAAACTTTTATTTGTGAATATTAAACTTGTACGTATAAACTATGTTAATATGTGATTCATTTATTGTACAATAATTTAGTGACATTTACAGATCTGTAGGCTAAATTGTAATATACAATTTTTTATACCTATGCCTTTATACTGTTTATTTCACTATTTTTTATTGAATACTGTAAGTGACCTGGTAAATAACTCAGGTGAACTTAGACAATGAGTTAACAAATAATAACAAATTTACTTCATTTTAAACATTTTCTGGTGGTATATTGTGAGTTTTAACAACTTTTATTTTGTGAAAAAAACATTTCTTAGGATTTGCAACAAACATTTTTACATACAAAAATATAATTTTTTTTATTTTCAGAACTTTTATGTTATACAACATAGAAAAGGTCTCAAAATAATAAGAATAGGCTACAGAAAATATCTAAAAATGTTAGAATGTGAATATGTAATTTTTGTAAAAATGCAAAATGTTACTATTTACCAAACACAATTTACAAATTTTGGGAAAAGTGTACAACAGTAGAGACAGATAATGCGTTAAAAAGGAGAAATTCAGAAAAACCCAGTGTTATTAATTTGGTTTTATCAGGAAAGGCGCAAAGGAACACCATTGTCAGGCTCCATCATAATGGAAAAAGCCATAAAATTACATGACAAGTTGTGAGGTGATTTACAAAGGTTTAGCGCTAGTGAGAGTTTATATCACTGGGCAGGCAGTTGAACAGCTTTGCTCCTACATAAGATGGCTTTTCTTCAATCTGAGTAGAATGGTGTTGAGTAAGAGTGAAGTCTGCAGCACAGCAAGTGTTATGTTGGTGTACGTCACTGCCTCGGGTCAGATTTTTCTATGTGCGTTGGTTATTACATTGAGGATATAGAGTGACACTACAGTTAGAATTGAGTTTTCAACAAAAGCAGCTCTACAACTGTCTCTAGGCTGTAATACAGCTAGTATTCTTATGCATTTCTTTTGTAAGATTAGGGTTCTTTGTATATTTAATGAACTAGATATACCCAAAACTAGAATACCATACCAAATATGTGCCTCTAAAAGTGTGTAGTAGGCAGTTTTAGCAGTTTGAACATCACTTATTCTCTTAATTCTTCATATGACGTATAGCCCGGAGCTTAGCTTCTTACAGAAACTGTCAACATGAGAAGTCCAGTTAAGATCTTTGTCAATTATAACATCTAGATACTTTGCTACATCTACTCTCTCTATGCTAAATAGAATTCCAACTTCAAGCTTTCGTCTCCCCATAACTAAATGTTTTGTTTTAGTTTCATTTAGTACCAGGCTGTTCTGGTGGCAGTATTGAGTATTGAGCTACATTAAGTGCAATGTATGATGAAACTTCAAGTGATCCTGATTCTTTATTACTTAATAAAAGCACAGTGTCACCTGCGTACATAATAGTGGTTGCAAATTCTTCCATATACCTGGGTAGATCATTTGTAAAAAGTACAAATAAGACCGGCCCCAAAACTGATTGTCTTCCAGTAAAATAGCTGCCAAACCAATCCGCTGAAATTCCAAACGCTTCCAGTTTTGTTAGGAGTTGTTTAGTTGTGAGGCTAGTCTTTCGCTCAGAAAAATTCCTCCCACAAAGCCCAATCTGATAATAGAGGAGAAAAAGGACATGTCGATCCGGGAAAGACGACACGGTCAAAATCCTACCAGCCGATAAAGGCAATGCTACTGTTGTACTTGAATCAGTAGCGTATAAAGAAAAGATTATGGAAACTTCAAATACGTGCAAATAAAGTTTTAAATAAATACCCGACTGATTCAATTGAACACAAAGTAACAAACACCGTAAAAAACCCAAATTTAGATAGATTTAGAATTAAATTAACTCCTCACCATTCAAAAATCCCCCATATGTATGTCCTTCCCAAAATCCATAAACCTACCATCCCTCTCTGGCCCATCATTAGTTATCATGATTTACCCTGCAGGGAATTGTCTAAGTCCTCTTGGACATTTTAATGGTATTTTAATTGGTAGGAAATACTGACTCTTTTATCAAAAATTCCAGGGATTTTGTAGAGATCAAAATCCCTGATGTTGACTGAATCTGACAAACTAGTAAGTTTTGACATTGAAAGTCCATTTACAAATGGACCAGTTCCAGAAACTCTCGGAATTATTGAATCACGTCTCAAAGAAGATCAAATATTAAAGGAAAGAACTAAAATTCCCATGCCAGTAATTATGGAACTGTTAGAACTATGCAATTGTAATGACTCATTTCATACACCCATCTCACATTCATTTCAATACTTAGGCCTAATTTAATTTAGAAATTTGTTAGTAATAATAATTAAGGAATAATTGTTTATAAATTGTCTAAAATTTTAATACAAACAATAATAAATACAAAATTAAATATATCAAAATTCACCTTATTACATATAAAATTCAAAAGTTATAAAGTGAACTAAAGTCAGTGATACAGTGTGCAGGGATGATTGTTGAAGAGTGAAGAGAGCAGATATTTGAAAGGTGGAGAGGAGAGAGGGATCTGGAAGAAGTGAAGCAAGATTATTATTATAAAGAAACTGGTTACATTTATTTAGCAGTATTTGAAAGGTTACTTTATTAAATTCTTATTATCACTAAAGTACAAAGAAGCAGAAGACAGACATTGGGTGAGAAAATTCCTTTTAAGTTTAATAGTGATTCATTGGAAGAACATAAAACCCAGGAACATTCGATTTGGCTAATAATTCAAAATTAATATAATTAAAATTTAACAACAATTATTTTTCAAAATTACAATATCTTTTATAAAAAAAAAATACCCAATATTTCTATTTCATTAAGCCAGCACGACCACCCTGCCCTAAAAATTAAGAATTGTATTTAAAAATGTACCATTATTGTATCCTCCATCTTGTTTCAAAATTCAAACTTGTATGTCAATTAATTTATCATCATTAAGTTCACATTTATATCATACTGTGTTATTTGTTATTTCTAACTATAATCAGAACACAAATTAAGTTTAACCATTTATTTAAAGTAATAATAGTAGTAGGATATTACACACTCAATGCAATTATTTTGAGTTAGAGGGTCAAATTTACTGTCACGATAAGGGGTTGGCAATGCGTTCTCCACTGTCTCCTATTTTCACCAATATCTTTATGGAGGAATTTGAACAAAAAGCTTTGACTTCAGCTCAGTTCAAACCGAAGATTTGGTGGAGGTATGTTGATGATACCTTTTCCTCATGGAGACACTGAATTGAATGAGTTTTTGAATCACATTAATAGTATTTCTCCTTCCATCCACCTCACAATGGAAGTGGAAGTCCAAAACAAGCTTCCTTTTTTGGATGTGTGTATATTAAGAGATAGCAATGTCCTTAAGATAACTTTTTTGAAAGAAAACATACACAGTAAAATATTTAAATTATCAATCAACAAAAGATCAAAAATATGTCCAAAAAGAAGTGGCCTACTTGTTATTTGATAGAGCAAAGAGTTTATGCTCAGATAAAGATGGATTAAAAAAGGAATATAAGAAAGTTGAATCGGATCTTAGACGCAATGGATACCCTCAATTAATAATAAATAAGTGCAAACAAACCAGAAGAATCATTCATCATATGTGCCTCTAAAAGTGTGTAGTAGGCAGTTATTAGCGCAGGGATAATAGGCCATCATCTGATCGCTTCGGTCAACTTCCTTTATAAAGTGATTATATTTCACGATTGGCAGAGGCTTTTTCCTCTAATCATTCAAATGAAACTAAAACAAAACATTTAGTTATGGGGAGACGAAAGCTTGAAGTTGGAATTCTATCTACCATAGAGAGAGTAGATGTAGCAAAGTATCTAGATGTTATAATTGACAAAGATCTTAACTGGACTTCTCATGTTGACAGTTTCTGTAAGAAGCTAAGCTCCGGGCTATACGTCATATGAAGAATTAAGAGAATAAGTGATGTTCAAACTGCTAAAACTGCCTACTACACACTTTTAGAGGCACATATTTGGTATGGTATTCTAGTTTTGGGTATATCTAGTTCATTAAATATACAAAGAACCCTAATCTTACAAAAGAAATGCATAAGAATACTAGCTGTATTACAGCCTAGAGACAGTTGTAGAGCTGCTTTTGTTGAAAACTCAATTCTAACTGTAGTGTCACTCTATATCCTCAATGTAATAACCAACGCACATAGAAAAATCTGACCCGAGGCAGTGACGTACACCAACATAACACTTGCTGTGCTGCAGACTTCACTCTTACTCAACACCATTCTACTCAGATTGAAGAAAAGCCATCTTATATAGGAGCAAAGCTGTTCAACTGCCTGCCCAGTGATATAAACTCTCACTAGCGCTAAACCTTTGTAAATCACTTCACAACTTGTCATGTAATTTTATGGCTTTTTCCATTATGATGGAGCCTGACAATGGTGTTCCTTTGCGCCTTTCCTGATAAAACCAAATTAATAACACTGGGTTTTTCTAAACTTTTCTCCTTTTTAACGCATTATCTGTCTCTACTGTTGTACACTTTTCCCAAAATTTGTAAATTGTGTTTGGTAAATAGTTAGAAAAACAGAATAGTAATAAATTTACGTTTATGTCAATCCCTTATGTCCCAGGATTATCAGAAAAAATTAGAAGAGTAGGTAGAAAGTATAACATTAGAACCATGTTTAAAACACACAATACTCTTGGATAAAGTCTCATAAAAACAAAACCAAAAAATGGCAAACAGGATTAAAAAATCTACTGAGTTTACAGTATAAAATGTAGTTGCAATAGGGAATACATAGGAGAGAAAAAAGGCCATTAAACATAAGGATAAAAGAACACAAAGAAATCACAAGAAAGGGTCTCACAGAAGAGTAAAAAATTGCACACCATTGTTAGTCCGAAGACCATCAAATGAATTGGGATGAAGCCAACATAATACATCGGGAACCACATCTCTTTAACACATTCGCTGCTAAAAATCCCTATATAGAGTTCCCTATATGCTGAAATTTCTGAAATATATTTTTACTTACTTTTGGATGAAATATGATAGAAATATATGAAAATTGCTCATAAGTCACCAAAATTATCTCTCACTCCCATTTTGGAAATCCGGTAACTAACTGTGGTTACCGCTAGCTCCTGGGTACAGTCCTCCTTGCCAGCTGGTAACTCTAGTTACCGCTCGCACTAGGGAACGTCCTTTTATGGCAGTGGGTATATACCAAATGAATACATCGTAGCTAAGTGAACTGTATTTTATTCGTTTAAACCGACAAACAATGTTTACACGTAAATTTGAAAACCAAAATGAATGTAAAAATTTATAAAACTTTAAAAAAGTTTATATAAATCTCTGCTAACTCACTCTAATTTAGTTATTATTTACAAATATGTGCTGAATAATTATAATAAAATATATTTAAATGTTTAAATTAAATTATACAAAAAAATATTGTAGTAGGGGAAAGACGGGCAAAGTGGCCAAGGCGGGTAAAGTGGCTACTCTAGGTTATTCTACTGGATATGTCTGCTATCTAGTGGAAATCGCCGCAACTAGTTCATACCGATGGCCTTAGTATTCTCTGTGCGTCTGAGAGAGAAATTGTTCTTAAATTCTTTCTCGTGTTATTTTTTACGTTTTTCTACATGTCTGACTTTTGGTTAAGTAGAAAATTTCAATACACGTAACTACGTAATAATTAGGAATACAGTTATGAGCTATAGAGCTAATTGGTAGTCTTAATTTAAGCTTCCAACTAATGTTTACTTGAAAGTGTTTTTTCACTCATGTGTTTTTTCAACTCTTGGTCACAGTTCTCGTAATGGCGTCGTTCCGGGTAAAGTGGCCACCTTACACAGCGGGTAAAGTGGCCAGCTGGCCACTTTGCCCGGTGTATTTTCTACATATACAAAGTAACATGGCTAACTAATTTTGATTATTGATGTACTATAAATTTAAATCAATTCTTGTGTTTTTTATGGTAGAAAATGTAATATCTGTAGGCTGATAATGGTTGAATGTTCTGCCGAAATCGATTTTCCATTTTACTCTATGAATTGTTCGTGTTTATTTATGTGTGTTCAGGTGTATTGAACGGTATACTGTATATATAGTCTATGTGATCTCAACA
The DNA here is from genome assembly GCF_021130785.1 of Homalodisca vitripennis. Lineage (NCBI taxonomy): Eukaryota > Metazoa > Arthropoda > Insecta > Hemiptera > Cicadellidae > Homalodisca > Homalodisca vitripennis. The sequence goes on along the minus strand of NC_060213.1, from coordinate 144,989,042 downwards.
TATTTATAGGTTCATACACTAATGAAGGTTGTGTTGGAGACGAATATTGTGTTATATTTAATTTACCAAACTTTAATATGCTAATAGTTTATAAAACGTTCTATTGTATTTCGTAATTTGCAGATTATATCAAGATGCCGTACAAATATATAAGGAAATCAACCCAACAATCTTGGAATGCAGAGGTGATGAAACAAGCTATTTTAGCTGTAAAACGAGAAAAGATGCCATTTGCAACAGCAGCAAAACAATTTGATGTACCAAGAAACACTCTCAAAAGGAGAGTCCTAGAGAAGAATCGTGATGCACTTGACGACAAAAAAATTCTGGGAAAGTACAGGAAGGTGTTTACTGATGAGCAGGAGCTAGAACTTTGTCAACACATTATTGAAATGGAACAACGGTTTCACGCAAAATGATTTACGCTACATGGCTTATAGTCTCGCGACCAAAAACAATATCGTTCATAAATTTAATGAGGAGAAAAAGATGGCAGGCAAAGATTGGTTGGCAGGCTTCAAAAAAAGGCATCCACACATCACTTTGAGAAGCCCCGAAGCTACTTCTCTAGCAAGAGCTCAAGGCTTTAATAAAGTCAATGTAACAAAATTTTTTGATATTTTAAAAACAGTCCTAGATAATCAAGAGTATCCAGCTCATAGAATTTACAACTGTGACGAAACAGGTCTACTAACAGTTCAAAGTACACACTCAAAGGTTTTCGCTTTGAAGGGAAGAAGGCAAGTCGGAGCGATAACTTCGGCAGAAAGAGGCTTACTTTCGACATTTGAAGTTTGCATGTCGGCTGGGGGAACTTTCATTCCACCCTATGTAATATTTCCCAGAAAGAACATGAAGACTGAGCTTGCAGACGGTGCTCCCCCTGGATCAAAATTTGCATGTACTCCCAGTGGTTGGATGCAGACTGATATTTTTTTGAAATGGTTTGATCACTTTTTAGAACACGCCAAGCCTTCAAAAGACGCCCCAGTTCTTTTAATTTTAGATGGTCATGCAACTCACACAAAGAGTCTTGATTTTATCAATAAGGCTAGAGAAAATCACACTAAAGTTATATGTTTACCTCCACACTGTAGTCATAAGCTGCAACCTTTAGACGTATCTTTTATGGCACCTTTTAAAGCCTATTACATCCAAGAATGTGAAAAATTCCTCAGAAATAACCCTGGAAGAGCTATCACACAATTTCAAATTAGCAGACTTATGGGAGAGGCATTTTTACGTGCAGCAGTGCCTACAACAGCTATTAGCGGGTTCCGTAAGTGCGGGATTTTCCCATTTAACCCTGAAGTGTTTGTGGATGCAGATTTTCTTGCTGCAGAGGTAAGTGACATTCCAATAAACGATTCCCAACATGAAGAAGATTTAAATCTTATTGTAAATCAAGTTGACCCTGTAAATTCGTTTGAAGAAAATGAAGAGGGACAAACAAAATTACTTAGCACGCCTTCATCCAGCGGTACAAATGTAAATGGAAAGAAGACAGCTAATGATCCAAGCAGTGAAGATTTGGCAGTTGCTGGACCCAGTGGAGTAGGCTTAGTTCGAAGTGTCTTTAAAGTAAGTCCAAAAGATATTTTTTATTTGCCAAAACAAACTATGATGAAGAAAAGAAAACAGAACAGAAAAAGAGGAAAAACAGCAATCATCACCGACAGTCCTTACAAAAACGAATTAGAAGAAGAAACTAAAAAGCGACAGGAGGAAGAGTCAAAGAAGAGAAAGAGATCAGATATGAAGAAACAAACTCAAAAAACAAAAAAAATCTACTCAAATAAAGAAACGACTTAATTTTGATGTCGAAGAAGAAGCGGAAGTTGAAGAAGATTGCCTTTGTTTCTATTGCAATGAATCATTCTCCAGATTTAAAGACAATGAAGGGTGGATTATGTGTTCTCTCTGCAAGCAATGGGCCCACCAAGAGTGTGCAGGGTGCGAGGAAGAGGATGATGATTTTCAGTGTGAATATTGTAAAATGAAGCAGGCCTAGTGTGTAAGCCTTTTCTTTCCATTTAATATTTAAAAGGTAATAGTTAATACTATATTCACTCAATGTATTAAAAATATTTTGACAAGGTAATATAAAATAACCTATTAACTTTGAAAAAAGTGGTATTAATTCGTTCCCTCACCCATTCGGGTAAAGTGGCTAAGGGCTGGCCATTTTACCCGACCTGTGAGGGTAAAGTGGCTACTTTGTACTTTTTTTAAAAACCCGTTTAAGTTGATTTAAATTATGAGGGTAAAATTAAATACTATATTATCTTAAACCTAATGTGTAATAGAAGATGTTGGTGTTAGGTTCAGTGAATTTGGTTATTCATAAGGCATTGTAAAAAATATGCAAACAAAAAAGTGGCTACTTTGCCCGTCCCTCCCCTACATAAGTTTATAAAATGCAAGAAAAAAGAAGAAATAAGTTTACTAAAATAAAATAATACAAATAGATACAAATATATAAAATTGATACAAATGTGTATATACATCCAAGCCAACCCACACAAAAGTTGTTTGTTATTTACAAATATGTGGTGAAAAGTATGAAAAGTCATATTTCAATACTTGAGAAAAATCATCCCCACAATCCCTTTTTGTCAGTCATTATTCATGGTATTGTTCAAAACAATAAGGCACAAAAAACCAGGTTGTTCATCACACTGCAAACAATGCCATACCACTCGTTTAACAGTTCCCTTAGCAAAACAAATTCAGCATCTTTTATTTTTTTAAGTTTTTGCCACTTTTTTGTTTCTCTTCAATCTTAGAAGGGACGTGGTCAACACTCTTCCCCTTCAATGGCCTTGGAGGTGCGGGAGGGTTTGGTAGGAGATGGTCAACAACTGCAAGATGAAAATCATACAAAGGCATTTTTCGTTCATTACAAGAAATTCGCATTTTGTTGAAGAGGTAGTGGGCATTCATCATGAGGATCTGCAACACATGGAAAAAATCTTCTTATACCAGTGTAAGGTATTCCTCTCGCAGGGATAATAGGCCATCATCTGATCGCTTCGGTCAACTTCCTTTATAAAGTGATTATATTTCACGATTGGCAGAGGCTTTTTCCTTTCAAGTTGGTTGTGGTTGATAGAAGTGACTATTTTATTAGTGTGTTCTGTGGATGTGTAAGACACTACTCTTTTATCCCTCCATTTAGCTACCAATAAACTTTCGGTGTAGCGTGCAATGGTTTCTCCTTTTTTCAACTTAGCTGACTTAACATCCGTTGAAATGTACTTTCTATCCAATCTGAGCATACCTGTGCTGTACGTATTTCTTCTCAAAAGAGTGGAGACGAGAGAAAAACTATCGTAATAATTGTTCATGTAAAGGCTGTGTCCGCAATTTAGTTTTCCTTGCATTAGTTTTAGCACAACTTTAGCCGCATGTCCCTTGCCACCAAAATCATCAAGTACACCACAATACCTGTCTCGAGTAATTTTTTTTACTGAAAAGACTTAAAATTTGTACTAGCTCTACTATAGTTACAAAGGCATATTTTGCGCTGTTTCATTCCCACCTTTTGTATGGTGCCCTACTTTGGGGCAATTCAAGTGGTGCCAAGGAGGTTTTTTTATGTCAAAAGAAGGCCTTACGCACAGTTTTTGATGTCAGTAATAGTGATTCTTGTAGGCCTATTTTTGTAGAACACAGTATACTTACTCTGCCGTGTATTTTTATCTTTCAATGTTTGGTATATGTAAAGGAAAATCTAGATGTTTTTAACCTGAGAAGTGTCGCTCATAATTATAATACAAGGTACCAAGATCTTCTAGATTTAAGATATGTTAGACTCACCAAAACCCAGCAAATGTATTTGTATATTGGGAAAAAGCTCTTCAATAAGTTACCATTAGGCTGTAGAGATATTACGTGTAAAGTTTTTAAAAATGTTGTTTTAAGATGGCTTAAGAAAAAAGCTTTTTATTCTGTTGATGAGATGTTATCAGGCAGTATTGACATTGTATTTTAATTTATTTTTTTATGTTTTCTGACATGTACTTATAACCATAAGTGCTAAACCTAGTATTATCTAATTTCTTTGACTTTGTCATGGCATTGTAATGTGGGACGACAATAAAATGATTCTTGATACATAAAGAACTTTAAAATTAAAATCATGGGGATCGCACAGACTGAACAGTATGATCCCATATTTGTGCCGTTTTCCTTTTATGTATTGACAGAAATACAGCCGACCACGCCAAAGTACCATGCCCTCATCAATACATAGGTTTTGTTGCGGGTAGTACACAGACCTCATTTTGTTATTGAAATAATCAATAAGGAACTGGACTTTAGATGAGCGATTAAATGGATCAGGATAGCTTTCGAAATTCAAGCAACGCAAGATAATCAGAAATCGGTCTCCTGACATGAAATTTGGGAAACAAGAAGAAAACAACTTATTCGTTTTCCAATAATTTTGAGGTTTGGGCATTTGTATTATGCCCATTTGTAAAATAAGACCAAGAAAAACCAACAACTCTTCAATAGATAGGTCTTTCCACTTACCAACTCGAGAGCCAGGTACAGTATGGGGCCCACAAAAAGTGTGTACTTGTTGGTTGCCTTAACAATTCCCTCTAAAAAAACTATATCCACAAGCAGTGTGAAAAAACTAATTGGAGATTTGTCATCTGGTAAAGGAACTAAAAATCCTTCCTGTCTAGTAAAGGGAATATCTTTCATCCCAATCCGGTTGTGAGCGCTCCATTGGGGTGGGTTGGTCTCGTAGTCAGGATCCTCAACTTCCAAGTCTGTCTGGTACTCCACATCGTCCATGTTGTCATTCTCATCGTCTGAACTGAATCCTGGCTCTGTTGTACGCTTATAACTTGATTGTAGTACACCACTTGGTCCCGGGGGATGATCCATTGTGTTGCACAATCACTTACTACTATAAAAACTTAAAAATCATATAAAAAATTGAAAAAGTATAATGTGAAAACAAAGTGCATAAAAAGACGGGAAAAGTACCTCCCGAGGAGCGAGAAATACGGGGGTTGTGATAGCTCGAGTGCTGGCCGCACACTGACTTCATTTCAGAACAAATACACTGTGGTAACCATAGTTACTGTCCGCTCCTAGCGCAACGTAGCAGTAGTAACCAGAGTTGCCGCCCACAGTGAACGTGTTAAAAGGAAATGAATAGAGGCAACATACATTAATTTGGCAGGCCAACCAATCAGTCAAGATTAGGCTGCTTTGGTTGCCAATTCAGGTGTCCAGTAATGACCAAATCTAAAATTCAAAGCACATTTCAAGGTTTTCAAGGCTCAAAATTATAAAATTCAAGGCTATAGTCGCGGTTTACTTTTGGCTCTTTATCGGTAACTAACAATTTTACAAGCCAAAATCAAGTCACGAAATAGTGTTTACTTTCCATGTAACAATAAAGATTTCTCAAATATTTAAGGCCTCTGTTTAAATTACTAATGTCCTTATACATTATTAACAACATTTTATAATTCGTTGTGTTGAAAAATTTTACATTAAATGAGGTTTTTTTTCAGAACCTATAACTTATAATTGAACTTCCTTGTGTTCAAAAACTTTGAACTGTAATCGTACCTATAAAATATGTTAATTTAATTATTTAAACAATACTATGCTTAATGTGGCATTTTAATTTAGTTAAAATGAATTTCAGTGTAATGTTACTATTACAAAAAATAGTAAAAAAAAGTTGTAGGCCTATACAAAATTATGATAAAGTACCAAAGCCTAATTTAATGTTTATATTGTAACAGTTTGTTACAAATACATTTTAAATATCCAAATACGTAAATGATTTCGATTTTTTTTATTTGAAATCTGAAAACAAACCCTCAAAAACACAGGATAGTAAAGAAACAGTTTTTTACTTTTAAGTTAAAGAAGTTTTTACTTACCACTTTCAACATCAAACCCAATACTAATTCTAAACCAGTTGAGGGTTAGGTTAGTTTTAGGTGAATTAAGTTTCATAAAAAGAAAATAACTGTTAAAATAAATAAAAATATATTAATATTCATTTTGTAAAAAAGGATTAAACTCAAAAAGTCCAAAACATGGGTTAAAAATGTTGAACCCTTTTTACAATTTATTTTGTGAACCCTGTTTTTTAGAAAACATGTGTGAAATTATAAAACTTTTTTAACAATTGAATTACTAACGATGTATTGCACCTTTACTCATTGCACAAATTAATTTAAACAAATAAGGCTATGACAATAAGTTATAAATGAAAACAACCATTAATAGTATAGCAAGGGTAAATAAAACACCTAGATTACTAAAAAAGTGTTGTATTAATTATATATCTCAAATAAATTTAAAATAAATCCTATAGGCATCCAATTGTACACCATAATTGATCACATGATCACGTTTTTTCGATTACCTTAACTTGAAACATTTAATATTCATCACTATGTTTCAAAGAATTTGGTAACCTCTTCAACATCGAATATTATAAAATACAATATATAGTCGCGTAGGTTATTTAGCCACTCTTCAAATTACTTTAACATCAAGCATATATAAATGCCATCTCTCGTCAAACCTACTACAACGCCATTTTTGGCGACTGCAACGAGAGCGAGTTACTTCCAAATTTCCTTTGTATCCTGTCAATTTCACATCGATGTGAACATAATGAAACTGTTGCTTCAATATCTTCATTTGTGTTGAGCACGGCGTCCACTGCGACCGGCCCGGTCCAGCCCAGCCCGGACTTTTATACTCTGTCAAAATGCATACGATCAAATGAAAACCCGCCCACTGCGACCGGTCCCGGCCTGGGCTGGACCGGGCCGGTCGCAGTTGGTGGGTGTCCATTTGATTGCGTGTATTTCGACTTCACAAAAGGCCGAGCCGGGTTTCACTCCAGCCTAGCACCGCCCCACTGCGGCCGGCCCGGCCCTATCCAGCCTCGGTTGGCTCTTCGGTGCCGTGTGGGCCGAGTCTTTCCGGGCTGTTGCCGGGCCGGTCGCAGTTGGTGGGTGTCCATTTGATTGCGTGTATTTTCGACTTCACAAAAAGGCCGGGCCGGTTCACTCCAGCCTAGCACCGCCCACTGCGGCCGGCCCGGCCTATCCAGCCTCGGTTGGCTCTCTTCGGGTGCCGTGTGGGCCGAGTCTTTCCGGGCTGTGCCGGGCCGGTCGCAGTTGGTGGGTGTCCATTTGATTGCGTGTATTTCCGGCTTCCCCAAAAAGGCCGGGCCGGGTTCACTCCAGCCTAGCACCGCCCACTGCGGCCGGCCCGGCCTTTTTGTGATGTCGAAATACACGCAATCAAATGGACACCCACCAACTGCGACTGGCCCGGCCTTTTCAGCCTCGGTTGGCTCTTCGGGTGCCGTGTGGGCCGAGTCTTTCCGGGCTGTGCCGGGCCGGACCGCAGTGGGCGGGTGTCCATTTGATTGCGTGTATTTCGACTTCACAAAAAGGCCGGGCCGGGCCGCCCGCAGTGTGCGGGTGTCCATTTCATTGCGTGTATTTCGACTTCACAAAAAGGTCGGGCCGGGCCGCCCGCAGTTGGGCGGGTGTCCATTTGATTGCGTGTATTTCGACTTCACAAAAAAGGTCGGGCCGGGCCGCCCGCAGTGTGCGGGTGTTCCATTTCATTGCGTGTATTTAGACTTCACAAAAAGGCCGGGCCGCCCGCAGTGGGCTGGTGTCCCATTTGATTGCGTGTATTTTGACAAAAAGGCCGGGACGGTCCACAGTGGGCGTCTTGCATTAGAAACGGCAGCGGTATAAAAAAAATCAAAACTCCCGATTTTCTACAAAATTCAAGCATAATTCCCGCCCTTTTCAAGGCAGGTAAAATTCAAGCATAATTCCCGCTCTTCCCGATTTTCAAGGCTGCTGGACACCCTGCAATTCTAAAAAATGAACTAAAAAGAAAACCAAAAGTATCAAACACTATTAGATAGGCCTATTTGTAATAAACCAATGCAGAGTAACATTATGGTTTTAAGAAGTTCCAAGAACTTTAAGAAGTTTTAAGAAGGACCAATTCCTGTCCCTCTTCTTTTTTATTGCCGCCATCTTGTTTCTGCCGTGACGATCACCATTTGCTATTGGCCTATGGTCAGTCGTAGGCGGTTGGTCGATGAATGCAGACGTATTGTGACCTGTATTCTGTAGTTCTGTTTTAATCATTAGGGTTGTGTTTAGTTTTTTATTAAGTGCATGTTTGAGAGTTAGTAAAGTTGACACACAACATGGTGGTTGTGATTCCTCACTTAGGCGTATCACAACACCATGATATGATATCTTTATGTTAGCCTAGTTTGTAATTGATTGTTAGATTATTTATTTACCTAAAGAAGAGATCAGATTGCAGATCTCGAAATGTAGTGTTACTGATTTTTTGTTTCACTGAACGATGACAAATGTCTGGAAAAATCCTGTTTCCTTCACAAATATAACATTTTGAATTTTGAATTTGATTACGCCAATAACATCTTTAAAAAGAATGTTTAAACTAAGTATAATACTTTTCTTACAATAATATGAGTAGTTACTAAATTTTTTTATGAGTAGCTTACTACTGAGGTATTCTTTGGGGAAATGGTGGTAGGGCACTTTTAACTGTGATTTCCAAATTTAAAAAATACTAAAATGACTAAAACTATGAATTTTTCTCAGTACTGACAAGAAATGAGAAGGAACAAAAGAGCCTTTCATCCTTTACACTGCCACAAGTTAGAAGTTCTGTACTTACAGGTTGTCCAAGATTCGGGTCGCCAACCTTCAGAGAGCAGTCGTTCAGATAACTATAAGAACGTATTAAATCTCCATAATCTTGCTTAGCTGGAACATAAGAACATCTCATCATCAAAATGTCAAACATAAAATTGTAAATGGGATTATGATTGCTACATAAAAAAAAATGGAAGATAGTTAAGGACACTTCTACATACAATATGAAATCATCTTTCAAATATTTAGAAAATAGAAAATTCAGTTAAGCCCAGACATGATATTGCCAAGTTCAGTAGAGAGTTGTTATTAGAATGCTGTGGTGTCAAACTAATTTCTCAAGTAAAAAGTATCATTTTAAGTAATTATACGTCGTTAAATAAATATCGAACAAGGATGGCATGGATTAAGTTCTTTTTCAATCAGTTTTGACTTTAATAGAATTTTGTAGAAAAAAAAGATCCTAAAGCTTAATTTTTGTTGCAGGTGACTTTAATTTTAAAATGCTTGAACAAAGTAATTGTAAAGCTAATTGTTTTAACACACAAAATTCACGTAATTTATTTTTAAATTTGATAAACCTACCTTTTTAAATATGAATGATAGATTCTAGCACCAGTATTGACAACACTAACTAGCTTCAATCAGCATCCACGTAATGCATTCACTCTCAATATAGGTTTTTCTAATCACTATGCTTTGCTTCTATTTCTTATAAATTATAAAACAACCCTAACGTGCAACACAACATATAACTTTTTATACAAGAAAAGAAATGATTCCAAAGAAATCATAACAGTAGAGTCTTGATAATTTGAGGTAATTGGGGCTGGTGGTAAATTGAATTTTGAGAAACTCGGATTACACAGAATAAATGGGGAAAAGGCGTTTTTGACATATTTTAATGTAAACAGTAACAAAAATAATTCATGATTCACTTATCTGGTATGCATACATGGTTTACTTACAAAATTATTTCAAAGTAATTTGCTTTAAATTGACAATCTCTTTTTTTCTGCGATTTCTCTTCATCATCTGAGGAGCACTGCATCGACTGCAGTCACTTCCGATTGTTGTTCTACGTATGCAAGCGCTGTTTCCAGCACCACCAGCCCTTCCTTGTGAGTCATCACTGCCATACCCTCTTCACACATATCCTCGTCATCACTTCCTTCCGCTGGGTCACCTGGTTCATATATCATCGGTAAGTAACTTCATGTTGCTCATCATTTTTTAACCACTCGGCCACTTCACTTATTATGTGTCCATTCGATCACAGCCCGTGGAGCTTCTTTATAAGTTCTGCTAAAGGCAAATCGACATCTGGGTTGTTCTCATCATTTGTGCTTGTGTCTTTTTTCCAAAACATTGTTCCACGGTTTGTTGATTGTGTCTGCTTTAACTTCATCCCAAGACTCGGCTATCCAATAGACCACATATTTCATTGTACAAGTTTTCTTGAGAAAATTGCTTATTGTCTCTTCATCTTCCATTGTTTGCAGCATAAACTGCAACAAATGATGTCAATATATATTTTTTCATAGCTTCCAATACGCAATGATCCATAGGCTGACATTTGGTGGCAAAACAGAGTACGGATTCCCTCACAAGTGAGTTCTTCTTCATCAGAGTGGCAACCAGCATTGTCTAGCGTCAAAATCGCTTTCAAAGGCAAATTCTGTTTCTTTTAATATTTGTTCGTGTCTGGCACAAAGTCTTTAAAGAACCGTTTCTTAAAAACTGTTTTGTCCAATCCATTTTTAATTTGTATAAGTTACGGGCAAAGTAGACTTTGAGATATTTTGAGATAAGGCCTGAGGTTTTGCAGATTTACCTATGACCATCAGCTTTAATTTGTGGTCACCACTAGCATTTGCAGCAGCTAATACTGTAACTCTCTCTTTTGATTTTTTTACATCCTGGGGCTGCCTTTCCTTCTTTAGAGGCAAGGGTCTTGGAGGGTAATATCTTAAAATTCAGTCCAGTTTCGTCACAGTTGTAAATCTGTGTTTTACTGTGTTATGTGTTGTGCAAAGATTTTTATCTTTGATTTTCTGTTGAAACTTTTCAAAAAACTCTCCAACAACTTCAGAATGTGCATACAATTTTTCACCGTATATTTCAAGTTGCCTGATACCGTATAGTTTTTTCTAACGATCCAACTAACTTGCACTTGAAAGTAAAATCCGGTTTACTTTAGCTAGTTTAGGAAAAACAAAGATTTTTCCTGAAGGATCGGGCCTGAAATAGGGCTTCCTTTTTGAAGTTGTTAACTGAACCAGAGAAAAAGGACTTAACTTGTTTTTTCATACTTGGATTTTTTCTCCGATTTTCTGTTGGATGCAATTATGTCAGCACACTTTTAACACAAGAAAACTGTTCAATTTTACTTTGGTTTCTGCGCCAATCGCCTACTGTTGTCTCTCATGCACCATAATCAGCTGCTCTTTTCTTTAATGATCCTCCTTGATCAATCCTCTTCAACGCTGTGAGATTTTATTTGATAGAAACTTTCTCTTCGCTTTTCCACTCATTTGCACTAAATTAGCTAAAAATCACAAAAACGACATAAAGTAATCCACACACTTAGCAACAACACATGCACGAAGAGATAACACACGCACTACTCAACGCAGTGAATTGAACCCCTGACAATCATAAAACAATAGCAAACAAACTCGAACCGGTTACAGTGGTAGAAAGAGTGACACTGATCTATTTTTCACAATGCAAAAATCTGAGCAGACAGGTGCTGTTGTCCGCTGGTCTTCACTTCTTAAACAAGCACTGAACGACTCATAGCTGACTTGTGTACAGCGTGCTGTAAACAAATTTCGGGCACTCCACTTCAGGATCGATACAGACTGTTTTACTGATTTAAACAAACAAAGTACAATATTTTTTCTCTAAGGTGCCTAGGATTACACGGAATCTCGGATTACCGGAGCTAAAATTATCGAGACTCTATTGTATATCTCTTTCTCTTATATACATTCTTATATTGCATGTGGCCTATGTTTGTATGGTGCTACTAAAAAATATAATCTTGAAGAAGTCCTCTGGATACAGAAAAAAAAATATGTTAGGACTAAAAATAAATTAATCTGCGAAAATATTTTAAGGAATTGAATATTTTAACTGTCCACAGACAATATATAATGGATATGATTATGTGTTCTAAATTTTAAAACTTAAATACTGATATGACCAATATAATTTCTTTTTATAATACACGCAATAAAAATTATATTTTAATAACCTGCCATACAATAAATTGTTGTCCCAAAAAACCAACATACATTGGATCAAAATTTCTTAAATCCATTCCACTTGCTATCAAACAAGTAACACAAAGTAAAATATTTAAAAGTAAGCTTAAAGCATACTTGACACGCCATCTATGATATTCAATATAATGATTCCAATAAGATATATTGGATATTCTTGCAAACTTTTAAACATAATTTTGATCAAGCTTTAAACTTTTTCTCCAAAAAGAAATTTGAGTCATCAGTTGACAAAGGGTGGGTCACATCAGCTGGTTTGTGAGTGGCTTGGGGTCACAGGGTGGCCACTCAAGACCTCTTCAAATTCCCGGTTTTCCCGGTCAAAAATTTCCGATTATCTAGTCTATTTTCAAACCAAATAGACAACTGTAGTACTGTATTTAATCCCTACACCAAGTGCCACGATGACGTTTTATCGTCACTAGCGGTATTTGCAAGAAATGCTGTGGTGCTCTAGTATTTCGTCGCTAGCGATATGCGAGAAATTCGGTGAAGATTTATCACTATCACCATCTTAAGCTCCTTAGTTTATATCTCTGTGTCTTTCGATGTGTTGACATAACATTGTGTATACCTAATAACTTTCCTTTCTGTGATGTTTAGAAAATACATGTATCAAATTCGGAAATACTAAGATAACAAATAAATACCAACACAGCGCTACCGTGGGGCAGACTGCAGCTCAGTATTGCGGGTCAGAGATATAGCGGTGAACGAACTATCGGTACGAGACAATGATTTCGCCGGTACACAAGGTCGGTTCAGTACAAACAACAAGTACACCTTACTGTGAAATAATATCTCAGTTGGATGGCCAGCACTTCTAGCCATCGCTACTTTTTCAACAACTGTACAAGCTTACGGTCAAATGATCTCTCAGTTGGATGGCCAGCACTTCTAGCAACCGCTACTTTTCCCAACAACTGTTAAAGCTTACTGTGAAATGATCTCTCAAATGGATGGCCAGCACTTCTAGCCACCGCTACTTTTCCAACAACAGTTCAAGCTTACTATGAAATGATCTCTCAGATCGGATGGCTAGCACTTTTAGCCACCGCTACATTCCAACAACTGTACAAGCTTACAACCAAATGATCTCTCAGTTGGATGACCAGCATTTCTAGCCATTGCTAAATTTCCAACTGTACAAGCTTACGATCAAATGATCTCTCAGTTGGATGACCAGCATTTCTAGCCACTGCTAAATTTCCAACTGTACAAGCTTACGATCAAATGATCTCTCAGTTGGATGACCAGCATTTCTAGCCACTGCTAAATTTCCAACTGTACAAGCTTACGATCAAATGATCTCTCAGTTGGATGACCAGCATTTCTAGCCACTGCTAAATTTCTAACAATTGTACAAGCTTACGATCAAATGATCTATCAAGTAAGATGGCCAGCATTTCCAGCCACCGCTACTTTTCCAAGAACTGTACGAGCTTACTATCAAATGACCTGTCAGTTGGATGGCCAGTACTTCTAGCCACCGCTATTTTTCCAACAACTGTACAAGCTAACTGTCAAATGACCTCTCAGTTGGATAGCCAGCACTTCTAGCCACTGCTATTTATCTAACAACTCAAACTTACTATCATAAAATGTCCTTTCAGGTTGGATGGCCAATAATGATTTCCTCATCCACTCAGATGGCCAGCACTACTGGCCGGTGCCATATGTGTCAGCTCGGATAAATATTTATTAGCTTTGACCCCTGAGGTTAGATAGCCAGCACTATTGGCCAATAATGATTTCCTCATCCACTCGGATGGCCAGCACTTCTGGCCGGTGCTATTTGTGTCAGCTTGGATAAGTATTTATTAGCTTTGACCCCTGAGGTTAGATAGCCAGCACTATTGGCCAATAATGATTTCCTCATCCACTCGGATGGCCAGCACTTCTGGCCAGCACCATTTGTGTCAGCTCGGATAAGTATTTATTAGCTTTGACCCCTGAGGTTAGATAGCCAGCACTATTGGCCAATAATGATTTCCTCATCCACTCGGATGGCCAGCACTTCTGGCCGGCGCTATTTGTGTCAGCTTGGATAAGTATTTATTAGCTTTGTCCCCTGAGGTTAGATAGCCAGCACTGTTGGCCAATAATGATTTCCTCATCCACTCGGATGGCCAGCACTTCTGGCCGGTGCTATTTGTGTCAGCTTGGATAAGTATTTATTAGCTTTGTCCCCTGAGGTTAGATAGCCTGCACTGTTGGCCAATAATGATTTCCTCTTCCACTCAGACGTCCACCATAGCTGGCCATTCAAAATTTTATTTTAGTAATATTCTGATTAGTTGCTGAGGAAATATCACTGAGAATTGCTGAACAAAATTAATATTTTATTTTATAGGTAGCCAATCCATAAAATTGTAAACCCATAGAGTTACAGTTGTAAACATACTGTGTGGACCTAGTTGTTTGCAGCTTGTGGGTTTTGTTACCTATTGCAATTAAAGGTATTATAAGCCAAGTATTTTAGTTTTGTTTGGAATGTGATTATTGGTGAATTTACTGTTTTTGTTTTATGCTACAAATAAATGCACTGTATAACCTGAATGATAAATCAGATGTAATAAGAGATGTATTAGAAAACAATGACTGATTGTGACTATGAATCAGCTCTTGAAAGTAATATACATGGTAGCACATATGTCAGTTTCCCCAGAAGAGAAATCTAAAGGTGTTACAGGTTAATTGAATAACACACTTTTAGGCAAGAAAACAAATTCATTATATGAAATTACTTACATATTACCATAAAATGTTATAGCAGTTGTTCGAAATGTCGACCTTGATTTTGTAACATTTCATACTACGACTCACAAATCTTTAGCAATAAAGGTTTATCATTGATTAACATAGCTGACTGACTACAGTCAATATGAAGTGGCTTCCCAGTTTAAGTGCATATAAGTGTGCAATTCCTCAACAAACCTCTGATGACAGCATCCATCATACTTTAACACAATTCCTATTATTTAACATACATAGAATAGAATAGAATAGAATATTCTTTATTGCACATATTCTTGGAGAACAGGGCAAAAGTCATGTTTATGTTACAATTGGTGTATGAGTTAGTGTTTGTCAAAAATTGTGTGTTCTACATTGAACAAATTCTTGGATTGTGTAAATTGGTCGCTCCAGTAGCCAGTTTCTCAAGGAGGCTTTGAAGTTCTTTTCTGGCAGTCTTCTTAGGGATTCAGGGTAGAATGTTGAAGAACATTGCTCCTCGATAAGAAGGTTTTCCTCTCAAATAAGCTGAGATGATGTTGATTTAGGAGAAAGTTGCTCCTGTGTCTGGTGTTATAGGAGTGTCCGTCTCCAGTCCTTGCTTGTCCTGATTTGATTGTATAGAGGATTGTCTCTTGGATGTAGAGTCCTACTACAGTCAGAAATTCTCAGTTCTTTGAAGGCTGTTCGGCATGTGTCAAGTGGTCCTAGTCCTTTTTAGAGCTCTAATTGTCCTTTTTTGTAGAACCAGTACCCTTTGGAGATTTGAGATTGTCGTGCCTCCCCAGGCTATCAGGCCGTATCTCAAGTGAGATTCAAAACAACGAGTAGTATGCTGTCATAGCTACATTCAGTGTTGCTGATTTGTGCAATTCTCCTTATTGCGTAAAGACTGCTATTTAGTTTTTGACAGAGCTGGTTGATGTGTGGTTCCCCAAGATAAATTTCGGTCCAAGGTGAGTCCTAAATATTTTCCGAATTCTATTGTAGTTACTTCTGGGAGACCATGATAGTTATTTTGAGTAGCTGTAAAAATTAGTTGTTGGGTTTTTGATTCATTTAAAACCAAATCATTTAGGTTGCAATATTGTTTAGCCATATTAAAAGCTACAAAGGAGTCAATGTCTAGTTGATCTTTGTTTTTGTTTGCTACAATTAAGGGCTGTATCATCGGCGTACATTACCATTTCACAATGGTTTTGAAGGTATTCTGGAAAGTCGCTAGTCAGAAGGATATACAAGACGGGTCCAAGCACAGAGCCTTGCGGCACTCCTCTGCTTACTGGTAGTGTTCAGATTTTACTTTTTTGACCGTGTTGTGTGTAGTGTAAGTAATTTCCACAATCTGTGTCCTATTGCTGAGGTAGCTCTTGAACCAGTCTATTTCTTTGTCAATGATTCCCAGAGTTTGCAGTTTTTTTTGTAATGAGCTTGTGGTCTAGACAATCGAAGGCCTTGGTAAAGTCCAAAAGTATACTTGTGGCTATATATCCTGCTTCCAATTTATCAATGATGGTTTCAATTAGTTGGGACCAGTGCTGTTGCTGTAGATCTGTCTTTTACAAAACCATGTTGTCTCGGAGTAAGAAGGTGGTGCTGTTAGAGATGGTCCAGTAGTCTAGTTAGCACTACTCGCTCCAGGATTTTGGAAAAAAAGTGGAGATAAGTGAGATTGGCCGATAACTGGTGGCTTCGTCAGTTGCTCCAGTCTTATATTTTGGATAAATTTTTGCGAGTTTCAACCCGCTGGAAAAGTCCCTTGTAAAAAGTGATTTGTTTATAATAGTTGTTAGTGGAGTGATAATTTCATGTTTGCATTGTTTTGACCAATTTAGAAGATATTTCATCGTCTCCTGTTGATGTTTTTGATTTTAAGGTGTCTATGATGTTTCCGACTTCTATTTCATTTGTCTCCTGGAAAATTAGTCTTGGTATTTGGGGTATGTAATTTGGTTCTATTGTGTGTGTTGTTCGTTGTTCATTTCCTTTGGTATCAAGTGTTCTGTCAGCAATTGTAGCAAAGAAGCCTATTTAAGTAATTGGCAATGTCTATTGGAGAGTCTGATGCGTAGTCCTGTATGTTTAAGCGTTCAAGTTGAGTTTTTTCTAATCTCCTCTTTTCTTTCATTATTAATCACTTTCCACATGGCTTTTGATTTGTTGTTAGATCTTTCAATGTAGGAGGAGTTAAGCTGTTTTCTTAGGGTTTTTAGTTTTAAGTCGTAGGATTTTTTCCTTTGGGCTGTTTCTTTTTTGTCGTCAGGATGGCCCGTAATGTGTTCTCGATTTAGTGCCTCTAAGTATGCGTTTTTTTAGCGCCTGGCTTTCATCATCCCATATATTCTTGGTGGGATTTCTTTTATGTTTTACTATTTTGAGAGGGCAGGCTATGTTCATTGCAGATTGGAGGATCCCATGAAAAGCTTTATAAGCAGCATCCACATTGTCTGTGAGCATAACTTGTGACCAGTCCTGTGTTTGTAGATTATACCTCAGTTCTTCTACGGTTCTTGTGTTTTAAATTGTCTTCTGTATGATTGTGTCTGCGTGGGGCTTGTCATGTTTGTAGAGATAAAGCATAACTGGGGCAGTGTGATCTGAGAGGCCTGTTTTTAGCACTCTTGGTTGATATTTCAGTTTCGTTAATGTTGGTGCATATGAAATCTATAGAAGTCTTGCTGTGACTGGTTATTCTTGTAGGGGGTAGGTGAAGTCTGCTCAGTCCATAGCCGTTGAATCATATCGTCCAAGTTTCTTCTGTCGTTTGCTTGCCACCAGGTTTGTCTACATTGACATCCCCTATTACGAGTACCGGTTTTTAAAAGATGTATATTTTGTCCAATTCAGATGATAAAAATATCTAATGCTTCTTCCAAGTTGCTACTAGGTGGCCTGTATAAACCTAAAAGGTGGCAAGAATCCTTGTTTCATCTCAATTTTTAGAAGGATGGTTTCACATATAAGTTCTGATGTGGTTCCTGATAAGGATATTACTGTAATTTTATTTTTAAGGTTTAAGTTTGCAAAGACAGCCACTCCACCTTTTCTGTGTTGTTGTCTATTAAAGCTGCCTATAAGTCTGTAGCCAAGGATTCTAGTGCTCTCCAGCTTTTCGTTGTTTAAGCCATGCTCAGTAAGTATT
The DNA here is from genome assembly GCF_021130785.1 of Homalodisca vitripennis. Classification (NCBI taxonomy): domain Eukaryota; kingdom Metazoa; phylum Arthropoda; class Insecta; order Hemiptera; family Cicadellidae; genus Homalodisca; species Homalodisca vitripennis. The sequence continues at coordinate 144,971,163 of NC_060213.1, read as the reverse complement.
AGTAAGTCTGGTTTGTTGTTGTGGAGAAAAATGAGCAAGTCTGTCGGTTTTGTTCTGAAAGCCGTCAATATTTTGGTGTGCAATCATAAGTTTCTGGAGCTTATTTCTAGGTTTGGAAGAATTTATATTTTGGGGATTTTGATTTATTTTTTGGTTCTTGTGCTGTTGCTAATTTCGGCTCAGCTATGTCCTTGTGGACTTGATTTTGGTTTTGTCTAAAAAAGTGTCCAAGTTGGTGGGTCGCATCCTGTGAAGAGGTTTTGAGTCTGAGGTCCTGGTTGTGTTAGGAGATGGTTAGGCATATATGAGGTGGCAGTTTCACATAATGCAGAGGGTTTTGCCGTATTTTTTTACCTTGTCTTTATAAATGTTAATATTGTCCTTGTACTCATCAATGTGACGGTTGAAGAACTCCTCGATACTTTCTCCTTCTTTTCTGATTTTTGCTAAAAGCTGGTGGTGATCTTGAGATCATATGGGAAGATGTGGAAGCTGAAGTTATTTTAAGGCCCAGGCATTGCTGATGTTGGTGTCAGTCAGAGGACTCGTTTCAGAGGCTTGTCGCCCTGGTTGTTTTCTTGAGTCCTGTCCTTGGGGTGTTGCAGCCTCCTTGCATTTGGCAACTTGCAATGCTACACTGAACTGAGTCTTCTTTTTGTTTTTGGAGATTTTTTTTGATACATTAAATTTAGAGCAGTTATTTTTCTGACTTAGATGTGATGTCATTTTGTGGGGATTTGGGGTTTGAGAGCAAGTTTTCCCAACTTGTTCTTTTAATTTTTGTATTTCACACTCAGTTTTTCATATTGCCTTCTTTTAAGGGCAGTCAATTCGGTAATTGTTATCAATGGTAAGAGAGTCTCTCCTGTATGTGAGCATGTTTGAAATACCAACGTCCCGATTGGTAGCTTGAGGGATTACTGATTTTATTGACTCCGATTTGGAAGTGAGTTCTTTTAATAGTTTTTTCTAAGTTAAAAATTGTTTTCTCTAGATTGTCAATAAGTTTTGCGTTGGTTGTTGTCTTGTTCTTCCCAAAAAATTCTTGGAGCTTTGTTTGGTTATTTTCTCTCCTTGTCTAGCTGGCTCTGTAACTTTGCCAGTTCTTGGTGTAAATTCTCGACTTTGCTTCTATATTTTTCTTCAGTTAGCTCCATTTTCTCTGTCTTTTCTGAAGTATCTGCCAGCTCCGCCTCGAATCTCATGCATTAACATTTAATGAGTTGTTTGCTAGGCCGGTACTGCTCACAGTTAACCCTTTGTGTTTTGGGGGTGGAGCAGCAGAGCTTTTCTTTTATGTTAGGTTGGAAATGTTTTCTTCACCGGTGCCTTGGGAAAACTTCCTCTGCTCCTGATAGTGGTGCACGGTCTATGTGAAGTATAGTGGTTAATTTCGGGTTGTTGTCTAGTATTGGGAGATTATTCATAACTTGGTTAGGGTTTTGGTTGGGGATGGAGGAGAGATGTTGCAGTTTCTGCATTTCCAGTTTGATATCTCTTTCTTTGTGAGTTTTGTCACTTGTCTTTCTGTAAGATTCACACAACCACCATGGTACCAGAGGTTGCAGGTGCCTGTGTGCATAAAATACTGGAGTATTTTACCCCAATACCACACTCTCCACAGGGGTAGTTTCGAGCCTTTGCTCTGGTGTTTGGCATTATCTGGTGTCCTTTTTACAGTGGGGCTGTGTGAACGGATAAAACAGCGAAGTAATGATTCTGCTCCTTCAATTTAGTGGTGGCAATATGCAGCACAGATGTTTGGTGTTATTGCAGTTTCTGAGTTGCAGTAGGGATTGTCAACAGGTAAGAATAAATAAACAAGTATTTATCTGAGAATTTTTGTCAATATAGTAATAAATATAAAAATCAATATTTATTGCTATTGTAGTGTTGTCAGGGTTCAGTTAAAATCTTGAAGTTGTCAATATATGGTTTATTATTTTAAGAATTGTCAGGTGTTCTAAAAATGAGCAGATTTCAGTTTTTTATATCCTGGTTTGTCTGTTTCCAGTAGTTGTTATATTTAAAGAGTTGTCAACTGTTATAAAATTGAGTAAATCAGTTTTTTGTATCCTGGTTTGTCTGTTTCCAGTAGTTATTATATTTAATTTAAAGAGTTGTCAGGTGCTCTGAAAATGAGCTGATTCAGTTTTTTATATCCTGGTTTGTCTGTTTCCAGTAGTTATTATATTTAAAGAATTGCAAACTGTTATAAATAAATATAATTCTTAGAGTAGCTGGCTGAATTGCTGTAGGTCAGCGCTGACACAGTGTCTGGGTCAGTGCTCCAGTTACAGGTGGCCAGACAGCTGTGTGTCAACACTTTGCGATGTGGAAGTTGGATGTGTGTTTGGATCAGTTGACGTGTTCCAAACCAATTGAGTGTATGGCAATTCTGTGACGTCACTGTATATGATTTGTTTTCTTTTAGCTGTGATAAATTAAGCTTATTAATGAGTTAGTAGCTTAGAAATGTTTTTAGTTTTCCTTAGCAAGATTTATCTGTTTATAATAAAATCTTGATGTTACAACCTATTAAAAGTAGGCCAGAGCTCTTGAGTGTCTGAGTTATGTTAATATTTCTTCAGAATGGTAAGTAATTTTTTAAGTATCTTAGTTTAATATGACTCACAGTACTTGGTGGTGTTGACGAGAAATAGGAACTTTTGTTGGTTTGTCCTAATTCACAACTAAAATAACACTTTTTCCTGGAGCTGATTAACACTTGTTATGCACTAGTCGGCCATGTTGGGTTTTTTTTTTTTTTTGTTATAAATATTGTTATTAAAGAAAAGGCTGAACCAAATTGAGCTAGTTGTGAACATATTACCAGACAACAGACACCATCAATGTCGTAATGAACTCAAAAGAACTATACCTTCTGAGCACTCTTCACCTGAGCACTCTTCACCTCACACTGCACACATCAGCCACAAATAAAGCCTTTTCAGTAATAACCATTTCCATGTCGGTAATCCTAATTCTGGCATAAAAAGTAAACCCAAAAAACAGAATCTGTACAAGTTGCAGAGTCAGAGAGCTGATTCCTGCTAACAAATGGTAGAAATCAGTAAGAAATCTGACGAAACAGACGATGATGGTGACAAACCAACATCATTTCCAATGACACCATTTACTCATCAATATGAAGATGGATCATTACTGGCTCTAAGAAAAAAAGGGGGCCACTCTGACACAAAAAAATCTCAAACATCCTACCCAGATAGTGAGAAAATAAAATACTCCCTGGAGACACTTCATGATGTAATAGAAACCTACAAAACCCTATCTGGAGTGAACAGTGCAAGAGAAGAAAATCTCCTCCTTTCACAAGCTCAAGTTCTACAAGAGGGGGTTTGAGGAGTTTTTAAACAAAAACATGGAATAGAATAGAATACAATATATTTTATTGTGTTGACAATATACGAGGGGGTACCCAAAAGTAACCGGAATTGTATTGCTGGCAGCCGGCAGCGTGTAGTACACATTCCTGCCGCTAGGCGTGTGTCGCGCAACCCATTGCAAGCTCAGTGACCCCAGTTCCGTTGTCCTACTGCATTCTGTTTGTTCATGACTGTTTTCGCTAACCCTGTTTTGTTCTTGTTTCGTTTTTTGTCATGGCAAGTTTAAGTGAACAACGTGCAGCTGTGAAATTTTGTTTTTTACTTGGTAAAAATGCTGCAGAAACTATTTTAATGTTGAATACAGCTTACAAAGATGATGCTATGGGGAAAACTCAGGTCTACGAGTGGTTCACTCGATTTAAAAATGGCGACATGTCGATTGAAGACAAACCTCGTTCTGGACGTCCATCAACCTCTGGAACGGACGAAAATGTTGAGAAAATTCGTGAACTTGTGCTCACCGTCGACAGACAATTGAGGAACTATCAGAGAGTAGTGGGTTAACTTGGAGCTCGGTTCAGCGAATTTTAACAGGAGATTTAGGACTGAAAAGGGTTGCTGCCAAATTTGTTCCTCGACTTCTGACTGACCATCAAAAGGCACATCGAGTTGAAACTTGCCGCCTTCTGAAAGAACATCTCGAAAATGATCCCGATTTTCTGGAAAAGGTAATTACTGGTGATGAGTCATGGTGCTATGGTTATGACCTAGAAACGAAGCAACAGTCAAGCCAATGGAAGTCGCCATCTTCACCTCGTCCAAAAAAATGTCGGCAAGTCAAATCAAACATCAAAACCATGTTGATTTGCTTTTTTGATGCTAAAGGCATTGTTCATTCTGAGTTTGTTCCTCCAGGTCAGACTGTCAACCAAACATTTTATTTGGAGATTTTAAGAAGATTGCACAACAGTGTTCGCCAGAAAAGACCCGATTTGTGGCAGACTGGAGACTGGTTCTTCCACCACGACAACGCACCGGCACACACAGCCATCTCAGTTAGGCAATTTTTAGCCAAAAACGGCATGGTTCCGCTGCCCCACGCACCTTACTCGCCTGACCTCGCTCCATGCGACTTTTTTTTATTTCCACACATGAAAAGAGGCTTGAAAGGTCAACGATTTGACAGCGTTGAAGAGGTTAAGAAAAAAACGAAGCTCGAGCTTGCAGCCATTTCTAAAGATGACTACAAAAAATGTTTTGATCAATGGAAATACCGTTGGGACAAGTGTATTAGTTGTAATGGAGATTATTTTGAAGGAGATAAGGTCGTATTGTAAAAAATTTGATAATATATTATTTTTATAAAATAATTCTGGTTTTTTTTGGGTACCCCCTCGTATATTACATTGTAATGCAATAGTCATTAATACCAATTTTTACAGTATTTATCTTAAAAATTAAATCCATTCACTTGACTTTCCAATACAGTTGCACGCAGTCACACATTCAAACACACACAAAGAAACAAAATTCATAATTCGTGGGATCAACCCCCAGGATTGCAACACCGCAGCGAATATGAATCCCAAGTGTGCTCCATGAACTCGCTAAATGAGCAAAAAGCACAAGACACCAGGTAGTGTTTTAATTGGGTTTTAAATTTTTTTGGATTTGTTTCTAAATTTAGTGTTTCAGGGAGATTGTTAATGAATTTGATCCCAACTTGAGAAAGGAGGCGTTCAAATGCTGCTGTTCTATGCTGTTGGGCTCAAAAGTGCTCCCGAGCTCTTGTCTTGTATCACTGCCCTGTGTCAATATATACTGAAATCGACAATAAATTGAAATCTCTAAAATATACAAGCTGGGTAGAGTTAGCAAGTTGAGCTCCCTGTAGGCACTTTGACATGACTCTATTGTTCAATTTTGCGATGATTCGAACAGCTTTTTTTTGCAATCTGAATACTATTTCCAAGTTTGATATGGCACAACTGCCCCACAGAGAAATTCTGTACGACAGGTATGGAAATATTAGGCTAATCCATAGCAAGCCATCATTAAGACATCAGACGTAGAAAACTTTGATAAATTTCGAAGGACAAAAATTCCAGTTACCAATTTAGCGCATACATTTTCAATGTAACTTTCCAGGTTAACCCTTTATCTAGGTGTATTCCTAGAAATTTAGCAGAACGAGAGTTCATATTAAACTTTTTTACAATCCAGGTCATAAAATTTCGATGACGAGAGTACCATTTTGTTCAAAGGTAGGGTGGTATTCAAAGTTTACAACCCAGCCAAGCCAACCAAATTTGGGCTGAAAGTATTTGTACTTTCAGACTGGTTACATCTATTATTTCGAGCCATACTTTGGTAAACCAGATATATTGTCACACTCAAAACTGCTGAAAACTACACAAACTGTGACAGGTCTGTGTGAATCATTAGTAAAGGATGCACAAAATCCACCATCAGGTCATCATTTGTACGTTGATCGCTACTACAATAGACCTGAGCTCGCAAATGAGTTGCTAAAAAAGAACATTCTCTTGACGGGTACTGTCATAAAAAACAGGAAAGGAATGCCCAAAATTGAGATAAAGAAAATGAAGTGAGGGAATGTTAGGGCTTTCAGAAAAGGAAACTTAGCAGCATTATGCTGGAAAGATAAGAGTCCAGTGACACTCCTCAGTACCAAAAATAAAGCTAGCAAGTTAGACATGACTGCAATGGCAAATAAAAATCCTTCTAAAGAGCCAACAATTAAACCGAATATTTTAATTGCCTATACAAAACACATGGGCGGTGTGGATAGATCCGACCACTATATAAGTAACTACCAATTCATGACATGGACAAAAAGATAGTATCGAAAAATGTTTTTCTGGTTGGTTGAAGTAGCCACTGTAAATTCATATTTGCTATACAAAAGTGTTCAGGAAAGGAATGGCAAAGAACCTATGAAATACAAGGACTTTAGAATGAAATAAGTTGAGCAGCTTGTTACTGACCACATGAGCCAAACCACCAGAGCACCAGTCCAGGACGTCCTGCTCGTGAACAAAAAATGAAGAGGTTGGATGGAAGGCTACACTTTATGGGAAATGCCCTAAGAGGAAACAGATGTGTCATATGTGACAAGAAAAAAAAATTAGAAAATAAACAGTGTACTTTTGTAAAACATGTCAGGAAAAGCCTCATTTACACCCGGAAAAACTGTTTTGAGGCATACCATACTAATGAAAAATATGCCTGAGTGGAGTCATAAATTCATGTTTTATAAAATTGTAAATAAAAGTAAGTTTTGAATTCAATTAGCACTTTCTGTACTAACTAACTAAATTATAGTAGGGTATAAACGCACAAAATAATGTGACTCAGGGCTAATGACGTGTATATACGCAAGGTATATATGCCACTCTATTAGGTAAAAAAATTATTTAGTCCCAACTAACGCTCATATTGCATATTCCAGGTCATTCTAAAGCGTATTACACCATAATATTATAACAAAATTTTTTTGCATTAAATACTATAATTATGCGTACATAGCAATTTTTATTCAGCTCTCGACGGGTTAATATTGATATCCCCCATTATAACAAAATAATTAAAATTATTGAGGAGATAGTTTAGAAGCCGCTCAAGCCTAAAAAAAAAACACCAAATTGGCCATTTGGTGATCTGTATAAAGCAAACCACGGCAATTCTACCGAGAGAACTCAAGCAGACCTCAACTCCAGCTATCTCAAAATATAATTCAATACCTACATTAAACCTCAGTGGCTCAGACTTTCAATCTCGTACTAAAGTTGCTACTCCACCTCCCTTATAAAATTGACGCTGAAAGGATTGGGCCAGATCAAAGTTAGTAATTTTGAAAAAATGTATTGTTTCGTTTGTAAATCCATGTTCTGAAACTATGAAGATGTCTGGTTTTAGTTCCTCACATAGAAGAGCAAGTTCATCTAACTTATTTGTTGCAGTTTGAGCATTTTGGTGGACTATGCTGAACGTAGTCTGTTTTATGTCTGTGTTTTACTTTTTGGAAGAGGTTTAAGTTCTGTGTTGCAACTCTGGGGGTGGAACCTGTGTCCCTAAAAAATCATCTGTTTTGTGTTTTGTTGTCTAGTCTTGTTATAGTTGTGGTAGACACTGGCACTGGACTGTCTCTTTCCTCATGTGACTGCAGCACTTCTGATGTAGTTGAGATGGTGAGCTCTGCTTCTCCTCCAGGTTTTTAGTGATCCCTTTGACAGCATCCATGTACGTCTCATGGGGAAGTGTAATTAGTTCACTCTCAGTAGCTTGTGGAATGACGTCTCGTATATTTTTGGATATATGATTCTTAATGGAATTCGTCAAGATTTTGCGGTTTTTAAGCATATACAGTCTCCTTTATAATACCCCATAGTAAAAAATCACATGGGGTAAGGTCTGGCGAGCGCACAGGCCAATCGATTGTTCCACGGCGACCAATCCATTCATTAAATGTGTTATTTCAAAAATCTCGAACTTGTATACCGAAATGTGCTGGGACACCATCTTGTTGGCAGATGAGAAAATTAATATTAAAAACAGGATTATTTCTGAGCTTGGGAACTACTACTTCTTGCAGAAAACTTAAATAACTTTCTGAGTTACACATTTCATTGAAGAAAATAAGGACCAATCAGTGCAGTACTCGAGATACCTCCCAATACCATAACACTAGGCACATTAAGTTCTGCTTGGATTACGTTATAAGGATTTACATCCGACCAATACAAGCAGTTTTATAGATTAATGAGTCAATTTAGTTGGAAACATGCCTCATCACACCACAAAATTGATCACAAGAAATTTGAATCATCCTCTGAGCGGATAATTACTGCCTCACAGAATTCAAATCGCCTATCAGAATCATCCATGTGGAGCGGTTGGAGTAAAGATGGACGGTGTGGCTTAAATTTTAATTGCTTTAACATTCTTTACACGCTTCTTCTTGATATTTTTAGTTCAGCAGATGCCTTATGGGTCGATTTACCGGGACTGGCTACAAAAGCTTGAGCAACTGTCTGCAGGTTTTCTTCGTTGCAAATTGATCGTGGATGACCACACTTCGGGAAGTTTTTTTTTTGTTCTCTTAGGACAAGAAGCTTATAAATTGCACTTAGTCCTGAAGGACCTTTGCGCTGCTTCCGGAGTGATAGGATATTCAGGATGGGTAAGGTTAGGGAGTAGGGGCCGCCTCCTATCGAGATCCATGAGGAAGAATTAGGGCACTACATCTCAAAGTCATCCCGGAAGAAGGGAGGCCAGCTGTGAACCAGCCTCTCCAGTCAAAGTAGGCAGGGGGTGGCACACCCTTGTTGAGGTTAACAAGAGCCTCTGAGGTAAGGGAACAAACCCCACCAACTCCAACAGCCATCTTCCACAGTAGACTAGACCTATTGAATTGCCCATGAACCCCAGAATCTCAACATTTGCGGTTAGTGATGTGCTACTGGACATGCATAAGGTTGCCCAGATTGAAATGGCACATCGGTTTTTGCTGTACCCAGTGGTGGGTTCAACTGGTAGGTATAAACCAGCCAGAATTGATCCCTGCTGGGTAAGCTTGTACTATTCGGGACGTTTAAAACGCTTCCTGTGTTTAAAAATTTCTTATTTAACATCCGCATATATTGTAGAGTGGGTATCACGACACTTGGATATTTACCACTAAATTCTTTAATTATTATAGCAGTATTTTTATTATGCTTCCACTACAACTGAAGGAGGTAAACTCGTTGTTGGGTTGTAACACACACGAACAAATAACAGATGCAAAGAGCGTCACTTTACACTAGCCACTGGAACAGACAACAATGAACTTACTCTGTGTTGCTGCCGACTTAACATTGTTACCAACCTATCAGAACAAAATATCCCAATTTATGGGGAAACTAATTTATGCGCCACTCTGTAGACTCAAATATTGGTGAACAATTGTAACAGGAAATAGCAGTGAAATATCTGACAATATTTATTGATTGGTGCTGACGAATTTGATACTGACACCATAATGAGCAGAACAAGAACAGAAAAACCAGACTGTACATGTGCAGTGACCAGAGTGGAGTTCCTGCTCTAGAATGAAGCAAATTCTTCTGAAAAACCTGTGAAAATAAGGCAAAATTTGTGCTCCAAAAAATATCACACACAAAAAACATTTTGAGGAATAGTTTGTGTCAAAAATGTTTAATGAAAACAGTTGGTTTTTTACCTGTAGGATTTCTGTTTCCACTATTTCATAACATTTATAATAGTATTTTGTTGCTTCAAAAGTGAAACAAATCTATGTAATAGTTTATATTTTTAATATTTAAAACAAAATAAAACATTGCCATTTACATCCAATTTCGGATTTTTCAAAATTAAAAAAAAACCCAACCCATACACTATTACACTGGTAAGCTAAAAAGAGCTTCGGATTTGGTAGAGTGAAAACAGCAACATACAGGTCAATTCAAGAGAGAAAACCCCATAGCCAACAGTGCTCGCCACCCAACCTGACAGGGCAGTTCTTAAATACTGTTCCCAGTGCAAACACAATTGGATTTCATTGAAAATTATCAGTTTTCACAACTCAAAAACGTCACATTGCAGTTACTAGAATTACTTATAAGTTCAACTTACAAGAAAAATACCTACTAATACAGTTCTAAACCAAAGGACTTATTAAATATGTGCAGCCTTTTATCTCAATTTGTGTTTTTTTTTTTTGAGCTATTGCAGTCTTGCTTAACAGTGCACAAAGGTTTGATTAAAAACAATTAATTTTATTCAGTACCATATGTTAGTTAATGCGCTCATGACCATGGCTTATTTCTAGACTTTTTTATTTGCTTTCGAATTTTTCAATAATAACAACTAAAAACCATAATTTTTTACATTAAACTTCCTAAGTATAACAAGAACTGTACGTATAAAAAATGTATTTCAATAAGTTTTTTCAATGTTTTTCCGTGTACCCCAAATGATACCTGAAAAACTTATTTACCTTAAAAATTAAGCAATCGTGCGACTGACGGGTACACAATAGTCTAAAAGGTACTTTGGGATTATACCGACCACACCAGTATGAAGAACAAAAAAGTATAAATTTATAGAAACAAACATGATAGAAAGAAAAAAACAAATCTTTAATTACAAAATTACAAACTTACAAGGATGTTATATGCCCCCAACGCTTAAACTTTTTTCAATGAACTTAGAACGTTATAAAACGATGTAGTTGAGTAACAGAACTAACATTCCATCAATCAACAAGCATTTCCAGGTATTGTGATCTGTGCTTGCTGTTATCTTATCTGCTGTTATCTTATCTGCTGTTATCTTATCTGCTGTTATCTTATCTTTCTCCAGAATCCTGATTGCAAGGCATCACATGATTATTTAAGTTTTTTGCACCTTACATAATTGCCTTTCCATTACAATTCAATTTATATTCCTGATCAGCCCCTCTAGAATTTGATATTTTACTGATAGGTACTATCTCGAGGGATGTTTTTCTTTCGTCGACATCGTCCGCGCTGATGGCCGGAGTCACTCGCATTTTGGGTGGCGGAGTATGATCAAGAATAAACAAGTTTTCAGTGTTTTTTTCAATAAAGAGTTTAGTTTGGTAATGTTTGTTTTTGTAGAATTTTTGTGTTTGGAGATATGTAGGGGTAAAACACGAAAGTACAACAAAGCGACCACAGCTGAACGGGCGGCGAGACTCTGCAATCACGTTATCTACTAGACTGATCGACTTTGACCTCTGTCTGAGAATGGGGAGGGGTTTGCGATAAGACAATTCCTGTTTTATATTGACGAAATATTGTTCTAACGCTAATCTAGTAATTAGTAGAAGCAAAATGTCAAATAACGATTCATGTCTGGGTGTGGTCGGTATAATCCCAAAGTACCGTCTAAAATATATATTTAAGCACGGGATCACATTGAACAAACCACAGTAAAAACACAATAATAAAATACATAGCAATGTGTACCCATTAGTTGCATGACGTGCTCTACCAAAGCCCATATATTTACCCAATTAGGTACACAACGGCAGATGTGAAAGGTTGTGAGTACCCAAAAAGGTACATGTTGTAGTGAACGTGTTAAATTTATAAAGGAAACATACTTGTAAAATTTTTTTACAAATAGTCTTACACAAATATATTTACCAGATCAGGCATTTTTAAATAAACAATAGCATAACATGTGTTACGACATGTCACATAAAATATTTAGTTATGGTACTCATATTGTTAATGCACCCTAGTTTCAGCTCTTTAGAAATATGTACTACTAGCAGGTATCCACGGCTTCACAAGCAATTTAGTAGATATACTTGTATGACCATTGCTGGTTCAAATTATATTTCCAACGCTAATGTTGAGTTTGCCTTGTTACCACAATAAAAAAGTTTATATTTATGGTCATTCTAATTTACTTTGATGGATAGTAACATTGTCTTTTATACTTAATATTTAATAAAAATGTACAGTTAATAGTACAGTAACAATGACACTACACATTTGTTTCTTTATAAACTAAAAAATATTGAGAATACTTCAGAACATTTAGAGCTGGAATTAGTACATTAGATAAAAAGCACAAAGCACAGTTCAGCGAACTTTCATCGTAGCGTAGTCTTGCTGACCGCTTCAAAGGGAGTCTTCGGTATAAAATTCTGACCATCTTATATTTTGTGGCACCTTGTAAGATAGATGAGTACGTACCTAATCACTGAAATCTAAAACTGCATTAGAAATATTTGTACTCTCAATAAATGTAAACAAACTGTAAATAACAGACAATGTTTACACAGAACAGGTGATTACAATAGAAATGCTCTGTTAATTAATATTTTACAACTTTAAAGACCACTCCAGGGGATGTAGCCTGGAGGGATTATTAAAATAAGATTAGACCTATATTCATCCCAGGGGCCCTAAGAATATCCATGTAAAATTACAGCGCAATCAGTTAAATAGTTTAAGCGTAACAAACAAACTTACTTTCACATTTATAATATTATTAGGATGTTTTATAATTAAATTAAACAAAACATTACTACGCAAATATGGAACTTTAATATGGCATGTAAAAAGAACAAGTATCAAAAAAATAGCAATAGTAATACAAATCAAGAAATGTAATAATTAATTCTATAAATTAGACTTACTTTGAAGCTCTGTTGGTTTATTACAGGTGTTGCTACTTGAAGGGCATCTCATGTAGGGGGACGATTTATTTTTATATTGCCTTTTGTTTTGTATTTTGCATGACATTTTTACGAAGGAATTCTTACCACTTCAACGATGAAAAAGAACACTTATGTCCTGAAAAAGAACACAATTTTCTTCAGCACTGTTAGAGAACCTAGGACACAACATTCAGTAATACAAGTGATTCATAAGTGAATCTTTCCTAAATTAACACATCCTAAATTTGAATTTTTTAAATTCTTATTAATACTGATTTCTGCCAAATGTTGTATTCTCAAAAATTAAATAGTTTTAGTTTCTAATCATACCAACACTTAATTATTCAAACCACTGACCAGTAATACTCAACAGTAGAAGTAAAAAGTCTAAAACAACAAATGAGACAAATTTGATCTTACTTAAAAAAACTGTGTGCAAGAAGATTAAGTCTGACAGTCACAACTCACAGTTCATTTTTACACTGTGCAAAATCTTACCAAAGTCAATGAGGAAAATTGTAATTATTATTTCAAAGGCTTTCGATTGTGTAGATCACAGCATTCTTCTTCACAATCTGGAATCTTGTGGTTTGCGAAGAGCGCCTCTGGCATGGCTTACCTTATACTTGGATGACAGATCACAGTCGATTTCAGATAGAACTTCATCATAAATAAAATTAAAGTATGGTGTCTCCCAGGGATCAATATTCAGCCCCTTGTTCCTGATTCGTGTAAATAAGACTGGTTCATCGCTACAGTACCGAAACCTTGTGCATGACACCGATAAACTCCTTTTTAAATGTCCGTCAATTGATTTTTTAGTGAAGATTGACATTAATTGAACTGAATAGCTGCATCCAACATTTTAAAGAACTAAAACTTAAAATTAACAAAACCAAATTAAAATTTATTGAATTTCGTCTCAATCCGAGTTACCTCGGTGTTGTCCAACCATAATGATAGATGACACTATTCTCGAGGAGACCAATTCAGTCAAATTCTTTGGTATTCACCTGGATAGAGGGTTAACTTGGAATGACTAAGTGAACAGTGACTGTGCAAAAAAGCAGTTTGCCTTGAAAAAGCTCTCCAAATTCTGCATGAGACAAGTATTATTAGCCGCTTATTTTTGCCTTATTTATAACCACCTCTCACATAAGATTCTACTTCGGAGAGGCTGTTCAGACACTGCAATCGTAAGGTTATTTAGACAGCAAAAAAGAGCTGTTAGGTTCATTAAAAATTTTAAACCCAGAGAGTCGTGCTAGCCAGCTTTCAGAGCCCTGAGCCTGTTAACACTCATGTGAAAAATGCCATAAAAATGTAAGTAAATGCAGTAAAGCTGTGTTTTGTAAGGGCAGCTGTTCAAAGTGGTACCAAAAACTGTTCTTCTTTGAATGATGAAGATTATGAAGAAATCAAACAATTTAAAATGAAGTGGACTTGTAAAACCTGCACTGAAATTGACTTTAATAATGGCAATGAGGAAGATGAAAGGGAAGTACGTAAAGAATTAACTCAAGAACTGGAAAATCAACAAGCAATAATTGAAACACTATCAGATGATCTATTTAAAGCAAATGAAGAAATTACAAATCTTAAATGTCACACCCATCAACTAGAAACCCTAGTTCTCAAAAAGGAAGAAACTATAGAACTTTTAGAAAGGAAAATCAGTGAACTTAATAATAAGAATAAGTCTGAGATTAATAAAGTGCATTTAGGGCAACAGACAAGTCTACCTGTAATTATTACAACACCATCTGGCAGTAAAACACGCCCTAGAGCCTGGAGCTCAGAAAAACATTCTTCCAATAATTCTTCTACAGTTCTAAAAAATAAAAAACCAAAGAACCAGAACAAAGTCTATGAACAAAATGATAGCAACATATTCATATCAAAAAACCGTTACGACGTACTGAGTACCGAAATTGATGGCAAAACATACCTGGAAAACAAGAAAACTAAAACACTACAAGAAAAGAATAAAAATAAAAGGATTTTAATATGTGCTGACAGCCATGGTAGGGACTTGTCCTACAATTTAAATAAAATATTAAGTAACCATGAAGCAGTGAGTTTTATTAGGCCTGGAGGATGTACAAAAGAAATATTGGACATGTACAACATTGAGGAAGAAAAACTTAGCTATGAAGATACCTTAATGATTATTAGCGGGACCAACGATGTTGCTACTAATGATGCTCAAGAGACCATCACAAGTATTAGGTCAGTGTTAGAAAAAAAAACCTAATCATAAGGTTGTTTTAGTAGAACTTCCACATAGATATGACCTAGTTGATTGGTCCTGTGTGAACAAAGAGGTGACATGAACAAATGCTCAATTTAAACAACTGAGTGAGCAGCTTGACAACGTTACACTTGTCGAGTTAAGTAAAGCAGAAAGGTCCCTGCATACACGTCATGGTATGCACTTTAATAGCCGAGGCAAGAATTGGCTGGCAGAACAGATAGCCAAGGCAGTTAGAGGATGCTCAAAGCATGTTGCAGCACATACCAGCAACACCAACAACAATGATGTGTTTGGCTCAAGTGACCATCAGACTCCTGATGTCAGGCACAAACCATCGGGAAACTCCCTTCCCCTTCCCACCACCCCTCCAGACCAGCTAGAAACAGAAAACATCACTCGACTGACCTAAATGTGTTTCATTTAAATGTACAATGTATTAGAAATAAGTTAGATTTATTAGAACTATGGTTAAACAAATTTAAATGTGATGTGATGTAATTACTTTAAGTGAACACTGGTTGTCTATTGAAGAATCTGAATTTTACATTCCCATTAATTTTAATCTAGGTAGTATTTATTGTAGATGTCCTCCTTTAAGTAGAGGCGGTAGTTTGATTTTTGTTAAACAGGGTATTAGTTTTAATGTTTTAAATTTAGATAATTTTATTTGCACTTTTGTGTTTCAAGCATCGGCTGTGATATTTCCTAGTTTTAACATAGTAATAATAACTGTTTATCGTACACCTAATTCTAATGTATATACTTTTTTGTATTATTTGGAGAAATGTCTTGTGTTTTTGAATGATAAGTTTAGGAATTTAAAAGTGATATTAACAGGTGATTTTAATATAAATATAAACAACTTTTCAATTGAAACAGAACATTTTTTAAATTTGCTTCGCTCATTTGATTTATTTTGTTTAAACCAGACAGAGACTAGAGTAAAGGCATGTCTAGATAATATTATTACTAATCTTGACAAGAATATTGTAGAATGCGAGGTGGTAGAACCAAACCTTTCAGACCATGCTGGTGTCTTTGCTACTTTTCATGAACAGGGACAAGAAGACAACCAGACAAGCTCTTTGATACATGTCAGAAATATAAGCCCGCAATCAATTATGAATTTAAGAGAAATGTTATCTCAAAAAAACTGGCTACAATTAATTTCATTTCAAAACATTGAACAAGCATTTGAGCACTTTTATTATTTACTGACAACCTCTTTGGAAGAAAACTGTAAAATAAGAGAACTGAATAGTAAAAAGCATAAAAGGTCAAATAGAAAATGGTTCACACCAGAGTTAAACAATTTAGGGATCTGGTAATGATAATGTATGAACAATTCAAACAAAGTAAAGGTTTGGCCAATGAAAATGTATGTAGAAATATATTTAAAGAATATAAAAAAAAGTATAAACAAAAAGTAGATGAAGAGAAAAGGAAGTTTAACGAAAACTATATAAACAATTCAAGTAATAGATACAAGGCAGCTTGGAATATAATTAGGTCTGAGTCCAACAATAAAAAAAAAAATTCTGATATTAATATAAAAGCCAATGATTTTAATGAGTACTTTGTAGGCTCTGTTGCAACACTGACTCAAGGAATGTCAAGTGATGAAGCAGTTTATTATTTAAACAAATACTTAATGAATTGTAATAGAGAGATTAGACCTTTTACCTGGAAGAGAATTACCGAAGGCAATATATTAAAATGTGTTTCAACACTGAATACATCAAAGAGTGAGGATTTCTATGGATTTTTTAACAAAATAGTAAAATAAATAATCAATCTAATTATTGAACCACTCCTTCTACTTTTCAACAGAATGTTGGATGAAGGAATTTTTCCCCAAAGCTTAAAAATAACAAAAATTGTTCCAGTGTATAAAAAGGGTGAAAAATGTAACCCCTCAAGTTACCGGCCGATTTCTCTTATTCCTATTTTTAGTAAAATATTTGAATGGTGCATTAAAGAGCAACTAAATGATTATTTTTATGAAAACGAGTACATTTGCAAAGAACAATTCGGATTTATAAAAGGTCTAAACACAATCAAGGCTCTAGAAAATATTGTAGAAAAGGTATTAGAAAACTTTGAAAATAAACTGATCTCCTCTGCTACCTTGATTGACTTAACACAAGCATTCGATTGTGTTTCACATATCCTACTCATTGATAAATTGCAAAACTATGGAATTAAAAATAAAGAAATCAATTTAATAAAATCATATTTAAGTGGAAGAAAACAAATGGTAACAATAAATAATGAAAAATCAGATTTTAAAATTACAAAGAAAGGAGTTCCACAAGGATCAGTATTAGGACCTTTACTTTTTATAGTTGCTGTGAACGATTTATCATTTAACATGCCAAGTCCAACTGTATTATATGCGGATGATACAACACGTTTAAACTGTGACAAAACTTTAGATAATTTGATAACTAAACAAAATAATTCTATGGGTATGGCTCTGGAATGGTTTAGATCAAATGGATTGATGGTAAATAATAGTAAAACTGAAAAAATAATTTTCTCTCTGAATTGGGAAGTAGTTCAAAGTAGTAAGCCTGTTAAATTACTTGGCATTCATCTGGACAGCAGGTTAAGTTGGAGCTCACATATTAATAGTCTCTGTAAAAAGTTATCTAGGGTTAACTACCTGTTAAGAAAACTAAACAATTTTGTTAACTTGTCCATGTTGATTACAGCCTACTATGCCTTTTTTAATTCTCATCTTCTGTATGGAATTACACTTTGGGGTAATAGCAGTCATGCAGATAGAATTTTTATTTGTCAAAAGAAAGCTATAAGGACAATTAAATCTATACCAGAAAGAGAGTCATGTTTGCCCATTTTTAAAGAACTTCAAATAATCACATTTCCTAGTATGTATATTTATTCTTGTTTAGTTAGTGTTAAGGAAAATTTGTACCATTTTAAATTTAGGCAAGATATTCATACCCTCAATACAAGGAATAACTACTTACTTAATCAAGTTTCAGTAAGGTTAGAAAAATCAAAAAGTAGCCACATCTTCATGAAGATTAAATTATTTAATAAACTACCTCAGAGAGCTTTTAGTGTAGAAATGAATAGATTTAAGTTATTGTTAAGTAAATGGTTAAAAATGAATGCTTTTTACTCTGTTGACGAATATTTAACATGTGATATTAATACCCTGATTTTTTAATTATTTTATAATTTTTATTTACTATTTATACTTAGTTTGTATGTGTCATGTTTATTTATTAAGTTTTAGTTATGAATTTTAATTAATTATTTATTTATGCTTTTAAATATACTATTGTTTTAGGGTAAACGGTTAAATATTGCTGCTATGACTTTGTCTATTGCATGTAAATTGCTTAATGACAATAAAATATCTTGAATCTTAACCTTAACTCTGCCTCTATGTACTCGAATCTACTCTATATTTTATGACTAAAGGTAGTATCATACAAGGGCAAGACTCACAATACTAGAGGCAGAGTTAACTAAAGAATTGGACAACACAGGATGGTACCTTTTACACGTTTGACCTCTCAGGCCGGTGTAGTCTTTATCTTTGAAGTGAGCTCATACACCAAAGGCATTCAAAGCTCGGTTAAAAACATAAATTAGCTTCTGCAGTCTTCTTCTCGGTGGGGGAATTCCTTACTAGAAACTGGGAGATGGAAAATTTGGCTCTAACTAGAGAGGATTGCACGGAAAGTGTGTGAATGTTTCTATAAATGTATGTTTGTATGTCTGATTGAGGGAGTAAGTAGCACGCTTTGTCATGCTAAGTGATGCATTGCAAACAACAAATATGTTCTCACAATAATAAAGAATGTTTGAGCTATCTTCCATTTATACACTGCTGTGCAAAGTTATCGCACCAGTTTATTATTTTCAGTAACTTAAATATTATAATTACTTAGGAGGAAAAGGGTGTATTTTTACTTCAATTTAGCTTGTTTGGAATGAAAGTAAAATTTGAAAAAGGAATGTCATTTGTGAGTGAACTGAATTTTATTAATAAGAATTGTGTAAAAGTATTTACCATACAGAGTACAAATTAAATATGTTTCTTATTTATTATGCCTTAGTAATTAATTCTGTTGTGGTACATTTTCATTATCTGATATTCCTCCCTCTAGCAAGAATCACAGCTTGAAGCCTTCTACACATCCCTTGAATGAGATTTTGTATGGTTCTTGGGGGATGTTTTCCCATTCCTCCTGAAACGCTTGTTTGACCTCATGTGAAGTTTACGGTGGATGATCCCAAGCCTGATCAGTCTTTTAATAAATAGTATCTCACTGATGTTCTAAAGGATTCATATCAGAACTTCTGAGGCTAATCCGATCTGCTCACACCAGGTTCCCTTAGATAGTTGTGTAGGAGGGCGTTATCTTGCAATAGCAGAAAACTTTCAACAATAAAAGGCGCAAATGGAAGCCAATTATGTATTGTGTAACAAAACAGTTTTAATTTTCTAAATTTGATTAGTTACAATTGACTTTTGGTGATAATTATGTATGAAGTTTATGGGTAAGGTATCTAGTTCTGTTACCAGTCATTAGTTTAACTTGGACTTTCATTAACTGAAGACAAATACTAAAATAATGTGTACTCACAGTTCCAGTTCCATCAGTTGAAACCATGTGTTTTTCCAGAGTATAACTTTTGCTATCACAAAAGATTCCTCGCTGTTTTTTAATAATTTAAATAGAAGTTAATTTTCTTTTAAATATTTAAACCAATACATACGTGTAAATTGGCTGTTTTAAAATGAAGTCTGCTATTACAGGAAAGAATAAAGTGAACAGAAACTGACTCAGAATAATTTCCTGTCTGAATGTAGTAGTAGGGGTGCCTGGGATGCTAAATTTGCAGTTACAAAAGCGTCATGGGGACCTATTGGATTGTGAAGATTAGGTCCTAAAACAAAAAAGTTTATGTTAAGCTAGCCATTTTAGTAGAGAGGTGAGTGAAGGAAACATGACTTTTCCGGACATTTGCCATCGTTCAGAGGAACAATAAATCAGTAACACTACGTTTCGAGATCTGCAATCTGATCTCTTCTTCAGGTAAAGAACTAACCTAATACATAATATTACAAACTAGGTTAAAATAAACAAATCTTACCAAAGCGTTGTGGCACGCCTAAGTCAGGAATCACAACCTACATGTTGTTTGTCAATTTCACTAACTCTATAAACATGCACTTAATAAAAAACTATACAAAACACTAATCATTAAAACTGAACTACGGAATACAGGTCACAATGCATCTTCATTCGTCTACTAACCACCTACGACTAACCAAAGGGACTAGCTAATGGTAATCGTGACGGCAGACTAAAACAAAATGGCGGAAATAAAAAGGAAGGGGGACAGGAATGGGCCCTTTCGTTATTATTGGTTCATGCGAAATGAACTTCTTAAAACCATATTGTGACTCCGCATTGGTTTATTGCAAATATCTGATCCGTTTGATACTTTTGGTTTTCTCTTGAGTTCATTTTTTAGAATTGGCAACCAAAGCGGCCTAATCTCGACTGATGGTTGACTGATTGGTTGGTCTGCCAATTTAATGTATGTTGCCTCAATTAATTTCCTTTTGAAGAAATGTGGTTCCCGATGTATTATGTTGGCTTCATCCCAATTCATATGATGGTCTTCGGACCAACAATGGTGTGCAATTTTTGACTTTTCTGTTAGACCCTTTCTCGTGTTTTCTTTGTGCTCTTTTATCCTTACGTTTAGTGGTCTTTTTGTCTCGCCCATGTATTCCCTATTGCAACTACATTTTATACTGTAAACACAGTTTTTGGAATCCTGTGTGCCATTTTTTGGTTTTGTTTTTACGAGGCTTTGTCTAAGAGTGTTGTGTGTTTTAAACGCGGTTCTAATGTTGTACTTTCTACCTACTGTTCTAATTTTCTCCGATAATCCCGGCACATAAGGGATTGACATAAACGCAAATTTATCACAATTCTGTTTTTCTGACTCAGGAATGATTCTTCTGGTTCTTTTGCACTTATTTATTAGGCCTACTAATTGAGGGTATCCATTGCTTCTGAGATCCGATTCAACTTTCTTTAATTCTTCTTTTAATCCATCTTTATCTGAGCACAAGCTCTTTGCTCTATCAAACAACGAGTAGGCTACTCCTTCTTTGACAGATTTTTGATGGTTGGATTGATAATTTAAATATTTTCCTGTGTGTGTTATCTTTCGAAAAACAGTTGTCTTAAGGACATCCCTATCTCTTAATACATACACATCCAAAAAGGGAAGCTTGTTTTGGACTTCCATTTCCATTGTGAGGCGGATGGAAGGAGAAATACTATTAATGTGATTCAAAAAATTATTTAATTCAATGTCTCCATGAGAAAAAATAACAAAGGTATCATCCACATACCTCCACCAAATCTTCGGTTTGAACTGAGCTGAAGCCAAAGCTTTTCGCTCAAATTCCTCCATAAAGATATTGGCGAAAATAGGAGACAGTGGAGAACCCATTGCCATCCCCTCATCTTGACGGTAAATTTTACCCTCTAACTCAAAATAATTGCATTGAGTGCATAGTTCTAACAGTTCCATAATTACTGGCACGGGAAGTTTATTTCTATCCTTTAATGTTTGGTCTTCTTTGAGACGTGATTTAATAATTCCGAGAGTTTCTGGAACTGGTACATTTGTAAATAGACTTTCGACATCAAAACTTACCAGTTTGTCAGTTTCAGTCAACTTTAGGGATTTTGACTACAAAATCCCTGGAATTTTTGATGAAAGAGTCAGTTTTTCCTACCAATGGCGTTAAGATGTCCAAGAGGACTTTAGACAATTCCCTGCAAGGTGAATCACGAAAACTAATGATGGGCCGGAGAGGGATGGTAGGTTTGTGGATTTTGGGAAGGCCATACAGTGGTGAGGAGTTAATTTAGATCTAAATTTATCTGAAAAAAATTCTTTATGTTTTCTTAAGGTGTTTGCTACTTTGCGTTCAAATGAATCAGTCGGGTCTTTATTTAAAACTGTATATTTGCCAGTATTTAAAGTTTCCGCAATCTTTTCTTTATACGCTTTATGTCCGGAAAAATCCTGTTTCCTTCACAATCCTTCCATCGTCAAAAATAACCTTCAAACAAAGAAGAGAGGTGAGCATGTACAAATTCTCAAAAATGTAAGAGAAAATAGTCACATGGAAATATTTGAGTGTGTCATACATTCATGATGTATACACCCTATGTATTTCTGATAACCGAGAGATATTAATCTGACAAGTAGTGAGCGGAACGTTGCCGTAAAAAAAGTTATTTGAGCGTGTCAAATATTCAGAGGGAATGTTAAGTGAACTCAAAAAGTGTCCTAATCAAATGTCTGATGATATGGACACGACCAAAAGTCATGACAGATTTCTGAAAATGTATAAAATGCGACCTTGAAATATTCAAGTCCATCAGACTTTTATACAGACGATTCAACTTGATGAACTGGTTGTCCTAAATGATAATCTGACAATTATATGGAGGAACATTGTTAATCTGACAATTACAATTAAAAAAATACTAAATGTAATAAAACAATGTACATATATACATGTGTACAATTCTATCATTTATTGATATAACACTATAAATTTTTTCCAAAATGTTCACCCTTTTTTCTTAATAACTTCGTTCATTTCCATTTTACAACAAAAGTTATGGGAGTTAAGTAATAAAAAATTGTATTAGTACCAAAAAATGGTAACCTCATAAACTTGGAACTAAGCTTTTATTAATCCCCCCCATTGAGTTTTCAAAAATAAAATTGTGTCCTCTAAAAAATGCACACCCAAATGTGACTTTTTAATGGACTATTTGTTAATCAATTACATTAAAACTTACTCGCCTACTGTTGTACCAGAAGTCTGCATTGTGGAAGTGCTAGAAATAGATAATTCTGGACTCTTTAGCAAGTTCTGGCGCATCATCACATTTCTGTGCACTTTTCAGTGTAATTTTATTTTGCCATTGAAAATCAGACGGTATTTGTATAGCTGTAAAAAGTTTGTAACACTGGGTATGATAGCCATTGTTTCAGGATGTTTCAATAGAAATTTTGACCGTAGCATGAGCATTGATAGATTTTTTTGAACGGGTTTCACTTTACGATTCCTCAGTTCATTCTGCCATTGTTGTGCAACAGGATGAAAACGCCCCCTTCTCGACGTTACTTGTTGTAACTACTTACTTACTTACTTCTTCTCCAAAAGGTACCTATCTTATTAAGCTTTGTATAAATCTAACTGACATTCTGGTGTACTCAAAAACCGGAGCTACACCTCTTAACAAACCGTCAAACATTATATTATTCTACAAACCGAACTCTGAAGCCTGTTTATAACACTGTACATTTTAAGCCTGTGCTATCTATCTAACACACGTCTTTCCAAAACACTATTTTCACTAAAGAATAAGAGTCGGACAACTTCGTCAGGAGACCTCACTTCGGCGACTGAATAATACTTAAGTACAAAAAAACCAGTTTGTATCGCGGTTACTAATACTCTGCCGCGTTACTGCTTAAAGGGTTCCACTTGTTAAGTGCCGAAGTCAAAAACGGTCGGTCGGCCATTTTTAATTGTCCAATGCATTGTTACGTTTTTTTTGGAGGGGAGGGGCGCAGGCTTGCCATGGCATAGGAATAGAACTAACGAAGATAAACTCGGAGGTAACCTTAGATCAACTATGTCTTGATTTTAGAAGTTCCTGGAGATGGAAAAATTATTTTTGACATTTTCCCGGTTCTCAGAAAAATTCCCGGCTTATTCCCGGTTTCCTGGTCAGTTGGTCACCGTTGTCAAAATTTTATTGTTTAGGTGTAATTATATTAATTAATTGCATATTATATTTTAATTTGTAAAATATATCCACTAAGTATTTTAAATTGTTGCTTATATTAATATTTATACATTAATGTCTACGATTGAAAACTAGCAAAACCATATTGTTCTTTGAGTACTTTGGGATTATACTGACTACACCAGTATGAAGAACACAAAAATATAAATTTATAGAAACAAACATGACAGAACGATAAAACAACTCTTTACTTACAAAATTACAAACTTACAATGATTATCAATTGTTAATGGGGTCAGATTCCCCCATTAGCGTTATATGCCCCCAACGCTTAAACTTTTTTCAATGAACTTAGAACGTTATAAAACGATGTAGTTGAGAACAGAACTAACATTCCATCAATCAACAAGCATTTCCAGGTATTGTGATCGGTATTGTTGTTGCTGTTATCTTATATTTCTCGAGAATCCCGATTACGGCAGGCCGCACGGCATCACATGATTATTTAAGTTTTTTTGCACGGTACATAATTGCCTTTCCATTACAATTCAATTTATATTTCTGATCAGCCCCTCTAGAATTTGATATTTTAATGATAGGTACTATCTCGAGGGATGTTTTTATTTCGTTGACATTAGCGCGGGGCAGCGCCGGAGTGTGATCAAGAATAAAAATAAGTTTTGTGTGTTTTGTTCAATAAAGAGTTTAGTTTTTGTTTAGTAATGTTTGTTTTTGTTGAATTTTTGTGCTTGGAGAAATGTAGGGGTAAAACACGGAAGTACAAAAAAGCGACGCACCAGCTGAACAGGCAGCGAGACTGCAATCTCGTTATCTACTAGACCGCTCGACTTTAACCTCTGTCTGAGGATGTGGAGGGGTTTGAGATAAGACAATTCCTGTTTTATATTGACGAAATATTGTTCTACGCTAATCTAGTAATCAGTATAAGCAAAATGTCAAATAACGATTCATGTCTGGGTGTGGTCGGTATAATCCCAAAGTACCGTTCTTTGAAATATCTATTAAGTCATTTGGTCGGAGATCTTGCTTCCAGACCTCTGGATGGTCATGAAAATCGATGATTAGAATAATTCAATATTTCATCATCCAATTGTGTTGGTGGCCGCTTATTATACTGCAGGTGAGAACTGTGTCTTGAATGTGTTTATCAAAATGAGCTTGTACATTTTGAGATACGGGACCATACATAGGTTTTTTTTTTTGTATGTTGACCATTAGGATAAATAGGCCCAAATAGCTGCTTTGAATGGTGATTATAAAAATACAAAGTAAACTTTCATTATCTAAAATCTGTACTGGAATTCCAGATAATTATGCTCTAGAGTTTGTTTTGTATTTGTCTTCAAATTATAAAATTAATGTAGTTTTTTTCATAGGATTGGTTAAAGAACTAAGTTACAAGTGGTTCAGGAACTAGGTTACAAGTTTGTTCACGAACCAGGTCAGGTTTTGTATCTTAGGATTTTTTCTTTCTATGGATTGAATAAATGGACAGTTTCACACTGCTAGATATTATCATCAACCTGTTTATCTAATAGCTCCTTTTTTCCTGGGTTTTAGCACTCATTTTCTGTTTTGGTATCAATTTACATTAACGTGACCAGGGAAAGGTATGTTCATTTTTTTTCCTGAAAACAATGTTGAAGAAAAAACTCGTCGGCAACAAAAATCAAAGGAGCTAAGATTTTTTTAAATCCTCTGAAAACTCCGTTTTTGACAGTTTCCTATAACTCCGCGTCTGCTCAAAGTCAGTATAGCCAGATTTTAAAAACCGATTATCATAACAACAACGAGAATTTATCGTACTTTCATATAAAATAATTGTACCAAACACATTTAACACGTCATCACACGCACCCGCGGCAAATTGCCGCGCTTGTATAAAATATGTTGTATTCTCCTTGTTTGTGAACGTCGGAGGGTGGTGGCTCGAATTATCCCCACCACTACCGGACGCGGACCTGTTTTTGTCAGTCGCGCGCGTCGCTTGGGTGTGGATTTCGTGTGGACTCAAAGACCTACTACACTTAAAAAAACTTCCAATTTGGAGGTTTACATTAGAAATCAAAGGAGAGGCCCCTATCTTGTGAGTACATCTACTAGAGATGTAGTAAATAGATTGGTATCTCACATAGAAAATACTGGGCGGGACATAACTTGTGATAATTTCTTCACATCGCTACCTCTAGCTCAAGATCTCTTGGATAAAAAACTGACGTTAGTTGGCACAATCCGCAAGAACAAAAGGGAAATCCCATTGGAGCTCGTGGAGGAGGTTAGGGGAAACAAAAGGCCAGTAAATAGCTCAATGTTTGCTTTTACTTTGAATGAAACGTTGGTCTCATACAAGGCCAGGGAAAATAAGTTTGTGTTATTACTATCTACATTACATGAAGACGATGAAATTGACGAAAGTACTGGTGATGCATCAAAACCATCAATAATCAGCTTCTACAATAAAAACAAATGTGGGGTTGACGTCAGTGACGGAATGCAAAAGGAGTATTCCGTAGCAAGAATCTCAAACAGATGGCCACTCACCATGTTCTTCTTTGAGCTAAATGTTGGTGGAATTAACGTCTTTGTCATTTGGAAGGCAAACAACATGGAACTGAATGAAAACCGTATGTATTCAAGAAAACACTTCTTGGAATCACTTGGTGGTCAGCTGGTTTACGAACATGCCCAGAGAAGAGCTGCTGAAACTACCCGATTGCGAAACCTATCAAGGACCGATTGACTCAAATATTTCACTTTCCACAAGAAAGGAGAGAACCACAAGCAGCATCCGCTCAGCAAGGACATTACAGGGTTTGTGGAATTTGTCATAGACGCAAAAACCGCAAAACCACTGTCGTCTGCAACAGATGCAACACTTCGATCTGCAAGGAGCACACGCAGCCATTATGCACAACATACGCAGAGGGTAACCAACCACCTGAAGGTGTAGAGGATCCTGAAGACTAACTATTCAACCTCTAAACAAGGAGCACAAACTGGAAGATGAAGTTAGACAATACCGTGGATATTCTCGAATATGGTGACACAAATTTTATAACTAGATCTTGTTTTATTGTAGATCTAGTTTTGTTTCTTTTCCTAGACTTAAGTTTTAGACTTTAAATATTAATTACTTACTTTAATTATACTTGTTCTTATATTATATATAATGTAAAAAGTTAGCGCAAATAGGAAAACATTATGTTTTAATTTTATATTTTCTTTATAAACACTTTACTCTACATAATTACCTATTTGGTAACGTCTTCTTTATTAGATAAAACTTATTTAATATCGTAGCATATATTTTGTGTTATTGTAAATGTATTGTTATTTACCGAGTGCAATTAAACAAGTGTTGTAAAAATATGTTGTTGGATTATTTTCAACCTCAAACGATATAGTGCGGCAATTTGCTAACAGCGCGTGTTCTGGCGCTACACTGAAAACCAATGACTGCAGCAATATGCTAACATGGCGTGGTCTCATGGAATAAAATGTATGCAATATAATTTTTTAAACATTTCTGATTATATATTAAGTTTTTAAGTTTACAATCTTATCTGTTTAGTAACAAACATTACAAATATTAATAAACAATCACTTTCAATTTATATACATGACTGGTTAAGGAATCTAAGGTTTTAACTACCGTGAGCAAATAGCCATCATGGCGTGTTCTCACAGTAGAAAAGGGGTGCGTGTGACGACGTGTTAATGAAAAAGTATGTTATTTTCGTATAATAAATTATGTTATAATTAACTTTTGGTTTGTTAGGCCTATTTGTATAAATTTGTCAAAAATCTTTCATGGTACGATAATAACTACCCATCGTGTATCTTACCGGCGCATAAAATCAATGAAATTATCGTACCTTTACGATAATTATCGTA
This sequence comes from Homalodisca vitripennis, assembly GCF_021130785.1. Classification (NCBI taxonomy): domain Eukaryota; kingdom Metazoa; phylum Arthropoda; class Insecta; order Hemiptera; family Cicadellidae; genus Homalodisca; species Homalodisca vitripennis. The sequence goes on along the minus strand of NC_060213.1, from coordinate 144,943,584 downwards.
CCTCTGGCAACACTATCCATTAAGGTAAGTGATAAGTTGCTGAAATACGTTAATCCTGTCAACGATGCCTGCCCGCTGCGCACTGCTTGCTCTTTTAGAAAAAAAATTAACTCGAGCTTGCAAAAGTCGAATCCCAGAACATGTGATGCCCCTGCTCCTTAACGCAATAATGTCCGAAAGGCATCAATATAATACAATAATATACTTTCCCCCCAGTTCATATGCATCTGTGATAATAATACTTGGCTATAAATGCCCAACCCATGAATAAAAGTCCATTTTCCATGGTCATGCTAATGTAAATAAATACCTCTGTTTTTCATTACATAAAAGAAAGTATAAAAAAATTACCAAAATAGTTTTACTAAAATGGCATGTCAGTTAGAGGATTAAGTTAAGATCACAAAAACTAATTAGTTAAAACAGAACATATTGATTATAACCTGCTATTGTAAAATATTAAGTTATATACTAGACTATGCTAGGTTGAGTAATATAGATAAAAAATACAAGAAATTAAGTTGGTTTAAAAGCTCAAAGATACATTATCACAAAAAGGAATTAGAACTTTACAGAATGCTTCTTATCAACAACTTGCTAAATATATTACAATGAATAGAAAACATAACAATAACATTCAAAATAAAGGATTGAAAACTACTGTGTAAAGAACATAATTATAATCTGCATATTGGCGCTGCTGTCATAAAATAATAACACCATATCTTACTTGGAATATAGAAGCTGGAATTCACAGACACTAACACCACCTGTGTTACAAGCAATCAAAATACTCGTACTCAGTACTCATTCGTCAACAAAGAAGGAAGGAGGGAATCAGCTCACAGCGCAGTTTATTCAAGCTTCCGATAAACTACGCCACATTGCCACAACTTGCAAAACATATTGCCAACATGGTTTACTCCATAACACAAAATATTTATATGAATACAAATGTCATCAAATCATTGTATTACGTTCTTTACAACTCCTATCATATTATAACTTTAGCTTAATGTGAGTTAATTCATTGCAGGGTATGGTAAGAAAAGCGGACTCGATTATTTATATCCATATTGACACACGATTTTACTTAATAATTATACCTTTCGATATAACTAACCGATAATGATTTTTTAACAATACTAATAATATTTGTATTACACACACACAACACACACACACACGCACGCACGCACGCACGCACGCACACGCACACGCACGCGCACACGCACACGCACATATTATAAATTTTACTTTAAAATATTCCAGTATGCTTCGATTATACTAAATTTATTTGGTGAGTTTCTTGAGTGAATGGATACTCGTATGAAATTGAAAATATGTATGAACCCATTTGTCTGTTATAATACGGACGAGAGGAAGATAAACCCCTTTCTTCTGACTGACATAGACATGACGTTTTATAATACAGAACCAACACTTTAGTTCACAATCCTAATACTGCGCTCATGGTAGAAACTGCCAACATTTGCAGGTGGAAATGACAGCTGAGGTGTGGGAGAAAGCTTTTACTGGATCACATTTTAATTTAAAGTTTGACAATAGAGGACTTAACTGAAACAATTGATGAAGTCGGTAGCTTTGTTTGGATTAATTCTATGCTGCTTGAACTCCACGACGACTATTTTCACACAATTATTATGCGAGCATGAGATAGTAATTTACGAGTAAAAATTATTTGAAGCTCAAAATTTGGTGTTCTCAACACTAATGTGCCTTTATAAGTGCATATACTCATTTGATTCTTTATAAATTAAAACGGGATAAATTCTAGGATCGAAATTCCACACACACACACACACACGCACACGCACACGCACACGCACACGCACACGCACACGCACACGCACACGCACACGCACACGCACGCGCGCGCGCACACACAACACACACACACACCACACACACGCACTGAACTGTGAACTGTGAACACAGGTGCACAAACACAAAAACACACACATGCATATTTCGTATTTCCTGTTATAAATGTTTTTATGTTGTTATTTCATTATTGTTTTTATGAGTTTTTCTTATTTCCAGTTCTAATCGTTTGTTTTAACTCGTAAAAGCTCATTTATTTATTATTTCCAACAGTAAACCATTATAATTATTCAACATATTTGACACAATAAGATGATATAGCTGACAATACATGACATAGAAACAACTGACCAGATAGGACTGCAATAATATACTTAGACTAAACTATAAATATAGATTACAATATTAACAAGTGATACCCACCATAATAAAGCAAATCAGTTGTAACATAAATAGAATAATAACGCTCACACTAAGCATACACGTTCAAATTTATGACAATTTCAAACATTTTCCTCACGCTTAAAAAATAAATAAAAAAAGACCTGGACATAAATTAAATAACTAACAAAGTAACATAGAATAAACTATTTGTAGCAGCGTAAATATATTCTGCCGGTCCCCGTCATCTCCCCCCCACGTGCCAAAACGGTCCCTCAAATAGGCGTATGGCAGGGCCCAGCATTACCCCCGAAGGTTCGGTCACCGATAACATTGTCCGTAAAACCCGGTACGGGCCTATTCTGGAGTTAAGCCTGCTTAAAGGTTTCATCATTAGTAAGCGATATTTATTACGTATACAAAAATCATGCTTATACTTTTTTAATTAAAGCGGACTAAAATTTAATAATAATTCTCTATGTAATTTATTTTAAAAAATCTGTTATAACATAAAATAATAATAATAAAATTAATATTTTTCTTTGTGCTACTGTTTTAGTTCATTTTACTTTTAAAACAAATTTATAACCTAGAACAAATCTTAACACTTATTTTACAATATATGAATCGTTTATTTATGAAAGGCCTCTTGTCATATTTTTTGTGAATTCGATTTTATCAGAAAAATGGGTAGCATACATGTCTACACATCGTTTGTTTATGAAAGGGCTCTTGTCCTATGCATACTGCTAAAAATATCCCAATTTGAATTCCCTGTTTATTTATGAAAGGTCTCATGTCATTGACAAGAGGCTTTTTCATAAATAAAACAAGGTTGGCAACAGTGCTGGACCAGCTGACTGTTCAGTTATTTTACTGCTTAGTCACACTCAAGCTGCTCTTTTGTAGTGTTTTTTTTTTAACAATTTGAGTAGGTTAAAACAGTAATATTGTACTCACATAAACTGATTTCCTTATTATATTTTTGTAAATTGTGTTACTTATAAAATGTCATATAATGAATCTTTAGATGATGTTTAAAGTAACAAAACGAAAGAGAGCAGTAGCGTAGCCAGAAATTTCGTTCGGGGGGGTCCGAAACCGGGGGATTCCGGGGGAAGTTTTGTGTGTTATTTGCCAATGAATTCACTGGTAAAAGGTAAATACAAATATTATGGGCTTTAGTAACTACGCCTTATAGAAAGTGTAAAGATGTAATAGGGCAAATTCAACTCTCACAGCAACTCTAGTACCACAAAAATTTTTCGTGTATAGCTACAGAAACTTTACAAAGTTCGATTCTGGCCGAGTATAAGGCACCAAAGTGATGTTGGATTCACTGGATAAGAAAGAAAAAAGAAACAAAAACAGAGCTTCACTCAAGCGTATAATTGATACAACTATATTCTGTGGAAAAAATGAAATATCCCTCGGGGACATTGGGCCACTGACGGCCCGAAACCCTTTAGAAAAGGAGGGCAATTTTCGAGCGTTGCTCGGGTACAGATCAAACTAACGGTCGGAAAATGCACCGGAAAAAACTCTACTGATTAGAAGTTCAACTACTTCGGACTTCAGTTAATGAGGTAAACGTGGTATTTTTGATTGAGTTAGGACGACGATTTTTTTTGTTATCAAATAAACTGTACTCGACTACCTATATAATTATCGACGAAAAAATCATTTCAGGTCGGAAAAATACCGAAGAAAAGCTCTACAGATTCAAGTTTTGACGATTTTGGATTTCACCGGTGGAGTGTTGAGGTAAGAGTGGTATTTATAATTTTTGTTAGGACATTGATTTTAGATATTAATTCAACGCTGAGTAATACGTATATAATTATCGAGAAAAAAAAAACAAAAATAATCACTTCCGATCGGAATATACCAAGGAAAATGAAATAATATCTCAGTCAGTGAAATCCAAAGTAGTCGGAACTTCTTACCAGTAGAGCGTTTAAAGTGTATTTTCCAACCGAAAGTGATTTTTTATATTTTTTCGATAATTATACACACGTCTACAGTTTAATGACACCAAAACCAACGTCGTGACAATTCTAAGCAGCCATTTTACGTCCCCAAGACGAATTTGAACGAAGTGGTCGCTAATTTAAACTGTCCAAGTCCAAGTCGGGTCGCTAGGATGGCCTCTGGGCGCTCCTCCTGGTCTGTGTGCAGTATCTGAGCAGTTGAGCTCAAAGACTTGCCTGTCAACTGGAATAATTTGCTCCTGCAGCAGTCTAGCAGCTGGTCGGTGTGCCACTGAGGACCACTGCTTCATTGAAGAGCCGGGTGAAGGCGGTCAGCTGCGCAGCTATTTCAAGACGGCTTGTAGGCTGCGCTGGGCGGGGGCGGCTGCTTCTGCTGCTGCATCACCTGCTGGTGCCTCCGTTTGTTGCGGCGGAGTGGCTAGTGTAGGTGGCCACTCTAGTTTCTGCCTGGGAGTCGCCCTGGCCTCTGTGTGACCGGAAGGTCAGCCAAAGATGCTGGCGGGCGATGAAGTCGGTTGGCTGGGTTCTGGGGTTTCCTCCGGCGCTTCTTCTTCTGCGGTATGTCGTCCTCAGCTTCACTCTCCGATACGGAGTCCGCTGGTGACTCGTCCCGCGCTGGTTGCTTGGGCGGCTGGGCCGTTGATCGCCTCGCCGCTGGTTTGGTTGGCCGGGACTTGCGGCCTAACTGGACAGCTGCCGCTCTGGCCTTCTTGTAGGCTGGACACCCACGATAGTTGGCGTTGTGATCGCCGCCACAATTGCAGCAGTGACCCTTCTCCGTCGAGACTTTGGGGCAGTTCATCTTCAGATGATTTTCCCCGTAGCAGACGCAGAAAAAACCTTGGCACCGGTAGCACTGCGGCGGGCCGACCGGCTTCTTGTAGACAGTGACTGAGACCCTGACGTGGAGCAGGTGTGTCACGTTGTAGATTTGGCGTCAGGGTTCTCTCGCTCACTGTCCCTGGTCAGCGTGATCAGCCAGCTCCTGGTAGGTCCTCGGGCTGTCCGAAGTCGTGCAACCTCGTCGACGGCGAAGCCCTCGTCAGTTAACACATCGAAGAGCTCCACATCATCGGTGTCGGGCAGTCCGCTGATCACAACCTTAAGCGATCTTTCACGCCCAAGTTTGTGAGTGTAGAAGGGCAGCTTCTTGGAACATGGGTACCGCTGAATTGCCCTGAAGTCCTCCACGGTGGTCAATTTCAACCGATAGTGAACACCGCGGAACGTTGTCGTCAGGCCGTCCCGCGCCAACTCCTCCAACTTCTTGGCGTAGTCCGGAACACTGTCCAGGAATAGCAAGGGTATCCTGGGCGTAGAAACCGAAGCCGTAGGTTGGTCAGATGTCACAGTAGCAGTGGTGACGTTGTGGCCTTTAAAAAGGCCCTTTGCTGGAGCAGCGACCTTCTTAGAGCTGGCAGGTGGAGAGCTAGGCCTCTTAGCTGGCTGCCCGGGGCTTCCAAAGGCACGCTGTCCCATCTTCTTGAAGATGTCACTCATGTTGTTCCAGGAGTTGTTGACACAACGAGCGCTTGATGTCGAATGTTCCGCCGTGTTACAATTTAGGTTGCTTTACGACGTCACGTGACCGCGCTCTATAGCAATACCGTGATTAGACTACACTATCCGAAAGGCCGAGCCCAAAAGTATCGTTTGATACTTTATGATTTAAACGAAAGGACAATATATATTTTTAACAACGGTCACTTTAACCCCCACCGCACCGCACGCGCCGCGGAGCGACACTCCGCAAGTAGGTATATTTGTTGTTAAAATAGTGGTCCAGAATGGGTTGAGCCTTGAGCCCGCGTGTAGCTTCCCCCTCCATCTGTAGAAAGGCGTGGCCGCGGTTGTTGGGGCGTGTACGTTCAGTCGCGACTGAGCAGTAACATTGAGAACATCCCCGCGGAGTGACGCTCCGCATGCGTTCTTTTCATTATCTGATATAACGGAGTATCGCTCGCGGCGTTCTACACTGCATTCATCATTAGAGTCATCCTCTCATCACGTTCAACCTATAACCGGAGTACTTTTAAGGCAAGTAACACGTTTTTTTCGATACATAAAATCTGTAATTTTGATTTTATAGCCTGAGTATATCTTTTATAAAAGATGTTCTCAAACCAATAAATATGTATTTTCAGAACTTTGTACCTAATTACCTTGTATTATACTTCTTATTTGGTTTCAGATGCATCAACCAGATGAAGAAGACATTCTTCGACTTCTAGGAGATGAAATTGGGGCATCGGATGATTCAGAAGAAGACAATGTTCAAGAAAGCGATCACAATTCACTGAGTGAGGAGTCAGCTGAAGGCAGTGATAATGAGCCAGTTTTAAACCAAGCTGTTCTTGAAAACGAGGAGGATAATGGCCAGGACATTCGTGGCAATGAGGGTAATAAATAATGTTATTACTAATGACCTGTATGTCGCAGACGATGGAACTGTGTGGAGAATGACACCGGATCAAAATTGGAAGGGTCAGAAGAAGACCGTGTGATCTTCTACATCTACCTGGCGTTCGTGCAGATGCGCGTAATGCTGAAAGCCCTTTGGACGCACTGAAGCTATTTTTTACCGATGAAATGTTACAGGAGATAGTGAGATATACAAACATTTATATTTCTAGCCAACGCCCTAATTTTACCAGACCCCGAGACGCAAGTGACATAACTGTTGTTGACTTGAAGGCCTGTTTAGGGCTGCTTTTCCTTGCAGGCTCCATGAAGCTATCGCATACAAGACTTGAGGACTTATGGCGTACTGATGGTACAGGCAGGCCCGTAGCTAGGCTGGGGCAACCGGGGCATTGCCCCGGGGCCCCCGTCCAGGGGGGGCCCCCAAATGAAGGTGGAAAAATTGAAAAATGAAATTAAAGTTTATGTGAAATTTATTGATTACTGTAGGGTCGTAGGGATATTTCATCGAATCATCAAAATGTCTTTATAAAAAAATATTTAAATAGCTTTTCAATATAAAATAATGGACAGATATTGTCCTCACAGAGATTTCGTAACAAAAATAGACAGACTATCAATCAGCCTGTCAGTTGTTACGCAATTAAAGAAATTGCAGTTTGCACTTTTAGTTCACCTTTACTCACCCATCCCCAACAGTAATAAACTCGTCCTGACGTCGACGTGACGTAGACGGCTCCGTCTGCCGACTGCCTCTGCCACAGCTGACAGACGACAGTGAGAGTGACTACGACTAGTGAGCTAGTGACAGACAGCCGGATAAGGTTTATGTTATGTTGATGGTAAACTAACACCAAAAACTGACGTTTTGGCGTTCGTCCGTTACTCGTTTGTTACGGTGTTAAAGTGTTATACAATTTGTATTCTTATTCTTGTATTTGTTAAAATGAAAAGAAGCTATCAAAGTGGGGCAAAGAAAAGGCAAGACAAGAAAGAAAAGAGAAGAGGATGCTTCAAAAGTGTTCTTCCACCCTATCTGCTTGGTTATGTCCTACTACTAGTACTACTACAACTAAAAGTACTAATGTCACATCTACATCTAGTACTGAAACTAGACCAATAATTGGTGAGTGGTTTGAATTTAGATACGGTATTTAGGCCTAATTAATTAGCTTGGCCAATAACTATATAATTAATATCTTAAAATGTAAACTATGTTAAAATTAACTGTGTTAAAATTTAACTAGAGTTTGGATGTTTGATTGAGTTTAGACCACTGTGTCTGACTCAGACTGCAATCTATTCTAATCTAATAAGCAATGTTTGTTTGTGAATTTATCACTAGTCATATATAGGCTACATATTACCTACTATTGTGTAGTGGTCATTTAATTTTTTATGTGATTTTTATGATTCCTTTGGTTTCTACTTCTTTCTGTGTAGGTATTTTATTTCTTTATACATGCACAGCAGCACAGCATGAATATTCTATCATAGTAGTAATTTTATATCTTTTTTGTGATAATTATGATGTAAAAAAATGCACCACACTCGCTTGCACATTCATTATTTATGAGGCCATGTATCTACTCTTTTTATATTTTTTTAATATATTTTTGTATATATTTTTATATATTTTATATATTTTATTTATATCTTTACAATGTTATTAAAATTGGCTTTAAATTATATGTTATATGTAACTTAATGTTATTTGACTTGCTATTTTTTATTGCAGCCTAAGTCCCAGGAAATGAGATTGAAGAGGAAGTTACAGCTCAAGATAACGCTGAAGAAAGTATTGATGAAGAAGTAACATGCCTAGGGCTAGGGCATCAACAAGAAAATTGTGCCAAACCTCCAACAAGTCCTACGTCAAGCAGTGAACTGATCGGCGTAAATGATCAAGTAAGTAGACATGCAAGTTCAGAATACTTATATTATATTTTTCAACATAACAACATATGCTGTTTTATCGCCCTAAACATGGAATCCCTACGATAAAATATTCCATGGTTACATGGAAGTAAACAGTATTACTTCCATGTAAACATGGAATTACAGTAAGTCCCTATTGTTATGATCATGTTTGTAAGAAAAAAATACTAAATGCATTGCAATCTACTTACAGGTGGAATGTAGCCGGACGAATAAAAATTAATGAACTTGTTTAAACACCGGAGAACCCCATTTTCCAGACCAGATCATCGATCCAGAGGTGAAAAAAAAACGAATTATTGAATTAGGACTAGGACCCTATCAACCAGTTGGCCCATTTCCATATGATGGAAAACAAGGTAGGTCCTTTTCAGACAATTATTTTACCCTGAAGTCAAAGTCTGGGCTCAAACTGAAAAGAACTTGGTTGTGCTATTCGTCCAAATTGGATTGTGTTTATTGCCAACCTTGCTGGTTGTTTCCCCAGAAAGGACCTGTAGGAGGATGGGATTCAGGATTAAGGGACTGGAAACATTTGTCTGATCGCATAAAGACACATGAGAATTCACAGCACCATGCTGATTCCTGCTTGGTTTATGAGCAATGGCGACGTCATGGCTCAATAGACGATGCACTAGAAAAAGGTTTGAAGGAGGAGCGAATTTTTGGAGGAAAGTTTTTGAAGAGGGTCTTAGATATCTCCCTTATGTTGGCAACATGCAACCTTCCTTTTCATGGAGACAGTTGGCATATCACTGATAGAAAAAATAAAGGTAATTTTCTATCATTGATTGAATTTGCTGTCAAAATATGACACTATCCTAGAAGATCTAATTACAAGGCCAAGTGGTACTGTTAATTATCTCAGTCCAACAATTCAGAATGAAATTATTTCTCTGATGGCTAGTGAAGTGCTTAGTGGAATTAAAGAAGAGCTTTTGAGTGCGCCTTTTTTCTCCATAATTTACGACACAACACAAGATGTAAGTAAAGTAGATCAGCTAAAGCGAAGTTTTTCGCTATGTAAAGATTGACCATGACCAACTCGGAAAACCTTGTGAGTTGAGAATTTGTGAAAACGTTTACATCTTTCACAGCAGTTACTGACCAAACCGCTTCGGGGCTAGAAGACGTCATCATAAAATCAATTTCAGGAAAAAGGCCTTGACATAACAAAATGCAGAGGACAAGGATACGATGGTGCATCGGTCATGAGTGGTGTGTATAATGGAGTACAAAAGAGAATCCAAGAACTTGCACCCCATGCCTATTTCATTCACTGTGCCAGCCATAATTTGAATCTGGTTCTTAAAGATGCCGTTGAATGCAATCGAGAAATAGCACAATTTTTTGAGACGGTGCAAAATATTTACAGTTTTTTTTTGGCCACAGCATTGTTCGGTGGCAAGAACTAAAAGTCGTTTCTGGTTGTACAGAGAATCCGAAGGCTCCTGTTCCTAAAGACAAGGTAACATTAAAGACTTTAAAACCCTACACGTTGGGCAGGGAGATATGAAGCTGTGTACGCTTTAAAGGAAAGGTTCGGTGATGTAATGAAAGCCTTAAATAAAATAATTTTGACAAGCAAAAAGCCAAAGGAAAGGAAATGAAGCTGAGGGGCTCAAAAAAAAGGTTAGAATCTTTTAGTTTTTGTTTTGCTCTTGACTGTCTCAGTGCAAAATATTAGGGGAAATAAACATTGCCTCAAAATCCTTGCAAACGGAATCTATTGATTTAATGACAGCGTACGATCTCCTAGGCAATGCTTTATTGAAAGTAAACCGAACTTCGTTGGTCCTTTGAAGAAGTCTGTAGTGAAGCAGAAGAAGTATGTTCAAAATGGGGGATTACGATTACCCATGAATTTATTGGCCAACGTGCAAGAAAGGTAAAAAAGCACTTTGATGAACTTTGTGAAGACCAAAGACTGACAGATCTAAAAGCAATTTCAGAGTGACAATATTCTTCCCAATGGTTGATACTATAGTGTCACAAATTGACAACCGTTTTTAAAGGCATGAAGCAAGTGATTGATGCCTATAAAATTGTTCACCCTTCTTTCCTGGCCTCATGTTCAGATGAAGAACTGCGTTGTGAAGCTGATAATTTTGTAAGCAGATTTTCAGATGATGTAACGCCATTGTTCAAAGCTCAGATTTTATCAGTAAGGAATGCTTTTTCAATCCAAATTAAAGGATTTCAAAGAAGTAAAAGAAGTTGCAAATCTCCTACTCATTGAAAACAGTTCCTAGCATCAACCTACCCGGATGTACTAACAGCATGCTTTATGTACCTCACAGTCCCTGTGACAGTAGCCAAAGCAGAGAGATCATTCTCAAAATTAAAACTCATCAAAAACTACCTGCGAAGCTCCATGTCCCAACAAACGTCTCACTGATTTGGCTCTTTTGTCTATTGAAAATGACAGAGCCCGAAAAATAGATTTTGACCGAATTATTGATGTTTTTTGCTAGTGTCAAAGTCAAGAAAGAAAGTCTTTTTAGTAAGTTCAGTTGCATTCTCACTATCAAACTAGTTGGGCAATTTTAAACTTGAGAATGAGTGGGTATTACCACCATTGATCATATATAATTAATGGTATTACCAGTATTACCATAAACACCATAAATAAATATACAAATTTATTGTGTATTCAAAGGTATTACATAATTAATGATATTACTTGTATGTTTATCTACTAAACTACATTGCTTGGATGTAGGCCCTAAGAAGAGACTAAAAAGTTTTAAGACATCAGCAATTATGTCTTTATTTATTTATTATCTATTGTGAATAAAATTTGAAAAAAATAATTATGTTTTTCATTTTCCTTTCAGCACTATAAATAGAATACCAATCACAATGGTAAGCTGAAAAAAATAATGGCTCTAAAAACCAAACTAATGGCACCAGGGCCAGGAGTCATACAAATTTGCATATAAAATCATTACCAGTTTATGACTTACCGTAGAAATTTGTAAACATAGTTTAAGCAAACAATTAAGTATTATAGATTTAATAAGAAAAAAAAAGGTAATAATAATAATAATAGGATAATAATAAAAAAAATGCACATAAATTCTAAGCCTAAAAGATCCAATTACTGTATGCTTATATCTATTAATTAAAAAAAGTGCGAAATATATAAACAAAGGGGGGCCCCGAATTGGACTTTCTGCCCCGGGGCCTCCAAGGGCCTAGCTACGGGCCTGGTAGCAGAGCGTGTTTTCTTGGCCTGCACCGACTACGCTCCTGTTTCCTGCAGGCCTGTTTGAATCACTCTCAACGCAGGTTCGCCGCCTAACAAAAGATTGAGTCCACTGTAGACTATTGTTTAGCATTCACTGCCATCAAGTCAGGTCTAGACCAGATTCCAAGCGCGTTGTGCCTGCCGCTGGATTACAATATAAATTTACTTTTTTATTCCCTATCCATTTACAATTCTAAAATAAAATTTTATTTATTAAATTTTTATTTTTATTTAAAGTATACCATGTAATTGGTTTTGTAGACAAGAGTAAATGATATGACTCTCCTTTTTTCTCCTACTCCATGCTTTATTTTTTAATATGTCTTAAAATTTCGGGGGGGGGGGGTCCGGACCCCCTGGACCCCCCCCCCCTTTGCTACGCCACTGAAAGAGAGGTGTTCGTAAGCCTGAAAACTACAAGATTAATCAGATCAAAAAGGCTATGATTCAGGGTGATGAATACATCAATTACAAAGGAAATGTAGAAGCACGCAGACGAGTATAGTTTTTTACTATAAAATATTTAAAGAACACTTTAACTATAGATTCAGAAGGCCCCAAATTGACATATGCTGTTAATGTGAGCAGCTCAGTGTTAGAATTAAAACCCCCAGCTTAATGATACAGCAAAACGAGTTGCTGTTGCACAGTTGATGGTGCACAAGAGGCGAAGGAACAAATTTTATGCCTCACTTCGTGACACTGAAGAATACTGTGCAGCACATGAGAATGCCATGCTTTTATGTTTTGACTACATGGCAAACATATCGTTGCCCACGATTTCAGTGCAGGAAGTATATTACATCAGGCAATTGTCTGTCTATCCCTTTGGTATTCATAACAACACTAGTAACACTGCAGCGTTTTACCTATACCACCAAGGTACTGCTGGAACAGGGAGCAATGAAGTTTGCTCCTTCATAATGAAATACATAAAAGATAATGTGCCTGCAAGTGTCAACGAATTGTACCTTTACAGTGACAACTGTACAGGGCAAAACAAAAATCACACAATGCTAAGAGTTTTGTTATCCCTTACTGACAGTGGCAGGTTTAAAAAAGTAGTTTTTAGACTACCAATAAGGGGTCATTCCTACTTACCCTGTGATAGGGTTTTTGGTCTTGTAAAAGGAAATTTAAGGAAACATGACAGATATTACACATTAAAAGAAGTTGCAGCAATTGCATTACTAGCAACTACACAGGGCAAATTCACTGTGGATTTGATAAAATCTGATGATGTTTCTGATTTTCAAAGCTGGTGACCTAAATTTTATAAAAAATCCACAGTCTCTGAAGAAAGCAAGCATGAAAAAAAGGAAAAAGAGAATATTTTACAATATTGTCCTACCATGAATTCATATGTCACTATTCCAAGAAAGGAGAAATCACAGTATCAGATTTTATTGGTGGAATCAATACCAAAACATTCAAACTAGCTGATCGTAATACCGATGTCAACATCTCTCCACCAACAAAAAAGCATATGAAGCCAAAGTTCCAATTCAAACAAATAAAATGAATGATATAAGGAAACTTGTGCAGTACGTTCCTCAAAAATACGTAGGGATTTATAATGAACTATTTCAATGGCCTACGGAAGAAAAAAAGTAGCTGAGCTCTTTTGTTTTTGCTTATTTCTGTTTATTTAAACTAATTGTATAGTGTAATCACATTTATCAATAAAAATGTCAATAATATACTGATAAGTAGTGATTTTCCTGGTAATAGTCCATTTTATTTGATTAAAAATCCAATTATTTATGAAAGGCCTCTTGTCAGGCATTTTTTTTTAAAGATATAAAATACAAAACAATAGATTAAAAATGTAAAACTAATTGTGTTAATCTCGATACCAACCCCTTAAAACATAGCAAAAACAAAATAGCTTCAATATATAATATTAGTGAAAATAAAACGTTTTTTTTTATTTCCCGAAAGTTTACTTTTTGTGACAAGAGGTCTTTCATAAATAAGCGATTCATATATACAACATTTTGAAATGATTGCTGTAAGAGCAGTATGTGTTCAACGTAATTTTCAATCAATCATTTTTATCTTCACAAAACAGTAGTATACTCCTACTAAGTGAAGTCTTATGTTTTCTGGCAATTTATTAAAAGTTATAATTGCTACAAGGTTTAACGTTCTTGTAAAAATGCATTTTTTGTCTCGGGAACTGTATAGAGGTTTATAATCCCAAGCCGTAACTTATACGTATTTTTGCTCTGGGGAGGATTTATACTTCTATCATAAAACAATTTCAGAACTTTGAATAAGAAGAGATATTTTAAAGAAAAAATTAATATAATAATATATAATATTTTTTTATATGAATAATCAGAATGAGGGCGCAAACTTATAAAAATCATAAAAAAACACTAATACCTATGTTGAAGAAAAAGCACAGTCTCGATAGATAAATGTCAAGCCAACAGGTTATCCCAAATCATCGGAAAGCTTCAAAACTTGATGCCTATCAATTCATAAGAAGTATGAAAAAGACAAATGAATGTTTGTTTAACCTCAGTTCAAAGTGATACCCAAAGTACGGTAACTTTAAAACACTATAGAATTCTACTGGCCAAAATTGAAAATTAAAAAAGTAAAATTTATAAAGCACAAATAGGCTATACAACATATTTATTGTAATGATGATCTTGATTACATAAATGCTGCATGTTAATCTTTTTGCTCTTTGGATAACGAATAGAGAGATGCATTCTACGTTCTGGAGAAGTAAATGCTTGCTTTAACATTTAAGAAAGGGCTGTTTTAATTTTTTTATAACATTTGTACTTTTCCTTTGAACGTATTATGCTTCTCTAACTGATAGATCCAGATACATTTTGTAATACTGTATTTAGAAAAAGTAGTTACAACAATATTTACACAGTAACTTGTTTATGAGTCGTCTTTGTGTGTGTAGCGGAATGAAGTTATTGATGCCATGTACTGTTTGCATATTTAATAACTTTTTGTGGTATGTTTCTGAACGCTCTCCGCGCAGAGTAAATAGAAGATCTTCTGAAAGTCATATACAGTATATATTCACTTCGGATGTATAAGTGCAGAAATTCTCAATTATAAACATTAATTAGACTTCTCGGTGCATAATTTCCTTTATTATTGCGACATTTTCCGTTTCCCAAAATGTATGATACAGCAAACAAACAAAAGTAACATAAGTAAATAGAAATTTACATAAATAAACAGAAACTTTTGAACATGTGATTAACAGCTAAGAGAAATATCATGAACAGAAATAGAAAAAAATAATACATAATAATATCAATTCACATTTTATTCAGGCCAAAGGGTACTTAGTTTTTTAATTTTAACTCATGTGCTTGTTCTAAATTTTCTAAGTAAATTTTGTTTCCATCTTCGGGTACTTTGCAATGACCTTTCAGTGAATAACATTCTTCAAAATTTTGCGTGTCGAGAAACCAATTATTCATCCTATTTTTAGACGAGCAATGATGATTATTAATTCTTACGTGCAATGGGTTTGTTGTCAATCCAACATAATCCATTGCACAGTTTTTCATGTAAATTGATAAATTACATTTTTACTTTTACAATTAATTTCTCCTCTAATAGGATAAGTTTTCATTGTTTTAATACTAGTAAAAGAATTGGACGATTTTATAATTTTGCAAGTATTGCAGCGTTTGTAAAAGGGTTGCCACATATAATTTTCCTTATTTTCTGAATTTTGAGTTTCAGTAGGTGGCAATTTGGACCATACCAGAAGATTTTTTAGGTTAGTATTATAGTATAGTATAGTAAGTACCTACATCTTACAGTACAAAATGCGTAAACATGCATGGAAATATATTAATTTTTCTATTTTCTGGGGAAGGATCCCCGGAGCTCTTATTTCCTAAACCCCTGATACCCTCATTGTGTCCCCACCCTCAAACTTAATGTCATATCCGCCCCTCACCAAGCACATTTGATCTTGCATAAGCTATTATTAAATACATTACCATTGTTATCATTTCTTCCTTATACCAAGAAACCTGGTACTTTTCTTTAACTCACTTCATTGAAGACTTGAGGGGATTCACCCGAGTTAATTAATTATCTCAATAAACTGGCTCGAACCAAGGTAAAACATCGAAGATAGTTCTAACGCCTTTTTAGTGTGCGATCATTTACAAACATCTTTTTTATATGCTATAATTACAATAAAATTATCATTGAAAGTTATTATTAGAATGATCGCACATAAGAACGATGTTGTGATTCCAATTAAAGGAGAAGTGATAAATAAGTTGTAGAGAAATCATGGTAAAATTGATAAAGCTCAGAAAATGAACGTTTTCCTGCTTTGGGTGTCTTACAAATGTAATTTGTCCAGGATCGAGAACTAACGATGACGGATGTCCCCCAATATTTGAACCTGAAAAACCTTTTTTAAATATATTTACAATCTAACTATAATTACAAAGAAATGTTGTTCATAAATCTAAAGTTCTTAGATTTTATCTTGTTGAAAGATAGAGAAGAAATATCACTCCTTTAAATATAATTGGATACTAATACAGAGCTACGGTATGGTATCTGTTTAACACAAAAGAAATAAGTAATTAGATTTTAATGGGCAAAAATATTTTATAGAATTCTCAGTGTAAAAGCCTTCATAAGAGGTTATGTTTTCAAATTGAAAGCTAATGAATAATGATATTTTACGTTCTTAGAGACCTGAGCAGACTTGGTAAAACTGTAAAGCATTCATAGTTTAATTGTACATGTAGCAGTCGCTATACCTAGAAACAACTCTTTCTTGCAAGATAAAACAAACTATAGATGAGCTGGCCTGGGTACCAAAATTGCTCACCCCGCTATTTTACACCAAAAGCAAGAGCATTTATTGTAAAAAAGAAAAAGTCCTTGCAATATTGTGGCTTGTTAATCCGCAGCACAGCACCATATCTCGTCTGTGGCCGGAGTATTATTTATCGATACCACTCTCCTTATACTGAAAGGATAATTGGATTTAGGATATTTACCATGGTTAAATGTTACAAGAAGTGTAACGTTTCGAAGATTGAGATTCATCCTCTTCTTCGGTTACCGAAAACTCTGACGTCAGTGTCAGGACCTTGTACTTTATCGATTCTCCTCCTTATCCTGTTTCATAACATCCTTTCGCAGACCAGTAACCCATGAGGCGGACAGATTAAGGTAGAAAGCTAAATTAAATTGTTATTGTGTACCGCTGAAATCATTGTACTCCCGTCACTCTGTATTGAAATTGTAAAAATCAAAGAATGCTGCCAACATTAAAACAATACCAGGGTAGAGAAAGAGGGTACCAGTAAAAAACTAATGAGGGGAAACGAATCATTAATTAAATTATTTTTCGGTAGCATATTAATCAATACGCAACATATTTTGTATTTAGCTATTCCAGTAACCTTGCAATTTAGTTAAACTATGTAAAGCATTGCTCCTTTAGATTATTGTTTTGCTATTCCTACGGTATTTACACTCTAGCAGCTCCAAGATAAGGGTAAAGGCGGGTATATCAGAAGAAGCTCATACCCGTGGATGATTAATTACACCTTCTTGGTTACATAGATGGTTAAGAAGTTAGCTGTTCCTGTTAGTAGCATATTAATTAATGGTTTTGTGAACGATACTCCATAAGAAAAGAGTTTTGGAACGAAAAGTTAATAACACATTACGTGTGCAGATGAAAGTTTTATCAGTTTTACGTTGGTATGATTGTTTTAATAGAAGCCAAATTCCATTTTTTATATCGTCAATTATACCTTTCTAGGGTGAGACAGTGCCTCCAAACCTTAATTTTTGAATTAATTTAAGCTATTCATCATGGTATCTGCTATAAACGATTTGAATGAATTTGGAATCTATTAAGTAATTTTTATTAACTAAGTATAGATAGAATTATAATTTGACTGGACGTGCGTAAAACAATCCCAGTGTCACACAATCTCTTATTAAATTGGCGAATTTTATGGAAAACTTTTTTATGTACCGGTCCTATGACAAGATGTTGGCCACAACAAACTCACAGAAAATACTGGTGCTTAGCATAGTGATTTGGACAACATGTATGCTTATTAATGAAGATTTTCATATTGTACCACTAATATCTTTCATACTACTCTATATTTTTTTAATTTTTGACATTTACGATGTCAATAAAATGAGTAAATATTAATGTTTAATGTTGGGTTCAACGCTATATAGTCTTCGAATTATAAAAAAAATAAAATACACGGTGTCCCTGAATTATTTTTTAGTATTTTAGGCAATAATTCAACGACACAAGTCCAAAAATATAAAAAAATGTTTTTGTAATCAACAGAGTATGCTGGCAGAGGGCCTATTGTAATTTTTAGTATCTTGAAATATTATTATAACTATTGCATATTTTTTATGAAATTATGTTTAAAACCTACAAAAGTAAAATTCATACCTGGAAAAATTGATTGGATCGCTAATGGTGTTAGAGGTTAATACCGTACCTCTTAAAATTTTCAAAACAGAATAACTAAAAATTGGATAGCTATACAAAAAAGTAATGACCGTGTGCAGTTTTCTCTGTTGTATCTCAAATATAACAGCGATGCATGTATTTTGTATATTTAGAAGAATAGAATTAGATAGTTAAAGGAGTAGGATCTAAGATAACGGAGCTAGGTTGTGAACCATAGCCCCCTGTTTTAGAACTTTTCTGTCACTAAACAGAAAAATTCATCTCCCTTCTTTGTGGTTACTGTCAAATACAACAATGTAAAATAGCACTTAACACTTTGTCTTCATTATCTTCTGAGTGAGAATGTACTGTTTATTAATCAGTGGTGACCAAGGAATATTCTCTGAGGGGAGTTTGGAACATCGGGGGTGGGGGGTAGTTGTAGTATATAATGCTCCCTGCTCACTAGGAGCGGGTATCTGGGGACCTTCCCCGGGAAATTTTGTGAAATAGTTCTAAAATCGTTATTTTATAGTACTTTTCAACTTGTAAAAGGGAGGGAAAGATCAGGTCAAAGTGCAGCTTTTCTGAGCTCAAGTTGCAGCTAAACTTTCTTTTTTTAAGTTTATAATAACACCTCTCTACCACTAATCACCAGGAAGCTTATACATGGATAAATAAAATCTTATGTAACAAATACATTTCATATAGAGTGTATTTAACTTTAAAAATGTAATCATAACATTAACATATTTGCTGTTTAATACTTTGTTGTGGGATTCCTTGCTGTGATACAGAACAGTAAAAAGTCCCATAACGTCGAATATTGAATTGTATCATTGCAAATAATCTTTTAACAAGGAATCCCACAGGAAGGCGTATAATAGCTCACCGTGTCACAAAAGAAGGCGCCGAGTTGTTGGAATATTTGCTGTTTAATTATTCGGTTTGGGATTCCTTGCTGTGACACAGAACAGTAAAAAGTCCCATAACGTCGAATATTGAATTGTATCATTGCAAATAATCTTTTAACAAGGAATCCCACAGGAAGGCGTATAATAGCTCACCGTGTCACAAAAGAAGGCGCCGAGTTGTTGGAATATTTGGTGTTTAATTCTTCGGTTTGGGATTCCTTGCTGTGACACAGAACAGTAAAAAGTCCCTTAACGTCGAATATTAAATTGTATCACAGCAAAGAATCTTTTAACAAGGAGTCCCATAGTGAGGAATGTTTTAACACAGAGTACCACAGCAAGGCGTTGGAGGGGAAGGCCTGATTCACGTAGGGAACTTTAGTGTCGAAGAGGGAAATTCTCTCTTTGGCTCTGGGATTAAATGGCGTCACAAGTGCACGCATATTTTAAAACGTTTGGTGAAGTTAGCTTATTTAGTAGTTTGCAGAAAGGTGTCGAGGAGTGTTTTGAATTTTATCATATTTGTTTTGAACTTTACTGTCGATCGTGATAGAAATTATCAGCCTACAATTTTTCAAAGCAGGAAACATTTATTATGCTCTAATCTCTTTGAAGAATATTTTGACCGGTCTAAAGTTAGCAGTTTGAAGCTGTTTTATTTGAACTTCTTTTTGCTGCATCATACATTCTCACTGTCCTCACAAAAGTAGTCTGGTTAAAACAAAAATGTTCTGCCATTTCGTAAGCCACTCAATTATTATCTCAGATGATATCCGACAGATATCATTAAAATGGTGAGTATATTTGTACAGCCACTAGAATAAAGTTTTTTTATGTTTACTTTAATTCACAGAAAATCTACATATCAATACGTGATCCACTACATCTTCATAACCTTATTAACTAAGAACTTTAAAACCGACTGAAATAAAATATTTTAAGTGTACTTGAAAAATATTCGTGACAAAATTTGGCATCAAGTACTTTACTTAATTAATGACCGAAAAATACGAAATTGTCTAGATAAATGTACATAGCAATATATTAATACGTGAACGATTATATATCCGTAACCCACATGACCAGGATTGTATACAAAACCTAAATGGATTTGTAATTATACTTGAAATACTTTAAAACTTTATCAACAAGTACATATAATTTTTGAAGTGAACATTAATAATATCGGCTATTTGCTACAATTTGGAAGTAAGCACTTAACTCGTGATATGTAGGAACAAGAGAGGTCGCAAGGAATTAGTAAGATTCATACACATCATTTCACATGAAGAAAATGAAGAGTGTTTTATGACACCCTGGAAGCCAGATAGAAAGAGTACGGTCAATTTCTATTGTTGTAACATCCTGTTTTATATACTTATTTAACATGTTTATAAACATTTTTAAATATGTCTATTGTTGCCGCATACCTGCTTTGCCCGACTAGTATGTGATGTGCTTTGCGCTGAATGGCAATATTGTTCTTTTATCACTCCTAGCAACTAACAGTGATCACAGAAGCAGCTCGTAATAAAAAATATATAAACCGTAATATACGAAAGCAAGAAATATATTAAGCACCGTAAGCTTGCGCGATTTGAGATGAGCCTTTAGCCACAGTCCTTAATTAATAATATTATTTTGTATAGTATTAGTTAAAAATTTCAATATCGTGATTTGTAAGCTACAATGTCGTTTTCATTGTCTCCTCCGAACAACGTTATCTACACTGTATAATTTATACAAATAATTTAAAATAGATTGGCCCAATTTGTAAATACCCTGCAAATAACTTACACTACCGGTAATACATCTGCAATTAGTTTCATGCTATGAATTTTAGAAAATGTTTATATCAAATTAATAGAGAAATTCATTCCACAAAAGAAACTAATATTCATTTTTGGTGAGAATAAAAAAACGAGGCTAACGAAAAGAATAAACAGCTTAAACATAAAATTTCTAAAATTCTTAACAGCATATCCTCGATAAGAGATCACAAAAATTTAGTAAAAGTTTAATATATATCCTATTCCAAACGTTGTAACTATTTGTGATCAAACAATGAAACGGGAATGAGTGGACCAAAATAAATGTCACATTTTGGACTTTGGATTTTAATAATACTGCATTATATAAAATATATCCAACAGTATCACTGATCTTTGGTTCTGAATTCCCTCCCGCAAGCCATTCAAACGAGATTAATCAATGTAGATGATTTATTGACGGAACTTATTAAAAATTAGAACAATTTTATTTAGTATTTTGTTGGCGTAAGTTCTCTTCGTTGTTTATCAACATCCTGAGGCGCCTTGAAATCCTGCCAGGAGCGCCGCGGTTGATCTCTGGTGAAAAATATAAAATATATATTTATATTTATTACCTTCGCGCTAGACTAGATTTATAATGTCATATCGAATTAATGAATTGTTATTACAGCTCCATAAATTACTTAAAATTACCTTCATATTAAAACATTTAAGCATAAACAAAATAGATTGCTACGTCATCACATGCATAGAGTTCTGGTGAGAGACTCGCAGGCGCACTCACCACTATTTCTTGGAACGTGTTGCCTTGACGCACACGTCACCACCTGCACCTTGACAAGCCAATAAGCATAGCATTGTCTAGTAAACCGTGTTGTAATAAGTAGTCTAATAATAGTAGCAATTCAATGACGAGTCTAAAACGGGGGTTAAAGCTCCGTTCGGGTGAAAGTTACCATTGCGATTTTGGCTCATTGAATGATCCATAGAGAAGCGTTAACCGCTAAATGTTTCATTAAGGTATTGCACGAAATACTTTATATTGTTATAGGTGCATTAAACTACATTAAAAAAAAACTCTTAAAAAGTAATATTTTTTGAACAATTGTACAAGGAGATAGTATCTGACCGCTCATTATTCATTCTACAGTAGTTAGTCTATTGTTGGTTGTCTCTTTCCAACCCCCTTCCTAGGGTGTTTGAGCTGAGACACGAAATATATGCTTACCAAAAGAACAAAAGCAATATCATTGCCGATAAATTTATTGATAAGAACCCTCCGTCGGAGATAACTTTTCTTACGAAATGAAAAGTTGAACATACTAAGCCGAAAGCTCCTCCTACACACCCACCGGAGAGTCGTAGATGCGTAGTGTGCGTTCTAGATCGAGCAACACATATGTTTGTGTGCCATATACTCAGGGACACCACCTGGTGTCCACTGTGTAGGAGTGCTGGCTCAGGATTACAACTAACACTTTAACTGTTGTAATATGTAATTTATGTGTGTTATTTTACTTCTTGTAATTTATTAGTGATTATTTTGAAAATAAATCATGTTGATGAGGGACCTTTAATGACCCTGCGTACAGATAAAGTAAATTATAAACGTATACTTTGAAAAAAATTGGAAAAATGCTTTACTTGTATAAGATAAAATACTAAACTAAACTTAACGTAATGTAAAAACTATGTACTGAAAAGGTAATTAAAGAAAATTTAAAATACAAAAGAAACACAGACTAACATTTAAGTGCTGAACTATAACAGACCTATTAACAATTGACGATCAGAAGAAACGTTACATTCCATTCTGGCATGGAGACTAATTACGGCTAGTAAACAAACATTAATATATGTATTTAAAAACCCTACGATAAAATTACTTTGTAAAATAAACGTTTTTGGCTCTTTTTTAAATCGTAGGTATATGTCCGTAACACCATATTATAAGAGAATTTAGGACATTTGGCATCGTTATAGAATACATTTATAAAACCTTTATCCTTTTATCATTTTTAACCACTTTGATTGATACTGATATATTAAATGAATGAATACTTTTAAATAATATAATAAATAAATAATAATCTTTATTTTGCCAAAAAAAAGTACAAAACAGTACATTTTCATATACAAGTACACAACACAGTTTTTACAATACCATGAGTTCAAAATATAACAATAAAAAGGTAGAATAAATTAACACAGTAACAATATAAATAAATATAAGGCAAAATAAATAGGAATCCCCTAGGCAAAGCCTGAGCTGGGATCTCCATCACTTGTTTTAAACAAAAAGAATGAAACGGCTAGCAGCGAAACGTAACACATAGTTTAAAAATTATGTATGAAAAAGAGATTGATTAAAAAACATACTGTGCCATTGAATGGAAATTATTTCTTTGTAACTTCAATGGTAAAAATCTCCTTCACCAACATACCAAGTAATTATATTTACAATTCAAAGAAATAAAAAGACACTAAAGAGATAGTGACAAATACCAGTAAGCAAACAAATAGATGTACCAAAAACACATAGGAAATTCAGGCAAGAAGTAAGTGCAAGCGATTCAAAATGTTCAAGACTCAACCTACTTTACTATTTTTAATATTTTATCGACAGCTTCTTGTTCAAAAAGCCATTTTTTCAATTTTTTCAAAAACTCTCTCTGTGTTGTGAAGTCGCCAATTTTATAACCAATTATGTTAAATAATCGTGGTGCAAAACTACTGTAAAATATTTGATGTATATTTAAATTTGATTTAGGCACACTAACGACTTGGTACCGCCTAAGATTGTAACTAGGCTGTCTTGTTATTGAAAAAGCAGAGCTTCTAATGTAAAACATTTTTAGGACTTTAAAAATGTATAAATACCGTAGAGGAAGAATTTTCATCTCAACAAACAGTGGCCAAGTATGTTCAAACCTTGTCTTTTTCGAAATAAGTCTGATGAATCTTTTTTGAAAAATTACTATCGGATATAAGGTAGTACTGTATGTCCCACCCCAGCATGTGATACCATAGCTTATCCTGGATCCTACAAGAGCGTGATATACATTGATTAAAATTTTTTTAGACCCACACAACTGATTTAATAGGTAAAACTTTCTCAAACTGAAATAAAGCTCTTTTTTTAATTTTGAAATATGGTTTTTCCAGGTCAATTGATAACCAATGATTAAACCGAAATATTTCATATTATTGACTTGCTGTAATTCCAAACAGTCACAATCAGGAACAAGCGGAACAAGGCATTTAGTTTCATGAAATTTAAGTGGGAAATTAAATTTGGAGTCGAATCTCAGACTGAATAACATGAACTTAGTTTTTTCGCTTAATATCATAAAGTTTTTGTCAAACCATAACCTTAGGAAAAATAAATCTTTTGACATTGATTGGTAAAGCGAATTTAAGTCATGGTTTGTATAAACAAAAGCAGTGTCATCGGCAAACGCAACCAATTTACCATTAAAACAACCATTACAAAGATCATTGACATAAATTAAAAAAAGTATTGGTCCCAAAACAGAACCCTGCGGAACACCAAATTCAATTTTTCCTGGATCTCCCATGACGCCACCAATGTTTACCCTTTGTTCTCTCCCCGTGAGATAACTAGAAAACCAGTCAAGTGGTAAACCTCTAATACCAGCCAGCCATAACTTATGAAGTAAAATTTCATGATCAATCGTGTCGAAAGCTTTTGTAATATCAATGAACAATGCAGATACCTTTTTACTATTATTAATTGGCTCGTAAACTGATTCCATGAATGAAAGTAAGGCATCCTCAGTAGACATACCCTCTCGAAACCCAAACTGATTATTACTAAAGAATTTGTTTTTATTAAGAAATGAAAGTAACTGCTTTTTAACAACCTTTTCCAATATTTTTGAAAAAACTGAGAGCAAAGAAATTGGTCGGTAACAGTTTGGCTGTGTAGGGTCCCCACGTTTGAAGATTGGAACTACTATTGCACTTTTTAAGCATCTAGGAAATTCCCCTGTCATAAGACTGAAGTTATAGAGATATGTTAATATCGGAATAATACTGGGAGCTATTTTTTTTATCATCGTTGGACTGACCTTGTCAAATCCTGGTGATTTGTTGTTTTTCAGACTAGAAATAAATGAAGAAACATCGTCACTTAAAATAGGTTGCATAAAAAAAGATTTAAGATTGATGCGTTGATTGAATACGTTGTCGAAAACCGTGTGCTGCGCTAGATTCGATTGATCTATTTGACCTCTCAATTTCCGAGGGGCATTTAAAAAATGTGAATTGAATTCATTGGCGATAAGTTTAGGTTCGTGTATAATACAAGATTCCCCAACGACCTCCCTTATTACAGTATTTTTTGTATTTTCACCAATTAGTTCGTTAACTATTTTCCATTGTGACTTAACATCATTGATCGAACCCTCAAACCTATCTCTAAAAAATGACTCCTTTGAACTTTTTAATTCTAAATTTAATTGATTTCGAAAATTAGTGTAATACTGTTTAAGTTTTACATTATTTGGATTTTTCATCAATAACTTGTAAATTTTTTTTCTCTTTTGAAGCTCAAATGATAGCCTGTCAGTAGTCCAAGGTTTTAATTTATGCACCTGTTTACTTTTATTTGAACGTACATCAAACTTGCATTTACCTATACTTAGTTCTAATACATCAATAAAGCATTGGAAAGCATCAGACACAGTATTTTTTTCATATACACAAGCCCAATCTACATTAATAAGTTCAGCAGTAAGTTTTTCCAAATCAATCTGGCTATAGTACTCTTCAGTATCTTTAATTATTGGATTGCAAAAGTGAATTGAAAACAGAACAGTAGAATGATCAGTTAAATTATAATGGAAAACATTAGCTTTGAAGTCAAACTGAAGATTGCCCTTTTTAAAGAACCGTACAAAAACATGATCTAAACATGTAGACGAATTTCCTTTAATTCTAGTGGGTTCATTAACTAAATTTAACATTCCCTTGCTGCTCAAAAGGCTCAAATAATTATCGCTCTCAGCTGACTGACTCAATATATCTAAATTCATATCACCTACCAAAACAATATTACGATTTCCTAGACCCGTTAATACATCCTCAATATCATCAATGAATGCGGAGCGCAAGGCAGAGTGGAGACGGTAGACTGCGATAAGCGCTCAAGGTCACTGACTCTGACGTCTAGCTGCAGAACATCAGCTGATCTAATATCATCTCTCTCACTCACACACCGCTACACTGATAACAGTCGCGGACGTACACTATGGTACCTCCCGCCCTGTACTCCTCATTACAATTAGCAAAAGCATTGTAGCCAGAAATTTTATAATAATTTAATTCAGCTTTACTAATCCATGTCTCAGTTAAAACTATTATATCAGGAAATAATCGAGCAGATTCTAATTCACTTAAAAATAAATTGAAATTCTGCCTTACGCTTCTAATATTTTGATTTAAAACTACTATACTATTAGTGTTATTAATATTTCACAACAACAACAAAAAAGTGTCGGATTGATAACTAATACTAGCCTAAATATACAATTTTCTAACCTCATTTCCACAAACTGTAGTTCACAATTTATCCAGGTCCGCCAGCGAAGTTACAACTTTCACAGGTTCGCCCTCCGCCTTCCTCATTAATATCTTGCCTCCTCTGATCCATAGATACGTGTAATGTTTTTCACTTTTCTTTTCCCGGGCTGCGTTCAGAAGTCGGCGTCGTCCAGGGCTCAGGCTTTCATTAATATATATAGGCATCGCAGGACTTGCAGTTAGGCCTATATCGTGCGTATTTAAATTACGCTTCACTCGCCTTTTTTGGAGGACAGCCTCAGCATCCAAAACGGCTGCCACTATAATTCCATTTGTCGGGTCATCTTCACTATAATTCCAGGGGGCTTGCCAGATCCTTCCCTGTTTCGCAGTCTATGGCAAGCACTGATCATATTTTCATCTATCGTCAGGTCCAAGGCTCGCCCCACTGTTTTCACCACCTCGACGATCTGTTCTCCTCTATCAGCCGGGATACCGTGTATCTCGATAGTATCCCTCCTGGAATACTGTTCGATGTCGTCCATACGGCTCTCGAGCATAGC
The DNA here is from genome assembly GCF_021130785.1 of Homalodisca vitripennis. Classification (NCBI taxonomy): domain Eukaryota; kingdom Metazoa; phylum Arthropoda; class Insecta; order Hemiptera; family Cicadellidae; genus Homalodisca; species Homalodisca vitripennis. The sequence continues at coordinate 144,916,511 of NC_060213.1, read as the reverse complement.
GACCTTATTCCCGAGGGCAGCGTTTTCCGTGGAGAGTTTGTTTACAAGTTCTAAGAGTGCTGACATTTCCTCTCCTTGTTTACTAACCAGGCCTTTAGTCTCTTTTAACTCTTCAAAGGCAGTGTTGATCGATTTGCCCAGTCCAGCTTCAACTCCTCTCAGGTCCTTTCTCAATTCCGATACTAGATTAAAAACATCCTCATTGGTAATGGTAGAGGTCATAGATGACTCAAGGGCCATGCTCTTACGTCGTTCCTTGGCGCAAGCTTCACACCTCCATACGGTATTGTTCTCGACGTAATACTGAATGTCGTCAGGTGTAAGATCGACACATTTTCCATGAAATGACAATTTACATTCAGCACAATCCACCTTAGGAGCATTTTTCCCAGTTTTAGGGATCGGTCTCACACAGCGACCACAATCAGTCATTTTACCTGGTGTTGCGCAATCACAAACTTTCACGGAAAACACCAAATCAATAATATCACTAATATGTTCAGCTTGAACTATGAAGCAGCTAACAATAACAACCAAGTGGAGCACAGATGACAGTTGATGAGCAACGTTTGAGGTTATGTTACGGAGCGCTGCGACACACGTCCGTCCGCTGCCGAGTCATGACATGAATACTTTTTGAAAGACTTTATATTTTTGAAGCCATCATGTACTATGTTAAACATGAAACATCCATCAGTAGCAGTAAGGTGGTGCATCACTATGACACCAGATATAAACATGAATTTGTGATCTCTTGTCTTCGTTTTGAATTATATATATAAAAAAAAACATTATAAGTAGGAAATAAATTTTTAAGAAAATTCCTGGTTATATAAAAAGGGAGGGTACATTTACTTGTATTAAAAGAGTTTTTGGTATGATTAACTTTATATTCTTTAGAAGAATTCGAGCACTTTCCCTTAGGACCTTAATTATGTATTGTAATTTGACTAATTTTTTCATTAAATTGACACTATTCGATGTACAAACTCTGCAAATGAATGAATAAAGATTATTTTGATTTGATTTAAAGTATTTTATTTATTTAATGCAAGTTTTTAATATACCTATCATAGTACATGGACTTAGTCAAAATTTCCGTATATGTTTTTGATCGAATGAAAACAATGTTCCTTTTCACAAACAGTGATTAATACCTAACAAAAGGAGAAATTAAGTGAAAAAATTATCTATCAAGCACTTCTAGTTGAATATTTAATGGCCTCCATTGATATACGAGTATTGTTTATATAATTTTGCACATAATAAAGAAATCTAGTATAAAAGGAACCTGGTTTCTATGCATTACAACAGCTGAATGCAGCTTGAGTATCGAAGATGAAGAAGCTAAGAACCAATTAATTACATGAACAGTTTGAGGACAGTATCAATATTTCACTCTGGAATGATAGACGAGCTTTTGTTGATCTTGTACATAAAGGCGCCTCATATTCAGTAAGCGACGATCCTTGGCTTCCATCTTGGTCGGATTGTATTCCTTTAAAACTCTCAAGGTAAGGATTTCTCGGACGTCTTCGGCTTCAATTACAACGTTAAATCTAATTCAAGTCAACTCAACATTAGTTATTAGGTCTATGCGGACAGGGTCATATACAGGGTGAGTCTGACCACCCGTGCAGTATTTACAGCTGTCTTAATAACTGACTTCCACACTTTTTCTACCTCTTTTCTCCATAATTTGGCCTCTCCGAATCTGTTAAAATTATTTTCAATTTTGAAAAATGCCCCTAAAGGGCCCAATTTGGAGGGTAGGGGCGCTTTTTGGGGAATTTTCAAACGTAAACATGGGTCGTGTGATACATCAATTTAAAGGTCTAATTACATCGAACATTTTGGCGCAAACAAAATTTAAGTATCTTTAACCGTATGTACAGGGTGTACCAAAACGTTTTGAAATAGGAATTTAAAATAAAGTACCGTGTTACCCTAACTACAATACGGAACAGCTCTAGATTTTTTCCTAACTTGCTATTGACCTATTTTTCAATGAAATATGTGGTACGAGCATTTTTCACTGGATTTTCTAAATTTCAAAAATATTCAAAATTTAAGAATAAAAAAATCCTAACACTCAAAATTCTTAAATAGCAACATATAATACATTTTATATCAAATAAAAGGTCTTTTTAAAACAAACGTTTTTTTGTATTTAACTTTTTTTCCTATCTCTTACTGTTTCAAAATTACAGCCGAAAAACTGAATTACGTATGTCTGTTTACAAAATGTAACAAATTATTTTAAATTATATGAAATAAAAATATGTTCTATAATTTTTAATTTGCTTAATAGCTCTGAATGACCTCTGAACTAGCCATAATCTTACCTTTCATTGATACTGTTTGATTATACTGTTTTATCAGCTTTGTGTCTCATTTACGAGCTAGGCAATTTTTACGTAACGCTTGTCTTCATACTGTAATGTTTAATACTTTAATAGTAATTACCAACTGTTCCATTTGTGTTCATAGGGTTTTCGTTCTGTTGTACATTTACTGCTCACTTTTTTATAGACATTAAGTCACATAGTTCACTTCAAATAAGTTTCAACTTACAACATGCACGATACAAATAATACATCTTTGTCCACCTCGTTTTCAAAATAACTATAAATTAACTATTCATCATACTACGCTTACCAATGTGTGTGGTTTAGGCAGTTAGGATACACACAGAAATAAATTAATGATACTTTTCAAACAAGTGTAGCACTTAAGAAACCAATTAAATCTATCTCTTTATATTTTCGTCATCCAGTTACGGGAAGAATGGTCGTATATTTAGTGAACTTCTTTTAATGTTTCCCGTCACAAAGTGTCAGAAGTTGCGTTTCTTCAAACGATTTGTATTCCACCCGACACTCAACACAACGCTCGTCGGAAACTTGTGCGCTAAACGTGGTCAGGAACTCGGTAGGAGATCTTGACTTTACGCTTCATTTGTCTTTACGCTTTGATAGGTATTGCTGAGCACATTCTCAAACAATACTGAAGATTTATAACCTCTTGGCCTAGAATGTCGCCTACAGTTTCAATGCACAAGTGAAATTTCACCTATGGGATATTTTACTAGGTAGTATTATACATAGCTTACGGAGCATACATTTGTGAAACTACCATATATATATATATATATATATATATATATATATATATATATATATATATATATATATATATATATGTATATCAGTTGAAAACCATTTGGACGTCAAAGGCATTTTACTTTGTAGACAAGTTTATGACGAATCGCTTGTACAATTAAGAGCATAAATATTAACAAAATCGTCTCGCCGAACCTGTAAACTGTAAGAGAGTTACAACCATTGTCAGCGAGAATTGTTAGGTTAGGTTTAGAACGATTGTGATACAATTTTTATATTGTATTTTCACAATAAACAACATTATTATATTTATTAGTCAGTAGTCACAGTCAATGAGGCAGCGAACGTCATGTGTAGCCAGGCATTAACAATAGTCAGCTCTCTTCACTGTGGTTAGGCGGCTGTAATGTTGCCTCGTTTACGTTTAGAAATTATAGTTCAAATGCGCATCGTAAACATAGCTTGCACAGTTTCATATATCAAAGAAAATTTTTAATGAAATATCCTATTTTAATGTTATACTTTTAAGTGGCCAAGGAAGGGAACTCGAATTAAAATTCTACATTGTTAAAAAAAACTACTGTCTTAAGTGTGTCTGTGGTCGCTAGCGCTAAGCCAAATCCGAAAGAATAACAAGTTCCATCATCGAACTCGATATTTAAAATATAAATTATCTGTCAAGTCTATTCTAGATAATTTCGTTCTTGAGATAGCGCGTGGATAGACAGACAGAGATAACATTCCTCCAGATCCTCGAGTCACTAAAGCTCATCTAACTACAATCATAACAGATGAACACTTGAATGATAATGTAAGACATTTTATGATGTTGAGATAATTTAAAGTACCTTTTCTATTTTAATGTTCAGTCAAAAACCTCATTCATATAACAGTTATTTACGAGTACCATTACAATACTGCAGTTCCACTTAGAGCACGGATCGCAACCTCTGCAATTGCCGTACATCATTTCAACGAAGCAGGTTATTCTTGCAAAGAGTGAGTCAGTATGTGGAGGTGGTTTATGAATGGCACTTTTAATTAGCATTAATTCTGTGGGAGTAATGAATGCATGTCATTGATGGAATACACCTGTACTTCAACATGATCTGAGCATTGTCTGCTTGTGAAGCGAAGATAGTAATTGCAGTAACTCATTACATTCCTGTGTAGGTGCTGTTATTTATCTTGCAATAATTCTGCTGTTTGTTTATAATTAGTTATGAAAGGGTTTCAAAACCAAACATTTTGTGGTAGAAGTCAAGTTTTGGTTCCATCCTTGACCTGCCCCCACTGTTCAATAAACATATATGGACAGTTCGTGTACTTTTTTAAGTGTTAAATGATGTAAAAATATAAATTATCCACATGACATTCTACCCCACTTGACCATAGACACACTTAAGGCAGTAGTTTTTGCACAAATGATGGTGAACATCTCCACCTCAAACCCAAGCACACCTTGGTCTGAAGTAAATAATCACCTCGAGAATAAAGAGACAGGGTCAATTCAGCTTCCTAAAAGCTTCCCTGCACTACTCTCTGGCACTTAAACCACAATTTACTTTCATAATTTTTGTGGTCTGAAAATCTGTTCCAACTTGTGTTTTGTACAGCTCCCCAGAGTATAATTCCATATCCTAGACGAGGATAGATTAGGCCAACATTGGCCATCTTTAATACTCTGATGGATCAATACTGCTACAAGTTGCGAAGAGCAAACATACTTGATGCAATTTGTGTACAGGTGTATTCAATGCTGAAATCTCTTGCTACTTGACAATTTATGATTGCGCGCTATCCAGCGGCAAAATAATCATCTGAGCCTAGACTGCAACTTTGATTAGTAACATTTGTGAGAACATATTTAATTCAATGCTGAAATCTGTTGCTACTTGACAATTTATGGTTGCGCGCTATCCAGCGGCAAAATAATCATCTGAGCCTAGACTGCAACTTTGATTAGTAACATTTGTGAGAACATATTTAATTCAATGCTGAAATCTGTTGCTACTTGACAATTTATGGTTGCGCGCTATCCAGCGGCAAAATAATCATCTGAGCCTAGACTGCAACTTTGATTAGTAACATTTGTGAGAACATATTTAATTCAATGCTGAAATCTGTTGCTACTTGACAATTTATGGTTGCGCGCTATCCAGCGGCAAAATAATCATCTGAGCCTAGACTGCAACTTTGATTAGAAACATTTGTGAGAACATATTTAATTCAATGCTGAAATCTGTTGCTACTTGACAATTTATGGTTGCGCGCTATCCAGCGGCAAAATAATCATCTGAGCCTAGACTGCAACTTTGATTAGTAACATTTGTGAGAACATATTTAATTCAATGCTGAAATCTGTTGCTACTTGACAATTTATGGTTGCGCGCTATCCAGCGGCAAAATAATCATCTGAGCCTAGACTGCAACTTTGATTAGTAACATTTGTGAGAACATATTTAATTCAATGCTGAAATCTGTTGCTACTTGACAATTTATGATTGCGCGCTATCCAGCGGCAAAATAATCATCTGAGCCTAGACTGCAACTTTGATTAGTAACATTTGTGAGAACATATTTAATACATTGCTGAAATCTGTTGCTACTTGACACGTTGTGGTTGCGCACTATCTAGCGGCAAAATAATCATCTGAGCCTAGACTGCAACTTTGATTAGTAACATTTGTGAGAACATATTTAATACATTGCTGAAATCTGTTGCTACTTGACACGTTGTGGTTGCGCACTATCTAGCGGCAAAATAATCATCTGAGCCTAGACTGCAACTTTGATTAGTAACATTTGTGAGAACATATTTAATACATTGCTGAAATCTGTTGCTACTTGACACGTTGTGGTTGCGCACTATCTAGCGGCAAAATAATCATCTGAGCCTAGACTGCAACTTTGATTAGTAACATTTGTGAGAACATATTTAATACATTGCTGAAATCTGTTGCTACTTGACACGTTGTGGTTGCGCACTATCTAGCGGCAAAATAATCATCTGAGCCTAGACTGCAACTTTGATTAGTAACATTTGTGAGAACATATTTAATACATTGCTGAAATCTGTTGCTACTTGACACGTTGTGGTTGCGCACTATCTAGCGGCAAAATAATCATCTGAGCCTAGACTGCAACTTTGATTAGTAACATTTGTGAGAACATATTTAATACATTGCTGAAATCTGTTGCTACTTGACACGTTGTGGTTGCGCACTATCTAGCGGCAAAATAATCATCTGAGCCTAGACTGCAACTTTGATTAGTAACATTTGTGAGAACATATTTAATACATTGCTGAAATCTGTTGCTACTTGACACGTTGTGGTTGCGCACTATCTAGCGGCAAAATAATCATCTGAGCCTAGACTGCAACTTTGATTAGTAACATTTGTGAGAACATATTTAATACATTGCTGAAATCTGTTGCTACTTGACACGTTGTGGTTGCGCACTATCTAGCGGCAAAATAATCATCTGAGCCTAGACTGCAACTTTGATTAGTAACATTTGTGAGAACATATTTAATACATTGCTGAAATCTGTTGCTACTTGACACGTTGTGGTTGCGCACTATCTAGCGGCAAAATAATCATCTGAGCCTAGACTGCAACTTTGATTAGTAACATTTGTGAGAACATATTTAATACATTGCTGAAATCTGTTGCTATTTGACACGTTGTGGTTGCGCACTATCCAGCGGCAAAAAAAGAAACAGTGCCTATAAGTAAAGTACCTACAATAATTAACAGAAGATGTGACGTTCATACGGTGATTTAGAGTTGTACAAAATAATAGTTTGTGTTTAGTGAAGCTATCTATGCCACCTACCAGAACTATCTTTAGCAAGAAAATATAAAACATTCAGTACTATAGGAACGCATGGTAGTTTTTTTTTAATCTACTCTTGAAGTAATGGTATAACCTGTTCATGTTATTAGAGCTTTCGATTTTCCACAAAACAAAACAAAAATCTATAAATAGAATGAGCTAATCAAGTACTAAATAATATGGAACTATAAATTAACATAAATACAAGGTTGCTAACTAACTCCTCGTTCACATTTTACGTAGGTGCATGCCTTTATCTAATATTGCATGGTTGAAAAGAGATAATTCGTTTAAAAAGGAAAAAGTATCAGACTAGAACAGTGTTGATAAAATACGAGCTTTTTCGGAGAGCGCGCGACTGAGTTCATACGGAAATAACTGTAGTGAGAAAATGTAATTGAATCTCATCCACTCTATATTCTGTAAGGCCCGAGACAAGAATATAATATGACTTTGTTTATCAAGCACTTCGCATGACTTGTCTGACATTCGTTACGGACTCAGTAGAAGATGGAAAATGTTTAAATAAATTCAGGATTTGTAAATGGTATTTTTTAACACAAAGTGAAGGTTTCAAGAATTAGTCTCAAACTTTTTCGGATAGTTACAGGTTCTTGTGACGTAATGTTGTGGAAAATAAAATTAGACATTTTGAAACTTTGGTTAAAAGTGTACACAGAGTGTTCATAAGGATAAATCTGTATTTTCCCTATTAACACTACGAAGTACAATTATTAGAATTATGCAAACTTGACAAACATATATTTATATTTGTAATGGTAGTACATTCACCCGGCAAGTGAGAGATCCGGGCGGAGCAAGTACTTTTTGTGATATAATGTTTAGTGAAATTAAATTCGGCTATTGCCATTTATACAATAGCTTGATAGCTATAATTAGATAAAGCGACATTCCTTTTACTGTACAATACAAACATAACTTTCTCTAATTATCAATAGCTACGTTTTAGTCACATTCACACATGAACTAACTGGATTATGGAATTTCTCAGTTTAAAAAATTGGACGAAAACACTTAGTTGTTTAAGATGTTTATATAATTTTTCTCATATATATTTTTATATTTTGTTATTGTCAAGTTTATATCTAAAACTAGTTAAGCTAAAGACATAGGTTTGAATAGATAATTGGAAAATTAAAAAATTGCGTTCTTTTCTTTAATCTTAAAAAAAATTACATCTGTTCGTCTGTTGACAACATTCAAAGTAGTCGTTGCAACGAAATCCGACAATACATTATCGAGTACGCTTGCACTAGCCGGAGATAACAAACACTTTGCATTTTGGCTATTATAGCAGTATTACACTATATTACTGTATTTGGTGTCATACTGTACTTCAGGCGAACAGCATCAGATAACAGTCTCTGCAATAAGAGAAAGGTGAACTAAAGCTCAAGTCAACATTCAAATGAGTTAATATTCATTGGACAGAGGCCATCTCGCAGAGTATTCTGATAAAAATGAAACAAAATATAATTATAATTAATGAAAAAGAAACTAAAATAATGAATGTATGATTGTATATTTACGAAATATATGCATAAAATTCACACTAGATTACATTCTTAATACTCTTAAACCATTTAAGTTCCCTAATAATTATATTCTATTTAAAAGACTGGATAATGGAAAATTTAAAAAAATACAACGTCTTTAATAAAGAGGAAAAATTACGTATGTAGATTGTTTACGAAATAAATTTTTAAATTCGGGTTAAATAAAAAAAAATCTTTCCACGAAAGAATTGTTTTATGGCTGTGATTTGATTACCTACAAATTATCTGTATCCCTTTACCTTTTGTTCATTTTGCATAAAGAAATTCCGTAGTTCAACACTTAGTTTTTGATGGAGAAGAAAAGATAATAGATACAGGAATGTTTATCTGTCAAGCAACATCCTAGTGACGGGTCAGATATATTGACTTGTAACAACAACGCTTACCGTCCGGTAACGTGATCTAGAATGTTTTGATGTTACCAGGGATTTGACGTCACTGATAAATATGAGCAGCGTCACAGCAAGAATAGCATACATTTAACTGCTCAGTGTCAACTGAGCTACTACACTCTAGTGACAATACAGATCAAATGATACGTAACAACAGAGCTTACCGTACGGTGACGTGATCTAGAATGTTTTGATGTTACCAGGGATGTGACGTCACTGACAAATATTAGCAGCGTCACTGGGAGAATAGCATACATTCAACTGCTCGGTGTTAACTAAGCTACTACACTCTAGTGACAATACAGATCAAATGATACGTAAAACACGTCCGGTGACATGATCTAGAATGTTTTGATGTTACCAGGGATGTGACGTCACTGACAAATGTGAGCTGCATCACTGTGAGAATAGCATACATTCAACTGGTCGGTGTTAATTGAGCTACTACACTCTATTGACAATACTGATCAAATGATACGTAAAACACGTCCGGTGACGTGATCTAGAATGTTTTGATGTTACCAGGGATGTGACGTCAATGACAAATATGAGCAGCGTCACTGTGAGAATAGCATACATACAACTGGTCGGTGTTAATTGAGCTACTACACTCTAGTGACAATACAGATCAAATGATACGTAACAACATGTCTGGTGACGTGATCTAGAATGTTTTGATGTTACCAGGGATGTGATGTCACAGTCAAATATGAGCAGTGTCACTGTGAGAATAGCATACATTCAACTGCTCGGTCTTACTGAGCTGCTACACTCTAGTGACAATACTGATCAAATGATAGGTAGCAAAAGCGCCATACTCTTTAAAAATGTATAAAACAATATCTTTTAAAACCAGTTCACTACCTGACGCTTTTGAAATGACTACTTCAGTAATTAGACGGGTTGCTTCACCTTTAAGCGCTTCTTTAAGTAAATTGTACAATAACTCAGTTCTTCAGGGAAAGATTCCGATGGATACGAAGCTCTCTAAGGTCATTCCCTCAACAGTTTATCTATTTTGCCAGCTTTCAGTAAAGTCTTCGAACGTCCTATTCATGTCAGACTCACGGACTTCTCACTCAGGAATTCCATTTTGAGTGACTCTCAATTTGTATTTGTTCCACCGATGCCGTTTCTCGATTTTCTAAATATGTTTTTCCCATCTCTACAATCTAAATTACGTAACTGGTGTTTTCTGCGATCTTACTAGAGCATTCGACACAGTTAACGATCTGAAACTTTTTAATATGCTGGAAGTCTATAGCATTAGAGGCTGTCCCCTACAGTGGATCAAGTCTTATCTTTCAAATGGTTACCAGAGTTTACCGGTTGTTACGCTTTTGGCACGGCAAAATCAGATTTCGTAGAGGTCTCCATGAGTGTTCCTTAAAGTTCTAGTTTTGGGGCCTATTCTTTTTTGCATTATATGCGAACGACTTCAGTTCTTGTGTCAGAAGCTTGCGTTACTCAATACGCTGATGATACTACAATCATCGTTCAGGCAGACTTTAAAATAAGATTACATTTTCAATTAAACTCGATAATAAACAAAATAAATTCGTGGTTCATTTGTAACGACTTATTCCTCAACGTTGAAAAAACCTCCATTCTTCACTTCCGATCTCAGACAGTTTAAAGTAACAACCCCCTAAAGAGGCGTTGTTACTTTAGACGAGATCAGTGAGGTTGATTAATTCAGTTTATTAATTTAGTTTATTTGACTAAAACACAATTTAATCATAATATTAACAAAATAGTGAAGTTTATATCACAAATCCAGACCAATAAAAACCTTCATGTCTACTCTTAGATCAAAAAGTATAGGTATCCATGCTTGAATGATAGCCACAAACTAAAGTAATAAAGCTACAATAACGAGAGTTATATTAAAATTTAGCTTCTTTATTTCTCCGTTTTTGCATATAAAACTGTTTACTAACAATAACTGTCAGGTTTTCTACCGATTACAACGAAAAATATCGATGTTTGGCGATTTTCAACCATTTACAGCTATAAATCTAGTCAACAAATTATTGTAAATTGACGCTATAAAAATATTCATATATGGTAAGCAAAGTTACATTTCTTATACGAATAATTATACAAAAGGCAGCTTTTGTTTGATTACAGTTATTTATGGTGACAGCAAAGTACGACTCAACTAATAAATAATAAGAATAATTTACTAATACTATCAAATTAGATTTACGATGCTATTCATTAATGTCAACTCAAGATACTATCTATGGCAAAAATTAATTAACCAAATAAAACCGAATAAGCCAATATTACTTCGAATATTACTTAAGGTAATAACTTACAGTCCAATGGTTTAAAACAATGATCAATAAAACTCATAGCGTAGCATTTTTACTGCTTACAAGATAATGGAGTGCTTTGTTCCCTTTACACATCAATAGCAAGATACAAGAATACCACAGTTATTGTGTTCCAGATCTTGTACCAGTGACGAGTACACCATGCTGCTCTACAAACATATATTTCGTCTCCATGTTCGTCCTAGGCAAGTACGAGTATAATAGTTATAACTGTACCTCGGATAATATGTTATAATATAATATAATATTCTTAGAAGTATATGTGTAATTTGCTTGTTGTTACCACAAAACTTGAAATATCAATCATTACTATTTAATAGTTACTAAGGAGTAGTAATGACTATATAATTGTTGTAGTTGTAACTTAAACAGTTTAATAAATATTATAATTACTATTAAAATTATTATCTCATAATTATAATATTATAGATACTATTTATTTAGTTGATATTTTAAATATTAGCAAATCAAATTAGACAAGTTAACTTTATCCAAATACCGTGTTTAAATTCGTCCAAAACCATTTTAATTTATAAAATGTTATTCTATCAAACAGCTTTTTTAGGATCAAATTTGTGTTATAATAAATAATTTTAAATACGTATTTTCTCATGAAAACTGTACACCCACCCAAATCTCAGCACTTTCTTAATTTTACTTAATGAGTAAAACACAGCCGGCCACATGCCTAAAAACAGCCATTTTGCTATTTCCCTAAAAAAAAAAAAAAAAAAAAAAAAAAAAGCATTGATAGTTTATTATATCTTAACGCTTTTCTTGTTTTTATAAACAAAATAATTCAGATATCTCAAAGAAAATTTCAACTTAACGAAACCTATTAGTTGAAATGAAGTGCCTGTAAACTCTTTCCTTATACATTCCCAATGATGGCTATAACACGAGCATAAAGTACTTTGTTTTTAACGGTTGTTCCGTGAACATTCTGCTACTCGAGTAATAATGAAAATGGGTGCTTAATTATTGATTAATATATTCTTCTAAATACATAATAGCTGGCGTAGAACTTACTTACAGTTGTTGTACATATTTGTTGTAACTTTTTAATATAACGGCAACAAATAATAAAAATATTAATTCATGTATTAGGACGTAGTTTGTACTAGGCTATAGTCAATTTTAAGAAATAAACATATCGCTTTTTTAAGAAATAAACATGTCACTGTCCCGGCTACTATGTTTTGATAACAACTTTTTACTGTGTTGGGTACAAATTCTGATACTTCCGTACAAGTTACTGCAAAATGAGTACTAAGTTGTGGCATAAAGATTTTTCCAGGAATTCCAGCAACGGTATGAAATTCTAACATGGTCTAACGGGCAGGTCGCTGGCGTGATCACTACGTTATTGTTAATATCTGTTTACTGTATTGGGTACAAATTCTGATACTGCTGTAAACATTAGTACAAAGTGGGTATTAAATCGTGGTGTTATTGTTTTCATACTTTTTGTTGTGTAGGGTAAAATTTCTGATATTGTAGTACAAATTAGTAGTCATTGTTGGTAAACCTAATTTTATTCGTTTTAATGCAAATTAATCACATACTAATGTGATATTGGATACAGTATGGATATCCTTATCCATGAATGCCTCTTTTAAGAATATGCAATATTAAGGATTTACAATGTTTTACACCATTTATATTAGTTTATGATAGGATAGGATAAGATAGACACTCGATATATGTAATAAATACTGGTATTTAGTATTCTGTACCGTTCTGTTCTAGGCGGTGAAGCTTGAAACCAAACATAAGTTCGTTAGGGACACAAGCTGCTGTTAGTCCTACTGCACAGGCTGAGAGTACAGCGATGGATGCAAGGAACTGTCCGCTGCCTATTCCAGCCAAACCTGAAAATTTTAGACTAACTAAATATTAAAATTTAGATAAATAAATTACGGGCATTATTGTCCGTACAATGTTCTACTAAGACAAAGTTCTTCTGGTTAAATGCTTAGTTAAATTTTAACTAAGCCCTGAAAACAAGAGATTTAAATTAAATAACTAATCAAATAAATTAAATTATTAATCAATTTATTCTTTGAAATAAACAAACTAGAGTTTTGTGCGTTATATAAAACGTGTTTTCCTGGAAATTCAACCAACGAGCTGGAGGATCGAGTGCTGAACAAGACGGACAATCTTGAACAATACCACAGGCGGGATAACCTGAGAATCTTTGGCATCCTGGAGACCAAGGGTGAAGACACGGACAAGCTGGTCGTCGAGCTGTGTCGGGAGAAGCTGGGAGTGGAGTTGTCCGATGCGGCGATTCACCGTAGTCATCGCATCGGTCAACAGCCCAGGCAAAACAGCGATGGGAAGCAGCTGCCTCGCCCTATTATTGTGAGGTTTACCACCTACCGGCAGCGCCAGCAAGTGTATGCTTCGAAGAAGAAGTTAAAGGGCACAGGAGTTACCATCCGCGAAGATCTGACCGCACGCAGGATGGAGGTGTTCCGGGCGGCAGTAGCTCAGCACGGGCCGAGGAACACTTGGACGCTGGATGGTCGTGTTCTGTGGGTTGATCGGGGCGGCAGGAAAGGTGTTGGTACTCGGCTGGCGGACCTCACATCGATTTCAACAGCACCAAGTAAATCGTTTGTTGTATCTATCGTTATTTAGTTTTCATTTCTTTGTTGCTTTTATTATTTTTTGTTAATAAAATTATTATATAAATATTACCTTATTTTTTAAGAATATGAGTATAATTCAATTTTACATATAGCCTACACATTTTATTTATTCCAAATAAACTAAAAAATATCATAATATTACTATTTCGTTTAATAATACAAAGAAATTCTGTAAATGCTTAAATTAATAATCAGTCTATATTCTATGTTTAGTTCAATATTATTTTATTAATATCAATTTTTATTTTGTTAATCAATAGTACTTCTTCTAATGAAATAGTCTAAATATTCCGTTTTTCTAAACACGTACTTCATAAAATCGTATAATAATTGTTATTTATATTATTCTATACAAGTTTATAGTAAAATAATATTTTTTCAATATATTTCCACCATTTACTATCTTCTGTTTTACTAGAGTAATAAAATATTGTATTTATATAATACATTTATTTCATTAATATGACTTTTATTTCGTTACTCAATATTGTTCTTTAAAACGTTCAGAACATTACTTTTTTTACAAAACAATGATATTTTCTATTAAATCTTACATAATAATCAACAGTCATAATATATATACAAGTTTTTGGTAAATTGTAAATAGTATTACTTATATCTAATTTTTATTATAGTATAGTTGATTTGTTTGTATTGTGAGTTTTTTTTTAAGTAAGTGGAAGTCAACTGTGGTGTATTTATTGGACACTATTTTAGCATTTTTGATATGGTTTTGTTTATTTTAGCTGATTAGATTGAATGTATTTGAGCTGATGGATCTATTTTATGTTACTGTATGTTACTTATGTGGTCATATATAGCCCTTTTTTCGAATAATGTTAGTTTTAAGTTTTGTACATTAAATCTACAAGGTGAAGTTGGATGTGTGTGTGTGTGTGTGTGTTGCATGAAAGGGTTGCCTGCAGTGATGCAGCCACGGTCTGTCGGTCGCTGCCCGCGGGGCCTCGCTGCGTGTTGTGGTGCTGGCGTCTGACGGTGCTGCCCCGAGCCAGCGCGTGCTTCCGTCAGCCCTCCCAGATCTTCTCTGCCAATCTCTCACTCCTTTCTCAAACTTCAGGCAGCTCATGTCAATGCACAATCTCTTTATGGCCACATTGATGAATTTCGTTCCATTTTTCAACCATCTCCTGTTGACATTATTCTAATTTCAGAAACCTGGCTGAAACCTCACTTAAGTGACAGAAGTGTCGAGCTTCCAGGTACAGACAATGATCGCCTGCACAAAGGTGGTGGCGGGGTAGCTGTGTACGTCAGGTCACACTTAACTTGTCTCTGTCCTGCTATCATCCGATACATCCAGAGATGGACGGCCAGAATACATGTTTCTGGACGTCTGTGTTAATGGAGCACACATTTTAATTGCTGTTTGTTACAGAGCTCCTCACCTGGGCTACATGGCTGAGTTCGAACATGATCTTCTGGGTTTTTGTTTTGCTCACTACAGTCATGTTGTTGTGATGGAAGATTTTAATACTGATTTACTTGGACCAATTACTTAAGACCAAGCTTTTTTAACTAATATGTTTTACTCGTGTAACATGACCATACTTCCTTTACTAGCCACTCCACTCACCACACTGAGCCTGCCGACACCTGGCTTGATATCATTGCTGTCTGTGACCAAACCCTGGTTGCGCACCACGGGCAACTTACTGCTCCTGGCCTATCCAAACATGACCTTATTTTTCTTGCTTATAAACTAAGAACTCCCAAGATCAAACCAAAAGTTATGTTTTATAGAAACTACAAAAATATCAATCTTTATTCCCTGCTTATCGATGCTTCTCTAAATCCATGGCATGAGGTCACATCGGCTGATAATGTGGACATTATGGTATCAAAATTTAATTCATTAATGAATGGTCTTCTTGATAAACACGCTCCATTTGTTTCAAAAAGAGTGACCAAACAGCCTGCTCCATGGATCTCAGAATTTATTCGACACCTCCAGAAGCAAAGTGATAGAGCTTTCCTTAAGGCTAAGCGATCCAAGTTACGTGATGACTGGGCTGCATATAAAAAATTAAGGAACAATGTGCAACAACAAATTAGAAATGCCAAGATCAGGTTTTACTACTCTTCCCTGTCTAAAAAACAATCTAGCATAATTTTGGGGTCAAAACTAAAAGATCTTGGAGTCGGCAAGCCTAACACTTACTCCCCGGTTTCCCTTAATCTCGATGATATCAACAACTTCTTTGTTGAGATTCCTGTTGATCAGTCTGGGGCTCAGGAGTATGTCTCCGAGCTCGAAGGTGCTACTTTTGATAAACCTGAGTTTCAGTTCTCTTTCACTCCAGTAACACAGACAGATGTGTTAAAGGCTATTATAAGGATGTCCAGTAACGCAGTCGGGGCTGATGGCATTCCTATAAGGTTAATAAAAGATACTCTACCAGTCACTCTTCCTACTATTACTGCTATTTTCAATAAATCTCTGGCTACTTCAATGTTCCCATTGACATGGAAGTCTGCTTTAGCTCGCCAATTTTAGAAGTGTTCCTCTCCACTAAATCCTTCACAATTCAGTCCAATAAGTACACTCTCTGCTTTATCAAAGTGTTTGGAGCGGATTGTTCATCAGCAGTTTTCAATATATCTTGAAAGTAATAACATTTTATCAAATTTTCAATCTTGTTTTCGCTCCAACCACAGCACTACTACTGCACTTCTAAAAAGAGTTGATGATAATACTGATTGATAAGAGTCAGGTAACCATTTTAACCCTTTTCGACTTTTCAAAGGCTTTTGACTGTGTTTATTATCCCCTTCTCCTCATCAAACTTAGGAAGGATGGTTTCTCTGATGGTAGTATCAAGTGGGTTGTCTTATCTTTCGGGACGACGCCAGTGTGTCAGGTCGGGTGAGAAGCAGTCGAAATGGAGACCAGTCACTCGTGGAGTTCCACAGGGTTCAGTCCTGGGGCCACTTTTATTTTCACTGTACATCGATGACATTACTACTCAAATTACTCATTCCAATTTTCATTTATATGCAGATGACTTAGAAATATACCGCCACTTTTCTATAAGAGAAATACAAACTTGTGTGACTCTCATGAATTCTGATATTGACGCTGTTACTCACTGGACTTGGAAACATGGACTAAAGTTAAACGTAGACAAAACTCAGTGTAGTTTGATAGGTCATTCAAAACTTGTTCGTGAAATTGACTTTATTACGGCTCCCAAATTAAAACTAAATGACCAAGAGCTAGAATACTCTGAGAAAGTAAAAAGTCTAGGACTTATTATTGACAAACACTTAAGATGGACTGAACAAGCTTCTTTGACATGTAATAGGGTCTTTGCCGGTGTTCACAGCCTCAAGCGGCTGGCTTCATATCTACCACAGCAAGTTAAAATAATGCTGATAAAGACTCTTGTACTGCCTCACTTCAACTACTGTGACATAGTCATTAATGACATGACTGTGGAGCTTTCAAATAGACTCCAGCGTGCTCAGAACTTTTACATTAGGTTCATTTTCAATCTCAGACGTGATGATCACATAACGCCCTTCTTCAAACAGTTATCTATCTTAAAATTACAAGATCTTCGAGACTATCACTCACTCGTTCTGTTGCACGCTCTTTTAAATACAAATTGTCCCAGTTATCTTTAAAAAAACTTTCAATTTATGTCTGAAATAAGTGAACGAAGTACAAGGAGGGGTACATCCTTATTATGTATCCCAATTCATCGAACAACTACCTTTAGTAAGTCGTTTACAGTTTCTGCCTGTCGATTTTATTTATTTTATTTTATTTTATTTACATGCTATAAAACAGGATTTACCCTAATAACATTATAGCAGTTCAAGAAAAATTACAAAAAAGACATCAGTGGTTTGAGTTATAGCTCAGTCCATAGCACACAATTCTTCACGTTTGGCTTTACTTTACTTTTCTTACAGTAACTAGTGTAATATCATAAATATACTATAATAACAAATGTAATAAATATAATATAATAACAGTGCAATAAAATATAATATAATAACAATGTAATAAATATAATGTAATAACAATGCAATAAATATAATATAATAACAATGCAATAAATATAATATAATAGTAATAAAATAAATAACTAAACACCAACCCACATAGAGAACAAAACAGCCCGGGGAGAGAAACCTATGGAGAACGTTGACCTACGGATCTCATGACAACAATGGCTTAATCTTTTTTTTGAAAAACATTCAAGCTGTCATGGTGAATGTCAATGTCGGACCCACCCAAGAGTATTGTATTATAAGACCTCATCATCCTCAACAGAGGAAAGAATGCACGCGTCGCAGTGCGTGAATAGGGCAAATGAAACAAACATTTGTTCCTGCTGTTGAAGTTTGGCACTCGATAACTGAGGACTCCCAAACAGTTCGCGTCGTCCACCCGACCCCGGACCAGGCCCCAGAGATTACACCTGCGCCAGGACCCGTCTCCTCCGACTCAGACTCTCCAGCCCAAAACATTCTAATAACTCAATGTATGGCACTAAATATGTATATATATTAAAGCATTTATATATATAAATATCTCAAAAATCTTTTTTGAACTTGTTCAATCAGTTCTTCGTGAATTTAAATGCATTGGATTCCATACAATGACGGCGTTCTCAAGTCTTGACCTGACTAAAGATGTGTACAATGTGATAAAAGACCTGATGTTTTTAAAAATTGACCCCCTGTCTTATTATAAACCCCAACATACGACTAGCTGAATTGACACAATTTTCTATGTGACTGGAAAATGATAAATCACTACTAATTACAACACCTAAATCTTTTATTGAAATCAAACTCTTGCAATTACTTCGCCATTTAAGTTATAATTTTTTATTATACAGTTTTTTTGACCTGGTAAATGACATCACATGACATTTAGAGACATTAAATCTCAATTTATTAAGAACGCTCCAGTTATTAACATTATCTAGGTCAGATTGTAATATTTCCGTATCATTTACTGAGGATATATGATAAAACAGTTTCAAATCGTCCGCAAATAACAGAGCATTTACAGATTTTACAAAGTCACACAGATCATTGATCATTATTGTAAATAAACATGGGCCTAAATTTGACCCTTGTGGTACCCCAGATTGTACTAGAAAAGTGGAAGACAAATAACCTTTATAATAGGACAAACTGTTTTCGATTTATTAAATAGGTATGAAAAAAACTTAATTAGATTATTCGATAAACCATAAAAATGCAATTTTTTAAATAAACATCAAATGATCCACCTTATCAAAAGCCTTAGCCAGGTCAAGATATATTGCATCAGTCTGAACCGATGAGTCCAACCGTGAAGAGACATAGTTTGTAAAATTTAATAAGTTAGTGTTAATAGAGCGGCCAGGCAAAAAAAACCCATGTTGACCAGGTGATAATATTGATTTAAAATAGTTATACAAATATTTGTGAACTATATTTTCAAATATCTTAGCTGGTGCCGATAACACTGCTACTGGTCGGTGGTTCACAATCTGTGATTCCTTCCCGCTCTTAAAAATTGGAGTTATTTTTGTCAACTTCCATTGATCAGGAAATGTATTAGATTTCAAAACTAAATTGTATAAATATAAAATCAGTGGTTGAGTAAAAACATCTGCACACCCTTTAAATATATACTGAGGCAACAGATCAGGACCCGCAGTGCTCTTAGATTTCAACTTTTCAATAGCTAAAGTGACATCTTGCTCTGTAACCCGGTCCAGAGCTAAATGGCCCGCACCCACCCATGGTCGCCCCTTCCATTGCCAACTCTACTGTAGGCTCTACTGTTATATTTATTATAAACAGAACTAAAAATAATCTTTAAAGCCATTAGATATCAAATTACCATTATCAAGTTGCAAACCATTATACTCCTATTACTAGCAAATTTTTTCTTGCCGATTTTTTTATTGTTTACAAACTTCCAAAATTGTTTATTGTCCGCAACTATGTTATTTTCAGCCTCTATAGCGAAATTTTCGTAGGCAACTTTAATATCTTTTTTAATTTTTGACCTTAAATTTGAAAATCTAAACATAATAATCCTGCCTACCAGAGCGTTTATACTTTTTTCGAAACTTTTTCTTTTAATTTTAGATCTAAAATAATTTCCTTAGTAAACCAAACAGGAAACTTACACACTTTTGATTTTTTTACGAGGACAAGTGTTATTAATAACCTTATATACTTCTTTGTAAAAATAATCTAGAGCAACATTAACATCATATAACAGATACAACTGAGACCAGTCAATTGTTGCCAAACCACGATACAACTCAAGGAAATCTGCCCGGCGATAACAATAGCCCTGGCTCGTCAATCGACCTTGACCCACACGTTTGTTGTACCGCGATAACACACTCCACCTCTATCGCAGGATGATAAGGATCCTCCACCACCAGCGGGTCCAAACACCGACTCACCTCGGTATTCTCTATGTTTGAAATAACTAAATCTAAGGTTTTATTTTGAAAGTTCAAAATGTTATTTTTCAATTGTAAATTATGAGTATTTAGAAATATTAATAGTTCTCTACATAATCTATCCCCCATTGTTAAGTTATAATGTCTTCCAAATATCGGTAAATTAAAATCTCCTAATATTTTTACACACGAATTATTAATGATATTGTTATTCTGTAATCTATCATAAAAGTTTGGTATGTTAGTACAGACGCTCTAGGCCTTATATAAACAACACATAAATATATTGATTTTCCTGCAATACTTGACAACTTTATCCATATATTTTCACAGTCTGGTAAGTCGACTTCAAGGCTATAAATTCTTTTACAAATGAAATTAGCTTTTACTGCTATTAAAACACCCCCTCCACTTGACATCCCAGTAAGTAACATCCAAATTTCTATCTTTTCTTAAAAACGTTGTAAGTGTCGGGGAACAGTTCACCGGTATGTATATCAGACTGTAAATTGGTTTCTGTCAAAGTTAATATATCGTAACTACAAGCAAGAATGTTATTCATAAATGAAGTTGTTTTAGATCTGAGACCTCTTACATTCTGATAATAAATATGTATTCCTTTAAATTACTCATTTGTAAATATTGTCATGTTAATAAATATTAAATAGGTGACATATGGACGTTACTAATAATCTAGATCTATTATTAAATACATTATATATACATACATACACATACATTCGAGTATATATACATGTACATACCCACATACACATACATGACCATTCCAAAATAA
Organism: Homalodisca vitripennis; assembly: GCF_021130785.1. NCBI lineage: Eukaryota > Metazoa > Arthropoda > Insecta > Hemiptera > Cicadellidae > Homalodisca > Homalodisca vitripennis. The sequence goes on along the minus strand of NC_060213.1, from coordinate 144,895,342 downwards.
AATAAATAAACTGACATAAATTTCAAAAACAACAAATACTTATAACAAAATAAACTATTAAGATTATAACAAAATATACTATTAAGAGTATAACAAGATAAACCATTTAGATTATAACAAAATAAACCATTAAGGTTTATAAAATGTATAAATATATAAACAAAACATGCATCGGCAACAAGTATATAAATAATAACGCATCAATATACAGACGTACAGCTAGCTCTACTTACAATTTCACATCTTGTCCAAGTCACTCACAGAGAGGATCTTGATCACAGGTGTTGTATTTCCCTTGTCCTTTCGAACGAAGACGGAACAATTGAAGGTCCACACCTGGCTGTAGTTTCTCTCTTTCGCCCTCGCCTTGGTCAGCTTGAGCAGCTCCCTCGTAGAAGGCGTCAGTGACTCGTTGATGTAGATCGAGTTTTCGCTGCTGCTGTAGCCCAGATCAGTTGCCTTCAGATGACGCCTCACTTTTCTGCACCTCAAAAACTCGTCTCTGTCTAATCGGCTGATAAATTTGATGATAATGGGTCTCGGCTCAGCGTTATTTCCCTTCCCCGTTCTGTGAACTGCATCTATCAAGTTGGTAGACATTTCTGGAAACTGAATCGCAGCCGCCACCCTTCTCACAACGTTAAGAATATGTTCATTCTTTTCTTCGGGAACACCGTAGATGACTAAAATTACTTCTGTGAGAGTACTGTTCCATACAATTTATTTCATGAGACAAAGAGTTTACTTTTCTTCGTAGTTCAACGTTTTCATTGTTTTAAACGCTGTATTTCACCATTACATTCATTAATCTTGTTGTCTTGAGCTTTTATTAATATTTTTAAATCATCAATATTAGTATGACATAATTCAATTGACAATCCGAGCTCCTTCTGTTCCTTTTTTATTTCCTTGATGTCATCAGTATTGCTGTTTAGTATTTGCATAATTGTATTTAATTTATCATCAACTGACTGTAAAGTTGCCGGTGTTGTGTCGTCTGCAGTGTCGCTGTTGGACTTGAGCGCTCCACGTGTCGTGACCTTGGATACTACCACCTGGCATTGCCGAACTAAATTGATAGCGTACAGGCTCCGACAAAATTAAAATAAACAAATTATCGGGGTACGAGTAAGCAACAATATGTCCATGTACACCTTTATGGTAGTAAAAGTTAGTCCCAATACCTATTACAAAAATGTGCACAACCACTTCACTATTTCCCGTATTAAAAACAATTATTCAAGGAGCCCACTCGCAACGTGTCACTCACATACCACTCATCCCCACTCTTCTCGATTGTGGAATGCCTTACCTATAAACATCAGAGCCATTGATAAGCGCGCTCGCTTTGGGGCGGGGGTCAGGGCCTTGATGCTGGGGGCTCAGGAGGTATAGCGGTTGGCGGCTTTGGAATGTGTTAACTATGTGTTAGGGTAACTGAATGCAAGTTGAATGAATGCCCGTAATTTATTTATCTAAATTTTAATATTCAGTTAGTCTAAAATTTTCAGGTTTGGCTGGAATAGGCAGCGGACAGTTCCTTGCATCCATCGCTGTACTCTCAGCCTGTGCAGTAGGACTAACAGCAGCTTGTGTCCCTAACGAACTTATGTTTGGTTTCAAGCTTCACCGCCTAGAACAGAACGGTACAGAATACTAAATACCAGTATTTATTACATATATCGAGCGTCTATCTTATCGTATCCTATCATAAACTAATATAAATGGTGTAAAACATTGTAAATCATTAATATTACATATTCTTAAAAGAGGCATCCATGCTATAATAAGGATATCCATACTGAATCCAATATCACATTAGTTTGTGATTAATTTCCATTAAAACGAATATAATTAGGTTTACCAACAAAGACTGTGATATTAATTCACATGCTATTAAAGAATGTTAAACTCTAAATGGAATGTAAATGGGCTTTACAAATTAAATGGGGGAACATATCTTAAAATATTTTACAAGTAAGTCATGTTTTTCTTAAGAAGGTATGGGAAAACCCACGAGTGAATTCCCACAAATTTGGTGGGAAATATTCATAGCCAGCCACATTCCTAAAAACAGCCATTTTGCTATTTCCATAAAAAAAAAACAGTTACCCCTGACTTGATGGAAAATGTTGGCGATCATCTCGAGGCTTATTACAAATTATTAATTTGTTATATCTTAACGCTCTTTTTTTTCAAAAAAAAAAAAAAATAAAAATAATAATTAAGATATCTCAAAGAAAAATCCCACTTAACGAAACCTATCAGTAGAAGTGAAGTGCTTCTAGACTCTTTCCTTTTATATTCCCAATGATGGCTATAACTAGAGCAACAAAATGTTGGAAAGAACATTCTGCTACTTGAGTAATAATAATAAAAGGGGTGCTTTATTATTGATTAGTATATTCTTTAAAGTACATAATAGCTGGCATAGAACATCGTTACAGCTGTTGTACATATTTGTTGTCAATGTTTAATATAACGGCTACAAATACAGTAATAATAATATTAACTCATACAATATGCCGTAGTAATTACTACGCTATAGTCAATTTTAAGAAATAAACATGTCCCTGTCCCGGCTACTATGTTTTGGTAATAATTTTATACTGTGTTGGGTACAAATTCTGATACTTCCGTACAAGTTAGTACTAAAGGAGTGCTAAGTCGTGGCATAAACATTTTTCCAGGAAAATCCAGTAACGGCATGAAATTCTAACATGGTCTAACGGGCATGGGGCTGGCCCGACCACTACGTTATTATTAATATATGTTTACTGTATTGGGGACAAATTCAGATACTGCTGTGCAAAAAAGTACAAAGTGGGTACTAAATTGTGGTGTTATTGTTTTCATGAAATTCTAACATGGCCGGCTAGCATGTTGCTTGCCCAGCCACTACGTTTTTGTGAATAACTTTTTGTTGTGGTTGGTACAAATTCTGATAGTGTAGTAAAAAAAAAAAAAAAAAAATACTAGTGCATTACTTTCGTGGTGTAATTTTTAAAATGCATTTTCGACATGGCCGGTATCGAAGATTAAGTTTAGTGGTAACAACGAGCTAATTATACATATACTTCTAAGAATATTATGTTATATTATAACATATTATCCGAGGTATAGTTATAACTATTATACTTGCTTAGGACGAGCATGGAGACGAAATACATGTTATTCAGTAGCATGATGAACCCGCCGCTGGTACAAGATCTGGAACACAATAACTATGGTATTCTTGTATCTTGCTATTGATGTGACAATATCAATAAATGATCAATAATACTTGACTGTTGTCTTGACTCACTACTTGAATTGACCTTTCTCTACTTTAAATCAACTACGTCCCTCACCCTCTGCACTAGTGTGTCTAATCCGCCGATATTATCTCTTGATTCCTTTATATTGTCGGCCGTAACTTTTCTTAATGTTTGAAGCAAGGACATGCCGTTGGCAGAACTTAATGCTGTACTGTCAGATTTACCACTGTGGGATGACAAAAACTCTATTTCGCAGTCTCTTTACGGCGTCTACGGTTTGCGATTTGCAGCTAGCAGGGAGCTAGCTGATATAGGCCACTGCATTCATTGCATATAGTAACAATGTCTTTAGTACTTTCCAGATCAGTATTGTATTTCGCACATGTTTAACCATGCTGCTACCGAATTGTTGCAGTTGAATAACAAACAGTAACAAGAAATTCTAAATTCTCGTAATATCAAATAATTTTATCAGTTTATTCAATATTGACTCAATTCTTTATATGAATAACGCTAAATAAAATAGCAAGCAATAACAGCAGAGGAATGGAGATCGCTACAAGCACACACTGTCTCGGCCGTGGGCAAGTACAAGGAAGGAGTTTATGAAGAAGCCATCCGAACTGCTAGAGTGATTGATACGGACTATGATAGTTTAATTAAGGGTATAAATAAAAAAAATAGGTTTTACTTACTTTTTAATGCTTGGATTTAAAACAAAAATTCCAAATTGGAACACAAACATTTTATATGAAAAGGTGTACATTGATCTGCAAGAATTTAAATTTATTAACTAATATATAACTAAACTGCGGTAGGATTTGGACGTTTGCCACTGTAATAGAGCATGTTACGAAAATAAAACTCTGTCCTCTATTTGTTATTCAAACTTTACAGAGCGGCAAGAGTCATTTATAGGTGGAGCCAAGAGCTGCTGCTTGGTGATTAGGTTGATTTTATACATACAAGAACGATGTTAAACCTCAATGATCTTCAAGCCCTTGCTTGTGGTTACGAAAATAGATAATTTAAAATAAAGCTAAAGTTAAAGCATCCAATATCTGCTTCTCATATATTTCTCCAGCTTTCATGTAAATCTTCAGGTCAATTAAAGTAAAGTCAGGATAACAAGAATAGTTCGTTGTATGCGCTGTGGACAGAGCTACCGGTGCGCATGCGTTATAGAAGACGCCTCGTGCCGTTGTATGCGCTGTGGACAGAGCTACCGGACGAGCTCCTCATGCAGTGGAAGAATGGGGCGATCAAGCCCGGCGGAGAGAAAGAGTGGGGGGCAGAGCCGAGCAGTACCGATAAATCCCGAAAATTCGTCGACTGGTCAGAGCCAAGCAGTGCCGACAAACCCTGAACATGACGCTGATAGCGACCTCAGTTCGGAACGGTTCTGATTTCTATTATCTTACGAATTAATGAGTCGTTTTATATCCGAACATATCTGCAAAACATAGAAATTATATCGAATTAATTATATTAATATTGAACTTTCCAAACTTTATAACTCCAAAGACACTTTACAAAATGTGAGATGGTGCACAACGAATAAAATGTCATAATTTCATCATATTTTGCATATAGGCTTAAAACGACGGTAAATATTTTTTGTGCTATTGGAATATATTCAAATTAATAGGGCAAAAGCAACATATTATAATGTGAAGTCCTTAATAGGTAGTAAATAAATTAATAATTATGCTACAAAATCTGTAATAAGAGTTATGTAATAGCTATAATAAACAAATGGTTGCGTATAAATATTTATGTAATACAAATGATGAAAATAATTTAGTCCTACTGATCTCTAGTGCTACGAATATACAGATTTATGATACAATTAAAATTACACTAATTTATATAATTTATTGAAGTAAACATTGCGAATAAATATTCAACCAAAAACATAATATATTATAATTATTATAGAAATATGACACAATAAATGACAACTACCTGACTTAAACACCTAACATAGCACGTGACATTATTAATATTTTAATAACCTTTTAATAACTTATTACGATCAAGTTTTAACTTATAGAAATAGCTCTCTGTCTGTTTGTTGGATATATCGAGAATGAAAAATAAGCTATAGACTTCAAATTGTGCATGCAACTTCGACTAAGCCTGATATGTGTGTACCGAATGACGATAACACATGGGGGTGGTGACTTCTGAGGTCGTAGTAATAAATACTCGAATTGCAAAGTTTACTTATAAGTTCAATTTATTCCGTGAAACTTACAAGCACCACTTTTAGATGGTAAATTAAATATATGCCTTGCCACGTTGCTGCCAATTAGAGTACAAGAACTAAAAATGTATATCTGATAGGTGGGCCTAAAATATCCAATGTTCTATGGAATCATGCCTACGATGTTTTACTTTATAAAACATTAAGATTTCACTTCCCTTCGCAATGTGTAGACTCACAACCCGGGTGTCGGCGTCTTGGCACGAGACATTGAAGCTGTAGTCTAAGAAGGGTTATTTCTAGTCGGTGATTACTAGAAGATGAGTAGAAGTTGTGAAAATGGTAGCCATCTACTCAAATAATATGTGACATGTGAGATCCGTGAGACACGTCAGCTCGTCTAAAACAAATTCGCGACGGTATTAGCCATTTAATGATACAAAAACTTATTACAACAACGTGCTCGTCAGAAGGACGACGCCACAACTTGTATCTATTTCAATCAAGCAAATAAAAGATCTTCAAGGGTAAGTTACTTTACTATTTACAACTTTACTTTACGTTACATTCATTTTTATATGTTTGGCAACAAAGGGCTAATTTAATAATACGAAAAGATAAATTTTACTAACGGACAAGGCGCGCGAGGTCTAATCGGTCACGTAGTTGGGCTGCTACAAAGGGTTAGAAGAAAATATTCATACGCGTGTCAATTAGGTAGTTACTCCGCCGATAATTTAGTTCCGGAACATTGGATAAAAAAAATAATATTAAAATTATAATGGCTGACTATGTTGTGAAATTTACATATATGTAAAATATAATTAATTAATTAACGGTACAGATATCCCCCCTGCCTTGATTTCGCAACCTAGTTAGTTACTTTATTTTTAAACCTATTCTAAATAACAAACTTAATTCACAACCTCTTTATTCATTACATAAATTCAAATTTTCTACCATAAAAATACGATAGCGCGGGGTTTCAAGAGTTTCCTATGAAATCCGCTAGATCGCATACCAATGCAGTTCTCCAGTACCGGCATCTGATTTCTTTATCTGCTCGCTTGGGGACCAAAAATAGAAAGTTGATTTAGGCAAACTAATTCCATGTAGTGCACGTTGCAGCGTTTTAGAATTTGCGGGTCGTTGCGAGAATAAGGGTATTTAAGGCGATTAAATAGTGAATAAGTGTAGTGTAGTGTAGTGTTAGATAGGCGCCGCATTCATTCTTTTTCTTGCATTCATACCGGTGTTTTGTGTATAGTGTTTTATCGTTAAATACCCTGAGACTTGCGGACCAGTTACCAATATTGATTGAATACGGATGGAATGAAACGTCCCCTCACGAGAAGCTAAGTCTCCACATTTCTTATTAATATTACATTACTCTTAATATATTTACATACAATATCCTTTACATCTTACATCTACATGAATTATAACACTTCAAATATATATATATATACACACACATATATATATATATAATACAAAATTCAAACTTCAGTATTTCGACATACGTACAAAAGACATACACAATTTTTTTCATATTTGTTTCCTTTATTACAAACAGTTCAGGATCAACTCTGTCTCATTTCTTTATACAAAGTCTATTTACAAATTAGCTTTCTATCTTTTATTTCAATTCAAACATTCGTTTAGAATTCACCAAACAATTAACTTCCTGGATTTATTTTATCTTTTAAATTTGGCAGCAAGTGGTTTCTTACGCTAGGGATGCTACAACGTTTTTCTTGCAAAACATGTCTTAATTTTAACTTTAAATCCATACAATATGAACCTTTTTTACATTCAAAAAACATTTTTCAGTGTGTTGTACAATACAAGTTACGGGGTTAAAAAATATAAAATTCTATAAATTTCCTACATATTTTGGTGCTAATTTTGCACAAAACTTTTCTACTTTTATTGCTTAGATAGTGGGTTCTTATCCATACTAAGGAATGCAACTTAAAGGGATGTTTTACATTTTGCTCGGAGTACTTATGTCTATTACTGTTATGTGCTATGCTTCTTTTTACATTCACAACAGCTCTCTTTAAATTGTTTACAATAGTTTCCTTGGATAAATTTTCACCAATTAGATCATTTAGCTTCCATAAATTAGATAAAGCATTATTACAAGAATGATTAAACAAAAAATCAAAAGCAGCAAAACCTGTGCTTTCATTGTGGGCGGTGTTTTTAAACATTAATTGTATATAGCCTAGGTCATTATCCCAATTACTATGACAGTTGTGATAGAAACTACGTATTAATGTTGATAATATTTCTAATATGCCTTTCTGATTGATTTCCATTTGCCCTGTAAGGCGCTAGTCTACGGTGTTCAATAAAATTCTTAAATAAGAACTTTTTAAAATACAGTGATGTAACATATGCGGCATTGTCTGACACTATTATTTTAGGTACAGAAAAGTTGTTAAAAATTATGCGGTTCTAATTTATTACTTATTTCAGCACTCTTACATTCCCTCAAAGGGATGAGCCATAGAAATTTACTAGCGGCATCTACAACTACAAGTAAATATACATTACTGTTTCTAGTTCTCACTAAGGGACCCAAAGATCTATGAATAAACAATCCATATTGTTCTTAAATGGTACTGACACTAATTCGCCTTCATATTTTCTTTGGCACACTTTGCTCATTTTACAAACATTACATTCTTTTACTTTTGCCTTTATAATTTCGTTTAAATCAGGTCTATAAAAATACTGGTTAATTTTTCTTTGCGTTCTAGCAATGCCTAAATGACCTCCTATTAAAGAACTGTGAAAGAATTCATATACTGTACTAACTCAATTAAGTGAACGGGCAAAAATATCTTACTCTTACTTTTTTACATTCCTTTTGTACATAAGTAAATTGTTTTTTTATAAAATAACATAAATTATATTACTATTACTTTCTACAGATTGAATGATTTGATGAGTTTCTTTATCTTGAAGTTGATATTTCTCTAAGTCCTTAAATGCTAATGGCAAATCATCTATTAACAACCACAAATTATCTTTGTTATTACACTTATTATTAATCTTTACTTTAGGCTTTACATTGGATGTTCGTTTACATTTTTGCCTTCGGGAGGAGTTTGAATGGCAAGAAGGAAATCGATAAGCTATTTTTACTCCGGTCTGGAACGTTCCGGTAGTCACTAGGGCTCGGATCAGCTGTTCCCGTCGACTCGCTTTCAAACATACGCGATAGGGAGTCTGCTAGCGCATTATCGGTAGAACTTTTTAAATTCCACCTCAAATGGTACATTCAAAAATCCTCTCGATCCACCGGGCAAAGTCTTCCTACCTTTCTTTTGTGATTGAGGACATAGGATAAAGCTTAGTTATCAGTAATTAATTTAAAGATTTTTATTTCTAAAAATTCCATGCCATTTGTCTACGCAAATAGTGCACTCAAAGCTTCTTTTTTATAAACGGTATATCTTAATTCGACATCAGTAAACTTCCTAGAGTAATAAGCTATCGGCATTAATTTCATTTTGCCGATAAAGGAATAAAGGATAAAGTTTTCCTGTAATAAAACAACCACCTGCGGCTATTCCACTAGCATCTGTCATTACTACAAATTGAAAAAATTGGCTACCTGGAGTAAAGGAGGATTCATTCTAGCTTCTTTTAACTTTAAAAATGAATCTTGATATTCACTTGTCCAAATAAATTTAGCGTTTTTCCTTCTTAAACGATTTAAAGGATTACATAATTCGGCATAATCTCTTTAATAAATTTTGAAAAGAAATTGGTCATACCTAAAAAACTGTGAAACTTGTTTGGCGTTCTTAGGTGGCCTGAATTCTCTTATACTCCTTGTTCGCTCGGGATCTATAGTTACTGTATTATTTAAAAAAAAAAAAAAAATATTAAATTATACTGGCTGACTAGGTTGTGAAATTTACATTATATAAAATATAATTAACTAATTAACGGTACATGTGTCATGTGTCGTCTGGCGTACGCAATTATAATGCTGACCTGATCTATAGTAGATGGCAATTATCGAATAATTTCTAACTATCAGTAATGTAACCTACAAATTATATTTAATTCATTAAGGCAGTTGGAAAATGCAATGAACCAAATATAATGTTACAAAACAATTTTATTGGTTTACATTTTAATACGAAAGATGGAATTAAAAAAACTCAACTTAATTGTTGATTTTGTATTTTGGAGACAATGAAGATCAGATCATTATTTAACTACTGTGCTAAGAACACAAGTCTCGAATGTTTTGAAAAGTTTAAATGTTTGCAAGCATAAATGCTTACAATCACATTTGAGTGACTAAGAAAATTTAAAAAAAGTACAATTAAATTGAGAATTCACTTGTAAACAAACAAATTTCTAAATTTTGCGAGGAGGGCTCTTTTTAATCCTCCTGGATGATTAATCCATCCTCGAATGTTTTCTAGCTACGCCACTGAATGTAACGAGGTTAGTTTGTTACATTAGACTTCCTTACGTCTTTTTGGGTCTTTCGATACTCCGTTGTATTGGTTTATTTGTATGTAGACAAGATTAATTGCCTGTCATTAATTACGTTGTAAGATCAAGGTTTAACGAAATAAATTTAATTGCACTGCATCCTGCAGTATCCAGCTTTGATTATGTAATATATATATATATATATATATATATATATATATATATATGTATGTTGTACCAAATTACTGAAAGGTGTTTAATTCAGAGTAGAAGCTAAAAACGCAGTGGTACATTTTAAGAGGTTTGTCACTTTGATTGCCTGCAATTTAATTGTGCTGCATCCTGCATCATCCAGCTTTGAAAATGTCATTTAAATATATGTATGCTGTACTAAACTACGGAAAGGGGTTTGAAAATACAGTGATACATTTTAATAGGTTTGCCAGGTACTGAACTAAATTAAATTCAGAAGAGTACGGAGCGAGAACGCGCGGACTGCTCATTCCACTATTCCAATACGCGGGCTATCTGTAGTTGGCAGGAGGGGCCCCTCCATCCCCACTCTTTCTCTCCGCCGGGCTTGATCACCCCATTCTTCCACTGCATGAGGAGCTCGTGAGCTACCGGTGCGCATGCGTAAAGGCCGGTATCGACAGTGCGAGGTTGCTCGCTGCCAATGCCTCGTGGCGAATGCTCGGCTTTGCCTCGGACTATGGATACCGGGGTTGCTCGCTATGAGGCGTTCCCGTCGCACAATGTGAGGTGAGCCGTGTGTTTGTCGGTTTTAGAGCAGTGCTCAAAGGTGCCTCGCTCCGAGCTGTGCGTCAAGTAGATATCTGCGCTGTCTGCCTCGCACCATACAAGACACAATTCTGCACTGTAAACCAACAAACCTCCACAACGAAATGATAATCCACAACGAAATTGTCATCATGGATAATCATTAAATTATCAGATAAACGTTTACTGTGGGACTCGAAACACCCTGAATATTATAATAAAAACAAGAGAGAAGACTTGTGGCGCGAAATATCGCAGTCAATGAATGTTTCGGTGAAAGATCTGAAAAAGAAGAAGATGACGTCTCTGTTGGGGTCTTACCGACGGTCAAGGGAAAAGAAAAGTCAAGTTACAGGATTAGGTATGTTTGTATGTATGGATCACATACTTCTGGAATAATCACAGATATTCGTTGTTTGGATATACGAAAGAGGTATTGCAAACTTGTAAATGAGTTTCCAGTAGCTAAGAATCTCAGAGTAACAGCTAATCTTTCCTGCACTTCACATGTACGTGTCACGTTTCTTCATGGCAGGCTCTATCAATGTAATTAAATGTTCAAAATCTTGCTTGGACATTCGCATGAAATGTGCAACCGAACCCCACGTCTTCTAGGAGTCTGTTCCCACATTCGAACCGATTTCGATAACTTTTTTTTGACCCACCAACGGGGTTTACGTAGCCTTTTCTTTTGTTTTTTTCCTAATAATCGTCGCCATCACAATAAAAGCAGCAGCAGACACTTGCGCATTTCTAGAAAAAAACCATATTCTCTCGACTGTCTTCACTACGAATGCGGGTGGTTCGCGTGCTCGCAGTGAGCATTCGTGGTTACAAACTAGCTGCTAGCTGAAGAGCTCACCCTGAAGCAGATGGCACGAGGCATTGGCAGCGAGCAGCCTCGCACTGTCGATACCGGCCTTAATAGAAGACGTCCCCGCCTACCACTGCCGTTGTATGCGCTGTGGACAGAGATACCGGAGCGCATGCGTAATAGAAGACGCCCCCGCCTACCAGTGCCGTTGATAGCAGAGCTCTTGTGGCCGATGGTTCGCTATGTGTCATTCGGAAAACATTAGCTGTGCTATTATATACTTCAATAATGTTTAGTGTATTATTAGTTAACAAACACAACAATAATTAATTTCAATCACCAATTTGCTTGTGCGAGTGTTCGCTAGCTGAGTTCTGTTTATGTTTATACTCCAGACTGTCTGCTGTCCATCAATCCTGGTATGTGGCTACAGCTAGTGTGTCAACATTGTCATCTGATACAAACACTTACTGTACAAAACTCCTCAATCATATTCTTTACAAATTAAAATATAAAAGTAAATAATAAGAAAGTGCGTCCAAGCTTAGGAAGTTAGAGAATTTATATTAGTTATACGTTCATAAGGAGAATAAAATATAAGTTGTATACCTTTTTAGCTATAATCAGATGAAGAGATATTCATTGTACAATACAAACATAACTTTCTCTAATTATCAATAGCTACTTTTTAGTCACATTTACACATTAATTAACTGGATATGGAATTTCTCGTTTCAAATTTACGAGATGAATTTTAATACCTTTAGCCTATTAATTTACGCGATCGGCAATAGCAGTGTTTGATGTACAGTGGATAGATTAATTTCTTCAACTGGCCGAATGTACGGAGCCAAAGTAGTAGAGCGATATTCTGCTTCTTCCCCACTCCACACCAAATACCTCTCGATTCCCACCTGCACCTAGCAATCCTGCACAAGTTACAGGGGGTGCAGTCTTTAAACAGATTAAAACGCGAGGCTTTCAGATAAAAATTAAAATTACAAAATCATTAAATAAGGTAATTTCGTGTTGCGTTATAAAGCGTATACCAAATAGTAATATTTATGTATGTTTAATTTAATGGAATCTACTAATTTAATAAATAAATAAAAATATAAACTTAAAAAATTAATTGCATTAGTAAAAAGTTTCTCCTTTCAAAAATATGTTGAACCGAAATCGTGACTGTTACGAATTTAAGACTGAACTATTAAATATTGAACTACCACATCTAATGATAACTTTACGGTTTAATGCACTGTTAAATGAAACTTTGTAAGAGTAGCATTTTAGCACATCTAAATGTATTATAGACAGTAGTTTATGAGAAAAATATTTTATAATTAAACTTTAAACATAAAAAGGTGAACAAAATAATTATATTTCTATAAATATTTCCATAAATCCATCTTCAGCTACAGTATTACTATTACGAAGTAAAAACTGAAACATGTAATGCTTTACTTACTTATTTTATTTTCCATGTATATTATTCAATTCCAGGAATGTTACACTGTTTTAACGTTCTTAAAACATTAATCTTAATTTAAAAAATAATTATCAAGGAAGTAAAACAAATATATTTTTATTCTGTAATTAAGAGATAGAAATGTTAAAAATATGAATGTGTAAATTCAATAAACTTAAATTATTTTGTAAAAAACACTTAAAACATTTTTTTATAGCATGAAAATAAAACATTAAAACCTGTTTTAAATTATGAAAAATAAAATTAGGATCTGAAACTGCAAATAAAAAATCCTTTCGTTGGCTACACGATTCTTGCTGCTTCAACACTGCGTTTCCGAATATTCAAAAGTATTGAGTTTCCTGTCTGTCAATTCGGCAGACTCATCTTTGTTCTCTTGTTTTAAAGCTGTCAATAAACTTCGTTACGTGTTCTTTGTTTTTGGATACTCACAGGTAGAGTCATTGTTACTGTTATCCATATCATATATTTTGAATAATTCCTCTGAGGGCGCATGTTTTCTCAGAATCTTCCTTTTAAATTTGAAAACACTGGGAACTCTTAATTTTCTGTTTCTAACAGAGACATTGTTCCAGATGTCGTGTAGCAGATTTCCTTATCGTATTTGTGTACTTTTTATGGTCTATTACTCTGTGTATTATATCAGGACAAATCGGGATAGGATTTATTTTAATTGAACCAAGATTTTATTATTTATTGTCCTATGTTTCTGTATTAGACACAGTTTATATTTCGACCAGAAAGTTTATGCTAAACATGTTAATTCAAATATATTAATTTAGTAATTTTAAAGTAAAAGATCTCTGGTATAAAAAAACCATAATTGATTGCTAAGAGTTTTACAAACTGTTTTTCTAAAAGAATTTTTTCTTAATATTTTTTACGTTTATTTGTAATTTGGGGGGAATATCTATTCAGCTCCTCTAAACGCCTTGTTATATTCTCTCCAGTTAGTCCTCAATTAATCAGCTGTTTTGTCAATTAATCAGCTGAGACGGATCGGCTCAGCTGTTCCGTGGCTTTTACCAGCATGACGTCATACACTTTGTCAACAATGATGGAGTGCTTCCTGTTATAATTCATCTCACGGGATATACATAACTACTTAACTGTCGTGCTCGAAACGATCCTTTACCCCAATGTTTCTAAGGTGTCCAAAGTACCTTGTTGACATTAAAAGTTATAACATCGAAATTGGCGTTTTATTTATTTTAGAAATGCAGTGGACTACTCTCTGTGTTGAAGCAATACGTAGATTACTAGTATCTAGCTTTGTATAGCAGTTTAATACAGAAAGTATTAAGTAAGTTTAACCCGTTTTCAATTTTTAATCCTTTTCATTGGCATTGACATAAAGTAGGTTTTACCTTTTAAGTGGTACACTGACTGGTGATACGCTTACTACTCTTACTAATATAAAGTATGTAAGAACATACCATAGTGTCTTCTGAAGTTTCACGGTCTAAATAAAATACAGAGACAAATCTTCATTATTATTATTACTATACTGTATAATTTTTAATATTAATAATTATATTAATTATGTTAATTTCCGTATAGTATGATTATGATGTTAAATCATATACATATTATAAATTAAATAAAAATGTGATAAAGCAGTAAAATGATCTTCTGTATCCTCAACGATAAATATAATTGGATGTTTCAATTGGCTATAGCAATTCATAGGCGATACCATCTAAGGTAAACACCATGCCTAATCAAGAATTTTTAATACATTTTCATATCATACTCTTATAACTCGTAGACTATCAGTGTATTATATTGAGTGAGACTTTTAGCAAGTACATAGAGAATATTATGTGAATGTTTGAGTTTAGCTCCAGCTCACCTTTCTCCATCGTCTGGAATTCAAAAAATTCAACGACGAAGGAGCTCAAGATGAAGTCTAAATCGTTTCTACATAAAAGACACCTAGAATAAAACACATAGCGTAATATAAGTGAAGAGGTATTTTCATTGTCTCATCATGTGCACAACCGAGTGAACGTTTGGATCTCTAGAAACGAACTTGACTCCAGATTCTAGGAGTCAAGTCTGTGACAGCGTCAGATTCCAAACGATGCGCTAATAGAAATGTAAATTGCAGCTAAACTCAACATTCACATTGAAACACCCCGTTCCTACCATAACTACGTTACGTTGAGAGTATTATGTTGTGTTCTAGAAAGGAAATCAGCAAGTAATTGTGGCTAAGGTAGAGTCAACATATTGGAAATTAGTTGCTAAAAAGAAACTAAAATAATGAATGTATGATTGTATGTGTACGAAATATAAGCTTAAATTCACATTTTATTAAATTCTTAATATTCTTAAACCATTTAATTCCTCTATTTATTATATTCTATTTAAAAGACTTGATGATGTAAAATTATAAAAATACAACGACTTTAAGAAAGAGGAAAAATATGTCATTAGATTTTTTACGACATAACTTTTTACACACGGGTTTGTATTATTATAAATAATTCATCTCCACACGAAAGTATTGTTTTGTGGCTTTGATTGTATTACTAATAGAGATAGAATAACCTTTTGCTCATTTTGCTTAAAAAATTCTGTAGTTCAACACTTAGTTCTTGATGGACAAGAAAAGATAATGGATACAGTAATATTAACTTGCCAAGCAACACTCTAGTAACAGGTCAGATATATTGATATGTAACAACAACAACGCTTACCGTCCGGTGACGTGCTCTAGAATGATTTGATGTCACCAGGGATGTAACGTCACTGTCAAATATCAGCAGGGTCACTGTGGGAATAGCATAAATTCAACTGCTTAGTGTAAACTGCGGTGAAAGAAAGGGCGAAACTTTTAGTATTATATAATGTGGCCAATTAACAATTAAAGTAAGATTTGGAGATAAAAAAAACTAATTTTTCTGTTCAGTTTTCTTACTGACTGTTGCGTTTGCATCTTTTCCAAATTCTGGTAATGGGTTTCACGTTTACAATTATCTATTTCCATCTTTTCTGTTCTCATTGCCATATGTTATTGATTTGTTAGTTTTTCGTAAATGGTTAAACATTGTGTGTTAAGATTGGACATCTGAAGGAAAGGTCAGATATCGATTCTTGGTAAGTACCTTATTTTTGTATGAAATAACATTGGGAAACGTCCGAAACTCTGGATTCAACCCAAATTAATTCTTATACCAATAGTGAATGGTAATTATGACGTATCCTCTACTCTTAATGTTACATACCTTGTTCAGAAACTACGGATGTGATGGCTTGTTGTGTTTGTTCAGCTAAGAAAGTGAAAACCATACTGAAAATAACGTAAATAATTAATGCTACCATAAATGTCCATACTATCGGAGGTGTATACTTCTATATAGTCTATGTTGGAACTTTTCATAATATGTTAGCAAAAAATTTAATTAAAATATTTTGAATGAGAATGTTTGTTGTTATGCGATTTATGATGTCTCAAAATCTTTCAATTGGGTTATTTTGCGTATTTAACATGTTTTGTAAGTACGTGATTGTTACATAAAATAATGGCTCTTTGAATTATAATAATCTTTAAAAATATTTATAATGTAAAATGGTTATGGGGATACAATTATAAATTGGATATACGCTTTGAATTCAATTAAAGTCAAACCATCTGTAATGTTTACATCATGGTCTCAGTTGCTATTTAAATTACTATGCATTATAATAATGAAACTAATTTTTAGGAGATGTGATTTAAACGTTGTTAAACATTCAATAAAAATAAATGGAAACAAATTCAAAACCATATAAGACAAATTGAAACAAACGAAATAATCATTTATTCTTCCATTATCTTATGTACCATATTGAGGATCACTTAAGACTAAGGTAACCGCGCTGTTGCCAGGAATACGGTTGGCTGACTTTCTATTAAATTTAGGATCGACCAGTTATATATTGAGTTCAGTATTTAAACTTGTAAAATATACAGCCGGGCGCTGAATAAGAACAATACATACTTATATGTAATACATGTCTCCCATTGAACTTTACTTCTTAACTCCTGAAATTAATTATAATTTAGAAGATAATCCGGGAGTAAATGGCAGGGCCGCGTTATGCGAAAAATAGGCAACGTCCGAAAATCAAATACCGTTAGCAACCGAGATAAGGTACAGGCCGACAGATTCCATGTGGTCCTCGGCCCGACGATGCGCAGTAGCCTACTGGTCATGTGGAGTAGAGGGGGAGTCGCTAGCTCAGCCTGTGAGCAGGTTTCCCCTCCGCTAACGCTCCCCCTCCTTGCTAGCCGCGGTTCCCCTCTCGCGCATCTAGGAGACCACATGAAATCCCTCGACCTGCACACCCAGTTATCGCTACAGTGCAGTAGAATAAATTATTATTAGTGCCATAGTCCCTGCGTATAGGACTGTAGTGACCAGTTCATTGCCATAGGTGTACTCTATGGAACTTTATAGTGCAAGTGTATAGTGAATGATATCCCTACAAATATTGGAATTTCGATTTAGTGTCAGTGTATTGGATAGCTCTCGGATATTCAAGATGGGTCTTTGACACTGATCCAAATAATCTTACGTACGTCAGTTCCTGTGCAATAACCAAAAATCTCCATTTACCACCTCAATGTTGCATTAAAAGAATATTTGCTGTGTAAATTGAAAACAATTATTATATTTACAAGCAACAATTTTAACTATGAATAATAGAGTATACACACATACATATACATACGTAATAAATACATACACTCATTTATATATATATATATATATATATATATATATATATATATATATATATATATATATATATATTAATGTTTAATACATATAAATGCGTACATATTTCATTCATTTATACAACTTATTTAAAGTAGGGTCGAAAGATTGCTATTTGTTTTTTCCCTACTATTATCAACAGTAAACAATAATACGTAAAAGAAATTTACTACAAGTATATCCTCATAAATGTAATACATTTTAATAAATGCAGTAACTTCTTTTATACGGATGAATACTTGAAGGTATGCATTGAAGTTTACCTATACGCCTAACACGTGGGAGCTGTGCTTCGAAGATCGGATCAGAAAGGATTATGAGTGTCTACCGAATCGTTAAGTCAAAGAAAGCTGTGATGGTCCTTGGAGGTTACCGTGAACTTTCCCAGCTAAGAACTTGTAATCTTCCTTGGTGAGGTTGGGTCCCCTTACAAAAGAAGAAACTCTGGAATTTGTGGTTTTGTGGACTTCCCGTCCCGCAGTGTCTCTCACAGAGAGACGGAGTTCTCCCTGGTTACAGAGGTGATCTCTCAACGAACGCCACTTTGATTAGCCCCTGAGCTCTGAACGTCCTAGTTACTCCTCCCTATGAGTGACCTTAAATTGAAATCGAATTGATCTATGTCTGCAGAAAAGTTTTTAAAACCCCGTCTCACTAGCACACAATGTTTAGAAAAGACACCTTGTATCCATGGAAAAGTACACAATAGTGAGTGAACATATATTGAAGAAGTTAACATTCGAAACTGAAGTAGGAATTTATTACGAGCCTGTTTTTGTTTTTTTAATTTGATACAATCACATTAGTTGGAATTTTCAAATTCAGTAACACTTATATATGCTTTACCAAATCTTCAAGTGACTTGCAGAACTCTACACGGCCCGAAGGAGTCAATGAAAAACTGGGATGTAAATACAAGTCGTCATAAATCATTTTAAGAGGGTACTCTACGTCACCGCCAAAGTCGGAAACTGACGTGTGAGATATTAATGATCGTAGGTTAACAAATGATACACTCGTGTTCGCAATGATAGTGTATTACCAATATCCAGCTCTGAAGTTACATGATACAATTCACAGAATGACGCTGAAACATAGGGGATACGGAACAGAGCAAAAATTGAAAACAATCGCTGTTTTCTTGACACAACTTGGAAATATAATAAATACTTATTCCCCCCGCACCAGAAAACTAAGAAATCAACCTCGTGAGCACAAGTGCTCTCTAGCTCACGTGAGTACAGTCCGCCGCGTGAAACTGTACCGTTTTACTGGCACATGAGGGGTTAGCTTTGAAATTTAAATGTTTGTGAAGGTTCAAAAAAAAGGAAAACGAAAATCTTCTGAAATAAATAAGGTTCAAGCTAAAATAAAACTTCTTCTTGAAAATAATGACTGGATTCAAAATTAATTAAAATAAAAACTTCTTAATAACTTTAAATTCAAACTTGTAATATATTCGTCACTCCAAAAATATACAAAGTTCTTACAGCTTGTCTTTTATTCAATTTTCAAAATTCAAAACTTTCACACTCTAATCTGATCTGGCAATTCTTCACTTTAATTTATCTTCAAAATACGATTTTATTTTGTTACTAATTTTCTTTACTTTACTTTAACTATTACTTCTTTTCAGTGTTAGAAAATAAAAATTCTTCAGTGTTAGAGATTTAAAAATATTGATGATAGCATCTGTAACAACCAAAAAATTCTTTTAGTATTTTTACATAAAATTTTATATACATGTGCTCACTACACCAACAAGTATTATATTGCACAGATCAAAAGGACAAGTTCCTAAATTCCCATTAAATTTAATTTTTACAATATTTCTGTCCCCAAAATTATTTAAAATAACTAAGAATGAATATTGACTGGACTCCAGTTAAAAGGTTCACTTACCCGCAGGTTCGATGACGATTGGCAAAAGATTAACTCTAAGCACTTTCAAAGTCTACTCTTTACTATAACTTCCGATCAACTGAGACGGGAGGTACGGCACGTCTACCTCACCCCACCTCTCAATTTCGTTATCAAACACTGCCATCTGCGATGCGCGCCTCGCTGATAGCAGCCTCTCTTGTACTGTACAGTCCTTATCATTCTTCTGGGTCTACTCCTTACACCGGTAACCCAGTTACCCCAGAATTATTATTTAATACAATCGGTACAAAACAATCACTGGTTACATTATATCATGTTATTTAAAAGCAATAGAGCTATAGATTCAAATATTCAATAAATACATGGAGAATCCCTGATTTACAATAACGAAAGTGAGGCGGGGAGAAGGGGGTTTGATGAAGGGGAAGAGGGGGTGAGTGAGAGGGGAGTGTGTGATGGAGGGGTAGAGGGAGAGAGACAATAACCTGTGAACGTTCGTAAGCACTGACTGGATGAGGTAAAGTGGAAGTTTTATAGTATATTTTTGCTATTATTGGGCTGTAACACAAATATAAACAGACAGATTGGAAGGTACAGGCAGACGGGCAAAACACACACCCAGGAGAGTGTCCATGTAGAAGAAATTGTAGAACCGTTGTCTATACCCAATGTACCCAGATTCAATACTATGTAAATAAATATAGAAGAAGAATACCTTACTATCTATGTCTATTATACTTACGCCACAGATTTCATGACATGATGAAATCAAAATCCATCTCACCATTTTGTTACTTTTGTAAGTTTTAAACTAATCTTCATTAAATATAATCAACCTCACTCGAGGTTTTAGATTTAATTTCGGTTCTAACAAAAGCTAAAAAGAGGATTTTTCTTAATGTATCCAAAAGGGTTACTTATTTCTAACCTGTATATTAAAAAATTATATATATATATATATATATATATATATATATATATATATATATATATATATATATATATATATATATATATATATATATATATATATATAAAATATTTAAAATAAAAAATAGATAGCGTAGCAACAAATCTAGATAATTTAAAATTAAAATGACAATGTTATTGCTTTATAACAGTATTCAAACTAAATACACAATTCGGAATTATACCTCAGTAGAGCAGAAAAGCGTTAAAAACAAAAACAAAGCACAATCAGGTAATTTAATCTATTTTGCAGTTAGACCGATTGTGATGCAGGACGACAGCGAGCTGCAGTCCTGTTTGAGCATCAGAAGTGGTTGTTTCAGCGCCAGATTATTGTTTGAACAATGAGATGTTTGGTAGACAATCAGAAGTGATTGTTTAATCATCAGATGGATTGTTGATTCATCCGATGAAGACCGTGTTTGCTAACGTGATATGTCCTTTTTCTCGCATATATTCCACAAAGGGGTTGAGTAATTTTTTAGTTAGTTGCGTGGTAAAATTTGTATCCTTAATCACAGTATAAAAAAAAAATAAAATAAAAAACTGGAAAGTAGTAGTTCACGATTTCACTCAAATGAATGTTAATAAAGCGAGTGTTGTTACATTGAAGATCGATTAGTAAATAGAAAAATGGATCATGCTCCAAGAGTAAAACAACAAATAACTTTAAATTTAAACTTAAACGTTTCAAAATGATATTCGTTGCTTTAGCTGTAATAAAAATAATTAACAAATACTAAAACAGTTATTATTCTATTTATATGATCAATGTAGGTTGATGAGTGTTATTAACCGTTGTATTTTAGTTAACTAAAGGTTTTTAAGTCAATATTCTCAGATTTTGGCACGTTGTCTAAAAGTTAATTAATTAGTTTTAAAATGTCAAATTAATAACCATTTAAATATCCGTTAAATTATATTTATCGTGCCAAATATTCTTGCAGTGCTATCTTTAAAAACGTAAAGATTTAGCCAGAATCATAATTTAGAGTATATTGTAAATGTAGTTATTTAATAATAATTAGGCATTGTATATACTAGTGTATTGGTGTATTTTAAAGTGGACCAGAAAGTAAAACGAGGTATTTTGTCATAACAAATCAGTTTTGTTGACGTAAATATAGAACTGTAAAGTATAAACAATTTGAATTATTTCAAAATGCGGAAGGGGATAGCCTACATCTAAGTGAAATAAAAATATTGAAATAATTTGATTCTTTATTAATTGTTTTATAAATACACGACATATTATACATATGTAGTCTTGTATATTTACAATGTAAAAGAACTGAATTTAATGTATTTTGTTTTAGATGGGGACCAACTGTGAACTTGTGAACAAATACTTAACGGTGAGTTTGTCAGTTTTCTTAAATGGCGTTAAGCTTAATTGAGTTTTGAAAACATTTATGTATGCTTCATTTCCGTTCAATGATGAACAAGTAGTACATCAGACATTTCTTAAAAAAAGTTTCTAGTTTCTTAACCAAACCGACCTTGACCTTATTTTCATTATTAATGAAAGATGGTACATTATTTCCATCATCTGTACTACCCACGTGTATCAAAACCAACCAAATTAATTACGCAGGTGCCATCATGATAGGATTAGGGAAGAGATCTAACCCCCCTCCCCTCCCCTTAGTGGTTGACCATGTCCAATACACAGAGCAATTACTTGACATGACCTAACCATCCACATGATCAACAGCAAACATGGATATGTTGACTCAGTGGGTCAACGGTTAGTCCTGGCCCTTAATATACCTAATGTATAAACAGGGACAGCAGGTTTTCATTACACGAGTATTCAATGACTGAAACGACATTTGACCAGTTTGTGGATTCCGTTGCCCTAGTTTTCGGAAGGCCAATGTTTACCAAGCAATCTACATATTAATTTTACTCCGCCATGATATGATTAGTACAAATAACAACCTTAAATGAAAATTGAACTGATGTTTAATATATTTACTGCTAGATAAAAATATACACTTTTTAGAGCCAAAATGTCTTTAGTTCAATTATTTAACCTTCGCATTCCACACTACTTAGTAATGAGTATTAGTGAGTCACGCTAATATAATGTTTATGTATTTAATAACGATAGCTGTGTACCCACAACAACTAAAGTAAATAAATAATGGGTTTAAAGATTACCATTTAGAATATGGAAGGTATTCGTACAAGTTTACTGTCATGTAAAGGACAGCTCTTACAGATTTTCAATTTATAAATTATGTTTAAAGTTATTTTGATTTTTTGACTGTAAACAAACGAAAAAATGTATCCGATGGATGGCAGCAACTCTTTTTTCAGATTTTTTCTAATTTTCAACTGATTTTTATTTAAAAACTTATTTCAAAAGGAAATAGAGTTTGGTATATAAAAGTAGAACAGTTGTTTTATTTATATAACAAAATTATCATTTTTAATGTAATAGGACTTAAATTAAACTTTTAAAATTAAAATTTGCAGGCAGACATTTTGTGGACAATAGTTTTGTATGAGCTTAGAAATTTTTTACTTTTAATATCGGTTTGTTAGTTCGATAAGAATAGTCTTTTTCGTAGAAAACATTAGAATTTATAACAGACTATTATAGACATGAAACAGCATAAGGAGAATAATCAGAAAACTAACCAAGGACAAGTGTATTTATCCTTTACGGCACACAAACTTTAAAAGTTTTTTTAATGAAGTTGCAATTCTGCACTCTTTTCGTTTCAGGAAGGCTGGTGAACAATTTTGTCCAAGATATTGAATTGAATTTTTAAATATGCTACTCCGGAACACAGGTATGACAAGATGTGCCTTGTTTCAAGCTCTGTGGGAATGAATAGGAAAATTAGAGAAATTATTAAAAGTAAACCAACAGACTGAATATATGGAAATAGAAGGTAGAGTGACCAGGCTCTCGGTCGGGAAAAAATCTCGACAGCTGTCACGACATCCCAGCCCACAGATGACTCTCAAGTGAAGACTTAGGAGCGGTTCCCCAGAACCTAATGTCGTAACTTAGAAGAGAGTAAAGGTAGCCGAAGTATACAAGAAGCAGCATTTTTTATCAAGGAAGCTGAATAAGTATCTCAAAGAATATAGACAGCAGCTGCGTCTGGAGCACAGAAATTTATGTGATGGCTCCAATTTAAATTTGAATCGATACAAAGTCCTAATAAACTAACGACTTTTGTCTTCATCGTGGAATTGATATTCGGGATAGTACCATTATAAGACTGTGTCCTTAAAAGAAAATACACTATTATTCTTTTATCTTTATTCAAAAGCAAGGAAGTTTTCGGAACCAAATTCTAAGGATATTCAGAACTGAGGAAGAGTGTATTCTCGCGTAGCATAAACTTAACACCTGCAACAATTATCTGGTTTAAAACCAAATAAAAAATTTAAATCGGTTCAAAACTAAGGGAAAATATGAAAAAATTTCCTATATTTTGGTGCTACTCAATGGTGGCTCAATGAGGAACTAATCTCGGCACGTTTATCTTTAATACTAGTAAATAATAATGCTGTAGATAGTGCAACATACAGTTGTCAGTGGATAGGCAAAGGTTGTGGTAGATACAATTCTTGAGGTATAAAATTTGTCTCTGAGCTTTGTTTATGTTTAATAGGAAACTGTCATCTAAGTTGAAATTTTAAAGGAAAAGTAGTATCAGACAGAAAAGATGTACATTTTAGTAGCATAACACTACTCATAGTAATAACTTTAAATTTTAAACATATTTTAATTGTTAGTCTTGTCCGAGTAAATAAAACAATTCCTAGATTCATATTCCTCAGTAAAATTACATTTGCTCAATTAATAAACTCAGTTTTTGTGGTAGCCATCAAGCTATTAATATTAAAACTTATACAGGCCGTGTAAATTGACAGGACACATCCTTAGTTCTTTTTTAAACTATAGCACCTTTGATTAAATATCTTTCAAAGGATATGTATATTGATATATATATATATACACACACATACCATATATATATATATATATATATATATATATATATATATATATATATATATATATATATACATACACATGTATATATTCGGATACGATCCCAAGTAATAGTCTTAATATGAAACTGAAGAATAAATCCACCCAATGATTGCAAAGTAGAGTACAAACAAAGGCAAATGATTGAACGAGGGAAAAATGGCGTGTCGAATTGCTGCAGGAACTGCTACTTGCGATGCAGACAACAGCTTGCCGCAGGAAGCCGACAGACCAACCCTTATTGTCTTAGAGGAACGAATCATTGTTGAAACAATCTCAGGGCAATCGGTGAAACTATTTACGATTTAATGCTGGATGATTGCTCATCTTATTTCAACCCGCGTTGCCACGATTTCTACATAAGATGTTTGAATTAGTCCATGTGCATAAATGCCCAGTATTTTTATGAAGCACAGTATAATTTGGACATTGAACATAATACTCAGATTTTGCAAAGCAAACATGAGTAGTCATACAATGAGTATCAAAGAAATCTGCCTTACAGCATTACATTGAAACAAGTGAATTGCAAAAAGAAATTGCCAAATTTACTCACATTTCATAAATATATTCTGAGGGCTTATTAAATAAAACTAAATTTAATGCCTAAAATTGTGAATACGTGTACTGCAGACAGATACACTTTTATAAAATAAATATTTGCGCCATCACAAAGGAGAGATGGCGTCATGAACGCATGGACTAATGCCGTGATTGTGGGTTCACCAGATCTAGGACTGCCTACAGACTACTTCCATTACTCTTAGACTTCCATTTTAATTCAGAAAACAAGAAATTGTCACATAAGCCCAAAACCTGACCTTCTAGCCCACAGTCTCATAGTACACAACAATTTGTATGGCTTTCAATACAACATCCACAAGGAGACAATACAAAACTAACGGTAATACATTGTCCTGCCAAGAGCAACAATTTGGAAGTTGTGTCGCACATGAAGACAGCTTTCATTGCCCACTATTCAACAGTGCTTGGACACAACTTAAAAGGGAGAGATTTGTGTAAATATGCTGATAACAATCCATACAGAAAGACACATCCGATGTTATTGGTAAACACATAAGTAAGTACTTAACACTCTCATGTTCCAAAGGTTTTGCCTCTCATTTGACGCGAGACCTCTCAATAACAATTATGCATGATTCCGGGGAAGTATACCGGTTTGGTAAGGCTTAATATCAGGTTTGCTTCATGAAATAAAAAACAACACTGTGGTGGGTTAATTTTTTCAAATAATTTTAGTGTTTTTGGAACAGCCTATGCTCAGTAATACAATATTTAGTACTTTAGAGTTAGAAACATATCTTTGAAGTACTTAGCACAAGTAAATCTTGTAAATTATAAAATTAGTTTAGAAAAAACTATAAAAATAGTACTGTTACTGTTAGTAATTTTTTGCTAATTTAATTTTTTTTTATAATAAGTCTGCACTTTTCAGTATTTATTGTAAGTTTACGACGCTCTATATGTCTTACCGTAACAATACCAGGATCTCAGCATACAAAATAATAAATATATTGTTGTGACTATACCATCTCTGTTTTGAGTAGAGAATTAAGAACGTATGTGTAAGAAAAAGGTTCTCAAAGTGTATAATCATACTACCAGTTATCCGTGGACTCGCACGAAATTTCGTAGGGTTTGCTCCTGTATGAAAAATTCTGGTTCGAGAGAACTGTATTTCTGTCGCCAATGTTTGCCTTCTTCGAGCAAAAGAAAGTCTGTTAAAAAGTATATTTGTGGCCATTGTAGTTTACTCCAGTAGTTAACTTTACCTTTTTCCTGATAAAAAAAATAAATATACATACCGGTACACAGCTCTGAGAAGTCTACTTCTGTCAAAAGACAACTAAGATGTGTTTCATAACACTCTTTAAATGTATAGTAAAAGTGAGACCACATTGTCTCTTATATCTGCACTGCTAGCGGTTACCCGCTGCTTTGCACGCAATTAAGTAGGCGTTGCACATCTATGAGTAATGCTAGTTCAAGCGAATTATACTTCCGATGCCAATGCTGAGTTTGTATTGTTGCCTCGATCACAAAAATATGCCAAAAGGTATATTTATGACCATTGTAATTTACTTCGTTCTTAGTTCCAGTCGATTTTGCTTTGTTTCCCGATTCAAGAAAATGTATGTATATTTAAATAACCAGATCAGAGAAGTCTACTTCTGTCAAAAGAGAACTAAGATGGGTTTTATAACAGTGTTTCAATTTATAGCAAACGTTAGATAGTAACTTTGTTTCGTTATACCTATACTCAATATTTGCTAAAAATGTACATTTAAAAGTCCGTTAACAATTACACTATTTAGGTGTTTGGGTCTTTGTAAACAAAATAATATTTTTAATATTTTTAAAATTTAGAACTGTAATTGTTACATTACTTCAGCAGTACAATCCAGCGAAATTTCATCTTGCATAGTTCTTGCCGACTGCTTCAAAGGGCGTCTTTGAAGTCAAATTCTGACCATCTTATGTTTTATTATATTTGTTTAAGTCTGAGTACTCACATAATCGCTGAATAGAAACACTGCGTGAAGACTAATAGATATTCCTTAGATTATTTACAAATTATAAACAAATTTAAATATTGGTGAAAACGTGTTTGTGCTTTCTAAAAACGATGTTTACAAAGAACAGTTGATTACTTACATTTAACAGACCCTTTAAAATTCAGAACTTCAGAGACCAAGATGGGATTTTTCGCTGCTTTAGTAGTGCGTAACCCGGAGGGAGTTTCGAAATAAGAATATACCTATATTCATCCCATGTAAAATTTCAGTACTATCCGTTGAAATTTTACGTGTAGAATCAAAACAAAAAAAGGCACTGTCGCTTTTATAATATTGGTTAGGACAATATCCGATCAGGACAACGCATTGTTATATAATTATTTAAATAGTAAATGACACGTGTATTTCGTCACCAAATAAAAATGTTAACCATGTTAAAGATCAAAAGCATGAAAAGGCGACTACATAGTGCCACATTCTGCCGCTTGGAGCGCTGTCAAAGCTCGGAATGCTCAAGTAGTGTCAAAGTTCAAAGTGCTCATGATAACTTTATTCTCGCTTAATCAGTTTAAATATGCCTTTTGATACTTAGCACTAATGCTTTGAATAATCTAATTGTGTATTAATGTCTTTTATGAAGGCTTGCACAGGAAATATCCTTAGATGTTATATTGATGGTGGCATTCAATTCCCTTAGAAGTAATGAGAATAACTTGTAAATTTGTAATGGCTGGTAAAAACTGTAATGTTTTAAGGCGTATAAAATAAAGTTCATAATGTTCTCAACTACGAAATGCTTAGATCGCAGAAATTTTCATTTTTCTCATTACGTGGCAACCTGCCTCTGTTGGCCAAATGAATTGAAGTACAATCTGACTTGCAAGTGTTACCCACAATATTTCAATCCCTAAAAAACCTAGAAAAATTATTTTGAACTTTGATACAAGCTTCAAAATGACATTTTTTGAATGAGTATCGGTTTGTTGAACATGTTTTAATATGCCATTTGTTTTACATTACGATTAACATATGTGTTGGTTGTAGCATAACGTTAAAATGTTTTTACACTTTATTTTATTGCATTTATCTTTTGTTCATGTGTGAATTTGTCCAGACCTTTAAAACTTTTTTTTTTAATAAAGATGATATTTGTTGAAGATTTTTTATTATATGTTGATGTGATTATTAGAAAGGATAATAAGCAAAGGGGGAGGGATTTCAGGCGTCTGAAGCTCAACCAAATATATAAAAAAACAAACATTAAAAGTAATTAGAACACCTTTAAGTGGTCTTAAGGCTCAACTTTTCCCCTGGGGAAGATTTACGAGCCCCTTTTATACCACCTAAACCACCCTTTGTGTCAGCTCCCTCCGAAATAAATAAACCATACGCCCCTAGAATGGATATTAGGATTTCAAACATTTGCCTTCGTTATATGTACTATATTTTACATGACCATCAAATTAAAGATCAATG
This sequence comes from Homalodisca vitripennis, assembly GCF_021130785.1. NCBI lineage: Eukaryota > Metazoa > Arthropoda > Insecta > Hemiptera > Cicadellidae > Homalodisca > Homalodisca vitripennis. The sequence continues at coordinate 144,866,679 of NC_060213.1, read as the reverse complement.
AAAGATACATTTGATTGTTTTAATGATATATAGCTTTACTATATCACCAACGGTTTTAGATTGTGTAAGAAAAACCGCTTTCTAATATTTTATGATTGCACGTTACGGGTGTAATGTGCTCTAAAAAGTCGATGTTAGAAAATAACGAAGCTTCTGATTGTGAACAAAAGTTCCTCAAACAAATTTAAATGCGAATGTTGAGTTCACATTCCTCGTACATTGTCAAACTGACGCTGTCAAAAACTTGAATCCTGGAATCTGGAGTCATGTTCGTCTGAAGAAATAAAAGAGAATTGAATGGTCAGTGACCAAACGATGCGCTTAGAGGAAGGTGAACTGGAGCTGACCTCTAAATTCACATTGAATCAACCCTTACCCCCATAGCCACGTCATATGAAACTTTAAATTGTAATAAACCTTTGGGAAGTGGCATGTCATCGAACTCATTTTATACTAGTAAACGACCCAACAAAACGAACAAAGCTATTATATTTAAATTTTCAGCTCACATTGTGGCGACAATTCGTTTAAAACAATATAAACTCAAGAATAGACACAAGATCCTTCGTATACAGAAGATAGGAACTTTGGTAAATTGTCATACAAGCGTTCTAAAGTTGGAAAACTTGTATCTTTATTCCAAAAATGTCTAAAAAAAAAATAAAAACAAAGTTATATTTAAACCCTGTGTCATTTTTTGTTTAACACCGTTGTAAACAGTAAAGACCATGAGACAACTTCAGAACAATTACTTATTTATATTTGTCATAGAAAAATAACATTTAATTCAAACATAGAACAGTGTAAAATGAGTAATACCTGTTTTCAGTACTGAATCCTTAACTTCGTAGCGTAGGGATAAAGCTGCTGGTCGGTCCTGCTAAGGTCTCGAGTGCGATCCTGGAGAGGTCAAAGTCAATTGACCATTGACCGCTTTCATTTAAAAGCATTTAGTGGAAAATCAGTGAAACTGTCAGTGCTGTAGGAGAACCTCTATTAAGAAAATTCCAACCTAATAATAAAGATAAAGTCCTAATATTTCCGATTTTATGGAGAGCAAAATATTAACTAATTGATAACTTTTATTATTATATAAAAATAGCATCAAGCAAATAAAATTTAAATAGCTTTCCACATATTATATCGCTAGAAAGATTTCATATGCTAGAACTTTACTTTGCAGTCAGGCAGGGATAATGTGTTCTTGAGAACGCCAAAGGGAATATGCATTACTAGCTAGCAAAGTTGGAGAATGTATAATACGAGTTTGCTGCCGTACATGAATAACTGCCATTAGTCACTTTACAGCTCTCGAGAGAATGACTTTCGGCGATAATACTCGACTGTATAACTTAGCAGTATTATAGTATATGGGAATCTGTATGGTATTAATACATGAATAACTGCCATTAGTCACTTTACAGCTCTCGAGAGAATGACTTTCGGCGATAATACTCGACTGTATAACTTAGCAGTATTATAGTATATGGGAATCTGTATGGTATTAATACATGAATAACTGCCATTAGTCACTTTACAGCTCTCGAGAGAATGACTTTCGGCGATAATACTCGACTGTATAACTTAGCAGTATTATAGTATATGGGAATCTGTATGGTATTAATACATGAATAACTGCCATTAGTCACTTTACAGCTCTCGAGAGAATGACTTTCGGCGATAATACTCGACTGTATAACTTAGCAGTATTATAGTATATGGGAATCTGTATGGTATTATTACATGAATAACTGCCATTAGTCACTTTACAGCTCTCGAGAGAATGACTTTCGGCGATAATACTCGACTGTATAACTTAGCAGTATTATAGTATATGGGAATCTGTATGGTATTAATACATGAATAACTGCCATTAGTCACTTTACAGCTCTCGAGAGAATGACTTTCGGCGATAATACTCGACTGTATAACTTAGCAGTATTATAGTATATGGGAATCTGTATGGTATTAATACATGAATAACTGCCATTAGTCACTTTACAGCTCTCGAGAGAATGACTTTCGGCGATAATACTCGACTGTATAACTTAGCAGTATTATAGTATATGGGAATCTGTATGGTATTAATACATGAATAACTGCCATTAGTCACTTTACAGCTCTCGAGAGAATGACTTTCGGCGATAATACTCGACTGTATAACTTAGCAGTATTATAGTATATGGGAATCTGTATGGTATTAATACATGAATAACTGCCATTAGTCACTTTACAGCTCTCGAGAGAATGACTTTCGGCGATAATACTCGACTGTATAACTTAGCAGTATTATAGTATATGGGAATCTGTATGGTATTAATACATGAATAACTGCCATTAGTCACTTTACAGCTCTCGAGAGAATGACTTTCGGCGATAATACTCGACTGTATAACTTAGCAGTATTATAGTATATGGGAATCTGTATGGTATTAATACATGAATAACTGCCATTAGTCACTTTACAGCTCTCGAGAGAATGACTTTCGGCGATAATACTCGACTGTATAACTTAGCAGTATTATAGTATATGGGAATCTGTATGGTATTAATACATGAATAACTGCCATTAGTCACTTTACAGCTCTCGAGAGAATGACTTTCGGCGATAATACTCGACTGTATAACTTAGCAGTATTATAGTATATGGGAATCTGTATGGTATTAATACATGAATAACTGCCATTAGTCACTTTACAGCTCTCGAGAGAATGACTTTCGGCGATAATACTCGACTGTATAACTTAGCAGTATTATAGTATATGGGAATCTGTATGGTATTAATACATGAATAACTGCCATTAGTCACTTTACAGCTCTCGAGAGAATGACTTTCGGCGATAATACTCGACTGTATAACTTAGCAGTATTATAGTATATGGGAATCTGTATGGTATTAATACATGAATAACTGCCATTAGTCACTTTACAGCTCTCGAGAGAATGACTTTCGGCGATAATACTCGACTGTATAACTTAGCAGTATTATAGTATATGGGAATCTGTATGGTATTAATACATGAATAACTGCCATTAGTCACTTTACAGCTCTCGAGAGAATGACTTTCGGCGATAATACTCGACTGTATAACTTAGCAGTATTATAGTATATGGGAATCTGTATGGTATTAATACATGAATAACTGCCATTAGTCACTTTACAGCTCTCGAGAGAATGACTTTCGGCGATAATACTCGACTGTATAACTTAGCAGTATTATAGTATATGGGAATCTGTATGGTATTAATACATGAATAACTGCCATTAGTCACTTTACAGCTCTCGAGAGAATGACTTTCGGCGATAATACTCGACTGTATAACTTAGCAGTATTATAGTATATGGGAATCTGTATGGTATTAATACATGAATAACTGCCATTAGTCACTTTACAGCTCTCGAGAGAATGACTTTCGGCGATAATACTCGACTGTATAACTTAGCAGTATTATAGTATATGGGAATCTGTATGGTATTAATACATGAATAACTGCCATTAGTCACTTTACAGCTCTCGAGAGAATGACTTTCGGCGATAATACTCGACTGTATAACTTAGCAGTATTATAGTATATGGGAATCTGTATGGTATTAATACATGAATAACTGCCATTAGTCACTTTACAGCTCTCGAGAGAATGACTTTCGGCGATAATACTCGACTGTATAACTTAGCAGTATTATAGTATATGGGAATCTGTATGGTATTAATACATGAATAACTGCCATTAGTCACTTTACAGCTCTCGAGAGAATGACTTTCGGCGATAATACTCGACTGTATAACTTAGCAGTATTATAGTATATGGGAATCTGTATGGTATTAATACATGAATAACTGCCATTAGTCACTTTACAGCTCTCGAGAGAATGACTTTCGGCGATAATACTCGACTGTATAACTTAGCAGTATTATAGTATATGGGAATCTGTATGGTATTAATACATGAATAACTGCCATTAGTCACTTTACAGCTCTCGAGAGAATGACTTTCGGCGATAATACTCGACTGTATAACTTAGCAGTATTATAGTATATGGGAATCTGTATGGTATTAATACATGAATAACTGCCATTAGTCACTTTACAGCTCTCGAGAGAATGACTTTCGGCGATAATACTCGACTGTATAACTTAGCAGTATTATAGTATATGGGAATCTGTATGGTATTAATACATGAATAACTGCCATTAGTCACTTTACAGCTCTCGAGAGAATGACTTTCGGCGATAATACTCGACTGTATAACTTAGCAGTATTATAGTATATGGGAATCTGTATGGTATTAATACATGAATAACTGCCATTAGTCACTTTACAGCTCTCGAGAGAATGACTTTCGGCGATAATACTCGACTGTATAACTTAGCAGTATTATAGTATATGGGAATCTGTATGGTATTAATACATGAATAACTGCCATTAGTCACTTTACAGCTCTCGAGAGAATGACTTTCGGCGATAATACTCGACTGTATAACTTAGCAGTATTATAGTATATGGGAATCTGTATGGTATTAATACATGAATAACTGCCATTAGTCACTTTACAGCTCTCGAGAGAATGACTTTCGGCGATAATACTCGACTGTATAACTTAGCAGTATTATAGTATATGGGAATCTGTATGGTATTAATACATGAATAACTGCCATTAGTCACTTTACAGCTCTCGAGAGAATGACTTTCGGCGATAATACTCGACTGTATAACTTAGCAGTATTATAGTATATGGGAATCTGTATGGTATTAATACATGAATAACTGCCATTAGTCACTTTACAGCTCTCGAGAGAATGACTTTCGGCGATAATACTCGACTGTATAACTTAGCAGTATTATAGTATATGGGAATCTGTATGGTATTAATACATGAATAACTGCCATTAGTCACTTTACAGCTCTCGAGAGAATGACTTTCGGCGATAATACTCGACTGTATAACTTAGCAGTATTATAGTATATGGGAATCTGTATGGTATTAATACATGAATAACTGCCATTAGTCACTTTACAGCTCTCGAGAGAATGACTTTCGGCGATAATACTCGACTGTATAACTTAGCAGTATTATAGTATATGGGAATCTGTATGGTATTAATACATGAATAACTGCCATTAGTCACTTTACAGCTCTCGAGAGAATGACTTTCGGCGATAATACTCGACTGTATAACTTAGCAGTATTATAGTATATGGGAATCTGTATGGTATTAATACATGAATAACTGCCATTAGTCACTTTACAGCTCTCGAGAGAATGACTTTCGGCGATAATACTCGACTGTATAACTTAGCAGTATTATAGTATATGGGAATCTGTATGGTATTAATACATGAATAACTGCCATTAGTCACTTTACAGCTCTCGAGAGAATGACTTTCGGCGATAATACTCGACTGTATAACTTAGCAGTATTATAGTATGGGAATATGATTATAATCTGATTAGTGTGACTTCGGCGATAATACTCGACTGTATAACTTAGCAGTATTATAGTATATGGGAATCTGTATGGTACACTGCCATTAGTCACTTTACAGCTCTCGAGAGAATGACTTTCGGCGATAATACTCGACTGTATAACTTAGCAGTATTATAGTATATGGGAATCTGTATGGTATTAATACATGAATAACTGCCATTAGTCACTTTACAGATCTCGAGAGAATGACTTTCGGCGATAATACTCGACTGTATAACTTAGCAGTATTATAGTATATGGGAATCTGTATGGTATTAATACATGAATAACTGCCATTAGTCACTTTACAGCTCTCGAGAGAATGACTTTCGGCGATAATACTCGACTGTATAACTTAGCAGTATTATAGTATATGGGAATCTGTATGGTATTAATACATGAATAACTGCCATTAGTCACTTTACAGCTCTCGAGAGAATGACTTTCGGCGATAATACTCGACTGTATAACTTAGCAGTATTATAGTATATGGGAATCTGTATGGTATTAATACATGAATAACTGCCATTAGTCACTTTACAGCTCTCGAGAGAATGACTTTCGGCGATAATACTCGACTGTATAACTTAGCAGTATTATAGTATATGGGAATCTGTATGGTATTAATACATGAATAACTGCCATTAGTCACTTTACAGCTCTCGAGAGAATGACTTTCGGCGATAATACTCGACTGTATAACTTAGCAGTATTATAGTATATGGGAATCTGTATGGTATTAATACATGAATAACTGCCATTAGTCACTTTACAGCTCTCGAGAGAATGACTTTCGGCGATAATACTCGACTGTATAACTTAGCAGTATTATAGTATATGGGAATCTGTATGGTATTAATACATGAATAACTGCCATTAGTCACTTTACAGCTCTCGAGAGAATGACTTTCGGCGATAATACTCGACTGTATAACTTAGCAGTATTATAGTATATGGGAATCTGTATGGTATTAATACATGAATAACTGCCATTAGTCACTTTACAGCTCTCGAGAGAATGACTTTCGGCGATAATACTCGACTGTATAACTTAGCAGTATTATAGTATATGGGAATCTGTATGGTATTAATACATGAATAACTGCCATTAGTCACTTTACAGCTCTCGAGAGAATGACTTTCGGCGATAATACTCGACTGTATAACTTAGCAGTATTATAGTATATGGGAATCTGTATGGTATTAATACATGAATAACTGCCATTAGTCACTTTACAGCTCTCGAGAGAATGACTTTCGGCGATAATACTCGACTGTATAACTTAGCAGTATTATAGTATATGGGAATCTGTATGGTATTAATACATGAATAACTGCCATTAGTCACTTTACAGCTCTCGAGAGAATGACTTTCGGCGATAATACTCGACTGTATAACTTAGCAGTATTATAGTATATGGGAATCTGTATGGTATTAATACATGAATAACTGCCATTAGTCACTTTACAGCTCTCGAGAGAATGACTTTCGGCGATAATACTCGACTGTATAACTTAGCAGTATTATAGTATATGGGAATCTGTATGGTATTAATACATGAATAACTGCCATTAGTCACTTTACAGCTCTCGAGAGAATGACTTTCGGCGATAATACTCGACTGTATAACTTAGCAGTATTATAGTATATGGGAATCTGTATGGTATTAATACATGAATAACTGCCATTAGTCACTTTACAGCTCTCGAGAGAATGACTTTCGGCGATAATACTCGACTGTATAACTTAGCAGTATTATAGTATATGGGAATCTGTATGGTATTAATACATGAATAACTGCCATTAGTCACTTTACAGCTCTCGAGAGAATGACTTTCGGCGATAATACTCGACTGTATAACTTAGCAGTATTATAGTATATGGGAATCTGTATGGTATTAATACATGAATAACTGCCATTAGTCACTTTACAGCTCTCGAGAGAATGACTTTCGGCGATAATACTCGACTGTATAACTTAGCAGTATTATAGTATATGGGAATCTGTATGGTATTAATACATGAATAACTGCCATTAGTCACTTTACAGCTCTCGAGAGAATGACTTTCGGCGATAATACTCGACTGTATAACTTAGCAGTATTATAGTATATGGGAATCTGTATGGTATTAATACATGAATAACTGCCATTAGTCACTTTACAGCTCTCGAGAGAATGACTTTCGGCGATAATACTCGACTGTATAACTTAGCAGTATTATAGTATATGGGAATCTGTATGGTATTAATACATGAATAACTGCCATTAGTCACTTTACAGCTCTCGAGAGAATGACTTTCGGCGATAATACTCGACTGTATAACTTAGCAGTATTATAGTATATGGGAATCTGTATGGTATTAATACATGAATAACTGCCATTAGTCACTTTACAGCTCTCGAGAGAATGACTTTCGGCGATAATACTCGACTGTATAACTTAGCAGTATTATAGTATATGGGAATCTGTATGGTATTAATACATGAATAACTGCCATTAGTCACTTTACAGCTCTCGAGAGAATGACTTTCGGCGATAATACTCGACTGTATAACTTAGCAGTATTATAGTATATGGGAATCTGTATGGTATTAATACATGAATAACTGCCATTAGTCACTTTACAGCTCTCGAGAGAATGACTTTCGGCGATAATACTCGACTGTATAACTTAACAGTATTATAGTATATGGGAATCTGTATGGTATTAATACATGAATAACTGCCATTAGTCACTTTACAGCTCTCGAGAGAATGACTTTCGGCGATAATACTCGACTGTATAACTTAGCAGTATTATAGTATATGGGAATCTGTATGGTATTAATAACTGCGTAAAAGGGCCATTACATTTTCACGTTCTCTCAAAAGTTTAGTCCAGAAAAATGTAATTACTCTGAAAATTGATTTCTAAATTTAATGTGGTCATTGCTAAATTGCCATATTCATGGTTTTTTTTCTAAAATATTTTGCATGTCTGATTCATAAATACCTTCAGATCAATTGTTTCTAAAAGAAAATTAAGTAAAACAAATTTTCTAGGGTTATCAAGAAATTTCTTGTTGAAAAACTTCGATATTTTGTTTAAAATAAAATATTAACAATGTAACTCTGTACTACATATATTTCAAAAGTTATTAAACAAGGAATTTCAAATTTGGGCAACCATGGTAGAATTTAAATGAATCGTACATATTAACCTAAATGAAATTTGACGTTCAGTTTTTACTGAGTCTTATACCACTCTTACGTTGTTTAATTTTAAACCTAATTACCTATTATTGTTGAATAAGTATGTATTTAAGAAAAGGAAAATATTTTCTAGGAGCGATGTTATGGTGGTGATCGTGTCTCCGCTACTTGTGGACCATTATGAAACGAACTAAAGTATCATGAATCATTGCTTGGGAAATATTTATTCAAGAATTACAAAATGCTAAATTTTAGACTTGTGATAATTGTGTTTTAAGTGTGAGAGGTTATAAAAAGGGCGGGGCCGTAAAGGTGGTTATGGGTGTTATGTTATCCCTACAGTCCTACAGCCAAGAGAATATTTTAACGTGACCATAAAAACCTAATTGTTGATTCCGATTAAAATATTTTCAGATTACCGTCGTTTGTCATACAAAGGTAAAATATAATATTTCCTAAATAATAAAAGAACAGTGTGCTGTACTTTATATGTTATTTTCACCTTATAAATGAGTAGTCATGAAGGGAAAAGGGTTGAGTCAATGCGAATATTGAGTTTAGCATTCGCTGATATTTTTACGGATCTCTTCATACAAACAACTCGGACTGTCAATCTGTACCAGCGTCAGATTTCCGACGCTGCGTTAAGCGAGAAGCGAAATAGAGTTTAAACTCAGTATTCGAATATCACTTGTGCTATAACAGCCGTTGCATTCAGGTTATTCAAGGGGGGATGGGAGCAAACATTCTGTCTGGCCACTCACAACTGGGTTTACGTGACTTCTACAGGGAGAACGTGATCAGTTTTAAAATAACACACGAGTAACGAAATTTTCCCTATCATCTATAAACAAAGCCCATTATTATTGTCAGTAAATCCCACATTTCTAAGGTGTACCTTCCTTCATATTGACCCAAGGGTCACTTGTAGAACGCTGGTATGAACAACGAAATGTTCCCTTGTAAAGCTGTGATAAATCATGACAATTTTTGGAAATTAAAAACTGAAATATGCTCATGCGCCCACCACCAGGAGCCTAAGGAAGGAAAGAAAAATTTCCTTCTGCACTTTTGTGGTATTTCATGGTGATTTAGATAAACCCCTATATCTGTTCACTGTTGATTCCTCTGCCTAGCTGCACAACAACAGCCTATAGTTCCAACGTGGTTACTTATTATAATCTGTGAGATCAGTTAAATGCGATATTTCAAACCTCTAGGGTTACTTAGCATCGTCTAAAAAGATACCTTCATATATATACGTAGTAATAACATAATACCAGGGCTATGATTAAATGCCACTAATATAATTATTTTGTGTAACTAAAACTTTAAAATGAATGTTGAATGATATCACGAATAATACGTAATAAACTTGTACGTGGCACTCACTCATTGGCAATGAATAAAGCATATTGTGTCTGCAGTTCCTAGGATTCAATGCTGATAACCTCGCTGTGAGGTTGTAAAAGTTCTAAATTACTTTAGTTCTAAATTTTATTCGTTTTTGTCTGAACACGCGTGCACGAACACAAACGTAGCCTGCAACTTCCATAGCTATTTTAGGCTTCGTAATTTCAATAAGAGTATTTGCTCTATCTTGAATTACTATTATTTTTGAATCTGCAATTAAATGATATAGGTGTATAAAAATAACTCGCCCCAGGCCCCCATGATGTACGCTTGCAAATTCGGGGATATGCGGAATTCGGGGACAGGAGGGATTCGGTTGTTGGTTAAATTCGGACTTGAGGTTTTCAATTTACGTGTACCCCACTGTGTCCTTTCTCGTGGGAAACACATTATCAAACAATATTTAGTGTATAATGTGGTCTACAATAAAGTTCAAGTAATATATTGCTGTATCTCCCTTGGGTAGGCCGTGAAACGCCATTACGTGCGAAATTCTTTTTTAATTTTTACGTGAAAATTGAGATTTCGTGTCCGGTCAAACCGTTACTAATATTGTTTACGCATCACGGCTGCAAGTTGGGAGATTTAGCGGTACATATGTTTGTGTCAAATTAGTTGCTAGTAACTTTTAGTTGATAAAACTGTTCTTTGCCCGTTAGTTTGTCAATGCTCAAATACGGAGACCATATAATTATAATTAACAAAATTACAGCTATGATATTTTGTCAATGATATTCTCTGATGTCGTGTGGAAATTTGCATATTTAGTTGTGTATATACTTGTGTCAAATGATTTGGTAAAAACTTATTGTTGTTGAAACTGTTGTTTGCCCGTTTTTTAATGCTTTAAATGCAAGCATGACGTATCCAGTCTCGCCACGGGGAGGCCGGCAAACGTGGAGACCATATATTATTAACAAAATTACATCAATCGTTGGTTAATGTTGATCTTCACTGTCGTGTGCATCTTTGCATATTTAGTTATGTATATACTTGTGTAAAATTATTGGGTAATAATGTATTTTTATTGAAACTGTTGTTTGCCCGTTAGTTTGTCAATGCTTTAAATGCAAGCATGACGTATCCAGTCTCGCCACGGGGAGGCCGGCAAACGAGAGACCATATATTTACACATATACAGAAAACTATTTACATCGACGAGGAGTTTAGGTGTATAAAAATAATTATAACATAGATGTAAAACCAAACTAAACGAATAAATAGGTATTTATATTCGATTTGTATTCAACTACAATTACAATTTAATATCTTTATTTTCGCCGTTTTTGTTCCTAGATTCTGAGACAGTCTAAAACAATGAAAATAAGTAGATAAAACTAAAAAGAAATTACCTGGTGGTATATTTCAATTGATTTGACTTTCCAAACTAACAATCCGGAAAGAAACGATAAAAATACAACATATCTATATGTAGAATATGATTAAGATTCATATATGCTTACGTTACTTTAACTCATAGAAGCTACCACGAAACAACTTTGCCCTAAAGTAACCTAATTCTGTATTATTGCCGAAACTCATATCTCGTAAGTGCTCTGAAGCACCTAACAGCATTTACAGCGCTGAAATGTATTATGCAATCTTAAACTTTGCTTTGCTGGTATAATCTGTGCTTTTACTTAATTCTGAGAGACAGTTTTGCATCATTTACAAAAAATGAACGAAACCAGTAATTATGAAGAATTTGCACATTTGGACAGTGAAATTATACCAGAAAAAGCTATGGATGAGTTTTATATCAAGTACAATATTTCTCATTGCCAATGGTTTGATTATTGCAGCGTGAATTAAGTTTTCCAATGCTTATTTTTCTGGCCTATATTTTGAGGCATTCGTATGAGATCCCTTGGAGGGGCTTGTTATCCATATCCTCTATAACCTCCCTCTCGTTAAGGCAAGGCTCTAGTATGATAATAAAACATCATAAGCTATAACATTTTACGTTTAGCTACTACGCAAATATTCAATTTTCATAATAGGAAAGTTTAATCAAAACTTAACGCGCACAATATTTAATATAAAATGTTAAATCTTTGATACTGACTTATTTTTGTTACCTCCTTTTCTGGAGGAAGGAAACAATATTGCAAGGATGTCAAGTCATCGTTTACAATAAAACATATTACAGTCACAATCAGGAGTTTTCTCTATGTCGCTGACTCGATTCTATTATCTTTAACTATAGTTTTAAACCAAATTCTATTTATAACTTATTTTCTAAGGGTAGAACCGATACAAGTGTGCCAAAGCGCATAACCGAACATAATAAATTACGGTTTTATTTTCTTTCAATACTTAATAATTATAACTATTTTTTAAGTTATATCAAACCTTTACTAAAATACACCTATTCTAGTGACAAATCCAGTTAACCTAATGGTATGCTAAAGCATTACAAAATTAATAATAATAATCGAAATACAAGTAGTTCTGCAGTAAGTCATAAAGTTTATTACTCAGTATGAACTGCAAAATTTGATTTGATAAATTCCATTTCCAAAGTAACATGAAGGGCCGGTCGTGCTTGTTTGTATTTACATGTGAGGCTAAATATTGGCATTAAAGTGACACAAGGCTTTTGTATATTCGACCCTTCCAGAGATATTAAACTAAACACAGAAATTATCCAGCGCGCTACGCATTAGTGCTTAATTTCAAAAGGCATATTTAAACTTATTAAGCCAAGAGTAAAGTGAAAATGAGCACTTTGAACTTTGACACTTGAACATTCCAGGCTTTGACAGCGCTCCAAGCGGCGGAATGTGGAAGAGGGTCCTCAGCGTTTCCAGCTTTTGATCTTTCAACTTCGCAAACATTTATTTTGCTGTCACAAACAGATGTTTTAATAACATTACGTCTTATGAAGTAGACAACTAAACTTTGTCCTAGCTAGTTAGTTTGTCTCTACTCCGTACTCTTTATTTATTTGGCTGTGACAAACAGATGTTTTAATAACATTACGACGTATGAAGTAGACAACTAAACTTTGTCCTAGCTAGTTAGTTTGTCTCTACTCCGTATTTATTTGGCTGTGACAAACAGATGTTTTAATAACATTACGTCTTATGAAGTAGACATCCTGTAGACCTAACTAAGTACAAACAGATGCACTCTGTCCTAGTAGTACTCTTTATTTATTTGGCTGTGACAAACAGATGTTTTAATAACATTACGTCTATGAAGTAGACAACTAAACTTTGTCCTAGCTAGTCTCTACTCCGTACTCTTTATTTATTTGGCTGTGACAAACAGATGTTTTAATAACATTACGATGAAGTAGACAACTAAACTTTGTCCTAGCTAGTTAACTCCGTACTCTTTATTTATTTGGCTGTGACAAACAGATGTTTTAATAACATTACGTCTTATGAAGTAGACAACTAAACTTTGTCCTAGCTAGTTAGTGTGTCTCTACTCCGTACTCTTTATTTATTTGGCTGTGACAAACAGATAATAACATTACGTCTATGAAGTAGACAACTATTTTTCCTAGCTAGTTAGTTTGTCTCTACTCCGTACTCTTTATTTATTTGGCTGTGACAAACAGATGTTTTAATAACATTATATGAAGTAGACAACTAAACTTGTCCTAGTCAGAGTGTGTCTCTACTGTACTCTTTATATTATTTGGCTGTGACAAACAGATGTTTTAATAGAGCACTTAGAGATGAAGTAGACAACTAAACTTCATGTCCTAGCTAGTAACTATGTTACTCCGTACTCTTTATTTACATCAACTAGAAGACGAACATTGCCAGTCAGAAGTGGTGACTGTATTATATTATATCAACTACATTATCACTAACACCGCCACTAAGAGCACTTAGAGATGGAGAGCTCTCACTGCCTCGTACACATTTAACTATGTTACCCCGAGTATTACATCAACTAGAAGACGAACATTGCCAGTCAGAGGTGGTGACTGTATTATATTATATCAACTACATTATCACTAACACCACCACTTTAGAGCACTTAGAGATGAGAGCTCTCACTGCCTCATGTACACATTTAACTATGTTACCCCGAGTATTACATCAACTAGAAGACGAACATTGCCAGTCAGAGGTGGTGACTGTATTATATTATATCAACTACATTATCACTAACACCGCCACTTTAGAGCACTTAGAGATAGAGAGCTCTCACTGCCTCATGTACACATAACTATGTTACCCCGAGTATTACATCAACTAGAAGACGAACATTGCCAGTCAAAGGTGGTGACTGTATTATATTATATCAACTACATTATCACTAACACCGCCACTTTAGAGCACTTAGAGATAGAGAGCTCTCACTGCCTCATGTACACACATAACTATGTTACCCCGAGTATTACATCAACTAGAAGACGAACATTGCCAGTCAAAGGTGGTGACTGTATTATATTATATCAACTACATTATCACTAACACCGCCACTTTAGAGCACTTAGAGATAGAGAGCTCTCACTGCCTCATGTACACATAACTATGTTACCCCGAGTATTACATCAACTAGAAGACGAACATTGCCAGTCAAAGGTGGTGACTGTATTATATTATATCAACTACATTATCACTAACACCACCACTTTAGAGCACTTAGAGACGTGGTCTCTTACTGCCTCATGTACACATAACTATGTTACCCCGAGTATTACATCAACTAGAAGACGAACATTGCCAGTCAAAGGTGGTGACTGTATTATATTATATCAACTACATTATCACTAACACCGCCACTTTAGAGCACTTAGAGATAGAGAGCTCTCACTGCCTCATGTACACATAACTATGTTACCCCGAGTATTACATCAACTAGAAGACGAACATTGCCAGTCAGAGGTGGTGACTGTATTATATTATATCAACTACATTATCACTAACACCACCACTTTAGAGCACTTAGAGATAGAGAGCTCTCACTGCCTCATGTACACATAACTATGTTACCCCGAGTATTACATCAACTAGAAGACGAACATTGCCAGTCAGAGGTGGTGACTGTATTATATTATATCAACTACATTATCACTAACACCGCCACTTTAGAGCACTTAGAGATAGAGAGCTCTCACTGCCTCATGTACACATAACTATGTTACCCCGAGTATTACATCAACTAGAAGACGAACATTGCCAGTCAGAGGTGGTGACTGTATTATATTATATCAACTACATTATCACTAACACCGCCACTTTAGAGCACTTAGAGACGTGGTCTCTCACTGCCTCATGTACACATAACTATGTTACCCCGAGTATTACATCAACTAGAAGACGAACATTGCCAGTCAGAGGTGGTGACTGTATTATATTATATCAACTACATTATCACTAACACCGCCACTTTAGAGCACTTAGAGACGAGAGCTCTCACTGCCTCATGTACACATAACTATGTTACCCCGAGTATTACATCAACTAGAAGACGAACATTGCCAGTCAGAGGTGGTGACTGTATTATATTATATCAACTACATTATCACTAACACCGCCACTTTAGAGCACTTAGAGATAGAGAGCTCTCACTGCCTCATGTACACATAACTATGTTACCCCGAGTATTACATCAACTAGAAGACGAACATTGCCAGTCAGAGGTGGTGACTGTATTATATTATATCAACTACATTATCACTAACACCGCCACTTTAGAGCACTTAGAGATAGAGAGCTCTCACTGCCTCATGTACACATAACTATGTTACCCCGAGTATTACATCAACTAGAAGACGAACATTGCCAGTCAAAGGTGGTGACTGTATTATATTATATCAACTACATTATCACTAACACCGCCACTTTAGAGCACTTAGAGATAGAGAGCTCTCACTGCCTCATGTACACATTTAACTATGTTACTCCGAGTACTAAATCACCTTTTACAAGCTTCTCGTTTTTTCTTGTTTATTAAAATTTTACTTATCTTTTTAGTAACTCTATCTCTAAGTTATTGTGTTTTGCCAAGTTTATTTTTTTAATATAACTTACAACTTATTTGTTTTATATTTAAATAAATCATTACTATGGCGTTTTAAAATATTGTATGTAAAAAGGCCCTATTACATTGTAATAATATATGTACGATTATTCATTCGAAAATATTATTATAATTTATTTTGAACTTATGAAGCTAATAAGGCTATAAGAATTAGTAACGAATTAAACTATATTGCCAGTTTCTGGGTGATTACAAATGCTGCGTTTAGCAAGATCATATTTAAAAAAATAAATGTTATTCTTTTGTGGATGTACAGTTTGAAACATCTATGGAAGTACTGTAAATATAATATAACAACTTTGAAAATGTCATATTTATATTGACATACATGCCCTATCAACTGCGTTTTACTAACTTATTTGTGAATCATTATTTTTCAATATCAAAACTAAAAAAAAAGAATTATGAAGAATACTGCTTGATTTTATTTTGATTATTACTTTTATTCCAATTAATTAAAAATGCATATTTATAGATGAATCGATCCATATAATGTGTGTGTTCCTTATGGAATTGTAAAAATTGCCATAACGTGCATGAGTTTATATATAAGCCACTTCAGAAATAACACATTTTGTTTCGTATATTTGATTTACAAATGTGTCTTACAATTATTCGGATTCTTGTTAGTAATCAATAAAAATAAAGCACGTTTAGTTAAAAATACTTTTTTGTTTTTTGTCTCATTAGATCACATTGCTAATTTTTGTTTGAATAAATTTATGTTCAAAAATGCAAGAAAATCGTCACCATATTGTAATCCGCCAATTACATTACTGACGCCAGTGTACATGAGCTCCAGAATTGTTCTGAGATTACACTGAGTTACACTTTTGTCTTTGATGATTTGCATCCAATTAAAAATATTTCTTTTTATTGGATATTTTGATAATATCCGTCACTGTCCGACGAATAAATCTACCGTATTACTCATTAAAAACCTGAATAATTCTCGCGGTAATTTTTCCACACACAACACTACTATGTGAATAATTACTCTTCGCAAACTCCGTAATGAAGTGTAATATATTATAATGTAAGTAGATTATGAAGATGAATATTACAGTTACTTGCACGAGTCAAAATAATGCAACCAATATCCAAATGGAGACCATGTCCTTGTGATAAATGCACAGTACGAGCTATGCTTACTTTGTTAACTCATTCGAGGAGATAATAAAATATTTCATTGAAAGTTCAAGATGAAATAATGTGAACATAATCCAAATGGAGACCATGCCTTATGTTACGTACAGTACGAGGTGTTCATACTTTGCTAACTGCCATTGCTTGAGGAGATGATAAAATATTTCATTGAAAGTTCAAGATGAAATAAGGCCAACATAATCTAAATGGAGGCCATGCCTTGTGTTACGTGCAGTACGAGGTGGACACACTTTGCTAACTGCCATTGTTTGAGGAGGTGATGAAATATTTCATTGAAAGTTCAAGATGAATAATGCCAACATTATCCAAATGGAGACCATGCCTTGTGTTACGTACAGTACAAGTTGTGCATACTTTGCTAACTGCCATTGTTTGAGGAGGTGATGAAATATTTCATTGAAAGTTCAAGATGAATAATGCCAACATTATCCAAATGGAGACCATGCCTTGTGTTACGTACAGTACAAGGTGTGCATACTTTGCTAACTGCCATTGTTTGAGGAGGTGATGAAATATTTCATTGAAAGTTCAAGATGAAATAATGCCAACATTATCCAAATGAAGACCATGCCTTGTGTTACGTACAGTACAAGGTGTGCATACTTTGCTAACTGCCATTGTTTGAGGAGGTGATGAAATATTTCATTGAAAGTTCAAGATGAAATAATGCCAACATTATCCAAATGGAGACCATGCCTTGTGTTACGTACAGTACAAGGTGTGCATACTTTGCTAACTGCCATTGTTTGAGGAGGTGATGAAATATTTCATTGAAAGTTCAAGATGAATAATGCCAACATTATCCAAATGGAGACCATGCCTTGTGTTACGTACAGTACAAGGTGTGCATACTTTGCTAACTGCCATTGTTTGAGGAGGTGATGAAATATTTCATTGAAAGTTCAAGATGAAATAATGCCAACATTATCCAAATGAAGACCATGCCTTGTGTTACGTACAGTACAAGGTGTGCATACTTTGCTAACTGCCATTGTTTGAGGAGGTGATGAAAAATTTCATTGAAAGTTCAAGATGAAATAATGCCAACATTATCCAAATGGAGACCATGCCTTGTGTTACGTACAGTACAAGGTGTGCATACTTTGCTAACTGCCATTGTTTGAGGAGGTGATGAAATATTTCATTGAAAGTTCAAGATGAATAATGCCAACATTATCCAAATGGAGACCATGCCTTGTGTTACGTACAGTACAAGGTGTGCATACTTTGCTAACTGCCATTGTTTGAGGAGGTGATAAAATATTTCATTGAAAGTTCAAGATGAAATAATGCCAACATTATCCAAATGGAGACCATGCCTTGTGTTACGTACAGTACGAGGTGTGCATACTTTGCTAACTGCCATTGTTTGAGGAGGTGATGAAATATTTCATTGAAAGTTCAAGATGAAATAATGCCAACATTATCCAAATGGAGACCATGCCTTGTGTTACGTACAGTACGAGGTGTGCATACTTTGCTAACTGCCATTGTTTGAGGAGGTGATGAAATATTTCATTGAAAGTTCAAGATGAAATAATGCCAACATTATCCAAATGGAGACCATGCCTTGTGTTACGTACAGTACGAGGTGTGCATACTTTGCTAACTGCCATTGTTTGAGGAGGTGATGAAATATTTCATTGAAAGTTCGGGATTAAATAATCAGGAACTTGGCAGATCAATCGAGGCGCAACGAAGTTTTGTACTGATTTACAATTTAATCGGATTTTAATTAACTTACTGTAGAACTTTTTATTAAAATTAAGTTTATCACATTATCTTGACTATTGATCTAGTAAATAAAATTACTTATACAGATAAAAACAAATAAGTGTTATCATATTTCTTTAATAGTGATTATAACTCAAACATTTTAGAATTTGTTTGTTATGTTACTGATAGACCGTTTTAGGTTGTTTTATTTTACTCTTTATTCATATATAGCAGATATAATTTTAAAAAAAATTAACTCGCTGTCCACAATCTGTGACACATAAAAGAATTTAAAATATATTTTCCATTTATACTGTTTAAAATTTTGAAATTTGAGTTTAATTTTAAACAACACCAACAATTTCGTACCCTAATTCAAATCAAATATATTTAACAAAACATAATAATCAAATATTAATCAAAATATTAACAGACGTATATCTTATTATCCAAAAACGGACGGTTGTTGATTGATTCACAACCAAAAGTTTAAAAAATAATGGCCACCCGTTTTGGATTGAAAACATAGCATTATTTTATGAAAAATACATAATCATAAATTGGTTTCAATAATGGTTTTAGAATATTCCAATAATTTATTTTAAATGGATAAAGTTTGTAATTCTTCCAAATAAATCCAGACTTTACTTTAATTCAACCAGGAGACATATTGATTTTTGTAAAATGAAAATTCGCTGTAGCAGAACTAAATTTCATTTATGTTTTTACACGGAATAGTGATTTGAATAAGAATGTAAATTGGGAAAGCACTGATAGAATGGAAGTTGCAGTTATTTAATTGCATTGTGTATCTAGGGTACAACTGGCTGCACATAACTGGGACATCCATCAGCGAACATTGTTTAACATGCACCAGCCAGTTCAAACAATTAGATTATTGGCTGGGGGGAAGGGGGAGTCGAATATGGGGGAAGCTATCTGACATTTTAAAATCTAAGAAGAAGAGCAGTTTTAAGAGAAACTAAAATTATTTTATGTACAATATTTCGTTGTAATTACAAATTTATTAAGTACACTTTATAAAAATACACGGAATAATATAAACAAACAAAAGAAGAAACACCTGGTAATAAACTTTATAAATGTAAATAACAATTTTGACAATTAAACAAGTTTGGATTAGTTGTTAATTTAAAAATAATACAATACAATTTTGAATTTAGGTAAATTTATAGATCAGAATCGAAGGATTCGAGTGGAAAAATAATAATTTAGCGAATGTTAAGTCCATATGGTTGTTTCGATTTCAATATAAGTTGGTGTGCCAATTCATTATTCCTTAAATTTCAATAATTTCGAGAGCTATTTTCAAAAGGTGTAATTTTGTTTGTAGCTTTGAGTTTATAGTAATCCTCAAAGCTTTTGTTATGGTGAATTGCGTGTAAGGCTACTGATTTTTCGTCTTTGTGATTAATAGAAAAACGGTGACCGGTCATTCTTACCCGCAAAGAATTTGAGGTTTGTCCAATTTAGTCCTTGGAACAAAACCTACAGGTTAGCTGGTACATTGAATTGTTGGAGGTACAGACAAAATTTAACAGCTCCTGGATAAGTTTTCTTAGTGACACTACGTTGGAATTGATCGGTCTTATCCGTAATTTTGCAAATACCACAACGTGGTTTATTACATGGTTTACAGCCAAAAGATACATTTTCAGAATTTTTCCAACATGAATTTTGGGCCTTACTTACAAGCATATTGCTCAAATTTGTAGGTCTCTTAAATACTATTCCAGGTGGCCTGGACAATAATTTCTCAGTTAAGGGATTAAAATTTCATAGCCAATTTTCATAACTCTATTGAATGTGTGCAAACCAGGATAAAATGTTGTTATAAATTTGGGATAATTTTGGAAGTGATTTGGAATATTTGTAATCTCTGCCGGTTCAAAAGTTTTTTTAGGGTATCCCCTGTTAGAAAGAGCTTTAGTAAGTTTGCTTTTGTAAATTTTGAAATCTGAAGCGTTTGTACGTAAGGATTTGGCTCTAATGGAAAGACTTTTTGGTATGGACTTTTTGCCATGATTTGAATGGCAGCTACTGTAATGTAGGTAATTCATTTGATTTGTACCCTTAACATGTATTTTGGTTTCTAAAATATGATTTTCTAGAAAAACTTCTACATCCAAAATTTTGTGGTTAATATTCCAATTACAGTTAAGACATGAGAAGTTATTTAAATTATCAAGGAAATGATGAAGTTTCTCTAACCCATGATTCCAGACTACAAAAATGTCGTCTATAAATCTGAACCACAATAGAGGAATAAAATTTTGAGTTTTAAGAAAATTTTGTTCTACAAATCCTATAAAAAGGTTGGTGTATGTGTGCGCGCGTGTGTGTGTGTGTGTGTTTTATTGATGAAAACCATTGATAATAAATCGACCTTCATAGTGAAATATGAAATATGTACTTTATTACTTTACTGTAGATGAAGATTC
Source organism: Homalodisca vitripennis (assembly GCF_021130785.1). Lineage (NCBI taxonomy): Eukaryota > Metazoa > Arthropoda > Insecta > Hemiptera > Cicadellidae > Homalodisca > Homalodisca vitripennis. The sequence continues at coordinate 144,845,248 of NC_060213.1, read as the reverse complement.
CAACCTCAATGTAATTATGGTTGCGTCCTTGTTACACTATCTGGAATGATAGCCATAAATATCCGTACATTCCTAGCATGAACTTGATGTGTATGAAAACACAGGGGGAAATTTATAGAGGAGTAAACTACTGTTTAGGAGCTGAGTATCGGTTAGTTATTATCTTAGTTTAGTTTTTTTTTTTTTAATTAAAACCTAAACAAAATATATACAAATTTAACGTTTGAAATCTGACAATACAGTAATAAATTAGCTTATAGTCAATTTAAACGGCAGATATTTCATAAAACCACATTCAAAATTATTTGTGTACTTTTGCGTAAAAATTGTAAGAAAACTGTTTAAAACTGTAAACATTATAAATATTACTTTTACCAATTAATTTTACTACATAAAGAGGTTTTTTTATTATTTTAAGAATTAATTTAGTTAAAATCAGAAAAGAATATGTAGAAAAAAACATTACCTGGCGAATCTTAAACGTCGGATTAACATTTCTGTGGAATTTCCACTTTGAGAATGCGCAGCATGCCGCAAACGTTTTTGTCAGAAGAGAGCTTTTTACTAGAATTTTAATTATTTCCTCAGGTGTAGTTAGAATGACGTATTTTATAAAAGAAACACCTACCAACATTTCTTTATTACCTTTGATTGGGCATTTGAAAAGAAATACCTAATAAATACCCGCACTAGTAATAAGTCACCCATTGATTGCCAAACCTGCTTTCGTATATGTTTAAACTCAATATTTCTCTCAATTCACTATTTGACTAATTTAATTAATGTTGATAAAGAGTGTGGTTTTACTACTTAAAATCTTTTGTTGAATTTCAGCCTTTCAGCAGCATGTGACACTAGACAAGACTATGGTTATAAGAGACATTAACACGTAAAAGGGTTTTTGTCAATCTCTATGACGTTTCCAAATCAACCTCATACATAAAGTTCTTATTTATGAAGATGCCGAGATACAATATTGATACCCAACCAGTGTCTCCAATACATTTAACCCCACGACCATAACAAACATTCACGGATTTTTGAGCATGCCATGTAATAGATGAAAGGACCGTGATCATGTTAATTAGACTCGTGAAAAATAACTGTAAGCCATCTTGGTATTTAACACGTAATGTCGAGTGCCGATGTTTTTGAGCAAACTGTTTGAGCTCTTCCTTGACCTCTGGGTCAGTATTACCGGAGACGACAAAAAATAGTTCGAGCAGAAATGTTGAGACCGCGGACATTATTATGGCCAATTCCTGCGATTAATTGTGAATTCGTCTTGTGATGGTCCGATTTCTCAAAGTAAAAAGTACGGAAAAACTGATCATTCCTTTAGTGTTTGCCTATAGGAAGACCTTGCCCCGCCGTCTAAGGTCAGGGGAACGACAGACTACGCTATAAGACTGTGATGTGTATACCTATATACCTGGCCACTGAAAGTCCAGCTTCTCACCAAATCCCTCACCTTGTCGCCACGAATTCTGTTAAAACCCATTTATGATCCATAATATAAAAAATAATCTATCCACGATAGTAGAAATGATCGAGAATACATATCTTGTAACACTGAAATAAAGATTAAGTTTCCTGGGCAAATATGTATCTGATAAGGGTAACATTTTCCTGTGACTGGTTTTTACTTTATCAGGATTGAGTAATCATTACTTTGTATCTTATACGTCTTATGTGTTGTTTTTGAAAGCTACCGTAAATAACTGAAAGCAAATTAATTCTTAATATTTTTATTTTTTTTAATTTTTAATTTCTATTTTTTTATTTACTGAAATGCATAGGCTTGCGTTAATTTTGTCCAAGAGTTTATATGGAGTACAAGTTGATCTAACAAATATTCAACCTAATTCAAAGTATCAAGACAATTTTATTGAAATAAAGATTAGTTTACAAAAGTATATTTCTCCTAGAAACTCTCATAAACCTCAAATAATACTAAAAAAAACAATGTTTTTCAGTAATTTTTATAATTTTGTTTAGTTGACTTTTCTTTTTTCCAACAGTAAACACTGAAATATATAAAAGTAATAAGAACTCGCGATTTTACATTTTGTTTAATGTAAGTAAAAGAAAGTTCTCTGTTTTCATGAATATGATCTGTACAGTGGAGAGTTCTTCTTTACTGACAACATAATGATTAATGCAGAAGAGAGTTAGATTTTGTTTCCTTCTTTCTTTCCAGAAGTGTCAAACTTTTCACCAGTATTGAGCAGAGCTCGAGCAAACTGTAACTTTTAATTGCCACTGAAGTTAAGGGAACCACTAGAAATTAATTAAAATGTTAATGTTTACAATTTTAAAGTTGTTCAGAAAATTAGCAACTGTCCTAATCTCGTTTCACTTCTTTGTAGTCGAGATTTCTTTAGCTGCACAAACTTTGGAATTGCTTGAAATATCTGAGTTATTTACTGACAAGTTGACGTTACTGTTACAGCTTTATTGTTGATTACTGCATATACTAAGGTCCGTATTACTGTTATAATGTTTATGGCTTATTACATGATTGTATAATCAATGTGCGTTGAGGTTAAATCAACGTATATTTTTGTACCTGGATATTTGAAGAATAACGTGACCTATGGTATGTTGTAACCAACGTTCGGGGACACCGTATTGTCTATAACTCCTTATGGCACTATTCCTTGAGATTAGCAGGATCTCAACACCCTTGTTTGAAACTTAATGAATGATACGTAAACATAGGGATCAATCTCAATAAGCGATATAACCCAAAGCTCAGATATATAATTTTATTTAAGGATTCCTGGATCTTATTACTTGCCAATAAATTAAATAAAACATTTACTTGTTGAAAATAAAGGAGTTAATTAATGAAAATGAAACTAAAAATTTAACACTTAATGATATACATATATTCTAATACTAAAAATAATGAAAATCAATAAATTAAAATTGAATTATCTCTCACTTAGTTCGTATGGATTCAAATTAATTTCTGCTCTCCTCAAAGTAACAGAGCGGTGCTTTAACATACGTTTTATCTTCACAGTCTATTGGTTAATATTTTTCAAAATTTGTATTTCTGAAATTTTGTTCCTTAAGAGATTTAAATTTCCTGAAAGTAACTACAGACAACGCAACACATTAACACAAACCTGCGCCAATCTTAAGCGATTTATACCAGATTCTATAAAAGGACAAACTATAACATCCTAAAACCAAATTACAATCAAATAATGGGCCACCTAAAAATATTACAAAGTGAGACGCAATGTACAAACCAAATAAATATTCAGCAGTTACTTACTCGGTTAATGTTAGTACGGTAAACGTAGGCAGTCTTCAAATGGTAAAAGGCGCAAGCTCAGATTAACAGAAAAATTACAAACTCAGACGTCTGCCGGATGCGCATTACACAATGAGCAAGTTTTAACTGGAAACAAATACTACAAGAACCGCGACCAAACCTGTAAGCGGCTGATCATCTCCAACCCCTGCCCACCACTAATCATTTAATTTGCAAATTGCCCCTTCAGAGCCAATTTCCAAGGGTAATTGCAGTAAAATTAAAAACGAATTTACGCCTCACAGTTACGTTAATTTTAAAATCGGTACATCAGTATATACACAGATATGCTTCTCTTGCTATCCAGAGTTCTTGATGGCCACCTTGTTTAAAACAATAAACACGGACTCATAAGCCCACGTCAGAGACTTGATGCAATGAGATGTGATGTCAACATAGGTATTTATCATAAATATTAGCAAACAAGAAATGATTTTCGACATTTTGCTACCCGTGGCTTTTGTGATAGCCACCTCGTTCAAAACAATGAGCACTGTCTCATAATCCAACGTTAGAGACTTGATGCCACATGTGACGTCAACATAGGTATTTATCATAAATATTAGCAAACAAGAAATGATTTTCGACATTTTGCTACCCGTGGCTTTTGTGATATCCACCTCGTTCAAAACAATGAGCACTGTCTTATAATCCAACGTTAGAGACTTGATGCCACATGTGACGTCAACATAGGTATTTATCATGAATATTAGCAAACAAGAAATGATTTTCGACATTTTGCTACCCGTGGCTTTTGTCATAGCCACCTCGTTCAAAACAATAAGCACTGTCTCATAATCCAACGTTAGAGACTTGATGCCACATGTGACGTCAACATAGGTATTTATCATAAATATTAGCAAACAAGAAATGATTTTCGACATTTTGCTATCCGTGGCTTTTGTGATAGCCACCTCGTTCAAAACAATGAACAATGTCTCATAATCCAACGTCAGAGACTTGATGCCACATGTGACGTTAACATAGGTATTTATCATAAATATTAGCAAACAAGAAATGATTTTCGACATTTTGCTACCCGTGGCTTTTGTGATAGCCACCTCGTTCAAAACAATGAGCACTGTCTCATAATCCAACGTCAGAGACTTGGTGCCACATGTGACGTCAACATAGGTATTTATCATAAATAATACGAAACAAGAAATACTTTTCAACATTTTGCCATCTAGGGCTCTTGTGACATTATTAATCTTTTCCAGAAATATCACCCACAAAGTCACTGAAGTAGTTAGAAGATGTACTGTGAGCAAGGTGGAATTATTATAAATTTTTATCAGTTTATCGACAGTGAGTCTTATTCGAAGACATTGACAGTGTCACAGAATGTTTCTGTGAAGGAAACAGTGTTTTCTGGACATCTGCCATAACCTATGAACTACAATGTAAAGTCAATTACAATCCTATAATGACATTAATTTGATACTTATTATTTGAATGTTTAAATTAGGTTAACTCGTATTTCATTAGATGTGTAAATTTCTTCTTATGCACTTGGCATTAAATACACGTTTAAATTTATTTTGAATAAATTCCAAAGTAACAAATTTTTACTCATTAACAAGCGGTGATGTAATAAAACATTGTGATTATATATGTTGGTGCTTTTAAACCATATTTGATTATTCAGAAACCATTTTTATTTTTTTATTACAAATGCATTATTCCCCATACGTATTTGTTATAAATCGGTAGACTTACAATTATTATAATATTAAACACTGCCTTCCTGGTTAATTTATTATCAGTGCGTTTGGAACTTTAAGGATTTTATTTGACTCCCAAAATCCACATTTTCATGTTTTGCAAAATACGACTCTCTTATCTGTATAAATAGTATTTAAACATAGAGATTCCTCAATGGTAAAGTATGAGATAATGGGTTTACATCCTGCCCTAAAGGTGAATCCTGGATACGCTGCTGATGTTACGCTACAAAGTTGTTCTTGTCGCAAGTAAACAACTTGTCTGCTGAACATTTGTCCACAGAATCTTGTTACTCTCGGCTTGTGTGTGTCTGTTGTATAATGCAGGCACAAATCTCCCAGTCCATCTCCATGTACGTTACACTCCACCTAAATAAATTAGGCTTAAAGGCTTTCCTTGTCGCCTTCTCGAAAATAAAAGTCCCCAAGTGGGTTGGCTTTCTTAGCATGCAAATGCTTTTAGCTTTCCCGTCTAGCTTTCTTTTTATTTTATACCCTCTGCATTGTTGTCTTAATGTGTGGAGGTTTTCTTTCAGTAGACGGGTTTTCCGAGAGTTTATAGCATTCGTATTTTCAATGTTCTTATTTACTTTCCTGCTTGGTTTATAACGATTGTAACAATAAGATTTATATTTATACATTACGTTCTCATGACAATAAGAATACTGTAATAAAATACATTATCCCATAATTCTACATGTATTTTATAAGATTAGGCGTATTTCATTTTATAAGGATAAAAAAACCAACAGAAGTAATTCACTATTATTATTGTATTCAATTTTACTGATATTTATACAATTAACATTTAATGCAGTTGCATTACATAAAAAATGCGTGATATACACAAAATTGCCTGTTCTCATTCTAATATTGTCTAACTAAATTTTACGATGAAGTTAAATTATAAATCTCGTCAGAACATGTTTCTTGGTTAGGAATAATTTCCCGGCCCCCTGTCCTCTGTCCCTAAGTATGTCCGCTGGTAGATATTTAGGCCTACTGTTATTTAGGGCTAAATAAGAATAATGCACGATAAAAAATACATTGTTAAAATTGCTCATGTTATAGTTGATGGTTAATAAAGTATCATTGACATAAAATTGTGCACCATATTCAGTGATCATAAAATAATTACGTTTTTTTAAAGCGTTTTAATAAAGTTAAAGATATTTGTATTATGCACATTACTCATTTCTGTCCGTCTGAATGATCATCACTAAAAAGTGTAAATCCTGAAACTTTGATTCTCAGTACAGTAATTATAGTCGCTTATATAAATTGTGAGTGAAATCTCCAAGTCTCGTATCACCAGGATCACAATACGTTTCTTGTTCACTTCAACACTCCATTTCAACGTAAAATATAAAAAAAATGTCCCAACTTTGTTAATACCAAATCAGAAGCTGAACATGATACTGGACTTCCTCAAAACCGGTAAGATAAGGAAGGCCTGCCCTGCAGCAGATAATAACTGTAAAACAGGTTTGAGTTTGTAATTAAAGTGCTTCTCTATTGAAGTTATTTACCTTTTGAATGTGGATGTTCTTGCACGTTTTACCCTAACTAATTTCAATGAGCTGCTATTTTGTACTGGGTTGGGAAAGAAAGCTTTAGTTTCCACTGTTCTTCTTTTATCAAGACCTTTCAAATAAGGTGTCACTTAATAGGACTTTACATTTAAAAATTTTGAGCCGCCTCCTCCCCAAAATCCCAATTTGAGAAAATGGTCAAAGTTGCAGAAGTGACAAAAAATTTCATTTCTTAGAAAGGTGTCCTAAGTTCCATCCCTCCATCAAACTAAACAGAGTGTATCCATACTCTTAACTAAGACTGTACAATCGTTGCTCAATATATTTGAAGAAGTTATCCCGATACAAAGTATGAACCAGATACAGTGAAGCCCATTTTTCTCTATATCCGCACTCATCTCTACACTGCCGACTATTGTAAACTATATCGAGATTCATATCTCTTTGTAAACTATATGACTGATTGTAAGAATAATCCTGCTAGTGGGAGTAACGGAAGTACTCATACCAAACAATTGGCCTGATAAAGAAATGTTCAGCACATTGGAAGTCATCATTAAATGTTTTAAATAAATATATACACACACTGTGAACTATATCACCTGGCGCGATTGTAGCGGTACAACAATTGACGATCAGATCAAATCGTTCATTTGCTCGTTACAATTAACATTGCATGACAAACGTCATTTTAATTTTGCGTTTTGGAACATTCAAGTCACAATCCTGCCACGTTATTAAAATTACAACAAATTCGTACAATCAAGTCTCATTTGTCCCTGGCCAATTGCAAACCTCTTCCAGCGCCGGAGTTAGTTAGAATTGGGCGATCTCTCAGTTAAATGCCAGAAGCTCGACAACACTGTAAAATGTGCTTCACGCTAGCGAGCGTTTCACATGAGTTATAGGGGAATGTTTTTTATAAAATAGAGTTATCTGATGATGAATTGAACAACTGGCTGCGAAGACAAATGCTCATACACTACTTTTCTGTGTCTTCTAGTACGGTAGTTGTCTCTCCCTCTTGTCTCATACCCATGTATGTCCTGACTAGGGCACATTTAGACATACAGAATAACGTTGTTTCCAAAATGTAGAGACTAGGCAGAGTCAACAGTTGCTAATTTTTAAATGCTTCCTGCAAAACTCTCAACTTGGCGATAACGTGAATCGTCTTTTTTTGGATCTGAACACCCTCAGCAAATGACTACTTGCACAGGCTCCCCACAAAACCACCCTGTAAGAGAGGTGGGGGTAAATTAAACCATAATTACGGTAATCCGTACTAGGGCAATATCGTGCCAAGGACTCAAAACACATATTCCTGAGGACAATTTGGTACATACATGGTAAATGTGATTATTCCAAGTCAACCCCCGATCAAGGTGCATTCTAAGGAATTTTGATGAATGGACTTCCTCCAATATGGAATCTGCCATCATGACGGTCAGACCACATTGGTACTCCACTAGTCGCAATGTGACATACAACACGTTTGATTTCGATGAGTTTGCTTGAAGATTGAGGCTGTTGAAGTGTTCAACACAATTGTTGAAATAACAAAGGTTTGTTACACCAAGCATTCTTGTGGTTTGTCTCTGAAACAGGGAGTTGGGTCATCAGCAAACTGCATGATTTCACCGTGCTGAATTTACGTCGTTGATGTAAATCAGAAAAAGGTTGGGCTGAGTATAAAGATTTGAGAAACTCCATGGCTCAGTTGAATTGGTTTGAGATCTGGAACACCTAATGATCTAAGCCATAATCTGGCACACCTCGGATGTCATGAGAATCTAATTTTTCAAGTAATTATTATTGGTCAACACAACTAAATGCTTCAAAAAGGTTGAGGATTCAATCACAACTGCGTCTATCGTCTATTTAGTTTTCTTCCATCCAAATTAGTGCTCAAAAGACTGGTTATGTTTTGTTCTAAAAGTAAAGCATTCTTGTTAAAAAGGTTTTTAGAATATTTTGCTCAAAATTGAGACTGGCCTATAGTTATTAATTGAACAAGGGTCTTCTTTCTTAAAGATAGGATGCACTTTTTTGAGAGGAGGAAACACATCCGAGTTAAAAGATAAATTGAGTCAGTGGTTTTACAATATGCCTTGAGCAATTTTTTACTAACCACATGGATCTCAACTTGAGAACTTTTAAGTTTTTTTGCTGTAAGGTGTTGAATGATTTGATTGAGCTCTTACTCAACTACAGGAACCAGAGCCATTAAGGCAACAAGACTCTGTCTACGTGCAGGATTATCCTGTGGCTGGGACGAGGGTTTTTTTCACAAGCAACAGACACGAACAATCTCATTAGCAACCTCAGAAGCATCACGCACAAATCTGTGAACCCCCTAAAAAATTTGTAAGGGATATTTTTGGGAAATTTTTAAATGTAAAGGATGGGTAGTGTGGTACCTCAGTTGAAAGGTCTCTTGACACAGATCGTTTAAAAAAAATATCTAAATTTAACTTGCTGTAAATATACAGTGTGAAAAAATCTAAAAAAAAAAAAAAAAAAACAGCTTTAACAGATTTTTATTGTTTCTTTATCAAAAACCTTATGAAACTCCATATGTTACCCAAAAGAAGTTGAGGTCGTTTCAAAATATAATCAAGATAGTTCAGTTCCAAAAACATTTTGACACTTAAACAGTTATATACATTTTGAAATTTTTCAAATTTTTATAACTAAAAAGTATTAAATACAACCGTATGGTTTGTGAGTCATGACGGTTTGACATATGTTACATATTTCACATAGACTTTTTATTTATCTCTTCAATGGGGCAAAATCTAATTTTAGTTCTCATTCTTAATTAAGTTTATAAGTCTTTAAGTATACAGTATATGTCTTTGCAATAACCCATTATAAGCTAAGTCTTTGGCATTTCTGTAAATGTAGCCTGCAGACAAAGCGTCCCACAGGCAAGGATAATTTCAGAATAAATCTAGAAATGTTATGTCATCGCCCCACCACTTGTTGGTGTCAACCATATTCACTGTTATTCTCAGAAAGAAGTAGAAAATACACTATATATATGAACCTAAACATGCATAAAACCAACTAGGGGCACCTTAATTCAACAGCCACTTTGAGCAACTAGGTTTTCACATTGCGAGATCACCGAGCTGAGGGTAGGCAGCGTTTAAAAGTTAAACGTGTTCAACTTCTAATTGTGGCTAGTAAACACTAGCCCACTGGATTCACCTGTCACTGGTTCTGGATAGTTAGAAGCGGCTGTTAAACAGCCCAATGTAACTACGGCTATAGCAAATATGCATAAGAAATTTTATATTCAGTATTTTAAGCCAGTGTGCAGGAATACTAAATTCGGTCACCCATATAGCTTTCATAATAAATTCACTTGCAACTTAATGTAATATGATGGAGCCTGAAGACAATTTAAAAGTGGAATTAGGCATATTTGTTGCACAAATTATTTCAGTGTCAATATACAAATTCAACACAAATTGTGCACAGCAGCTTTTGCGTGACAGAAGCACAAACATTCAAACAATGATATATAGTGTAGTCATGGTAATACATGACACTCCCCTCCACATCTACACTGAATTCTTCTAGTAAAATAATGAATAACTGTATAAAATTTGATGCAAAACGCTTCACTAGCGAGTTAAGATAGAGAGCAACAGATTTCTGTTAATTCCTGGGCAGAGTAAAAATTATTCATTTAAACTTAAGCCTAAGTAATATTACTGTATTTTTCTACAAAATATATATTCAAAGTATTTTGTGCTTTTAGATTAAATACCACAAATTTAGTTTTATTACTTAGAAGCATTGCATTCAAACAAAATTTTAATATTTTTAAATTATCACTCATTTTTCTATAAATACAATACATTAGTTTTTAAATCGTAATCAGAATATGTCAACACTATCATCAGCAAGCTGCTACTTGGCCATGTAATATTCCATTACATAGGTCCAGGAAAAGATTGAGACACAAATCTGAACATTAAGCACCCACCTTTATCACTGTATATCTCTTCTATTCTTACAAAATGGCACAAAGTATACACATTTTTAAAACACTATATTTTTTCTATGTTTACACACTGCTCTCTATCTTTTAATTGTATTGTCTAGTGCTATGAAACACTTTCAGCTACAGGTGTCTATGTTACTCTACATTAAGTAGAAGTGTCATTCCCATGAATCTTCTTTTTGGGTGGATGAGAGTGATAAAGATCCCTTGCTGTAAATGTAGTCTTTATCGTCATTGGAAAGCGCTACATACTTTGTTCCAAAAAGATTGAATTAATCTGATTTATAAACTAACTAAGCATCTGTAATCATGATTAGTTGTCATGATGTTCTTGGAGGGGTTATTAATTAATACTGAAGAAAAAAAATTCTCGTAATAAGGGGTAATATAAATTCGTCATTTAAGGTTGTGTAACCAGTTTTATTTAAGCCTTACAATTTTAGTTATAAGTAACAAATACAATACAATAATTGTTTCTATTTTATATCTAATGCCATGAATGTTTATTTCTTGAAGCTGAGATTGTAGTAAAGGGCAAAGTTACATACAAGAGCTACGACACACAAGCCCATTGTGCCTCTGTACATAAATCCATCAAGACCACCTGAAACAAAATCACACTGCAAAAGTACCTAATTTTATAGGGATGTGAGAAAGGGAATGTGGAATAGAATTGGAAGGTATGATGGAATTTCAATAATCTTTCCAGCATTATATAACTGTTACCCTCCTTACCCATAACAATTAGCACATATGCCCAATATTGTAAATACTAATTTCAATCTCTTCAAGCTCAAGTCTTATGATAGAGAATGCATGGTAAGAAATTAATCAGTAAAAATCAAAGGGACCATGAAGACTTCCTGACACAACATTGTGTTTTCCAAAAAATCACCCACGATAATAGGTGCTAATAAATGCAGCATTTGAAAAAGTTTTCATTTTCTAGCACAGTTTCTCACAATAGCCCGTAGAAGATGAGAAATTAATTTTAAAAAATTACGAGCTCCTCCCCCAAAAATATTACTTTGATTAAAACCTCATCATTAATTCATTTATACCAATAATATAGTTAATAAAGAATGTGGTAAAATCTTTCCTAAACGCTCCTGCAAAATAGATGTATTTTTCACTAACCTTTCATATGCTTGATTGAGACTCGCATTTCATTATTACAAATTTATATTTATAGAAATATAAAATTTAACCCTTTCAGTGCCAGTCTTTTTTTGGAATGTTAGTTAATAATGTCACTGGTATTTTGCAGGTGTTATCCAAAAGTACCAAGCCATTTCTTGCAATTTACATGATTATTATAAAATGTCGTAACTTTGTTATTTATCAACTAATTTTTATAATATTTGTTTTTTTTTTTGTACAAAAATGTGTACCCAACAAATTTTTACAGGTATACTAAAAGAAAAACAAAAAATAACAATAAAATGTAAAAAACCTATTGTCTATTGTAGTCCTCCAGTCTTTCCCAACGTTAGATAATGTTTAGTTATTGCCCTAAACATATATCGTATATCGGCTACATTAAAATGTATTCCTTTTTTAATTATGCTCTACTTAATGTTGTTTAAAAAAAATAACATTTAAACATGTTGTTACAATATCCTAGTTTGCGTAAATTTAAATTTATTTTGAACGAGTGATGAATTTAAAGAAGTGAATTAACTGTCCTGTAACACTTTCATCAGCACAAATACAAAATAGCAAATGCATTAAAATGGAACAGTTATTAGTTGTAAGAGAAACAAATAATATGATAATTCTTTCAAAGCCAATAAAAAATTATAGCAACCACTCATTGCCCATACACCACCACAAACTAAACTATACAGAGAAGGTGTCCAGCAAAGTTGCTTGAAGAAATTCCCTGACTTTTCCCTATAAAAAATAATTTTCCATATCTTATTATCTATCAAATCAAAGGTTTTTTTAAAGTTCGTTTTATTCATAAATAATGTGAGTGTATTGTGGTGTTTGGAATTGACTTCTGGTGAACTTTAGTGGTCTTTGAAGCAAAAAATCTGTAACCTATTTCGGCAGCCATTACAAATATAATGTACAAAATCAACATCTTTGCAAAGCAATATTTTAGGGAATTTCGCTTATTAAACTAGGAAATATATGCATAAATTGAAGAAACCTTTTAAACAAAAATAATATTACCTTGCTGTGTGTATGAAATGAAATGAAATATGCCTTTATTTAAGAGGCGGAGTTAGGGCTATTTAGCCCTCTCTACCACTCAACCTTACATAATATACAGATATATGTACAGTGAATAATCTTAACTAATAACAAATTTTAAATTAAAATAAATGCTTAAAAATTAACCAAAATACAGGGTGATTCGGTTAGTGTTACCGGCACTTTCTGAGCTGATTGTACTATAAAAAATAAAGAAAAAAGTTTATATAAACATGGGTCCGGAAATGCTTCCTTACTGGGTTATGGCCAATTGAAGATTTCACCAAAAATTGTGTGCAGGAGGTCAAATGATGATTTGCCGCGTGTTTATGAAGAGATATTTATAGGCGAATGCAACTTTTTCTAACGGATTTTTAGATGAGAAATTGAATAAAGTTCATCTCATAGCTGTATCTCATTTAGTTTTTTTGTTATACTACAAAAAAACAGAAATAAAATAATTTTGAAAACACTTTTTTAAGGTTTAACGGACAATTATTTTGTTAAATAGGCATTGAAGACCCACATTTTTACAAAGAAACTTGCAGAAAATTTAATTCTGAATAAAATTATGTGCCACACGGCTATTAACAGCGAAGTATTAGTTTCTGGAATTTAATTTTACAACAAACATTCTACCAAGCAAGAAATTCCAAAGCAAAGGAAAACCGCATTTTAATGACATAGAGTAGCCTACACATAAGATTTATTAGGATGCAATTTAAATTAAGTTTTAAATAAATTATTGTTTTTCATCTAAAGCTTATAATACTACGTACCACTTTCATAACAGGTGTTCAAAAATCAGTCCTTGTACTTCAATACACTTAGCAGCTCGCTTTCTGATTGATCGAGTTATCCTCCGCAACGCTGCACGATTGTTTTTGATTTGTGCGGCGGCATCTTCAATTCGATTTATTAACTCTTCACGTGTATTTACTTTTTCCTGGTACACCAGGTTCTTCATCCAACCCCATATACAGAAATCTAATGGAGTTAGATCTGGTGATCTTGGTGGCCAAGTGTGTGGTCCACCGCGACCAATCCATCGCCCGGGAAACTGCTCGTTTAAGTGCATTGTTACATTATGGGAAAAGTGGGCAGGGGCACCATCATGTTGATAAATAATATTGCACCTTGCTGCTAATGGAACATCTTCTAATAATAGTGGTAGTTGTTCTGTAAGGAATTCTAGGTACATGCGGGAATTTAGATGTCCTCAGAGAATGAATGGTCCTATTAATCGATCATGAATGAGTCCACACCATACATTTACATTAAATCTGTGTTGAAAGTTGCGCACGATTGTACTATGTGGATTTCCCTCTGCCCAAGTGTGTTCATTGTGAAGGTTGTTGACGCCATCTCGGGTAAATTGAGCTTCATCAGTGAATAAAATGGTTCTATGATGTTGACGGTTTCTAATTAACCAGTTGCAAAATTCCAATCGAAGAGGAGGATCTTTTGGTTGAATACTTTGAACTTGTTGTTTATGGTAAGGGAACATGCTATTTTTGCGCAAAGTTCTCCATACTTCAGACTGAGACACTGCGAATCGCCTAGAAAGACGCCGTGTACTGACACCAGGACTGCGTTCAGTAGCCATGATTATAGCCTCTTCCATATCTACATTATTCTGGGCAGGGCGATCCCGATAATTATTAATACTAGGAAGTTTACCTGTTACTCTTAGGGTACGAAATGATCCACTGATCGTTTTTGGTTTTGGAACTCTGCGATTAGGAAATCGTCTTCGGTATTCTGCAGTAGCAGCGGTTGCATTTCCGTCACAAACGCCTAAGACAAATACCATGTCGGCATATTCTTCCGTTGTAAATAACAAAGGCATTGCAATTGTGATAGTAAGTTACTTTAAAATACACTTCACTAACAAACGAGTAGTAAATTAATTGTATTAAATTGCACTCATTAAACTAGTACAGAATTGGTAACAAATAATTTGGATTCCTCAATAAATTGCAGTGTATTGTTGAACAGCTGATTTGTGATACCAACTTATAAAAACATAATTTACCTTCTGTAAAGCTAACGTGACAAAGATATGTAGGTACATGATGTAACCATTTGGATAGTCCTAAAAAGTAATAGTATTATTGTTTTTTAGTTGAGCATTAATCTATTAAAATCGTATTTACAATTGTATGCTAATCAATTATTTGTGTACCTTATATCATTACATTACGGTGTTTATTTACTAAATACGTATTTCTTGCTTGGTAGAATGTTTGTTGTAAAATTAAATTCCAGAAACTAATACTTCGCTGTTAATAGCCGTGTGGCACATAATTTTATTCAGAATTAAATTTTCTGCAAGTTTCTTTGTAAAAATGTGGGTCTTCAATGCCTATTTAACAAAATAATTGTCCATTAAACCTTAAAAAAGTGTTTTCAAAATTATTTTATTTCTGATTTTTGTAGTATAACAAAAAAACTAAATGAGATACAGCTATGAGATGAACTTTATTCAATTTCTCATCTAAAAATCCATTAGAAAAAGTTGCATTCGCCTATAAATATCTCTTCATAAACACGCAGCAAATCATCATTTGACCTCCTGCACACAATTTTTGGTGAAATCTTCAATTGGCCATAACC
The DNA here is from genome assembly GCF_021130785.1 of Homalodisca vitripennis. Taxonomy (NCBI): domain Eukaryota; kingdom Metazoa; phylum Arthropoda; class Insecta; order Hemiptera; family Cicadellidae; genus Homalodisca; species Homalodisca vitripennis. Next base: position 144,829,837 of record NC_060213.1, on the reverse strand, counting down.
CAGTAAGGAAGCATTTCCGGACCCATGTTTATATGAACTTTTTTCTTTATTTTTTATAGTACAATCAGCTCAGAAAGTGCCGGTAACACTAACCGAATCACCCTGTATATACATACTATTTAATAATTAAAAATAAAATTTATCAGCTTAATATGTAGAAAAATTCAAACAAAGTTAGATTAAAACTTAAATTAACAGATTACTTTTTAAAGAATTTCTCGTTATTACTACATTCATTCTCTCAAACACACAGCCTGACCACAAGCATGCCACGAGCACCGCCACTCGTCACCCCTACAGACCGCCCAGCAACAAGTCCCTGACCCCCGCCCCAAAACGAGCCCGACCTTCTATAATACGGATATTATCAGGAAGAGAGTTCCAGAGGCGACATGCCTGAACAGTGAACGACTTACTGAAGAAGTTCGATCGATGAACAGGAATTGAAAGTAACGTGGATCCACTTCTCGTAGGTCGCTCACTTATATCGGAAATAAATTTGAAATGCATGATTTGTATGCATGCATGTGTGTGTGTATGGTATTCAGTAGCCTAAGCAATTTAACTACATAGCCTTTAATACTTGTAAGAAATCAATATAACTTTGTCTGGCAAAATCAAGAAAAATATGAACTGAAAGAAAACTATTGTTGACAAAAAAAAAATTACAGTTTGATAATCTATCTACACTTTTTTCTACATAAGGTATGACAACATGTTAAAGCAATCTGCATATTGCTGATCAGCTGCAGTCCGTGAATATACGCAGCGGACTCGTAGCGATGCGTGTCAAATTTACAGAACTACAAGCAAAATATTTACAAAACTTGGATAATTTGGTAATTAGGATTTCTATCTACGGATTTGTACACACAATGGACAACTATAAACATGTTTTAGCAATAGGTAACTCGCATACTGCCGATCAGCTGTCGTTTGCGTATGTACACAACAGACTCGTGGCGATGTATGTACATAAATACAGATCTACTGGCAAACTATACAAATAAAAATACTAGAAGTAAACTGATGTCAAAGAAAGGATATTCGACACCTACCTCCCTTGAGATGTACGGGCTTGCCATCTGGCTTCTGGAATTGCTCTTGTTTGGTGAACAGTTCTTTGTACTTCGGGTGGACTTCATCGGCTGTACGACGCAGCGACGTGGAGAACTGGCGTGTCACAACCTGCAGTACTCGCCTGGAGCTCATCTGCTCGGACAGTGACCACCGTACAATGAGTATACAAACTGTCTTGTAAAGTGTGAGGAAATGAAAAATAAACACATCATTGAGTCAAGTAACAATGAGTGAATGACTGTTAAGTAATTCTGCCTGTGCTAACCATGTGTGACCACATGGCACTGAACTCAGTTAACATGCACAGGGCAGGGGTTTATCATGTTGAATTATCGGTTACCAGTCCATCACGCTAGCCGAGCTGGTGAGCTAGGCTTGGACACGGATAAGTGCTGATATAAACAGGCGTTTTTTACAATAACTTTGGCTATCAAAATAAGATGTCATTTATCTTTTAACCCAATACAGATATAAATACATTTTTTGCACTGAAACTAACCATTACACATCATATGTTACTAAAAGGCAGTGATGATACTCAATACTACCAGACTACTCGGATCAGTGATAACACAGACAGACAATGTATAAACATCAGATGATGGCAGAACATTGTACTGATATCCCATTAATCTGTCAATGTGTGGTTTTCCAAAAAACTGGTTTGTTAAATAGTGTAATACTCCTTGAACACTATGAAAACCTGGGAGTGAAATGAAGGCTTGTTTCGCACCACCTCAGCATAACAAATCTATAATTAGCTAAGGACATTTCCCTTCTGATCCTAAACAAAGTAAGGTATACTCCATGGTAAAAGACGGATCCCATACTGAGGCAGGCAACTATAGACCAATATTATTAATTCCAACATTTTCCTAGGTGATTGAAAGAATAGTCTTGATAAAACTGATTGACCATTGCTAACTCCATAACATCCTGACAGAAGACCAACACGACTTTGGCAAAGGAAGCTTAACATCTGCCATGATTAAACCGGGAGGATTCATAATCAATGCCTTGGAGGAAGGGAATATGGTTGCTGGTATTATCTTGATTTCAGAAAATCCTTTTATTCCTTGACACAAAAACTGATTCTTAGTAAACTCGAACAACTTGGCATGAAAGGTTAGCATGGTTGAGGAGTTATCTGGGATGAAGAAGTCAAATCGTGGAGAAACAAAACATACAAAATGGCATAACCCAAGTAAAAAAATCAAAGCCTCTTCCAATCTGCAGGAGAGTACCACCAGGGTTCTGTATTGGGGCTAATTCTGCTCATCCTCCTGACGAACGACATGCCACAAGACTGTTGATATTTGTATCATCCTTCCATTGAACACCCAGCCATTAACTCATATACGGGGTGGGCCATAAGTCAGTCGTCAAAACATTCCACCATGTTTGCAAAACAAACACACGCTGTTCTGTTGTTAATTTCCTATTCATACTTTCTCAGATATCGACAATAAACAAACATAACCTCAAACTGCTAGTGTTTGACTTAGTCAAGTTCACAACTACTACGCTAGGAAAAACAAAGTCTAAGGATTGCTAGTGACAATTGACTTATGGCCCACCCTGTATTGCACTGAGCATGACTAATAAGATCAAATAGCTTGCTTTTGGAAGAAGAAATGTTGAAATTCTATCATTCTAGATGTAAAATTGCAATCTCATGCTGTTGGAATGGAATATTAGTTAACCACAACATACAATGAAGTAGTAATTATATTGAGAGTCTTTCCAAGAAACTAAGTTCATGCCTTTACATTTTAAAAAGAATCAAGCATATTAATGATGAATCCACAACTAAGTTATAGTTGTGTACCACGCTCTGTTTGAGTCGCATATAAGATACAGCATGATAGTCTGGGGAGGGACAACAACTAGAACCCTCAATCAAATTCTGCTGATTCAAAAAAGCCATAAGGATAATGTCAGAACTGAGTCCTAGAAAAAGCTACAAAACTTTTCTCCCAAGCAAAAAGATTTTAATAATACTTGGCTTATATATTCGAGAAGTTGTTATGCATGTTGACAAGGATAATCTACGAGGCTAAAACATTCATAGACATAACACTTGCCACGAATTATCTGTCCCTGGACTACACCACACAGTGTTTCAGAAACCATCTTACATAAGACAAAAGTTCTTCAACCTTCTGCCAACCGACATGAAGACACCCCAAAGACAGTAGCTGAAAACGACCATGACCATTTCTGGTAAATGGTTCATCAACAGACATTCTACTCTGTGGATGAGTTCCTGGACTAGGGTAGAAGAGAAACCAACACAACTTGACCAATCTGTATAGAAAATTGACACATGCACATTTCTCAAAGAAGTTGCAATAAATATTATTGATTATTGTTTAGATTCAAACAGGTTTAGTTGAATTGTTTTAAATTAAAACACAAATAACCGTTTAATTAGCCTATAATTTGACAAAAGGATCAAGTTTGCTTTAGTACACAATCATTTGTAAATACAATCCTGTACTTAATAATGTTGCATTTAAAAAAATGTTAATACTGAATTGATCTTTAGTTAATGTAATAACAAATTGATATGCGTTACTTCTACAAAATTACTAATTTATAGATCTTTACTATAAGAGCAACAATAAGAAAATTCACAATTTAATGTATATGAGACCTTTATTATCACTATTTAATTTGACAATATTAAAATTAGGTGTTTAATGTAAGAACTTTCTTTAAGAAATAAAGATTGTGAACAATTTAATTTTGTTATTTAGACAAAATTGGAAAGAAGTTGCAATATTAAGGCATATTATATTAAATTTACTAAATATGTAAATTTGCTCCTTGAATTTAAGATGTGAAATTTGTGAATTGTATAGCTTATAGTTTCAGAGAAGAGATAGTAAATTTAATATCTAATTACTCATTGATTAATTGATTAAGCTTTAGTGAAAACTATTATTTGTGGGGCTGGAAAAATGTGATTTCTGTCTGTCTATCTGTCCGCCCAATATCTCAAAAACAAACTGACCTATAAATCTACATGAAGAACACTGAGTGCGATTATTGTGCATGTCACTCCATGGGATTTGGCTGTGCATTAGCGAATGCTTTTGCATTGGTAACCATGATGGCAACAAGAAAATAGCAGAATAAATCAATATGCAACCAAACTCAATACACCCATAAGAGTTATAATTCACATATACAACATATAACCTGGCTATCGCAACACCTACATATGCGGCGAGTGCCGCTATAGATTTGAATTTGGCGCGCGTAATCCATCATTAGCCGCAAACACGATAGCCAGCTGCGCCGACCTCTAGGTCATAGCTTAAACAAAAGGTGCCTCCTACCATCCGGAATTCTTCTGGACAGGTTCTGGTAGGATGATTACTGCTAGGTTAGCAAGCAGAGACCGGAGGTTGTGCGGGAGTCGTTGTGCAGTGTTCAAGTAGAGTGGACGGGTAGAAGTGAGTGTACGTGGTCTAGGATTTAGTATAATTGTTAGGGAACCTTTCGGAACCATATCCAAATTATTAGTTTATCTTTAGTCATTAAAGCTGGTTAGGTTTTGGATAGGGGGAATCTAGTGGCGGATCCACGGTTAATTATTATTCCTCTGAAAGGTGCCCTCTTCCGGTTGTGACGACACGAAGTTGCAGATTATTTTATAGTGACTTGTTGTGTGGTCTTTTGTTCTTTAAACACTTATACAAAAACCAATTTAATGAACAAGAATACCAATGTATCATAAGAAAACCCTCGACAGAGCCTGTTATAACAAGTGGTATGGCGTACTCCTACCGTGTTATTACTAAGTTGTCAACAGAGCCTGCTATAACAAGTGGTATGGCGTACTATTACCGTTATTACTAAGTTGTCAACAGAGCCTGCTATAACAAGTGTTATGGCGTACTCCTACCGTATTATTACTTAAGTTGTCAACAGAGCCTGCTATAACAAGTGTTATGGCGTACTCCTACCGTATTATTACTTAAGTTGTCAACAGAGCCTGCTATAACAAGTGTTATGGCGTACTCCTACCGTGTTATTACTTAAGTTGTCAACAGAGCCTGTTATAACAAGTGGTATGGCGTACTCCTACCGTGTTATTGCTAAGTTGTCAACAGAACCTGCTATAACAAGTGGTATGGCGTACTCCTACCGTGTTATTGCTAAGTTGTCAACAGAGCCTGCTATAACAAGTGGTATGGCGTACTCCTACCGTATTATTACTAAGTTGTGTTCACATAATTTCAAAGATATTTATTTTCCAAATTTGACCCTCCCAAACAACATTGCACTGTAGTGCTTGGATCGATATGGCAGAACCTGTTTCAATGTGACTCACTTTCTTAGAAGAATAACAAATAGACTGGATAATTTTCTATCACCTAGCATCCTTTGCCCTGCGTACACCACCAAAACCGACATGTTGTCATTTGTTGTAGATATAACTCATCAATATGGTTGATCAATAAGATATATTTAGTAATATAGATAGTGGGGGAATTACAATAATTCCACAATTATTTGTAAGGAGGTTACTTGCACATGGAGGTTAATTTACTTGGGATTAAAGAGTAGCCAAAGATTTGATAGTTCAGGGTAGAAAATATTTATTAACAATGAGAAGTTTAGATAGTTCCAGAGCATTCTAGGGTGAGAACGGAAAGTTAGCCCAAAAAAAGATGGTGATAAGATTAAGGGAAAACATTGAAGAATGATTATCAGTGATCACACAAAAGATCACAAGTGACATAATTTTAAAAACATTAACTAATTAATTTCACTGGCATGGATTTTAAGAAACTTTTCTAATGAAACACTCACTGTTGATTTGGTTTACAATCATACTCATCATCTCCGCATGAAACCAGACTCTGCTGGAATTCACTGCTCCCCTGTCACAAAAATAACGTTACAACGGCACAAGAAGGGAGTTCACGCATTAACACATCACCAGCAGCGAAACAGGCACATTAATCAGTTTTAGCCCATAAAGTGAAGTGAGGCAGAAATAGCCTGTCAGAGTCAGGCGGAGTAGCGTCTGGCTCAATTATACCATAACTTCCACGACAACTTCCGTAACACCTGTCTCTGTTCGCTTTGTACCATCACAACGTTGGGTACTTGTCTCGTATGGCCTCATCACTTGTGACTGATGCTCGCTAGTCTAATGTCACGCCACATTTAACCCTGTGTCCTTGTTTGAAATTTAATAAACGTAAAATTTAATAAAGGTTGGAAATAATTATGTTCTTGTAAAATAGATAAAAGTAGGGTACTGTAGCCTTTACTTAGTGTTTTAAAAATACAATTTGTATTATGGTATGAAATTTACAATTTTCATAAATAAACCTGAGTGAGTGTAAAATATGAAACTAATAAAATAGCTATTTTCTTCATAATGGACAATTAAGTTTGAAATAGAATCCTTAATCATAAAACTGTGTATATTATTGTTCAGAAGCATTTTAGGTTCATAATAGTAGTGTAGAGTAAGAGCGTAATGTATTACAAATTGTTGTATCTGGTATTGAACAACATGCAACAAGATTACTTCTCAAAAAGTTCCTAATAATAAAAACTAAGTTTTAACGTGTTTTGGATTATAAATCAAAGATAGTTAAACAACAAACTGTTTCTGTCTAATAGATTTTTTATTATTTTAATACTATGACAATCCAATGGTTTTATAGACTATTTCATCCAGAAACTGATTTAGCCATTATTCAGGCCAAAGACATTATAAATAAACACATAAAAGGAATAAATAGAAACACAGATTTTTCTTCATATCTTGAAAATTAACATATAAACACTATTAGTGTCAAAAATGTATTGTTAAAGTGTAATTTGATTACCTAGACAATATGTAGACAGTAACTTATGTTGTTAATAGGTAAATAGTACGAGATACACAAGTTTTATTTCGAGTTTTTAAAACTTTCGGTCACATTAACACAAATTTTTATGTCACTTTTTATAAAAAGTACATATATATATATATATATATATATATATATATATCACAGTAGTTTGTTAGCTTTATATATACTAATTCTAAATTAGTTGAATTGGTCATTAGAAAACACAGCAACCATGTTCATAAAAGAAAATTGTTGGTAAACGCACCAAGAAACACAAATTGCAATAATGTGACTGTTTAATTATAATAACAAATGCATTTCCTTTTTTTAGCTGTGTTTATGGTTTATTATAAGAATTGGCTTAAAGTTGAAATTAAAAAATAAACTTAAATATCTTAAAAGTGGGATGCATTGTTTTTTCATGAAAATAATGAAAGTGACTAAATATTCTTTTAACATAACTATAGTTAAAAGAAGGAAATAATTAAAATTTTTAAATAGGAAATTTTTTTTAATATTTAACATTTAAGATTAGTAACTCTAAAAGGGGCTGTGTAGACATAGGATTCTCAAATGACTAATACAGTTTCAAATTCAATATAATATAGAAATGTAAAAATCATAATTACATTTCCTAATTATGAAAAAGACTGGAAATACTTTAAGATACTGGAAGTATTTTTTGCGTTAACTATTACCAAATATGGCACTTTACAATTTGTAACTGTTAGCAAAAGGAGTACAAATGACAGATATAAACCTATCTCTTATTACAAATTACTATTATGTTATTAGGACTAGATAGGTAACATTTTCATGAATTTACCTTACAATCATGAATTTATCTACTTCTTGATCACAAATTTGTTACTCCCTTTCTGAGTTTTACAAATACAATAAAATATAATAGAACTTACAAATCCAGTTTTATACCCTTAACACGTTCAATCCTGGTGACGCCACAGTGGCGTCGTGCGTATGTCACACCGCCAGTACCGACGACGCCACGGTGGCGTCAAGTACAGTGGTATTTTTAAGCCGCCGAATGAATGACTAATTATTAAATAATCGTCATTCTCACTATATTAGATGTTTATTTAGATGTCGAAGAATGCCAAATCAACCTTGGTTTCCAGGAATCAGTCTTCAAAGTATTGATTAATTTTTATAATGTTTACAACTTGAGTAACAGCTGATTTCTAGTCAGACGTGATTCCCGCCAGTTTCTCACATGTTTATATTATTTTTGCTGTCTCGGCTTCCCGCTGTTTTCTCACTTTCACTGTTGCTATTCGGGAGATAAGTGAGTTTGAGGTTATGAAACGTAATTCTTACTTGGTTGTGTATTATTATTATTAGTGAAGTGAATAGTTTACGTTTTCTGTAACCATGGAACCTTCACCGTCTACACTATCTACTAGGAAAACCATTTCTGACGATACATTGAATAGTATATTGAATGGTAGCCTAAGCTCGGAGAGTACTGAAGACGAAAACATTGTGAGTGATTTTGACTTTCCAGACAATAAATTTCGTTCTTCAACACCACTGCCAGACAATGCCGACGGGTCTGATTCTTCTAGATCACCGTCACAGTAAACTAAGTCTACTACGTCTGTGAGTACTGTTGCCTCTACTTCCGGGTTACTCAGTGTAACCCCCCCCCCCCACCAACACAGCTAAATGATATAGAACAACAGTTTGCTGCTTCACAGCCACATGATTTACCAAGCCCACAAAATACTGCACAAAGTGAACTAGGCGCATGGTTGTCCCTGCTATTCAGTGGACTAATGATAATTCCTCAATGAAAAACTTTGATTATGTTTCTAAACAAGCACTAAAAATACAAATGCAACATAATGCAGAACCTTTAGATTTTTTTAGACTTTTTATAAATGATGAGTTTCTTGACTTGCTTACAACTGAAATAAATGTTCAAGCTCAGTACATAATGGCAACTACCGATCAAAGACCTCACTCTTCAATAAAACTTAGGAGCGATGTTGACCAGGAGGAAGTAAAAATATTTTTGGGCCTATTGTTACATATGGGTGCTCTTCAGAACTCTAGAATGAGAGACTGTTGGAAGACTCATAGACAACATTCCATGCTTCAAGCAGTATATGAGCCGAAATAGGTTTTCGCTTATTATGCAATGCTTGTATTTTGCTCGCAATCCGTTTGGTGAAGAGCCAGTACCAGATGACTGACTTTACAAAATTAGGCCGGTTGTAGATCACTTTAAAAACACTATGAAAGCTATTTATGAACCAGGGCGGGAACTGTGCATTGATCAGTCTATGGTGTTACGGCAGGAAGACTAATTTTCCGCCAGTAAATCAAGAACAAAAGACATAAATATGGTATAAAGCTATATGTACTGACAGAACTAAACGGACTTGTCATCAACTTTGCTGTGTATGCCAGAGTCAATGATTTTGACCTTGGAGGTGTCGGTCATTCAAAAACTGTGGTCTTACATCTTATGCAAGATAGCCTTGACTTAGGTCATGCGGTATACATGGACAATTATTATAATAGCTTTGACTTGTCTAAAGAGCTACTTGACCGGAAAACCTACACTACAAGAACCCTCTAGAGCTAAACGCAAAAATACACCTTCCGAGGTTGTAGAAACCAAGCTTGCACATGGGGAGGTAACATCCTACTACGCTGATTGAGTTGCAATTGGTAAATGGCATGACAAAAGAGATGTACGTTTTATTTCAACAGAGCATGTTCTTGACATGGAAGAGTGTAAGAATAAACGAGGTGAAACTACAACGAAACCCACAGCTATAGTTGAATACAACAAGTACATGAATGGAGTTGATCGTCTAGATCAGATGCTGGCTTATTACCCCGTCACACGAAAATGGTACAAAAAACTTGGCATTCACATCATTGAAATGATGGTGGTGAATTCGTACAAGATGTTCAAAAGCCATTCTGGATTACAGCGTCTGTCTCTGTATGACTATCGCTTGTGTGTGGTTGAACGACTACTACCACCTGATTATGTCTCTTCAAATCGAGGAATGAGAGTAGACATCCAACCAACTCCAGGAATGCATTTTGCATCTAAGATGCCTCCTGCTCCTAGTGGAAGGACCCTACGAAAGAGATGCTGTTTGTGTCTAGGAAAAGGGAAGAGGAAAGACACGATCTTCTACTGTACCAAATGTCCGGGACAGCCTGGTCTGTGCTTGGGAGCTTTTTTTGTGCAGTTTCACAGTGTGACGTGAACGAATACGTGAACTTCTTCTAAATAGCAATACATAACATATTCAAGTATTCAATATATTCCAATTGTGTGTTTTTAGAGTTATTACAAAAGAGTGAATTGTAGCAATGCGCCTTTCATTCATCTCAATAATCTGTTATTGTAAGGTATTTGATTTGATTGATTTCAGTCACCAAACAGTGGTATAAGCAGATATTTTATAAGTAATATATAAAAAAACAATAGTTATGTTTTACGCAATGTATTCTGCGTACTTGAAATATTGCCTAATAATTATACGTTTTACTGCCAGTCCTAAATCTTTTTCAGGTATTACTTTCATAACTTTTATGACGCCACTTTGGCATCATAAACTTTTAATGTAAAATAATGTTTTACCTATAAAAATTGTGATATTTATTGATATTGTTAGTAAATAAAAGCCAGTACATATTATCACAAGTTTCAAGCCACAACTATTTGGTAAGTATGATGCAAGTCAAAACCATTAGTACCGATGACGTCACGGTAGCATCATAGTACTTTTTACGCAAAAAGTATAATTTAATCTACAAAAATGATGTTATTTATCAGAGTTATTATAATATAAAAGCCTGTATGTATTGTATCAAGAATTTAAATGGAAATATTTGGTCAGTGTAACACGTGGCAACACCATTAGTACCGATGACGCCACGGTGGCGTCAAAGCATTTGATACACCAAAAACACGTTTTTTTTCTTTTAGTGATTATATTCCATATTTGTAATGCTAAATGAATACAATAAGCTAAAAAAATAAGTTTGGGATTCCGGGTGCTATACCCGGAAAAAGGGTTGGGCTTGAACGTGTTAAATTATACAAGGTGTGCACTCATTCTTCATGTAACAGGCTTTGTGACGTGAAACAATCAAGTCTGGTGACTTTTTGTCACAGTAAGTTCAACCCTGAAAGACCTGAAGCATCTGAGTCATCCGTGCTTATTTTTGGTGTCTGTAAGAGCTTTCCTACAATATTTTTCATAGGTTAACTGCAGTATTCAACCTCTCCAAAGTACATTAAGCCTCTAGATTGTCAACCTTTTTGAACCTACAACTCCCTTTTTGTGTCTCAGATTCTGACAACCCCCGACCGTAAATTTAAACACCACTACATAAATAGGGCTAGTATCCTGTAAAATGCTGTGGTTTTATTTTATGGTATGCCTCATTAAATATGTGATAAAAACTAAATTTCTTCCCCTAATAAAAGTAGGACAGTAAAACCGATAATACGAAAAAAAAAATGAAACCAAAATATAATAATTTTGATCGCGTTGTACAGCCTGCTCATCTACGATAACTTGGTCTTCTGTCTGTCCGATCTAACCTGAAAGTTCTTACTCTTCACATGTTTAATTTGCTATTTTGAGCTATCGTATCTTATTTATTTCACATCTACAAAATCACAGAATCACATAAAAAAAAAAAAATGTATTGCAACATTTAAAAATAAAACATCTTTATCGTACGATTGTTTTAAGTTTAGAAGTTTTAATAAAACTAAAGCCTAATAAAACAAGTAATAACTTTAGTTAATTAAGAATAAAAGGTTAAGTACAACACTAACAAAATAATTTTAAAGATGCAGACATTTTAATATTGCGTAATATATTACTCATAGTAAAAATAATAATCTTAAATTATTATTATTGCCTAGGCCAAGCTCCTTTTATTGTTCCAAAGGAATGTAAATGAATGTTAGGGTTAGGCTTAATGTAAATTTTGTATCAACTATAATAATCCTAGACAGCATACTTATAAAGATCTAATTTATTAGGTCATTTACAACATAGTGGTTGTTTATGAAACCCAAAAAATAATTCAATGTTTAAATTAAAAATTTTCCTTAATTCATAGTGCGCACTATTTTACTGTTGGCTAAAAAATATAAAATTTTGTATATATCATTATCTACAAAAGGAGAAAAAATGTAAAGTTTCATAACAATTTGTGATGATGGGTGACAAATCAAAAAAATTCTGGATTATTTTATGTGCAATGACTTTTCCACTTTTATTATTATACAACTTCATTCCTAGTTTTCACTTTCATCTGCTTAAACATGAGCCTATATACTGTTTTATTCAGGATTTAAGTACAGTGAGGTAAAATCAAATAATGATTTGGCATTCAAATGAAATGATTTCACATAAATTTACCAATCAAACAATTAGCAGACTCTGTAAGGTGAGAAGTCATATCTACACTAGTTATGACCGGAAAACTATCAGTTGTAAAGTTATTAGTTGCATTAAAAATAGTATACAGTGTAAATAAAAAATATTTAATCATAATTTATTTTAAAATTATGTAAATTATACAGTTAAATCTAGTGGTTAGCTATGGATTTCTAGTTGCCTGAATAATGATTTTAACCACTACTTATTATTTTTTCAAATGGAAAACACGGTACTTATGTATTAACGCCACCACAGAAATATTTAATGGTTATCACGTACAAACATACCAAACCCAAATTTTTTTAACAAAAATGAAGTAAACTTTATTTAACATAAAAACTCTTTAGAAGCCCAAAAAACTTTATTTAAAAGCGAATTATTCATTAGGATTTAGATGAAAAATGGACCGATAAAGGATTGAAGATAGATTTTTTAAACTGCCTTAATTTCTTTCAACTAATGTTGTCACCATATGAACTCTAATAAATAAGATTCCAAGTTATGTCTTGCTGCCCACCTGTCTCTTATTTTTCTATTTAGCACTGCCCCACATTCTCTCAACTGTTTGTGTATAAAGTCCTACATCAGGATCAATAAAATTTTATTTATGATTAACTTTAGCTTGGTGCTATTTCTATTATATTTGTTTGTTAACCATTCCAACCAAATAATTGTTTCTGACCATTGTCAGAATAAATTGTGCTGCCATCTGCAACGTTTTCAATAATTTTATCAAGAATGGTAGATCCAGTTCTATTAGGAACAGTGACAATAAACAAACTTTTTGTTTCTCTATATATACCACCTAACACCCTGTTCGGGTAATACTCGATCCAGAATTATTTCTACATTATCAGAAATCAGACTTTCATCAATGTCCACAATGCAATCTGGTCCACTTATCTTCTTGTTTGGTTTATTCTCCATGTTCAAGATACAATTCACAGATGTAATTGTTCCAATCTATAACAGTTTTATCGAAAAAAAAAAAAAAATCTAAAGTTAAATTTACTCCTTGCACCAGCAGTATACGAATCTTAAAGCTGAACAAAATGGAATTCTGCTTAGGCTAACTCAAACGAGTTGTTTTTTCTAAGTTCCACTTGCTGATCATACTGTCTTAGATTACATTTCCAAAAGTTATTTAGCCTACCAAATAAAGTTTCATGTTATGGGAATTCTTACATTTTAGTTGTTTTAGGTAAAATATTTTGCTCATGAAAAATAAAATAACATCTTGTTCTGTTCTTAGTTAATCTCTGATAGGCAGTTTCGTAGCACTAAAAATTGGGATTAAAAATCAGCAAACAAAAAGTAAAAAAAAAGATTCAGAAATTATGTAGCAAACTTAATGCTGTTTTTACTAGGTATGTGGGTATATATATATATATATATATATATATATATATATATATATATATATATATATATATATATATATTACACAGCAACTTTGTTGTTTGTATGTGCACGAAGTTATCTCAAATCAAATCACGTTTATTTCCACACAAAAAATTAAGACAAAGTAGATCTTTATATTGAATAGGATAACAATATAGCATTTGGATGTACAAAAGTATTCTAGAAATACACTTCAAAATACATAACATTAAATAATTAAAACTAAATTATATAAAGAAGTCTTATATCACAAGAAATAAATCTATGTAATGAAATAAAGATAAAAATGAAAATATATACACACACACACACACACACACACACACACACACACACACACATATATATATATATATATATATTTATATATTTTAGAAAAACCGTACAACTATACAATTTAACAAAATAACTTAACTTATTATAGCGTATACTTTTTTGCACATGACGGATTGGCTATTTAACATTTTTACTTAATCGGCATTGTTGAAAACTAATATTATCTTTATTATGTGTATTGTATGGATGTAGGTCTTCATTAAGTATCATTTTTGGTAATTTTTTTTGAGTAAGCAGCAAGTTCAAAAATGTAAAGATTGACGAATATAGGCTTGCAATGATCTAATGGGGCTGAGCCAATTATTATTCTAATAAACTTCTTCTGCAATTTCAAAATCTCAACAACCCTTGGAGAGTTACCCCATACAAGCAAACACAAGTATTTCATTATTGACTGAAAGAAAGTGAAATATGCCATCCTAATATATGGTTACACTAATAAATGTGGTTACACAATGTTTAAAAAAATGTGTGTAAAAACAATGAGGTTGCTATAAGTGAACACTCTTTATTGCCACATTGGCAAAAAGTTTTGCTGCGGTGGCATTAATACTTGATGACTATATAAACTACTAAATAATACAAAAATCAAAATGTAAAACCAAATAACGTTGTAAGTATTTAAAGTTAGAGTAGTTATAGTTCAGCTATGTTTTAATATCTATAAAACTAATAATGGTACTTTGGTAATATCCGGAGGCCATTATCTTTTTAACAGTTTCTCAATATTTATTAAGTTTTTGCTGCGGTGGCGTTAATACATAAGAACCAAAAACACTTACAAAAATAATAATACAAAAATTGGAGAACAATTAATCATATCTGATAGTACACATAATTTCAACCAAAAAATGATATATAAACGTAAGTTTATAAACTGGAAGTACCAAAAATGTCACAGTTGAGAGGTGTGTTGCTGCTGTATTGTCCAAGTGTATCTTTAAAGTGGTCATGCTTGCTTATGTGTTGACAGATTTCGTTCATAAAAGCACCGTTGGGATTGGTTTAACAATTATAAAATAGAATTTCGAACATTTTTATAACCCATATAAAACAGCTGATGCCTTTCAAAAGACAAAATATTTACTACTCCTGGCTTGATCAAGATATTTCTCAACGTATGTTATGTGTATGTCATTTTTTGTTAGAACTGATGAATACTATTATTCACAAAGGTTTGTAACACCCTGTACATCATGTAATAACAAATGATAACTTAGATAAGAGCACGGGATTAGTATTTTTGCTTCATTTGAAGTTTTAGAAAAAGACCTGTAAGGGAGCGTTTTAACCTGAATATATTCAATAATAATAATGTTAAATTCATAATATATCCTGCAATACAAATAGTAGATAGGAACAGACGATTACATTATTTTAATATTTATTAGATTATTTCTCTTTCCACAAGTGAAATTAAAAACAATTACTTTGTGATATATTTTAATGTTAAAGAAATTGAAAGTTGATATAGTACTCTACTAGTATAAAATTATTAAAACTAGCAGGTCTCTAACTGAAACACACTCCAGGGTTTATATTGCTGTTAATTTATAATTAATCGATTATTTATGAGTACCCATTACAAAGTGAAGATCTACAGTAACTATGATTGTTGAAATCGATTATTTAGGGACACCTTAGATCATTAAGTGTGTCCAATATATTTGGTCACAATCTGACAACTTTTTAAGGGTAGGGTACGATAAGCGGACCCGGGTTTTTTATTGAAATTGGCAAACGATATTACTTAATAAGGTACTTTGGGATTATACCGACCACACCCGCATGAAGAACACAAAAATATAAAATTTATAGAAACAAACATGATAGAACGAAAAAACAACTCTTTAATTAAAACTTACAAGCATTTCCAGGTATTATGATCGGTATTGTTGTCGCTGTTATCTTATCTTTCTCGAGAATCCCGATTACGGCAGGCCGCACGGCATCACATGATTATTTAAGTTTTTTGCACGGTACCTAATTGCCTTTCCATTACAATTTAATTTATATTTATTTCTGATCAGCCCCTCTAGAATTTGATATTTTACTGATAGGTACTATCTCGAGGGATGTTTTTCTTTCGTTGACCTGTGGTGCTGCCCCGCGCTGATGGCCGGAGGCACTCACATTTTAGGTGGCGGAGTGTGATCAAGAATAAAAACAAGTTTTGAGTGTTTTTTTCAATAAGAGTTTAGTTTTTGTTTGTAATATTTGTTTTTGTTGAATTTTTGTGTTTGGAGAAATATAGGGATAAAACACGGAAGTACAACAAAGCGACGCACCAGCTGAACGGGCGGCGAGACTGCAATCACGTTATCTACTAGACTGCTCGACTTTGACCTCTGTCTGAGGATGGGGAGGGGTTTGCGATAAGACAATTCCTGTTTTATATTGACGAAATATTGTTCTACGCTAATCTAGTAATCAGTAGAAGCAAAATGTCAAATAACGATTCATGTCTGGGTGTGGTCTGTATAATCCCAAAGTACCCTTAATAATAACCATCGATATAATCAATCAATACTGATTAATTATTTTGAATAATTAACTTAAATAATCTATAATATATCAACAGCTGAAAACACTTTCAAATAATACTTGTAATGCAATATTTCAATTTTATATAAGTAGCCTAACATTTGATTATTAACAATGGCAGTCAATTTTAGAAACCTACAAGACATTGCTTTGATAGATGACAAGACTTCATGCGAATATTTTAGGTATCGATGATTACATTCTTCGATATAAAAAAACCGGGTCCGCTTATCGTACCCCACCTCTTTTTAAATTGGGAGGCTCATGGTACCAGCTGCAGTATGACAAGCACTCAAACCTCGAATTGAATTAAATATCGATTATATGATTTAAATGCTGTCAGACATGTTTATCAAAACTGTAAAGTAATTGTAAGAACTATGCTGCTCATAAATAAAATTATATTATTTTCGATAATCTAAGATGCATATATTACTTATACATATAAAAACTTAGCCTAGCTTAACTATAATACAATCTTAAACATCTATAATGTAGTTCAGTTCCAACATTATTGTTCCAAATGAATTCAAACGAAGTTAAATCATGTGTATGGTATTTGAGTACCTAATGGGTATTTGAGATGGGAAATACTGTTATTTGTCAATAACTTACTATAAAATAATGTGTTGAGGTATTAAGTTCATGCAACCTATTACCGTGGTAACATGTTTCTAGTTGAACCACTGAGGTTGGGGAAGTACTGATTGGAAATGCCTCTGGCCATCAGTGTGGGTTCTATGGCAACTGGTTAAAAAAGGGTAAACATCACTCAACCCAAATTCAAGCTCAGATCACATGAGCACTTGTAAAGGTTACCTTCAACTTCTGTATTACTGAGTAACCTAATACCAGAAAGTCATTATGAGAATGCCAAATCGTACAGCCCAGCTGTTTCTAAAATAACAATAAGTTACCACTGATTAAACTGTTACAGACAACATATTTGTAATGGCCGCAAATACTTATGGCGATTTACATGTTTTATTTATGTCACAAGATGTCGGACATGTTTATCCCGGTACTTAGGGTACGATAAGCGGACCAGGTTTTTTATATCGAAGAATGTAATCATCTCGAATCCTAGACTATCAATCGATATAAAAGTATCTATAGTCCGCAACAACAAACATATGTTTTAAATTATAATGTGAATTTAATATTAACAGTGATCAAACAAATTATTATAACCAAAATTAGGAAAACTGAAGACGACCATATTTGCTCCTCTCACAGTTACATTTGTTTCTTTCCCACAAATTTCACATAATGGGTTTTTCGGTACGAGTCCTACATGTTAAAGCAACGAAAAACATGTCATCATCTTTCAAAGCAATGTTGTGTAGTTTTCTAAAATTGACTACCATTCTTAATAAATCAAATGTTATTTATGTAAAATTGAAATATTACTTTACCTGTATTATTTGAAAGTGTTTACAGCTGTTGATATAGATTATTTAAGTTAATTGCTCATAATAATTTATTAGTATCTATTGATTATATCGATGGTTATGATTGAGTAATATCGTTTGCAAATTTCAATATGGGCGGCTGAAAGGCAAAGTGATCTAAGTCACTTTTTTGTCATTTTGAGTTATGGTCATATTTGGATTGCCAGCAGCTGATTTCATTTTATGGCAAAGAGACCCAAGTCATAGTTCGCCTAAAAATCCGCTAGAGCGCAGAAGCTTACTGTGCCTGACTGATGTCAGCTGTATATTCGGCCGGCAGAGTGGTCTAAGTCAGACTTAGACCAGTTTGCCTGAAATCGATTTGTTCATTCACTTGTCATACCAGCTGAGGCTTGAAACAGTTGCTTTCTTTTGCCAATTATTGTTGTGTTTATAAAGTTCACGGTGATGGAAGACGATGATACACCTAGTGAGCCTAGCGTTCTTCAGTACTCAGGATCAGATGACTTCCAACCTTCTGATGAATTTAGTTCAGGTAAGAAAATAAATAATTATGAACCTAACCTCAAAACTTGTACCGGGCTGGGCCTAGATCTACACATTACTAGGTACTTTTTTTAGAGCGTACAGCTATAGTTCAATCTGCATAAACGAATATGTGTTTTTTGTTACAGATGACTCTCGGCACTCTGGAAACCCTGAAAATTCTGCTGGTGATGGTGATGGCGAAGGACATGATGAAATGATTCCAGTTGCTGTTCAAGAAGAGCCACCCAAAAGGACACGAAAACGTCAAAGAAGAGAAAGCAAGCGACAAATTAGAAAGAAGCAAAGGAATTCTGGTTCGTCCTATAAAACAGAGAAAGGTAAAAGAGTTGTAGCAAAATTATTTAGAAATACTCCGTGCTTGTGCAAAAATAAATGTGACAATAACATTGATGAAGAAACAAGGAAACATGCTTTTTCAGTTTTTTGGAAGTTGGGATCTTTCAAATTGCAAAATGCCTATTTGTGTGGCTTGGTTAAGCAAGAAATCCCAAAATTTCGTCGGCAAAGGGATGGTTCCCGCCCAAACAAGAGCTCGTCCAACCATTTTTACATTCATAATGTGGATGGCAACAACATCAATGTTTGTAGACAGTATTTTGTTGACACCTTTCAGATCAGCCACGGTCGATTGACGCGATCCTTGAAGAAGCTAAAAGATGGAAAAGCACCTGGATTGGACGAACGTGGCTGTCATGTTCCAGCCAACAAAATTGCTGTTGATCGTATGAATGTTGTTAGGGAACATTTATATTCTCTTTTCCTGCGTACCAATCGCATTATACTAGGACTCAAAACCCTAACAGAAAGTATTTACCATCACACTTGACCATCACTGCTATGTACAAGTCGTATTTAGAATACTGTAATGGGAAAGGCGATCCTGTCAGTGAGGCGGTGTATCGTCGCACATTTAACACTGAGTTCAACTTACATTTTCATTCCCCTCTAAAAGATAATTGCGGAAAATGCGATGTGTTTAAAAATAAATTGAACATATTACAAAATGAGCAGGAAAAACAACATTTGAAAGCAATGCATGAACTGCATTTAAGAAAAGCAGAAGCTGCTAGGTCAGCAAAGGACGAAGACGCAAAGCAATCAAAAGATGATCCAAACTATTATGCGTTCACATTTGACCTAGAAAAAGCTTTACCATTTCCTAGACTTACTACTGGTATAGCTTATTATAAGCGAAACATGTATTTGTACAATTTAGGGTGTCACGAACTAAAAAATGGGTTAGGGTTTATGTACACATGGGACGAAACCCAAGCTTCCCGTGGTTCCCAAGAGATTAGTTCCTGCGTAACCAAGCACTTGCTATCAAGGGCTAAAGATTGCAAACATATTGTTATGTACAGCGATACATGTACTGGACAAAACAGAAATTGGAACTTTGCTCTTGCTATGCAAAAGTTGACACAGATGGAAACGTCTATCGATGTAATTGATTTGAAATACATGGTAAGTGGCCATTCATTTTTACCAAATGACACGGACTTTGCTTCAATCGAGTCCTATGCGCAGAAAAAGCTACAGGTAATTTATTCCCCAAATGAGTGGAATGAGGCCATCCTGAAATGCCGAAGTAAGAATCCGTTTCACTTAACAAAAATGGACAGAGAGGACTTCTATTCCACCACGGAGTTAGTTGATGCTGTAACTAAACGGTCAGTGAACGTTGATAAAGGAAAATTCAACTGGCTGAAAACCCAGTGGATCAGATTTATCAGAGAAGAACCTTTTGTCCTTTTCTACAAGGAAACTCTACAGAAAGATGTACAGTTTGAATCAGTGTCTCTCGCTTGGTCGAAACAAAAGACAAAGAAAAATCGAAACAATGACCAAATACCTGTTGGGTTGATTGAACAAAGTCACTTGTACAATGCTCCCCGTCCTGTGACTAAAGAGAAGAAAAGGGATATGTTAGACCTTTTGGACTATATTCCACCCGTTCATCATGAGTTCTACCATAACTTGATCACAGGTGATGATGTTGAGGACATTGGACTTCTGGAAGAGGTGGCTGAACCAGAGCAAGACGAAAACATTGATTAAAAAAAACATTTATCTGATGTAGGCCTATCATGTCTTTTTATGCAAGTTGAACTGTAATAAAGTAAGCTACTTTTTATTATTACCAGTTTTTTTTATTTTTCATTTTCCCAGATAGCTAAAAGTATCAACTAACGTAAGCCAAAGTGATCTAAGTCACGTTTTACGGTAAAGTGGTCTAAGTCCTGACTTAGACCACTTTTACCCATCTAACTAATTAAAATTGGTATTAAAACTTACTTAAGGTAAAGTGGTCTAAGTCAGTTTTTTGGCTATAGCGTTAAGGAAAAACACGCTAAAAAAACGTTATATGCTTTAAAAAATAAAAGATTATTTTACAAAAGTAACTAAAAAATAATTGTTTAACTAAAGTCAGTCATTACAAAATTATTGCAAAAAATCTAAAACATCAATTATCTCAGAAACAGGTTTGTATGACTTAGACCACTTTGCATTTCAGCCGCCCATATAAAAAACCGGGTCCGCTTATCGTACCCTGCCCGTTTGTCCTTCAAAATAGTGAAAAGTAAGTAAATGTCTCACTGTTTGTTTGTTAAACTTTATAAATACACATAGCCTAGATAGTTTTTTGTTCATCATTAAATTATTACTTTTTATGATATAAAAACAGCCAAAACATATTGTAATTTGAAATTCCTATAAAGTATTTTGGTGTAGGTATTTAAATTGAAGATTTGTTACTTTTGAATAGGCTATTGATGACTTAATAATCAGAATATCGATAACTCAAGTGTTGGATGCTTATTATACTGCGGCCATGGTATCCTTCTAAGGGAGGAAGTTAGGATACAATGAATGTTGAATAATTTTTATATAATTATTAAAAGGCACAAAAACAGCTGCAAAATTAAAAAAAACATGAGTAATGGATTAACCTACAAAGCTGAAAGATCATCCTATTGTTTTAAATCATACTAGGGATACTTATATCAAATGCAATTTATACACTATAAAATTAATAATAGAACATAAGAAGCTAATAAAAATAAAACTATAACTGACACCAATGCAGTGCTGTAAAGGTCAAACTAGGCCTATAATCATGAGATCTGCTGAACTTAAATTTTACGCTATTAGGCTTATATCAATAATTATAGATAAAGAAGTTTGCTCAAATAAGAATAAAATACCTCTATAATACTACAATGTTTATTCTTAAACAGATATAATCCTGGTATTAGCAATAAAAGTAAATCAAACAAATTCTCACCTTGGAAGTTATTGAAGATCGACTTCGTCTACCTAAAAGTAAGAATAAGAACTATGGAAAATTGAATCGACTGGTTGGCTTGATCTACATATAATCAGCTGTTTTATATGCAGACTTAAGCGAAACAAAAAATGCTTTTAATACAAGTAAAAATTATGTGATAAATGTACGGGTTTTACTAAGCTTAAACTATTAAGATAGTTGTATCATATCTGTATACAGTTTCTCTATACTATAATTAGGGTACAATTTTTTCTATTGATATTACTAAGTATGATCATCAAAATACGTTTTTTAGTAGGTAAATTATGCAGTTTATCCTCTTCAGATACCTGTTTGGTTTAAAAAGTAATAGGTACGTGATATTATATTTTATAAAACCTTTTGACTGAGAAGCGTTGTTTGCATTGGCTCTTGTGGACTAACTAACTTGTTATTATTCACCACATATTTACTGTTGTACGATTAGTGGAGGAGAGATCATTGATTCGTTGATTAGAAAACTTGTAGAAATGGAATAGTGAAAGGTTTACATTGAAAATCAGACGAAAAAGTTCCCTTTACCATTAAAGAAAATCCTTTTTGGCACTGTCCGTGAAGATGAATCTGGGTAGTAGTAAGAAGTGAGGTAGAAAGAATGTCCAAGATTGGAAAATTTAAGCTCGCAATACCAAGCAGCTTTTGATAAGACATTTTCAGAATAACCTTACACAACGATAACTTTACGTATGCAATTGATGAAAAAGAAAAAAATCATACTGTCCACTTCTTGTGTTATCCTTTATTATTTACTATTTTTTAATGTATTCGAACGGAATGTATTCAGTTAATACTGACTTTACTCCTTGCGGAATCTCAAAGCCAACAAAACACAATATCTCTAGGCTTATGATTATTATTTGTGTAGAAATGCGTTGGGAAAAGTCTTATTGATATGTCTCTAAATACGTTATGAGAAAGGTCTTTATGAACGCGTTTTCGTACTACAATAGTATTATCGAGTCGATCAAATTAAAAATGATTGTATATACTGTATAAGAATCTGAAAAACAGTGTTCTAAGTCTTATATTTCACCTGAAAATTAAAAGACGTCCTCAGTCCTAAAAAGGTTACTACCGGCATTGTACCATAACAACAAGGTGTTCTCTTCCAGATTACATTTTGGTAGTGATGGGAATAACCTATTGAAAACGAGTGATTCATTCAATTAACTGATATAAAAACTATTCAATCTGTAGTTTTTTGTGTCGATTAAATATTTGATCCCTGATTTTGTTCATATGCTGAAACCAGTTGGGTAGTTTTAGTCGGTTGACTTAGTTCTGTCAGTTCAGCAGTAAGTGGCTAAGTGAGTAAATAAAGTCAACTGCATCCTATTCATGTTTTACTAAAAGAACTGTAAAAGGCTGTTCAAAATATTCTATACACATATTAGTATTGCTCCATCTATTGTTTTTATTAAGCGATTAAAATTTGGTACTATTCTCTCATCTTACAGATTTATAATTGAAATCAACATTTATTAATTTGGTCACAGAACGTGATAACTCATTGCTTCAGACATTTTAACGGTTATTGTTACTGTCCTGTACTAAGATAATTAAATACAATTTCTAATGTATTTACGATGGAGAAAAATACTTTATTTAATAAGATTCGATAAAAATTTAGAGCTAATTAATTCTATCAACACTATTTCCTTTCGCAAGTTATAGTATTACATTGGTACTTGACCCCTATTATTATTGTTTAGCATATGCATTCGTTATGCACGGTAACTGAAAACACTATAGCGAAACAGATTTTCAATGAATTGTTTCATTCAACGAAATATAAAATATTATTGTTTAAAAGTATTATAATAATATGTTGACCATAAAACAACCGATTGATAAGAAAGACAGTTCTGATTTTAATCGGTTGTCTCAACTACTTACTATCGTGTCTTTTCTCATGAGTGCTTGTTATGGTATTTAAAAACAAGTTTCTTACTGTGTGCTAGTTAATATATTAGAGCAATCTAAACTGCAGTTAACAGCTAATATTTAAATAGTACCTATTATATCTGACCATTATAATAATTTACATTTTATGTATTCGTCTATAACGTTTGTCATCTCAATAAGGGAAGAATAATTGTATTTTTTACATATCTGCTAGCATGGGTAATGTGTTAACTGGGATGTTCCTAGAATAGATGCAGGGAATTTATGCGGTGTAACGTAGCCGAAACACGATTATATAAATATTACCGTTTGGTCTCTAATTAAAAGCGTATTATAGTTTATTATATAAGATATTAAATTAGTTTGTTTTTTAATTAAGCATTTTTCTTTTAAATATGGATTAAAATACAATAATCAAACATTAATTGAGAATAATATTAATGGCTTTGTTTCTATATTTTGTGTATTAAACATTTTCTCCATAGTTTATAGAAAATAGTCGTTATTTATTTTGCAATTATTAACATTGCTTCATATTACATCTGTATACATTTCAGCTCAAATATCATGGAACATACGTTACTGTAGAAAATAACATGCTTTGTTGAGGTATAACGTTTGTCTCGCAGAGCTGTTGGAATACACAATACTGCTATAACTAAAATTATGAAAGGATGTTCTGTATATGTCACACGTAGGATTGAACAGTAATTTTTTTGTGACACTACAATGACTATGAATTGCTATAATAAAAAAGAGGTTACCATATGTAACCGGTGAGTTGTCCGATATTGAAACGAACAGCACAGCTAGGTTAGGAAACTCTGGCAACCAACGTGTTAATCTGTTAATTAAACTAAACAGATTGCGTTTGCATTGTCTACAGAAACTTTAAGTAATGTTCCTGGAGTCAAATTAAGCAAACAATCAATCCAATGGTCAATCTCGTTCCGTAAACAGTTTGTCTGCCTGTCTGTGATATTTAAAAAAAACATGTTTTAAAATCAATCAACCAACTTTAACCAAAATTCAGTAAACTGTTTATGTCGGTAGAACTCATCAACAAAACATGCTACTTCGAATTTTCAAATACAATTCCAAAATACTCGTATTAGAAAATTAAAATATTTTAAATGTACTACATTTACAAAAAAGTCAAAAATTATTTTTGTGGAATTCTTTTCAAAAATCCAATTACACTTAAAATTTTGAAATCGGATAAAAAATAACTGAATTATTAGAGTTTAGTCCGACCATGCATATTTAAACTTAAGTTTCTTCACAATACGTTAACAGTGTAACAATAAGACACTGTACATAAATTAACAGATTTAAAATAATATTGTTGTTTGCCACTTGTTCCATTGTTAAATAAACCTCTGCAATTTATTGTGTTTAGTGTTTTATTTTCAATAAACGTACACAATTAATCTCATTCGGTTTCTGACATCTTGGGTCTTTCAAACTTCCCATTTTTTCTACAAGTTCTACATTTCTACAAGTAGAACGATTTTCTATTTTATTCTTTGTTATCTTGCTCTTGAGTATCAAATTTAGTATTTTCTTAGAACATGGAACCATGCAGCCCAGACATCACGTTAGTTTATTAATTTGGTTTTAGCATATTATTAACTTAGTCATTAACATTCAAATTTTGAAACATTCCTCAAACTTAAAACAAACAAAATTCTTTGAGTTTGGAGTACCATGTTAAATTCAAACTGGTTTACCTCCCCGTTTAACATGGCCTTCTAAACTTAAACTTTAGCTTTGTTTTGAACCAAACCAAGTTCAAAACAACTTCACGTAAGTGAACATAAAACAACCTGGGATTGTGATTATATGGCGCTATTAACAGTTACTAAAATATGACGACGTTCTGCGAATGCATAGTTAATTCATCGTGTCTTTTTCCTCAACATGGCGGCACCCAGCGGCATTTGGGTATTGCTTATTCAAACTCCGAGTATGCTGGTGTTTAGTTACGATCTCAAAGATTTTTGGCGAACCTTTTATTGTTATCACTTTGATTAATTTTCTGGACGTTGTCAGACTTGGAGACCAACTGTGCATTACCCTATACCAACTTTCAAATTGATATTTTACGCCCGATTATCTTGTTACTTGAATTACGAACGCATACCTAGTGATTAATTATCAAAACAGGAGTAATATTGTTATTGTTATATAAGGAATTTTGTTTTTGCCGAAAGAACTACTGACTATGCGTGTCTGTTTTATATAACATGGATTAAAAAGTAAAAATAAAATAAACTTATGATGTAGTAACTCAACCAAACGATTAGAAGTTGTGGGTTTACACCAAGTTTCCTGTGGAGATACCTTATTCAGTTGGCAACACTGTCCAAGTACAATATAATGCAAGAATTCTAAGAGGATCTGACAGCTACAAAGAGATCTAGGGAGGAGTACAGTCTTATGTATTTTACTTGAACAAGCAGATTAAATGTTTGCTGAGAATTTCTCTTTGTTTGGGACTTAACGTTTACATTAATAAGCTTAAGACCAGCCTTAGTAGTATTGGAAACACTTAATTGTATTGTTAAAACTACCAACAGCCTTGCTAAAGAATGTTTTGTTTAAGAAGCTTAACGTTCTCTTCGGTACGTGTTATTGACTCGTTTTTATAAAATAGTAAGAGACTGTTGAGCTTTAATTGTATCAGGTTGGTGCATTTAAACATCAATAAATGAACAAGTTTAACTGGTAAAAATCGTTCAAAATTTCTCCTATTTTTATTACAAAATTTCAACGATTCTTAAACACTGTCGTATAAGAATAATACTGTTCGACTATGTCTACAAAGTAAACTATTCGTATTCTGAAAATGTTCTGCTCATGTTAAATGTTCAACAATATCTATTAATACAGCATTTCTATTACACTATAGCATACAAATAGTATTTTACAGTTAAATATTATAATTAATTAAGTTTTGACTACTTTCGCGTACAAAGGATACGACAAAGTTGAAGGTTTTGTGATGGTGCAAACGATCTTAACTTTGACATGTTAGTGGAAATACTCATTTTCTGATACAATGATTCGTGAAATCTGTAGGTGCGCTTGTGTGTGGGTATGTTTGTGTCTTTGTGTTGTGTTGTGTGTGTGTGTGTTTGTGTGTGTGTGTTTTATAGTAATTAATGATAGTAAAATTTTAATGAAATCTGACATTTATCAATTTGCGAATAATCAAAGTAAAACTTACTCGAAGTTTATAAAATATTTCTAGATTATACTTTATTTTTTCTATAATTGATACTTTTAACAATTTTGGAATACTACTTCAAAAAAATTTAATAATTTTAGTAACATTTTTAAACCTGTATTTATATTCAATAACCTGGAAAGGTTTTAAGCGGCGATACGCAAAACGCTAGCGGATCGCTAGACATAATATGATATTAAGTTATGCCAACGAAGTCTAATTTCACAATGAGAGAAATACAAGAATTTAGCGAAAATGAAGCTATAACTTGTTACAATGTTGTAAATTGAAATCTTCTAGGTAAGTTAGACATCCTTCCTGATACACAGATGCATCCAGCGGCTGGGATTTGTCAAGCAAAGGATTAAAAGAGCTGATGAAACAATCGAAGCGATGGATAAAAATTCCGACAGAAGAAAACCAAGACAGCGACACTTGAGGAGCAGGAATACACATAATAGGCTACTGTTTAAAAGTTACGATCTAAACGTATAATCACGTTTCAAAAAATTACATTTTTAGGTTAAATGTGTCCTTACTCAAGAATCACTGTAGGCTATATGTCACAATGGATGGATTTTTGTTTTATTCAGCTAACTAGCCACCTCGTTAATTCCACCTGAAGATATATCGATATCATTTATAGTTTCTTAGTAAAACATGTTAAAGCTGTTTGACAAACAATCCTAAACACCATAAATAGAACAATTTGGTTACTCCACTAAGAAATCTGTTACTATAGAAAGAAGTTTGTTATAGATAAAAAAACTAGTAATATTCTTTATCTTTTCTCAGTATTAAAACTAATTCATAGCATTCATGCATATATTTAATCACATTTGCATCTTTCACTTAGTATAAATGTTAAATAGTATCCTTATTTCGCATATAACGTTACGAAACACTGTGTAAGTATCGTAAAATGTTTCTATCTGATCTCAAATGTTCCATACTTTTTATATATTTAGATTTTGTCCAGCTACATCGTTTTATATTCATCAAAATCGTATTTATTTTCTTTGGCTTTGAATTAACAAGACCCCGATTGAGATTAAAAGCTTATCATAACATAGCTTTATTATTTTCCACTTTAAAAGTTGGTAGTCAAAACTCTAGTATTTTGATCTCCAATAGAATATGCAAGCAGTTTGGTGCTGAACAATAGTAATTATTTCCCAACCAAAGGGGCGAAGAAGTTATTCGTGGAATTTGAAACACTGCATAGAACATTGCTGCTTTGTCTTGCGGCAAAACAGACATTCCAACGCATGCCTTGCAAGTTGATGTCGGGCAAAAATCTGTGCCAGAATGCTGTTCATCTTCTTCAAGTAATAAGACATTTTTAATTTTCGCTGGACGTCACTTCCACTGACAACTTCAGTAAAGTAATAAGAATTACTTTCCTCAGCCCTCTTAATTTGCTTTTAATCTTTTATTGGCTTCTGGAATATTTATGACAACTACTAGCAAACTGGAACGGTTCGTAAAGATCTTGGTGTAGAAGTGTGTATAAGGTGTATAAACGAGTATAAAGGTGTATAAGTGTGTATCAGGCGTGTCTCGTGAAGTTCCAGAACCTGAACGCAATGAGTGAGGGTGGGTCAAGGAATCTCGCAAAACGGGAGTTTGGGATCTACCCATAGAACATATTGAAAAGCACAACCACTAAAACCGTGATTTTATTCATCCTGAGAGAAAAAATTAGAACTACCATATATCTCACATGTTAAGATTTGTCTTAATAAGTTATTTAAATGTAGTAAAACTGTAAATTGATTAATAACTGTACGTACATATGTTACGAATAAGACATAATGTTATTACTACTACAAATACCATTAAGAAGAATTGAAAAATGTATATTATTATAACATGAAACTTTTATACATATTTTCAATCTCCGTTTCTCTAATATATACATTTTTGTCAGTAGGTAACTGATAAGGTTAGAGCATCGTTATAGTTCATCTAACAGATTCGTAGACCATTTGATGGAACTGTGGTCTCTGTGATGACAGAGTGGTTGGAAATCGTTGTGAATATTCTATTTTGTAATTTGATGCAACGTTTGCCACGAAATGTTGATGTTTGCTTTATAGAATTGTTTTATTTTGTGACCATAGAACAACACTAAATTTTCCTTCATTGATAGTAAGTTTTGATTCTAAAATGTTATTTTAAGTATTTTCTTTCATACCTTCGAAATATGTAAATTTCTTCTTATAATTTAGACAGCATACAACATAGTTTTTTGGGGGTTTGCAGAGATTCTGAGAACATAGACAACTCGGCTATAATACGTATATTATTGCTAAGTTAATAACAAATCTGGGCGTTAACAGCTTTTTGATAAACCCTTGATAAACCCCCAGCTTTTTTGTACATTGATCATTCTGTAAAAGCTCTAGTTCTATCAATCTTAGCTTTTATCATCAAATGTTTATACATCCAAAATCCTTATTTAAAAAAAAAAACTAAGGATGTCGATGCAAACCCTCTTGTTTTCATCAATGCATTAGGCTCTTCTAATGTAGATTTGGTTATCATTAAGCGGAGTTACATGCATATTTAACTTTCTTTCTTAGCTTCAGGAGCGACTCCGCCAGAAGTTGTGTGGCATGTAGATATTTTTTTTAAGCGTCAACTGAGCAATTTTGCTTGATCTGTTGAAAATTACTAAGTAAGCTACTCGTATATTTCACAAAGATGCTGTAGTTTCTGTTTTTTAGTGGTATCTTCATTGTAACTAATTGCAATGCCATTCGAATGAAATATGAACTTGAACTAATATAAGTTATTTTAGTATAAGCACACATTTGTTAACCAAGAGCCGTTCAGTGCCATGCTAGGAATACTAAAGTCTACCACACGACAAATCTCTCTAATACTAAATACTTGTGTTGATTGAAGCATCATTAACCATATCAAGTAATGTCAAGGTAGATACAATGTTCAAATATCCCCGTGATTTGTTTTGCTTTTTTAAACGACCTTTTGAATGCTTTTAATTCCTTATCTAGATTTTGGGCGATATAATGGCATGCTTATAAATATAGTAAACCGTTAGAGAATAAAATTAACGGAGTTATATTGACAGAATTGCATGAGGATATCATAAAACTGTTATTTGTATTTGAACTCTGTGCGTAACATCTTAAACATACACACACGTAATATGATTGTAAATATTTTAGGTGCCATAAAATAAATATTATATAAATTTTATACAAGATACAGTAATTTTGTTTCATAATAAGCAGCAAGGATATGGTTACAATTAAATGAACCACTTTTTAAATCTTTCCGAACAGAAAGCCTGGAGATCAACATTAATAAACAGGCAGATAATGCTGTCGAATATAAAAAGACACTTCCCGTGAAACTACTCCAGATAATATTTATAATAAAGGAAAAACGTGTCGTATCTTTGCGTGTAAATAATGTGACATATCTACTTGCATAACGGTTTAAGTAGGAGCAACGAAAAAGTTATTTGGGAATCGGTATATGGAATAAGGTAAAACATGTGTCGTATCTTTGCGTGTAAATAATGTGACATATCTACTCGCATAACGGTGTAAGTAGGAGCAACGAAAAAGTTATTTGGGAATTGGTATATGGAATAAGATAAAACATGTGTCGTATCTTTGCGTGTAAATAATGTGACATATCCACTCGCATAACGGTTTAAGTACGAGCAACGAAAAAGTTATTAGGGAATTGGTATATGGAATAAGGTAAAACATGTGTCGTATATTTGCGTGTAAATAATGTGACATATTTACTTGCATAACGGTTTAAGTAGGAGCAACGAAAAAAGTTATTTGGGAATCGGTATATGGAATAAGGTAAAACATGTGTCGTATCTTTGCGTGTAAATAATGTGACATATCCACTCGCATAACGGTTTACGTAGGAGCAACAAAAGAGTTATTTGGGAATTGGTATATGGAATAAGGTTAAAACATGTTTTATAGGAATAGACAGTAGAATAAAACGAATTTTCTGCACTATACATCGATAGTTTCTTATTGATTTGATTTGGATATTTAATAACAAGTTTTTTTATATAGACGAGAAGTAACATACGATATAATATGGTAAGAAAGTTTAGATTCATCCATATAAGATTTCAACAATAGTAGGTACGTACCAATGTAACACCACAAAGATTTTGAATGTTTAAAATTATTTCAATATATTCAAAGTAATATTCTGTCCAAAAGTCTATTTATAGTAGACATATAAGATAAATTGCAGTGAAATGTAAATGTAAATTCGTGCCAGTATATAAATGTAGAGGTGACGAGGTGAAAGTTTAACATGTTGGCGGAGTAGAAGCCGGGAGACTTTCCTGTCCCGGGGAACTTCAAGATCCTGATTTATTTACGAAGGGTTAAAGGATACAAATGGCGGTGGGACACAGGACATTTATACAGTAACAGGCCATCGCTAGACTTCAAGAACAGTTCCTTTACTTTGTAGAATAATAAATAATGTGCGATTAAGTTAAATTTGTGCAAAACGGGTGAGGACGATTTAAAAGCGATAACGGTTTGTCTATGAAAACATCGTTTACAGAGTGAAATGAAATAATTATCTCATTGCGTTTAATTTGCTTGATACTAAACGAAAATAATCAGAAATGGCTGAAGTTTTTAGATGATTTAAAATTGTGCTTTAAAGAAATTATAGTTTTGCTCAGTTTCTGAGGTGCTAACGAAAATACGCACAAAGTTGTTAGAAAAAAATATGAACCAAGCTATAAAAAAGTATCCGATTGTGAGAATACGAGGAATTTCTCCGAAAATTGTGAGGGCGGAACATTGGGATCGATTTCAAAGCCAGCCTCCAAACCTTAGAACTCCAAGATTAAGTTTACCCTTCCTATGGAATTTCGAAGGTCTTTTCACAACAATTAATGAAATACAATGATGGATAGTTGTAATTGAAGAGAAAACATAAATAATGATTTAGACTCTAAAATGAAGTCCTGTTGGTTTTATTTCGTTGTTAAAACATTATTACTTGCAATAGATTGGTGTGACTGTTTTAAGGAAGGCTTTTTAATACAGATTTTTATTATAGATCTTGAAAGTTTTAACCCCATGAACTTTGTTCCAGAATCGAGAGTCGACTCTCCTAGCCTCAATTTCACTATTTAAATAACTCCAGTGGCTTCTCTGTCCAATTGTGAGTGTTATGCCGTAAATTGAGCTAAAAAGCGACTAAAGCTTTGCAGCACTCAACTGCCCCATGGAGATACAGGTTCACGCTTGGACCGTTTTGTTGCAACAAAAGTGTTAGTTTGGTGGAAAAGTTTAATGAAACTCTGTGGCTGCCCGTCTGCCTTGCTCTTCTAATTAAACACAGAAAATCGGCTCTCATGAGTTCACGTCCCGTGTTATTCATCGCTCAGAATTGGTGTTACTATACTGCTATATAGATAGTTCTATATACGGGGACAGAATTTTGCACAAGGATTTAAGCTTTACGCTGTAAAAATTATATTCTACAACTTCCAAACTACCACAGTTTACTAGAAAAAAAAATCTGTCAAGATATCGTAGTTTCAATTTCATTTACTTACAATATCAAATTTTAAACTTTTTAAAGTGATGTGAAATTTGAGTTCTGAACTTAAATTTAAATAAAATGATAACTGGTATTATAAATCTTCTATGTGGATTAAAATTAAAAGTGAAATAAATAATGTCTTTAGGCAGGCGATGTTGGATAAAAAGGATAAAAAGCCTACTCCTGGGCAACAACGGCCTAAATGTGACCTCCATACCACTACCAATGCAGCCATGCCTAACGTTGGTAGACTCGATATCTTCTGATAACCGCCATACCCGATACACTGCGATTTTACAACAATATTCACAAGCGATTTTCACTAATATTTGGTAAATATGTAATTTATCGTTTAAATACTTTTAAACTACTCAAATACAAATATTCACTTAATCTTTGCAGATTAGAACTAAATGTAGAATTTCATCAAAACCAAACTATGCGTTTAACCTTTAACAAGATTCAACGTACATTTCAATAACAATTGAAGATTGTAATGTTTAATGAATTATAAGGATACATTTTTTAATGTCAAGTTTGAATAATTTTTTAAAGCTTACGGTATAGAATGATTAATAAAAATTTACTCCACATGATATGAGTAAATTTCTATAATTTCTTTTAGTTACTGGCAAAAACAAACTATTAAATTAAAAATAATTAAACCTCCAAATATGCCTCGAGGATATACGCACCTTTAAAAATGTAAAGATACTGTAAGCTCCTAGGTGGTCTTGGAGGTCTTTGTAAGATTGTAGGAGTAAGTTTTGAACATTATAATACGCTTTTCTTGGTAAGGTTGAAATTTAATTGGGTTTTTAGCAACTTACGGGAGTAATTTTGGGAGAAACGATAAGTTCCCGTAATCTGCTTTTTATACGGATTAAGCAAAAGTAAGGCGAATCAGCTTCAATTGTATTTGACATTTCGTCTACGAAAACTCATAAATTATGTTTATGAATTAATTTATTGAAAATGTGGTCTAATTCTATAATAAGTTTATATCACATTCCTACAAATTAATTTCTTTGTAATGGATTTATTAAATAACGACGTTACTAAGAAAAGTGTCTCAAGAAAAATAATTAAAATGTGATTGTTGCTTTTAATATTTACATATTTAATGGTGTTTTTGTTACATAAACTATCCTTAAGATATTTAAATTATTTTGTGTCTTTTTACTTGATATAAAATAGCTTATATATTTATATCTCAAAATAATCATAATAGCAGTGTGACTCTCGAATAGAACGTTTTGTATCATGAAACATATTAAAAAATAAGCTTTGTATTCGTGCTTACTCTGTACTATGATTAACAAATCAAATGTCTGTGTGTTAGTTTCTGTTACTCAATAATGTAAAAACTACTAAACCGACCTTTGTATTAAAATTATCATGGATATTCTGAGGACCCTTAGTTAACATACAGAACTATTCCTATTTATAAAGTTCCTCCGGGCTATCTCTTACTATTCTTGAAAACTCCATTTTTTGGCTTAATCAGCAGACAGTGAATCATCTTTAGTAAATCATCTGTTCTTTGTAATTATGTAACAACACAATGATTATGTAATACTTTTTAGAAATTATCACTTAACTCAGGAGTATTTGGAATGTAATACTCTAAAATAATCCCCACGTTATAATTGTTTTTTTTTTTATTAAGAAATTGCCTGCGAAACCATCCATACCCGCTAGTGAAAATAAAATCATAATAACAACCGTCGCGTCGTCTTCTTTAGCAATCTCCTTATCACAAACGACAAGTCAATTTTGTAAAGTTACTTATTACGAATCAGACTACAATAAAACACTTTTTTAACTCACTTAAAGAGTACGTAGTGATGGGTTTCTTAATGTATTCAAGAAATAGAAAAATCATAAGACAAGTTGTGAATCAGCGTGATTAAAATTTTAATAACAGATTGTTTAAAGGTGCCAATGCAAAATACTATAACAGCCAACGTGTGCTATCTCCCATGCAGGACTAACAGGTCGTTATCGTAGCCGTTATCTGATATGCCGTTATTGCAGCGTCCGGTTATGGCTGTGGCTAATTCTCTCAATGTTTGTATAGTGTTTAGATAACGTTAGTAGTTAAACCTTGTCACTTTGTTGCTGGAACATAATTAAAACAATACACTAGCCCAAAAAGATGATAATTTTCTTATTATCTGGGTTGTTTAATCCATGCTGTTAGGATAGTCCTATCTGCTGCTACTATATTCCAAACACACGTGAATGGACTTTGTGTAGACAACAAAAGTTTGCTGAAATTAATGTTACAGTTCAGCAAGGAGACTATGTAACAATACAATGTAGTGAGTATTATCACATTTGTTTCCACAGTATACATATGCAGCTTGTGGGACCGCTCACAATACTGCACAGTTAGCCCCTTAGGAATAAAGTGTTTTTATTTCAAGACCGGCGTATTGCAGTTGTGCTCGTAGTAGCACTTACTAACACTTTCTACTCCCAGAGCAAACAATCACACCTTGTTCAAAAGCGTCTATATGTATGTATATAAAGTGGCTTTTTGACATGATAAATGTTCCAAACACCCAAAAAATATAGTCTTTTAATAATAGTTTGGATATAGCGACCATTGAAGCTTAAAAATGTACAGCTCCGTTATGTAGGAAGTGAGAGAAAAGGCAAACAGTGTACCGGAATGTTTATACCATTTCCTACACATTTTGTAATATATTTTTTAAAGCTAAAACAGTTTTAGAGATATTAGTACATGTAAATCCTATGTGAATAAATTAATAATATTTCGGTTGTCACCAAATATATATACTTCTTCCAACTGACCCGCAGGAACTAATTAATCAGCTATTAAAAATTATTTATACGGCAAATACCAACCGATATGAAGTTTTAATTAATTTCGCTAGTGATAACGTCTTCATATAAGTTCTACACATACATGAACACTCTATTTAGGCTCGTTTATGACAAGAGTATGATACAACTTTTAATCATTTTAACTTTAACTTTAACTTTTAATCATACGACATTTGTATAGAATCTATAGAAAACTATTATTTACTAATATAATCGCACCAACCTTATGTAGTTCATAAATATGTTTCGTATGGTAAATAGTTTTAAAATCCCACCCCCCCTCTCTCTCTCTCTCTCTCTCTCTCTCTATATATATATATATATATATATGTATGTATATATATATATATATATATATATAAATTAATGTTTGTGTGTATGTCCTTTATAGACTCAGAAACTATTGGACCGATCACTATGAAAATTTGTATTTATTTGTATTTTTCCACGTAGAAGGTTTATATGCTATGGCCATTGATGTAACTCGCCACCAGGCTGCGCTGCAAAATATACAAGCTATCCAAGCGCCTGCATATTATAAACTGCAATTACGACACGGTTACGTATATTAAATAGCCAAAACACTATTTGAAGGCAAAGCAATACACGGGCAAAGTTTACCAAAAGCGTGCGAAGCCGCGGGAAACAGCTAGTATTTTATAAAAAATAAGATAGTTTACCACGCAGGACACTGCAGAATAACAAGTATGACACGGTGTGATGAGGTACCTTTTACACACACATAGTCAAACAAGCTCAGGACAGTCTGCGTAGTCAGACTTACTTTTGACGACAATATATCCTTATTCAAACAACGGTGTTTGGTACTCAAAATAACATCTAACCGTAGTTTTTTAAACCGGGTCCGATTATTAGCAGGATGAAAACACAACATTTACTAAATTTAATTCTCATACAATTTTCTATGGTAATATAAAGCAACCGTGTACCTGAGTAGTTTATGAGGATCTATTAATATTAAACAGTGAATTAACGTGGCAATGTTAACTGTTTCGTGAAATGAGGTAAGAAAGACTCATGTGCACACTGCGTGTGATTAGTGCCCGGGGTTCTAAAGGTTATCTCCAGCTGGACCAGAACTCCACATAAACACGGGCCGTAATTCGTGTTGACTAATCGCCCCCGGGCTGACATAGCGTAGTCCTGGGTTTTGTCGCGGCCACCCAGTGACCTACAATAGTTTATTTAAACAATAATTTAATCATACAAGTAAGTTCACTATGTCATTAATATTGAAACTGTTAAATATACGAAACTTCCAATTCTAATGTTTATGTGTGTCAGTCACTTAAGTCAAGTATTCCTGTAATATTTCTTAATATTTTACAAGATATCAATCATAGGTGAATAGGTGGTGGTGGGAAGAATACACGTTAATTGATTACATTATATATTTTCTGTCGAATTAAAAGGTCAATTTAACTTTACTTAAACGTAAGCATAGGACTTAA
This sequence comes from Homalodisca vitripennis, assembly GCF_021130785.1. Taxonomy (NCBI): domain Eukaryota; kingdom Metazoa; phylum Arthropoda; class Insecta; order Hemiptera; family Cicadellidae; genus Homalodisca; species Homalodisca vitripennis. The sequence continues at coordinate 144,792,840 of NC_060213.1, read as the reverse complement.
AAGTGAATTCTCGTTGTTCACTTTAACAAATTTTATACAATAAAAAAGACTTTTGTAAATCCATATATAGTAAAATAAGTAGACATTCAACAGGAAAGCATGATGCATACAATAATTTATTTAGGCCTGACAAAAGAGTTTAAAATATTTATTAATAAATGCAGTGTCTACTAACTAACTAACGAAGTTCTCGAGCTTAAAGGTATTCGCGCTAAAGTATTTATCAAAATAAAAATGTTTTTATTGCAGCGAAAATATGTATATTGTATTGCAAACGTCAATACGGGTTTTATACAATTCCAGACATTCATAAATACAAATTTACAATCACGCCTCTTTCATTCATCGCCAATGCAACCCACTTAGTACAGCAGTCAGTCTTCTAATTGGGCGTTCTCCCAGTGTAATGCCACAAACTAACCCGCATTATAGAATGCTTGAAGCACCAAGATGCGTTTGAGGCGAGTCTTTAACGCCTTAGGCTTTTGAGCACCTTTAATTGAATTGGGCACTCTGTTAACAATTATTGTTAAAAGTCGTTTGGAAGGTATTTGGCCTTCCGATCATATGTTAGTTTGCTTATTTAAAAATATATGAGGCAGAAACGGTCTAATATAAAATAATTGAATCGGAAAAAAGTAAGGGCTCTATGGTAACATTCTTGCCGAGCAAGTTAGATATCCGGGTTCGAGTCCTGGTGAAGTAAGTACTTTTTGTGATTCAATGTTTATTAACTAACATTGTTTATGATCTATATACTGTATGTAGAACATGCACCCATACAGGGTGTTTTGCGAGAGGTTGGCACAACTTCAGGATACGATAGTACGCTCAAAAACAAGCACATGTCCTATCTCGCTTCGTTTAGTGTCTGTCTCTCCATATGTGATTTTTATTTTAAAAATCGTATCTCAGAAACGTTGATAAAAATAACCTGAAACTTGGCAGTGATGTAAATCTAATTGAAGGGAAAATTTAAAATTAGGTAAATACCTATTACCAATTTCTATTTCATAATAGTGACATTAAATATTTTCAAACTTTGATATGCCAAAAAATCTTTATCCCACGTAAACATTACATGAATACCTATTTATTGCATATTTAATGAGAAAGCTAACAATACCAATGTTTTTAAAATCGGTTGAGAAATATAATAACTACATCAATTGCAGTTGGTGAGTGTTATGCATTCATACATATGGAGTATATTCTTAAATACAACTCCTGGTTGTTTTTTATTTATCGGTCTTTGCACTACAACAGTTGATTTTAAATCAAATGAAACATGTATATGGATGAAAAGTTGTATTTATTCTCTTGACTATGGACACTGAAAAATGTGTACCTAATACATGATACATTATTACTTCCGTTTCAAATATATCACACGGACTCCATCGTAATACATGATAAGTGCTTTCACTGAGGAAGATATGGACTTCTTCTTTGGGGTTCCTCCTCATTGGTCTAAATTGGTTCAAGTGTTACCGAAATCGTGGGAGGTATTGAATGAAAGCCATGGGATGTTGCAGAGAAATTGCTGACGAAGCCGAGTTTAAGTATATTACGTAATTTGAAATATTAAATTTTTTGGTACAGTATTTCCTGAAGTTACCACATGTGCGGATGTGTTGCAAGTCAGATTCAACAGAAAACTTAATCAAAGCAGTTTGCGAGACAAGAGGAAGAAGAAATTGAAAGTATAATATCGTGTGGTGAAATCAATAACTCTGTATTGTGAATTGATAATGCTCACGTGCATCAGCATAAAATATTCCCTTTATTCTCTATCTTTATTTTTGACGCATTTATCTAACGTCATAGCACTGATAGTTTATAGAAAAGATTAAAACATTTTTAAGGCTATATAAATATCGACTAGTGTACTCCTCCGCAGACTCCTGGATACAGTCATGGCTCAGAGAGGCCAGCATATCTAAGCGCTGAGATTTAAGCAATTCGGTGCTTGTACTCCTCCGCAGACTCCTGGATACAATCATGGCCCAGAGTAGCCAGCATAGCCAAGCGCTGAGACTACTCCTCGGTAGACTAGTGAATATAGTCATGGCCTTCGAACTGAGAGATCACATGTGACCCACACTATCCAGCATAGCCAAGCTTTGAGGCTAATATAAACTCGTAAAATCGATCAACAACCTTTATTGATCCAAAAGATATAAAAGACCGACCTGATTGTATTGATTATTGCAGGATTTAATCTCGTAAGTAGTGTTCATCGGAAGAAGTCCACATCGTCACATCTCACAATAAGTAGTGTCTCACCGAGCTGAAAATCTCTTCAGCATCAATGGATTGTCATGGTAACATCCGTAGTCTGCTTTTACATCATGTAAACGAGGTTTTTTGGACAAACTTATTATCACTACTCATTTCATTACAAATAAATTCTGTTGCTTCAAAACAGTTTTAAATACCGCGGGATAAACTGAGCCAGTTTCATTAAAGCATTATAAATACAATTAGATTAAATTATAAATTTAAATCACATTGATTTGACCATTACTGTAAACAAATGAACCAGCAAGTAAGATTATAATAAAAACTATTAATACAGTAGACAGATTAGTTACCATATTCAAGGACAAATTGAACTGATCATCGCAGTTTATGTAAGTAATGTTTATTGGAAGAAATCCACATTGACACAGGAAACCGTAACCCCTATTACATAAGAATGTCGAATAAGGTTAATTTCCCCACCCGCTTAGTTGAGTTGAACTCAACGTTAGTATTGATAAATCCTTTTACATGTTATTAAACTTGCGTCATTGAAATAGTGGAGAAAATCCAATGTGATAGGTGTAAAGTGTCCGAGAGAACGAAAAGTAAAAAATGTGAATAAACAGTACAGTACTTACTTTATAACAACTTACTTTACTTCCCCCAAATATAAGTAAATCTACACCATAATAGCCAATAAAATCTAATTTTAATGTTTTTTGAAACTGTAATGTACTCATTGAGGGTATCAATAATACGACTCATGTTCATTGTTTGCGTATTAGAAGCAAGTTATTTCAATTTTTTACGACGTGCACAATGAGTCTTATTTTAACATAAACTCCTATACTAATTGGAGCACCTCAGTTCATTCTGTATGACATGAGATAATGAGATAATGAGATTTATTCCAAAAAAAATATAAACTTTACAAACAAGATTATTAAGGAATATAATCTAACCACATTAACAAGTTGCGTGGTTAGATAAAACTAAACAATAAACAAGGAAAGGTCTGATAACAGTCCGGTTTTCTCTGAAAAGGACTTGATGTGCAGATCACTGCGGTATATTGAAAGTTTCTCACTATATTTAACTAAAATCAACGTTAAAATAAAATACATTAACGTCGATAAGAGTACAACTTAATCAATTTAAACTCTAGTCAATCTTATTCTTACATACAATGTTTAAATATACATAAAAGACTAATATATTGAAAACTTTAAATCATCTATGTAAAAAATACAATTTATCTAATGACAATATTATCTTAACATTTTAGAGTAATGGAAACAATATTAAGATTCTACAAACTGTTTTGTTATATTGGTTAATAATTAATAGAGAATACAATAAAATAAAATAATTGTCTATAAAGGGGACGAATTTTAGTTTGCATATGAGAAAAAGAATGAATTCATTTAAGAATATTTTAGACTAATCTGTTGTGTATAATATCTATCTGTTCAGTTTGACTAAGTAACCAATTAGTTATAGCATTACAAAAAGAATTTAAGGTTTTAATTTTTTTAATTTTATTTGGAATTTGATTAAACAAATGTGGACCCATGTAGGAAAACGAACGCCTGAAAGCTAGTTTATTAACTTTGGGTTTTTGGATAAGACCTCTATGCAAATTTCTTGTGACATATTGTTTTTGTTGTTCAATATTATTTCTATTTCCACTTCTTATAAAAAATAATCTTAATACTTTATAAATAAAATCAAACTAAACAAACTAATATGTAACTGATTCAATTAGCCCATAGTAATGTTGTACTCTATATTCTTTTCAACCAATTTCTCGAACCGATATTTTCTAAATCATGCTATTTTACATCATGATAATAAAAGTTAATAAATGAGGATGATTAGAAATGTGTCTTGAGTGTGCGGATATTTCAATGCCTAGTATAAAAACAGTTAGAATTGTTGAATAAACGTCACCTAAAGAGTGTTTAGACTACTTTTTTGAGATGCTAAATTCATTTTTATAAGAGTACAGGATATGAATTATAGATCTGTTTATGTGGAGACTTTGATGTTAAATCCACAATGTTGTAAAACACAGGCTCTCATGGGTCTTTTTTTTCTATTAAGTTAAGGACTCTAATTAAGAATCTAATCTGTGTAACTAATCTTACTGAAGTTACCAATGATAATGTGACAACAGAAATTAATGATGATGAAATATCGCATTCTGGCATTCTTAAAATACCGTTTTTGGATCACGACTCACAGATTCTCAAATTCCGAGTCAGTAATTTTGAATTTTGAAAGGATTTGCCATAATCTAAATAGGTCTTTTTCTGATGTAAATATTAATAGTTTTCATTTTAAGTTAGCACATTTTAAGTTAATTATAGATAAAATCACACTAAATTACCTCTTAACGCCAAAAGGATAGGTCCCCATCTGAAAACATATCTAAACAACACAATTCGTACATGACATTGATAAATGAAGATTCAATGAGTTTCTATGAAAACATAATTTAGAATTCACATACAATATCTTAAACCATATGGAACATAGTTAATAAAAACGTTAAAGTGAAGAAAACATAAAATATAAAACTATATTTCTGAAATTGAAATTAATGGCATTGTTTATAAGGATAAAAGAAGAACTGTTAATTATTTTATCGAACCGTTTACAAATACTGCCATAAGGCTATTACCTGATACTCAGATTGATGTTGACAGAGCGACAGTATCCGTATCCTACAACCCGCATAGCATTTACATTACCGAGGTGTCTGTGGCGAGGTCTGGAGATTGGTAAGGCGGCTGAGGAAAGTTAATTCTCCTGGAATGGATGATGATTTCCTTTTATAGCACTTGTCTTCACACATCTAGTCAAACATATCTTTTTCTTGTGGGATTTTCATCAGCTAGCGCTCAAAGTCAACAAAACCATACCTATTTTCAAACCAGGCTCAATAAAAAAGTTGAAAACTTTAGACCTATCTCGATTCAGTCCATATTTTCTAAAGTTTTAGAGTCAACAATGTGAATAAAGTTTTAGTCATACGTTGGTTTCTTTTCTCCAGAGAAATAATTCTTTAAGACCTTAGCATCATGGTTTTATCGAACCCAAATCCACCACTACAGCCATGTTTCAATTCACCAACTCTGTCCTTACTTCGTTGGACAAAAAAATGGTTTCCATTGGAATATTTTTTGACCTCAGAAAGGCGTTCAATTGCGTTATACTTGCTGGGTAAACTTGAGCGAAACGGTGTGCGTGGCCTCGCCATGACTTGGTTTAAATCGTACATTTCTGGAATGAGCCAAGTTGTGCTCATCAGTCAGACACAAAAGTTCTCAGTCATGGAGTCCCTCAGGGTTCCATTTTTGGGCCAATACTTTTTATGATCTACATGAACGATCTGCCTCTACACATTAAACAGAGCCAAATAGTCATGCACGCTGATGACTGCACGCTTCAGGTATCTCAGCCATCATACTCTTCAGTCATCGAGTCTGCACAATTGAGTGTAAAGGATTGTACGATTTGTTTACTTGTAATTGACTTTTCCTGAGCTGTCTTAAATACACTTTGGTTTTAAAAATGAACCACCGGTGAACTTATTCTCCCTAATGATAGTTCCTTAAGACATCAATTTTTTTTAACAAGCTTCTGGGTTTTTACGTAGACGAGTTACTCAGTTGGGACTTACACGTAGAACATGTTTATCGGCGTCTTCGTTCCATGTGCTTTGTTCTGGGTCGCCTTTCCTGGGTCTGTAGTCTTAGAGTGCTCCTTACCGTATGCTTCTCCAACGTAGAATCTATACTACGGCGTGGGGTAATATTTAGGGAATCTCAAATGGCAAGAACTTTATTAGAATTTTTAAAATGCAAAATGAGTGAATTAAAGCCGTTTTAAAGCTTAACAACAGAGTCATGCAGGTCCCTATTTAAATCACTTAAATGTATGACTCTTGTGGGCTTAGTGGGTTACGAGTGATGCATTTTTGTTAGAAAGAACCCTAGCTTCTTTACTGTCAGTGGGCCTTATCACTGCACAATACGAGAGACAAGACCATGCTGACAGTTCACAGACATTCCTCCACGTGGTAAGAAAAAGGGTCTTATCCTCTGTGCGTAAGAATTTATAACGCCCACTGATATTAAGGATGCAAATTCTGAGCCTGCGTTTAGGCGTAAATTTAAAACATTTTTTCTGGAAAGAATGCCGTATACGATAAAGGATCTCTTTCGTAGCAAATTAGGACCTTTAATAATGTAATTATGTTTTTTTATATATTTTCGTTTTTTACAAGGATTGTTTTAATCCAACTATGTATTCTATTTATGACATGACATAACTTGTGAAACGTGTTTTGAACGAATAAATTCTTTGAGTTGCCCGGTATTGTAAACTTTTCGCCCAACAGGAGAATGCTATGCGTGACAAGTGTTTAATACTGGTGATTTCAACGGTAATTTAATCCATTCTTATACCTTATATGCTATTAAAAAGTTGTTAAAAGTGTTGTGTGGAACAATGTAATCAGCAATAACCATTCTGCTGCGTCAGCAACCGCAATGAAAGCGAGAGGGGTAGCCACTACACCGGTCAGCATTTGGCGGAAACCCGAGGCACTTCCGGTTAGTGAATGTGACGTCATCACACATTGTCGCCCCGAGTTGTCGTTATCACGTGCGGAACAACAGTTTCCGCGGAGGATGGAATAATTCCCATTCTGAACCACGGTTCACTTTCCTGTTCCAATTCCGTCTTATCTTCTGATTGCTTATCGATTTCCCCATTGTCATTAGTAGTAATAAGATCATTCCCTACAATATGTTTTGTATCCCATTTTTTTGTTTCCAAAAAAATAGATTATGATATGTGTGGTATGTGAAATCATCATACAATTTGGGTTATGTTGGCAATAGTGTGTACGTGGGTTATCAGTAGTAATACAGTTCGGACGATCTGAAACTGATACCATCCGCTTTGGATTTTTAATCTTTGTTTTAAATCCGTTTAGATTAAATATCGAATTTTTTCCAAGAATAGAAGAGATGTTCAGAACAGAAAAGAAAAAGGTTCTTATAGAATTTTTGACAAGCTTTGTAACAGTTTGAAACTCTTCCAAATAAATCAGAGGATATCTAGGAAAGTTTGTGAATGAACTATTAACTGATATACGGCCCAAACTGAATAACGATCTACTAAAAAGGTTCCTACAGAAACGCAACTTTTGTACTCCAAATAATGCAATGCTGAAAAAGAAATATCGTTGTGACAAATTAATGAATTATCAAACAAAATAATTATTCACACGACAGAAAAAGAGAAAACCAGTTGCTGTGATAGATAATGTAAAATAACTACTTTATTTATTGTCTCTAGCTAAATATTTGAATATTTAGATCAGCGTGCAATTTTGTAGTGATGGACTCAAGTTTTAAGAAAATAAAGGTTTTACTTGGTTTAAAGTTTATTCACATTCCCCAATCCACTCCCATGTCGATCTTTCATGTAGTGATCTGTAAAGTCGATACATTGACTGTAAATGTGGTATTTTATGGCTTCGAAATATGAGTGAATCTTTTTACATATAATGAAGGACGATGATGTTTTATCGCATTAACTCAATCCTTAACTTAATAAAGATAATTTAACTTATAATATTATATATATATATATATATATATATATATATATATATATATAAAACTAACACATTTGATTTTTTTGTGAAGATGTGTGTAAATAGTAAAGAAGAGTGAACTTTTCTTCTGGGTATTATAAACATAATTGATCTAAAGTCTTTGTCAAAATTAGCAAAAGAATTTAGGGTAAATAATAGTAAAATTTTATATTTGCGTGTATAGAAAAATACTCTATAAATTAGAAAAGCGTAGATATTTCTATGAATACAAATAACTGAAAAACTTGCTTTACGATTCTAAAACATGGTGTTCAAATATTGAGGCTAAGGACTCAATTGATGACTGTATACTAACATGCACACATGCGCAGTGAACTTGTGTAAGGCTCGAATAGCTACGGACTACTAGGTGACACAAGTTATGTGTAATGGTTATTAGTACACGTAACTGGAGCACACACATTCATCGATAGTATTGTACCATGTACAAGTAGGTCATTTGTTACTGTGCAGTTTTAGTGAAATTTCAATCTGAATCATATAAACCATTACAAAAAATGTACACTACGGTACGAAATATCGAAGTTCATAAATGTCCACATAACATGAATAACCACAAGTTGGACTTGGGGAGGTGATTAAGGTTGAGGCTTAAACCCATTATTTATTATAGTTTTATGAGTAAACTATGTGAACTTGACATTTACGAGTAAATTAATTCATTTCTTTATACTACTATACTGGACCTCTCAATTTGGTAGAGTCCGTGACTATAGAGAGTGGCCATAAATTGTTTTATAAAAGATTTTATAAGGAAGATATGCCGTGTAAAGTATATTATTATAAGTTTCTCTGTATTTTTGTGCTTTACTAGCGGACCCGGCGCGCTTCGCTGCGCATTTCAATAAGTTTCCCGCGGCTTCGCACGCAATTTCCCGTTGAAAACAGTACACTATATTCACTTATTCATTTTCTATCACATTCTAAACATTGCTGAGATAATTGATAGTCGTTCCTTCGTGAGCTTCTTGGGCGCATTATGAAGGTATGTACCACATTCCTGATACTTCTGTAAAAAAAAAAAAAAAAAAAAACAACTAAGGTTGATTTTATAACATTCTTTATATTTGTAGCCAACGTAAGATAGTAATTATGATATCTGCATTGCTCTTCTGATCAAGCATGAGCATGGTTTATATTAAATAAATATTGCAGTTAAAGGTGAATTTTTACGTCAAATTTGAATTGTATTATCTGGATAGTAAAGTCTATGTTTAACAGTGATTGCAGAAACAGTTTAAACAAAATTTGTCGTTTCTCTTAAGCTTACTCTATGCTTTAAAACTATAAGTGCAGTAATTAAATTTATATATAAATATATTATTTGTCGCATTATATATGTTTACAAAGAACAGCTGATTAAAAATTTGAAAAGACTCTTTCACTTAATAACATATGTTTGCTGCAATGCATTTCTTACGGGTATTTCTGTAACCAGTGGGGCGGAATCCTGAATCGGGAAAGGGATCAAAAGTATCCTATAACCTTCTACAGATCAAGACGAACAAATTAAAAAAAAAATTAGGCGAATCCGTCCAGCCGTTTGTGAGTGATGCTGTTACACACGAACAGTTTCATTTTTATATTATAGATAGGAAAAGTATAGTACACTACTATGTTGAATAAAGATATAATACCCAAATGTATATCGATGGTATGGTATGGGTTACTACTACTCGTGAATCCTAATGTAATAGGTAGTTAACGCATGATACCATGATACGCATGATATATATATGGACATCGATCCTAAATTCACTGTTATTGATGCAACTGGTTACTATTAAATAACATACAAAGAGTGTATAAAAAACAGTTCACCACTCTTTATCATACAGTACTTATATTTACGAATCCAGGATTGATTTCCATTCCATTTGTACGTTCATTTAACGTCATGTGTTAGCAGTGGAGACGTAACATTAAATAGCTCAGTTAAACCCATGTTAAAGTAATGGATCCTAACATTAAGCGTGTCTCGTCGTCTCGTCATGAATAAAAGGGTTTCCTTTTTAAATTATTACGTTGTTAATTGTAATTCAGTGATAGGGTTCCGTAATAAATCCAAAGTTTCCTTTACTTTCAGTATTGGAAAATTTGTATTTAATTTATATGTCATTTGAGTTGTGCGGTTTCAAAGCCTTATTAATTACGTATTTTTGTTAGAATATATTTGTGCTTCAATAGTATAGCAGAATTAGTTTTTGCATTTTTATGAATTAAACGTTTTTTAAAGTTGATATTACGTAAATTCTCTTTCATGTATATAAACTATGTAAATTACTTTCGTGTATGTATGGTTATTATTATTTAAAATATCTGTATATTTTGAATTTGATTATGGTTTTTATATTTTCGTTCAACATTATTTTGAAGGATCGGCCGGTTTGTGCAATATTGGCAAAGATTATTTGGAATAGTACATTACAGTACTATTCAGAATTTATGTTTTCCTATAGGAATCTCAATAACAAACAAAATATAAGGAAAAAGAGACAGACTGATCTACTGACAAAGTAATATAAACCTGGAATTGTAACAGATTTTGTTCGTTTACCTGAGAAATTACGTTCATTACACATGGTCTACGATGTAAGCAGGGACTCTATAGAAGTGTCAGCCTCGTTAGCTCTGTGCACTCTCATAGCTTCTCTTGTAGTAATGACCTCTTTTGTTGGCATTCATGAAACATCATATCTTGTTGTTATTGTGTTAATTAAAGAACATTATTTAACCCTTTTTCCCTTGGTGTATTGAATTAACTCAATCAAATTATTTCCTACTGTGATGTATCAAATTAGTACATTACAAAAATACACAATTTATTTATTATATTTGTTTCCATAATTAATTAAATCGATAATGAATAGTTGTTTGTATGCATTATTTGTCATAGTATATATACATTAATACATTTGATATCTATTGCATTATCAATTACACATTAACCTACAAGGGCAGTGATTTTTAGATCAAATCTCTACACTTATAATTTATAAATCTGGGTATAGTATATTTTCTCTTTAAACAGTTTTTGTTTTGTTTTTGACCACTGTATATCAGAAATTTGGCACTGAAAAATAGTAATTAATTACTCCTTAGCTAGAGGGACGAAGAAGCTATTCGTGGAATTTGAAACTATGCAGAGGACGTTGTGCTTTGTCTTGCGCAAAACAGACATTCCAACACATGCCTTCCAAGTTCATGTCGAGCAAAAAATCTCCGCCAGAATACGGTAAATCCTCTTCATGTAATAAGGCATTTTTTAATCTCCCTGGACGTAATTTTTAGCTTACTTGAGTTTGTATAACATTTCTTTAACCCTTTGTAGACATCTTTTGTTGTTTGCTACGAAAGTATGAAGATATATTAATGTTGAGGAAAAAACCACCGAAATATTAGAGCCGTAATGGATATGAGAAAACATGAACTAATGGGGGGGGGGGGTTTAGCCTACCTTAAAAGTCAAAAATAGACATTTTGTTCTTTATAACTCTCTGTTCATTTTCCATTCAATAGTATGCAATACTAAAGCGGTTATGAACTAAACACATCTTAAAATGTAAAATAAACTCTGTGTTTTAAGCAGAATGTGTTATATTCAGTCTAGAGTTTGACACAATATTATGGTTTAGTGTGAATATTATTTTAATTATATTGAACTTATTTTTTGTTTAGTTGACTGTTGATATATTCTTTAGATGAAACCTATTTTTGAGAGTCTAAAAAAAGAAATATGAAGTAAATACTCACGTGGTTGTATTAAAAACCCGAATAATTCAGTAAATAATGTAATTTAAACTATACTCTCAAAAGCTTATATTGAAGCACTAAATTGATTACTATGTAGAATTTTTGTCTCTGTTACCTTTCAAAGATTTCAATGAAGGTAGTATTACAAAGTGTAACTTTATAAAGATGGCTGGAACTGCTAGTACTCACTCTTCAAATAGTTTGACTTCTTAAATGGCATGAACCTTAAAAAGCTACATAGTCCTTCAGACCAGAAAATAAAATACCAGTTTCATGTTTTGGCAACAAAAACAGGAACTTACTTTTCATCTTGGCTGAATAAGTGCACTTTTCAGCTTTGTTCTATAACATTTTAAAATAAGTCCAATGTATTCGAAAGTTGGATTTTTTATTAACATTTTTTCCTTTTTCATTTTAAGAAGTAATAGTAGTTAGTTAGTCTTCAATTTTTTACCACCGTAAGACAATATCCTCCATCCCATTTTTAACAGAGTTTTTAAAATTGATAAACCCCTTTTAGTTCAAGTACTTTATTGTACCCCGTGTCAATGTTTTAACAAGAAATCAACTGAAAAAATTGCAATGTCGCAGCTAAAGTAATTACTAAGAAAAGGTACGTAATGTTAACGGTGTGGAGAGAAGAGGTACCGAAACCCCCTTTAAAATTTATGAAGATATCTGATTAACCACAAGATCATTAAAAGTAAATTTCAGTGTTTAAAAAAATTTAAACGGAAAAAAGATCCGTTAATTTGTCATTCTGGTTATACTACAGTTTTTCAGAAGATAGTAACTGTATTTGTGTAGATTGAAAAGGTCAATGATTGGTTTTTATGGAAACCCCACACTACAGAACTTATATACATTATTTTCAATTTAAAGTCACCACTATGCTATTGGCTATGAATATAAACTTAAAGGAACTCTATATCAGATACCTGAACACTACGAACTCCTCTTGCATTCACCAAATTGCTAAAATCACCTTCATTTTATTTGACCGTTTTATCAAGACAGTTTGTCCAACAGAACAAAGTTCTAACTGCCCGTAATTGCCCCAACTTCTGATTCAATTAAAAGTTACTGAGTTGTACCGAAGTCTTTAATACTGATTAAATTTTCTCCAACATCGAACTAATGATTCCAGTTACATAAAATAATACTTCTATGTTATTGTTTACTAAATCATCCAAAGCTAGTCATAGACTTGGCTGTAAAACGTTTTAGTTTTAAATTCCGGCTTAGACTAAAACATTATATTTATTTTTAAACGGTACAACAACTTATTATTACTTTTGAAATTATATCAGTTGTAAGAAAAGAACTTATAAATAGAATTAATGTAACTTCCCTGCTATTGGGATTCATGGAAGAAAAAGAAACTTTAAGAGCAAAAAGAGAATTAACATATTTTCCAAAAGCCATTAATATTGTTGCTCAGGTTGATAATACTGATTTTACGGATGTTGACTTATTATGCTGAACCACAATAGTGTAACATAGTACATCTAGCCACATGATAAAAATGACTTTTCTAACATCGACCCCGCTTTAATTGGAGTATATGAGTTTCCAAACTGTATAAACCAATTAAAATGATCATTTTATTACGAAACACTATATATTGAAATTTGTAAAAGTAGCTTACGAAAAAACGATTTCTAAACCTGCAGATGTGAGTAAACAACATTCGTTATGGCTTTAGCAATGTTATTCACAACTTGCAAAAGACTTTCATGCGTTTATACCACATAAGCTAATTTTATTTCCTAATAGGCACAAGATAATTAAGTTAAAATATGCGTTTCTCGCATGTAAGGACTTGCCAGATACTGGCGTTAATAAACATGTATTTGTTGTCATACGATAAAACAGATACTTGGCGTGAACAACGTATCAGATAATGTTTATAACAAGAGGACAACATACTGTAGTGTCTCATCATTTAAATATTGTAACATTTCAAATGGTGGAATGTTTTACGTGGGATCAACAAAGGGGCGATTTGGGGCTTAGTGGGTAGAATAAAGTTGAAACTTGTTTTATGGGACAGAAAGTAAGATACTTTATTTTTCACAGTCTTCCATACTCCCTTATTGACTACTTTCGTTGTTAAATAGTAAAAATTTTCAGTAGCTGTGTGACACGCGTATGTTTGATAATGAGAATGTTTGAAAGTCGTATACAAGGTAAGAGTACGCCACCCTTCGTGTAACAGGCTACGCTGAGGTTACATGCAACATTTCAAGTTTTTAGCTTATATTACTATCGTCATGTCTTTGCTACAGATAGACAAACAATCATACAGGTGTACAAGGTAAAAGTACGCCACCCTTAGTGTAATAGGCTACGCTGAGGTTACATGGAACATTTCAAGTTCTTACCTCATATTACTCTCGTCATGTCTTTGCTGCAGATATACAAACAATCATACAGGTGTACAAGGTAAAAGTACGCCACCCTTAGTGTAACAAGGTACGCTGAGGTTACATGGAACATTTCAAGTTCTTACCTCATATTACTCTCGTCATGTCTTTGCTACAGATATACAAACAATCATACAGGTATGCAAGGTAAAAGTACGCCACCCTTAGTGTAATAGGCTACGCTGAGGTTACATGGAACATTTCAAGTTCTTACCTCATATTACTCTCGTCATGTCTTTGCTACAGATATACAAACAATCATACAGGTATGCAAGGTAAAAGTACGCCACCCTTAGTGTAATAGGCTACGCTGAGGTTACATGGAACATTTCAAGTTCTTACCTCATATTACTCTCGTCATGTCTTTGCTACAGATAGACAAACAATCATACAGGTATACAAGGTAAGAGTACGCCACCCTTCGTGTAACAGGCTACGCTGAGGTTACATGCAACATTTCAAGTTTTTAGCTTATATTACTATCGTCATGTCTTTGCTACAGATAGACAAACAATCATAAAGGTATGCAAGGTAAAAGTACGCCACCCTTAGTGTAATAGGCTACGCTGAGGTTACATGGAACATTTCAAGTTCTTACCTCATATTACTCTCGTCATGTCTTTGCTGCAGATATACAAACAATCATACAGGTGTACAAGGTAAAAGTACGCCACCCTTCATGTAACAAGGTACGCTGAGGGTACATGGAACATTTCAAGTTCTTACCTCATATTACTCTCGTCATGTCTTTGCTACAGATAGACAAACAATCATACAGGTATGCAAGGTAAAAGTACGCCACCCTTAGTGTAATAGGCTACGCTGAGGTTACATGGAACATTTCAAGTTCTTACCTCATATTACTCTCGTCAGGTCTTTGCTGCAGATATACAAACAATCATACAGGTATACAAGGTAAGAGTACGCCACCCTTCGTGTAACAGGCTACGCTGAGGTTACATGCAACATTTCAAGTTTTTAGCTTATATTACTATCGTCATGTCTTTGCTACAGATAGACAAACAATCATACAGGTGTACAAGGTAAAAGTACGCCACCCTTAGTGTAATAGGCTACGCTGAGGTTACATGGAACATTTCAAGTTCTTACCTCATATTACTCTCGTCATGTCTTTGCTGCAGATATACAAACAATCATACAGAAGACTGATATTTACATCCTCATGGCAGACAAACGATACATTTTGTCAGTCTAATGAGTGATAGGTTTCAGTGATACTCAGCCAAATTCTATGGTTGGACATGCACTATCATAAAACTCATTCTTGTTTAATTAGAAATGCACTTCCTTTGGACATTCAAAGACCACAGATAAAACATTTCTCTAGATATCTTGCCACATTATACATTTACACTTTTTTTCTTTAAACTGAATTTTATATCAATGTTTAAATAATAAAAGGTGATGTTTTACGTGTTTGTATACTTAAACTGCATGTGTTAATGTGTCACTTAATAACATTTTGTATGATTTTACTCAGTTTGCTGACACATTTTTCATTCATTCTCTTATTTTCTTATTGCTGCCATGGTTACCCATAAGACCATATGTAAACATTCTCTCTGTCAGAATACTGAGTGAGAATCTTTAACGATACTCAGCCAAATCATATAGAGTGGCGTGATTCAGCATCAAACTTAGTTTTTGTCTATGTTAAAATGAAGCTTCAACCAAAATTTAATTCACACAGAGAAATTAATTTTTTCCAGCTCCTTCGTTGACGCTCAGCCAATCATATTCGGAGTATGAACCTAAGGGACCTACGGAAGCAATATAAAGAATGATAAAGATTATAAAAGTTTAATTTAATATTCACTTCTACATGTTTAAAGTAATATAAAGTTTGTAATGTCTTACAAATGTTAAGTAAGATTGAAAGAAACGTGATATCAGTATATAAATATAGAGGTGAAAGGGAGTAAGTTGGCGAGGTGGAAGCAGTGAGAGTTTTCTTGTACCGGGGAACCTTAAGACTCTGACTTATTTACGAAGACTTAAAGGATACAAATGTCGGTGGGACACAAGACATTTTATATAGTAATATCCCATCCCTAGATTTAGAGAATAGTTCCATTAATTTTTAGAATAGTAAATGTCTGGTGAGGGTAAACTATTTTGCAAAGACGGCAGTTAAATTTAAAAAAGATTTGCTACTAGAAAATCGTGTATAGTGAAATTAAAGAAATCGCCTTGTTTTAATATATTTTATTATTAGTAGAACACAACTACCAGATTTAGCTAATTTTTACCCGATTTTACCTACTTTAAAAATTAATATTTGTTCTCTTCCTTTTCCAAGTTGTTGATGAAAATTCACATGAGTCAAAAATTCTATGGCTTACTAACTAAAACTATGTGGTCCTATCTATATGAGTAGTCTTTCGTAAGAAAAGCTGAATGCTTACTTTGGTTACTTCAGAAAACGTGAACGTTTTCTCATGGTAAAGGAACTGAGTTGAACTGGATCTAAACCAAATAAAGAAGGCACGGTCATTTTCTCGTTGAGATTTTCAAAGGCATGGAAGAAGGAATGACGCAATCTTGAACAGAGTTACAATAACACAAAGTGTAAATTCACTGTTTATGTACATTTAAAATGATATTGTATTAAACATATTTGGTGTCTTACAGACGAAGAGATATTCACCTGCTTCTTAAGAAAATTTACATAAAAACCAAGGTATTTTGAATGGCCTCCTAATTACATTTATTTATAAAGGTAAAAAATATGAACCCATCATAATCAAACCGATTATATATCACATTTTGGTAATATTTATTATTCCTTATATAATTTAAAAGCCGATTTTACAATCCATGCATTAAAAAAATGTCAATATATATGAACAAACCTGTTATTTTGAGTTTTCTGCAATGAGCTTTTTCAATAATAAATTTATATATCTCAAAGAGTGCCTTATGAAGGCTCTTAAACGTGTTCCTGGCTTAAGTAGTTTTAAAGACAATCAGAATGTTAAGAAAATTAAAACTCGCTACTACGGGACCTATGTGTATTCAACCTTGTTGAATAGAAGAACATATGTATCAGGGAAAAGTATTAATTATTGTATTATATTTTACAACCATTTTCCTAGTTCTATATTCCCATTAAGCTTAAAATACAGTACGCTAAAATTATAATTATAAAAAGTTAGTATAGTTCTATCTCCTCAGACAAACTCTCTACAATTAGAAACACGAAACTTGTTAAAAACATCCCTTCCGTAATGCGGGCATCCACTTACGAAGATGGCTTTTTTCCTGACCTCAGGGCTCTGGCACTCTGGCCATTAAATTTTCAACCTGAAGTAAATGGGATTGTTTAAACTGACAAGACAAACACACATTTCGTAAAAGTTACATTTATTAAAGCATTAAGTCTATTTTAATCCACCCGATTTCCGAATTGATATATAACTCAGAAATAATAAAAATAACATTATTAACATGCATTTAAACTAATATATGTTTTAAAAGACTTTTATAATGTGGTTTTGAAATAAGGTGTTCTGAATAAACTGTTTTATAATGAAAAGGTAAATAAATCCCTTCATCTTACCCATTCACTACTGGCCTTATCTTATCAAACAGAATGCTTATTATTACTAGTGATGAAAAATTACCATTTCATGTTTTATCAACCAAGGAGACACTTTGATATATTGTGTCTTTACAGTTCCATCTTACAGTTTAAATAAAATTACTAAATGTAAGGTAAAACATAGACAGACGATAGAATTTTGCAAAAACTTATCTTACTCCTTGTGGTAAATAGCTTTTCTTTGTTCACTTAGGGCAAGAAGGTTGAGGAAATCCTCAGTGCGCTTTTCCTAAAAGGACAATTGCGTTGCTTCCGGAGTGACAGGATATTTAGGTCCGGTAACATCGGGTGTAGACGACGCCTCGGAATCTCATGAGAAAGAATAACGTGCACTAACCCACAGTAATGCACCCTTGGAAGAAGGGAAAACTCTGCGATAGATTGTTCTGTTCCAGCCTCATTCAGTAAAATTGGATAAGGAAGCCCAACTACTTAAAAACAGTTTTATATTTGAGTATGAATTCGCTATTCTGACGTGTAGAGTATCAGTTTATTCTTAAAGAAATAAATATTTATCACGTCTATTTAATTTTATATTAGAAATACCCAGTTTATGTGGAAGAGGCTAATTTTCCTCCGATTTCAATGAAGGAAAGAGAGTGAAAAGTTTGACCAAAGACCAGGGCAGAGGAATTAACAGTTTCAGCTGTGAGACAAAAAGTTAGAGGGAACCTAGAAAAAAATAAGAGTGATATGCGTAAGCAACAATAGGTAGAAAAATAGGCTTGACAGTGACAATGATCAGAGCCTAGTTCTCTTAGCGAGGTATTAAGGTCGGGACACACATATCCGCACCGTGCCCAACACGTAAGTGCGGGCTTGACTCGATTACCGTGAGGCTGTCCGAGCGCAACAATCGCACAGTTTGTACTAGAGAGTATTTCTTTTGGATTTTAAAGCAACAGATACTTAAAAAAATGTTTAGCAAATAAAAAAAGGAGTGATTTAGTCATGTTGTAAGTCTTTTTATTATGACCGATAACAAATATAAACTAGAGTATAATGTTTTTTCATACTCTTAAACCTTATGACTGCAAATAAAATATTTTAATTTTAAGACTCTACTGTAGTTAGAAGAATAAAATAGAACGAAAGGTTATAGAAACATTTTTAATCTAAGCCCTACCAGGAAAGATTGTTTACAAGTAATTTCAATTCACCTAAAATAAATATAGTTTTGCGCAAAATAGATTATTGTTATTTTTAAATATGAACAAATATGTTTTAAATTATTTTAGTTTAGTTGCTCTAAAATCATATAATATTTTATAATGTCCCGTCAAAATTCAGACTTCACTTACCGGTGACGGTGCGGGCACGGTGCGGCTACGACGGTCTGGTGTCAGTGCGGACATGTGTGGACTTGCAGGTTGAAAACTGCGCTGCATTTCTTCCAATGTATGGCGGCCAACTCACGTGGTATAAGTGGATACCCAGTCTATGAAACGGCTCGGGAAAGACAGTT
Organism: Homalodisca vitripennis; assembly: GCF_021130785.1. Lineage (NCBI taxonomy): Eukaryota > Metazoa > Arthropoda > Insecta > Hemiptera > Cicadellidae > Homalodisca > Homalodisca vitripennis. Next base: position 144,773,638 of record NC_060213.1, on the reverse strand, counting down.
TATTAATAACCATCCACTTCAATTTATTTTTCATTTGCTCTTAAACTTTATGGAATAATTTGAAATGTTGACTTTAGATCCAATTCACCTTCCATGTGGTTTAGATTCTGAAATATGACACTATAATGGATTCGTCTCCCGGAATATTTATTCTACGCACATCTGAAGAGATCAAGAAAAAGTCGGAGACAACACATGTTCAAAAAGAAATGTTTACATCCATTTGACGTAAGAGACCAGATAAGAGGTGTGTCTGGTTTCTCAACAGCCATCCAATGTGATATAAATTTAGAAGTTCTCATTACGGGCGCTGCACTAAGCAGAAATAAAGGTGAAATAAAGTTCAACTCAATATTTGCATTCAATTCACCGTTCCTGCCATAGCTATGTTATGTGTAGAAAACTCGTTTGCTCCACCGTGCCATGAGATCGTTTCTAAAACATCGTGGTACACTCAATTGCACCTTATGAGACAATTAGAACACCTTTCCATCTAGATTACACCGGATGGTATCCTGGAAACCAGACGGACCTCTTATCTCGTTTAGGTGTCGAAGCGATGCAAATACTTTCTTGGAACATTTTTGTCATCAACGTCTTCTTGATATTTTCATAGAGGCACAAACTCTTAATTTCAGGAATAAAATCAGTTAAAGTATCAGATTTCGGACGCTGTACTTAGCAGAAGATAATGTGCAGTTAAAGTGAAGATTTTTAAGTAATCAAATATTCTTACCATAGCTTGTAGACGTAAATATCGCCTCTCACAATCACAGGGTTAAATGCACATGATTTTAGAATGGAGGTTTTCGAACGCGAACTTAAGAACTACTTAAAACTTGTCCTAAAAGCCAAAAACTTGTCGGCACACAGTTTTTCTTCCTAGGCCTATATAAAAAGAATAACAGTAACTAAAGCTTTTTGCGAATTCGTTAAATACAGGTTTTGTAACTTAGTGTTGTTCAGTAAATGAAGCTTATAAAGTTACTATGTGACCAGAACTTCCACATGGACAGATAGGTAAACGCTGGTGACTGAGTTTGGTTTTAACAGAACTTTTAGTTTGCTGAAAAGTTTAAATGAAATTCTGTGGTTGCCCATCTACCTGGCAGTTCTAATTAAGCACCGAAAACCGACTCTCGGGGTTTTCACAGCCTGATAGTTCACAAAAGTTAGAATGCTGCAGTTTATACGAAACGTGAGATAATTCCTAATTTACAACTGGAGCTTATTATAGTAGTTGTTAAAAAATAAGAAAATATGGCAATTTCTTTCTCACTCCACGCAGTGCACTTTGGACGTATTGAGACAACCAGAGAGTTTAGGACAGTCTAGACCAGATCATCTAAAAATGTAACATAGAATTTCAGATACTAATACCGTATGTTGAGTATCACCAACACTAAACTGTCCAGATTAATTAGTCATGCTCCATTTTAAATGTAATTTTTACAGAACAAATCTAATCTATAACTTTTCAACGAAAACGTTCAATACAAAATTGAAACAAGTTGTTAAATATTCAATTCAGACTGTAACAACAATCATCAATTTAATGTATAATGAATTCCATTTAGAATTTATATTCTCGTTTTTGAATTAAAAATCTAAAGTGTTGGGATTAAAAACTTAAATTAGTACTTACAGTTAAGAAAATATATAGGCTACTAAACAGTACTGAGTTTACGGTTTACGGTTAGTGGTTAACTCCTAAATAGCCCATGAGAAATTACGTAAATGAACAAAAATGTGATTTTCTAATACACATTTTTGTTTATTAGTAAAATTTAACTATAAAAATACAAAACTCTTCTTTTTGAGCAAGAATTTGCAAAATAACACCTTTTTGTCTATTTTTTGCTTGTAACTTGATTATTGGCGCACTCATGCTTCGAGCAAAGTACACATATCAGTGTAAGCCAATCAACATGACCACACCATCTAGCGGCGAAACGGTGTACTAGACACTGCTGTCCATTCCATATTTTTCCCCGCTAGTCTAATCGCTACCCGTCACAGATCAAAATTAAACAGGTCATCGCTGCACGACGGATTAACTCGTCAACGGCGCTGTGCTAGCCATTAGTCAGCGACAGTTTCATTCAGCACAATCCGTTAAGGTTTAAGCTTGCTGGGCAGTCATACAAACATATAAAAAAACTTCGTATATCTTCCGAGAAATAAGATAACAAGGGATTGGATGCTTATTTTATTAAAAATAACCATCTTTTATTTTAAAATCATACATTAATATTATATGAGAATTAGGCAATTGTAGTTAACTTTTGAAATGAAGAAAACCGGGAGGATGTCGGGGCACGACATGAAAATGTTTGATTACTTTCGGATTTCAAAGCTGAGAAAGATAAAATAACAAAATGTCGTTAGGAGCTAACATCTGCAAAACTAAGGCTATAGGAAACTTATGAAGCACAAAAGCATCCCGATAATCCTTAATATTGACATGGAATGTACTGAGGTATGTTGAAACATTATGTAGGTCTAGCAGTTAATGAAAATACGAGTTTTCATGGAAATTGTATTTTCTGATCTTTTGGTACACATCAACACTAAATTTATCAACATATTTTGATTTTAGTTTTGTTGTAATTCGTAAAATTCTTAACTTTTATTACAAAGAAAATAAATGTAAAAATTGTAAAATAATACTTACATAGATTTATGTACTGTAAGTAATAGCGTTTAAAGTGTGGTAGGCTGGATCATCCGACTTGCCTGGTACTGCTAAAACAAAATGCTTTTACATTAAAAGATATTTTACCCAATAAGCTTTGCAATCGGATTAAGATAAAATAAGACATAATATAAACAGTAAACTCACTTGGCACTTTGTTGATGACGAACGACTACTTCAGTTTGTACCGTGTCGTACTAACTACACTCCAGTTGGCAAATGTTTCATCTCACATAGTACGTAGTAAAGGGTTTCTTAATGTATTCAAGAAATATAAAAATCACTAAGACAAGTGTGAATCAGTGTGATTAAAATTTTAATAACAGATTGTTTAAAGGTGCCAATGCAAAATACTATAACAGCCTACGTGTGCTATCTCCCAAGCAGGACTAACAGGTCGTTATCATAGCCGTTATCTGATATGCCGTTATTGCAGCGTCCGGTTATGGCTGTGGCTAATTCTCCCCATGTTTGTGTAGTGTTCAGATAACGTTATCAGTTACCTTAAATTCCAAACAACTTTTAAAATGAAAAATCATTAAAAAATATTACTTATCTGATTCGTTTAAAACATAAAACACAAAACATGCTATACATTTACAAAATTTTATAAATATAAACTGCCAAGATTTTTTAATACATACGGAAAACAATTCGCTGAGTTACATAATTCAAAAAATATGTAATCAAATCCTTATAAAACTGCTAAAATTAAAACAAATTTACATTGCTAAGCCTTACATACTTGATTGGCTGCTTGAAATGGAAAATGATGAATAGACTAGTTAATGTTTAGGCTTAGGAAAATAGATTATATTATTATTATTGTATAACTTTTCGTATAATTTGTAATATATTTCATTGGAATTAGTTTAAAATGGTCGTAGATATAGCATATGTTGATCATGTATATTATACAATGATTTAATTCAAGCAATATGTTTCTGCTATTGCTTTATCTGTAGTCTGGTTGTGCATTCCAGTGGTAATGCCTGAAAGCACCGACGTCAAAAGCGCGTTCAACATTTTTCTTTTTGTTAATTAGAAAACATTTATATTAGGATGTTGTATATAGTAAAGATGGGAACCCAAGGATAAATTATCTGTAATCTGTTGGGACCCAAGATTGTAAATGTTTATTGCAAATAAATTTCTTTCTTTCTTAAGTTAAACATAGTCAGTTTGCTGTGGGAATATAATTAAAGCAATGTAAATATCTGATTATAACCACGTTATTGGGAATGTTTTATCGTAATTATGAACACAAATTAATGTCTACCGTGATAATTCTACAAATAATATATTTCAAATACACATTAAAGGACTTTGTGGATGTGGAAAATTTATCGCTGAGGTGAATATTTCTCCGTATCAAAGACGCTATGAAACATTCACTTTAATGATTAAACAACATGAACATTGTTACTAATGCTACATACTCTGCCACAGCATATTTTAGATATGATTCCAATAGTGGACAATATTACGTTTGTCAATCATAAAATTAAGATTTATTCAAAAACTGTTTGACTCAGATTAGTTTGCCATTTATAGGACTGTGTTTATGAAGTTAATCAGGTTATTCTCATTATATTGTTATCCTCGCAATACTCTTTGATTATCTGTGATAAAAAATTATCAAATCGAAAATTTATCACTATATGGCAATACTAACGTAAGATAAAAATTTAGTTCATCAACAAGCTATCAAATATTTGGTAATGAACTAACTAAAAATATCTTAACTGTTAAAAGTGATGTTCAAATTATAATATCCTTCACTTCAAAGGGGGGAAAACGAAACGGTAGTCTATACAGCATTTATACTTAAAAATAGTTTCACCTGTATAGCATACTTATATTGCTCCTCGATATGTCTTTTTACTATGAATAGAGAAACAATAACTGAACTGTTTATTTGAAACGAGGTGAGAATATACTCAAGTGTCTCTAGTACGTGTGATTAGTGTTCAGAGGTTATAAAGGTTATCTCCAGCTGGACAGAACTGTGCACAAACAAGGACCGTAATTCGTGTTGACTAATCGCACCTGGACTGAGATAACGTAAATGTTGGGGTTTACTGTTTTGTCTCAGGGGCTTGTGAAGAAGTAAACTAATTTATATAATACAAACTGAATTCATTGAGTAAGATTTTTGGCGGCAAAAACTTGGTTTATCAACGCTCTTGGTAAACAAGACACCTACTCGTAGTGTCAGATTGATATAAAATGTTGTATTCTCGCACATACCATACAAAAATCAAAACTGAAAACAACACTATTATGAATTTTAGGAACAGTAATTCTCCTTCTCGAATTGACTTTAAAAGGACCAACTCCATAATAATAATAATAATAATTCACCTACATAACGGTACATAGACTCTAACATTTCAATTTAACCAATAAATCATTTAACGTAGTTTTCATAGAAATTGGTATAAAGAGGCCAGCTCGATAAAAATAACAATCAATAACAGAGAACTGCAATAAGATAAAGATTACAAAATTGAACAATAAATAAATAAAAACTCAACAGTAGCAATGTAATAAATTAGAGAACATTCATTAAAGAAGTCTTTTTATGAAAGGAAAGAAGACTATTTTTCATAGACATTATTGGATAGGATGTCTGTCCTCGAACTGGCAGATTCTCGTTGTGTCTGTGCCGCGAATGCGAGGACAGTCGACAAGAACATGTTCAACTGTGATAACGGTGTCACATCTAGCACAAACCGGCGGGTCATCTCTAATAGTTTTGGCTTTCAACACCGGGAGAATCTGAGCGGTGAAGGGCTGTAGCCTTAATGATTCTTTTGCTCCTTTATCTACCAGCTCGTTTGCTAATATATCTATATGTCCAGGTACCTAAACAAAACCCACTCTAACTGGAATGACTGGAACCCATGAACGATGGTGTGCATTGAAGATGCCTGTCATAAAAAGGGAAGGAGGATCTGATTGATTATATCTCGCAAATTTTCAAGAGCCAAAATAAAAGATAACGGTGTAATATAAATAGAGCAGATGATTATTTTCCAGATTTGTGGCAATGTTCAGAGCTATAGGATTTTGGAAGGAACCTGTCAGTATCTCAATACAACCACAGGCTATTTCGTGACGGTGATTCAAGCGATACGTAGCATAGCCATTTATTCATAACAAATTTTAAGCATCTGGTGTTAATAAGCATTCTTACGTCTTAATATTGCACTGTAATAAGTTTTTAATCACTTTTAGTATTACTATTTTGTTCTTAATTATTTGTATTATTTCTCTGAATTGTTCTCTGTATTTGTGTTATTTGTATTTTTTTCATTTGCTTGGAAACAGGATGGAAAGTTCCATGTAAAGCTTGAAACTCAGTCTGTAACTGCAAAGAGTCCTCAACCATGTAATCATCACCAATAGAGAATTGAAAGGATTTGGAGGAGGATGGGTTCTTTGATGTCACTTCGGATCTATTATCTACTTTTATTTGTATTTTTAATGTTATCCATGATTCCTTTTTTATTCCAAGCAGAGAGTGAGTTTTATATTTTGTTATACTTTATCTCTGTATGTCATCGCGACTGGTGTCCTTGCTAGAAGCTAAGTGTTTGCTTTCACAAGTAAATCTTGGTTTATTTGAGAGGAGTCGCCGGTCTTCGTCAAGGGATGATGGCCAGTCCTAACGGCGAGTTGTTCGACCAGATCAGCAACCAGTTCAGTTAGAGCTTCTAAAGTTTTACATGAGGAGCATGGTCTAGCCTTGGCAGAGAATTGCACGGTGTCACAGTATGAAACTCCTATTTGAGAAGTTGGGATGGCCATTTTTCTATAGTCTTTGCTGGTTTAATTAAACGAAGATTTGCCCATAGCCATTATTTTAAAATCTTTCTTTTCTTCGAGATATACCTTGTAATTTATCGATGATGACGGGTTATGGCATCTTTCTTCCTCATGTCCTTCATGGCCGTATTAAGAATATGTCTCTGAGTTTGAACACACCCCGAACGGACAAGGACAAATATTCGGATTTGATACTCTTGGGAGGTTGGGGTTTTTAAACGTCACAATCAGACGCGAGGTAGACACCTTTACCGCGCTTTTGGTGTGGAACAGTCTGACACCTTCTGTAACCAACGAGCGCCGAAGTTCATCCTCACTGCAGTCCAAAGACTGTATAAATATCTTGAGACTTAAGATTGATCTTACTCGTGAATTACACATGGAATGGTCATGTGATTATCATCGAAAGCCATTTACGTAATCGTAACGTTCCCATAGTTGTGTGTAATCAAAATCAGTTTCTAGCAAAATTTCGACCTTCAAATCTTGTTTCTGTGTTTTCGTCCTAAACAGCCTTGGGGATTAATTCGCTGAAACAGGCTTTTTCTTGTAACAATTTATAGTACGTAACATTTGTATTGATTGAATCTTGATTTGGAACATTTGACCCAATGGTAGCCATACGTTTTGTTGAAGTCAGTGGAAGTCATTAGCAGAATACCGACTTCAAATTTCTATTTTGTCGATTTGCACAAGGATGGAAGTTTAATTCGCAGATATAGATTCATATTCCACTTAATCCTAAATGTGCCATGGTAATAAAATCATTTGGAACTTTTTACTGTGTAACAAATTGTCCTAATATTTTGCTAGTCATTGGGAATCAATCGAAAAACTCAGATCTTCTTATTGTGCTGTACTGCTCAAACTCGGAAGCTCATAGTCATAAAATAGGAATACCTTCGTTCAAGAACTTTTCTCTATCCATCGGATGGAGCTATATAAGATGGAGCTATAGACAGTTTTATGAGGAAAAATTTAATTTCAGAAATACTAATTTTATTAAAAACCCTAGGTTTTACTTAGAAATATAGTTTTATGTGATCATATTTGCCTTAGTTTGTAAAATTAAATAATTCTTCTGAAGCGGGAAATAAAATCTCGAATGCGATATAATCCTTTTAGCGATTTAATAGAATATTATTTTTGGCAGTAATCCTAAAAATGAATTGAGTAATGTAAAATTAAGTGTTATTGTAAACATTAACAATAAATAAAATGACTAATACATTGAATCACAATTTGTAACAACTCTGCGGTGGAAAAGTAAGTTGACGTAAATGTAGGTATTGTGATTCATGTTTGCCATTGTGTAACGTTTAATCTTGCATTGCACGATGTTTCAATAGATTATCATATCAGCGACTGTATTGTACTGCTACATCCAGTTTGCAAGAAAATCAAGACAAAATTGAACATTGTAATATCGGTTGTTGAAACTCGTAATTTTAAATTATGAACTGACTTGCTTTTCTATAAACATAAATTATAAAAGTATTCTCTTTATTCTATATACATATTCTTGACATGCATTTACTTAACGACATAGTACTTGGTGTAGTTCATTAGAAATAGTTTGGGACTTACTTGTTTGCTTTGTTTATATTACACTTTTGCTTTGTTTACAAAATTGTTACAATAAGCTCAGTTAAACTAGTAGACTACTTTCATAATTTAACCAATGGACTAACAAATAGTCCTTTCGGCTCAGTCTGAAGATGAAATTAGGTTTTTTACAACTGAAATATTATTAATTTATCAAAGTGAGATTTACACGTACCTAAAAACTATTATTTTCAAAAACTTGTTTGAAAAAAGTATATGAGATTTTACAAAAATTCCAGAACAACTTTCGATTTTTTCCTCTAGCTTCGTAATAACAGAGTTTTTATTTCTTTTTAGGTTTTGAACATCCGCTATATTGAAACGAAATTGTGTATCAGCAGATCAACGAACTTTTCTGAAATATATATATATATATATATATATATATATATATATATATATATATATATATATATATATAAAACATTTGTGTACCAGATTCTCTATAACAAAACGGATAAGACAAAAATGGAACACAAAAGTCAACTGCAGTTTAGAACGAGAATTATTATTGCATCTATACGGAAGCGTGTTCCCACACATTCATGGTGACGTCAACACGGTGTGACAATGTGTGATGATGTCACATCCATTAACCGGATGTGCCTCGGTTATCTGCCAAATGCTGTCCGCGGTGACCACCTTTATGACACAACCTTCCCCTCTCATTACAAATACTGGCGCTGCCCGGTTAGGATGGTTATTGCTGATTACATCATTTTGTATACCACTTTTAAAACGTTTTAACAGCATTAAAGTGAGAAAGCTTTCTGAAACATGTGTATTCGTAATTATTACTATGAGACTATAATAAATCGTGCTCCTTGTACAAATTGGAACGTTAAAAGTTCTGGTTAGTTATTTCTTGTAACTGTTGGCATCGTTGTTACCTCCTATTATGTCTTTATAAATACTATAAGGTTCATTAAAGTAAGTCACTGGTTTGTTCGTAATTACAATTTAGACATCAGTTGTGTACTACCATTACTAAATTTATTATACTGTTAAGAGTTTGGTAGAATAAAATATTCCGCAAATATTGAATATACTAAAAATTTTTTATCTTTCAAATAAATTCAAATATAATATCTACGAACGTAAAACTAGGCTGGCTTCAAAACATTAATTGTTTATAAAACTGACATTCATTTATAAGTTCACAATACCACTTTTAGCTATAACTTATACCTAGTTACACACGGGTCTGTTTAGCACCGACACAGTCAATAATTATCAGCACAATTCCACGAGTACCTACTGCCACTAAATTCTGTCACTTAACAAATTCACTTATGGATCTTCCTTCCTCCCTGCGGCGCTACAACTCCTTATGTGGCTCCTGGAGCTTCAAGAACATTCAAATTCCAGAACATACTACACATGTGGAGAAGGGTCACAGTGCTCACCCACCGCTCATGTAAGGAGGGGCAACACAGGTCTATTATCCCTTTTGTTATTGTAAGGCGTCTCGAATGTTAGGCCACATTCCCTGTATCGGAGGTTCACATGTTTTTATCTGGTACGTTCACCCACATTCTCGCAACAGTAATATTGATACTAGTTTTATCGATTCGATTAGTACTGGTCAAGCAACAATCAGAGTGCAGACGGGTATACAATTTAAAAAGAGAAAAACTCAAAAATTAAAATTTGTAAAATAATAATTAGCATTTAAATGTTTATACAGGATTCTAATCATGTATACTTGATCCAAAATGTTCAATTTTGCGCTACTATTTAAAGGTAAACAATGTTAGTTCATTGAGACAATACTTCTTAAAGAAGAGGTTGACTACGTTTTACATAAAATTGATGTTTGCTATTTATAAGGCTTGCTTACAATGGCATTGGTAATTTTATTAGTAATATGGAATTCTTTTACATATATGAGTGATATAGGCTGAGTATAGTGCCTTCACTGCATTTTTGGGCACTCATAAAACTATTTTATCAAATTCAATTCGGTTAAAATAATATTTGGCTTTATTTTAGATCATACAACCACAATAAAATTGTACATTTATATAAATTTCATTGAGTGTATATTTCGTAGATTTTATCGGTGCGAAATGACTAGTATTCTGAAAATAATGCTTAAGACTGACAATAAAGTGTTATATATAACGAGCAGAGGATTATTTTCGATCAATAGGGGAGCAACAATGGAAGCAAGTCATGCCCTCTTTGCCCGTCTAACTCCTCTCAACCTTTCACAGCTCTTCTTCTGCCTGAACAACTCCTAACGACAGTAATACATGTGGTGGCGACGATTTGGCAGAAAATGACTTTTAGGCATGCAAGTGATACAGTAGTAAAATTCTAGATTTTACTAGAGGCTAGGTTTTACTCCAATGTTTTAAAAGACTTTAATTAGGCCTTTAGGTATATTACGTTTTAATAACTACAGTACATTGTTTTCTATATTTTTAAATTTGAGTTTGATGTGAGTAATGGCAGTAATGTGGAATTTCTTTGCGCAGTAGTTTTCAGCGAGTGGTGCTATTTGGCGGTTTGCTGCCTAGTTACTGTAACGTTGTTTACTGCTTGCGGGATATTTATTGAAGGCGCAGATGGTCGGTTATTACAGATAAATCTGAAGACGCTTTTATAATGTTAGTGTGAGTTATTTTTTTTTCGGATATTATTTGATCGTAACTTTTGGTGAATGTTAAGTATGTGCTAGATTGTCGTAGGAGGATAGCTAAGGAACAATTAGGCACATAAAGTCGACTGATCTCATTCACAAAATAGAACCTACACTTGGTACAGTAAAAACAAACATGGAAGTCCACTAGCGGCCACTAACCCCAAATGTCTAGATATTGGGGTTGAAGGTTGGATCGATAGGTCTAGTCTACTTGAGTAGGATGACTGTTGGAGTGGACACGAACTCCTTAGTGTTAAGGGATGTTACACTAGTCTGTTCACAAGGCAGTTCTGTCGCCTGCCCACTTTGACTGAAGGGGATGGAATAAAGCTTGTTTTTCCTAACAAGGTGACACAGACTTGCCTTTCTCTGGGGATCCTGAGAGTCGGTGACCTTTACCCCATAAACTTACCTATCCTGACTATTTATTCTGCACCTCGGAAATAAGCACAAAGGACCTTTTAAGGATAAATGAACGAGAGTTGCATTGTCCTATGTGGAAACGTCTTGATTAGTGAAGCATACAATTACAACCGTTATTATTATTTATTTAACCAGGTTCCACATTGTAAAGTAGGAGGGAACTGCAGCAGATTCCAACTCCATTTGACCATTTGACTAGAGAACTGAACGGTGGATTTCGGCACAACATAATACTGGGAATTATAACCACGTTACTATCAATGTGTATTCGTTTTTATAAAGAAATGTCCTTTTTATCAATTTATATGTATTACGTGAGGGTATAAACTAGAATTACTAGGACCTATATTAAAACCTATTCAGGAGTTCTTTGTTTGAAGTTTGTTTTTGACGATGGAAGTATTGTGAAGGAATCAGGATTATATCCGGACATTTACTATCGTTCAGTTATACAAAAGAATCAGTAACACTACGTTTCGATATCTGCAATCTGATATCTTCTTCAAGTAAATAACTAACCTAAAACATAATTAAAAAGGTTAAAATAAACAAATCATACCAGAAAGTTGTGACACGCGTAAGTCAGGAATCACAACCACTATGTGTATATCAATTTCACTAAAACATGCACTTAATAACAAACTAAACACAACAGCAATTACTCACAATTGGTCTGCATTCGTCGACCAACCACCTGCGGTCAGAGTTAGTGAAGTTGACACACAGCATGGTGGTTGTGATTCCTGGCTTACGCGTGTCACAATGCTCTGGTATGATTTGTTTATTTAAAAAATGTTTAATTATGTGTTAGGTTAGTTATTTACTTGAAGAATGTATCAGATTGCAGATATCGAACGTAGTATTACTGATTTTTGTATAACTTAACGATGACAAATGTCCGTTGTCAAGATAAGTTTTAAATTTTTAACTGTTGAAAATTATCTCTATTTATGTGTAAAGCTTATATCAGACCGCTCATAAGATTCATTTTGGTCTGGAGCGTGAAAGAGGGTTTACAATTATTGTACTGTATAGTTCATAATAATGTTATATATTTTCTTTCCTAAACCAGTGAGAAGTGCATGACTGTACAAGAAAGTAAACTGATGGTAAATGGTAGCACTAAACCTTAACAGTTTAATAGTCAGTCCTCCAATATTCCAGCTCTCTAGTGGAGGTATGTGGAGCAATACACGTCACTGTGACAGTACAATGAGAGAATTAATCAGGAGTGATATATGTATTATACATACCTAAACGGCTAGGGTCTCGCCTATTCTGTGTACAGTATGTGTAATTTAGATTTAATATTTCTCTCTTTGTTTTAAAGTAATTTTACTCATATATTCTACTCTACTAAATCCATTCCTTTTTTAAGTTTCACAAGTTACATATTTTATTAATTCATATCAAAGTACATTTTATTTTTAATTGCTATACTTATCTGTTGTTTTAGTGTTTACATAACTTTACTAATTGTTTTATACCTTAAGCCACGTGGTAACGCCACCAAATTAAGTTTCATGCAAAAATTGAAGTCTACAGATTACATTTTTATTGAGATATCTTGCCAATTGTTAATTAAATTGGCCTTCATATTAGTGATTAAATAATTAAAATCTACACACCAAGTAAGAATAAAGTGATATTGAATGCGTTAGGTTAACGTGTATGTGACATATTAAAATATCTTACAGTTTTATTGAGCCTGTTTACAAATATATCTAGGCTGCTATTTTCTCGTTGTCATAGTAGTTAACGATAAGACCAATGTAATAATATTAGCTAATGCTCAGCCAATTCCCTTGGAGTGACGTGTACTATAATAACGCTCAGTGTCCCTAACATAGGAATGTAGCTGCATGCTTACTTTCAAGTGTATAGGTCAAATAGTTTTCAAGATATCGTACGGACAAACAAACATATTGACAGAGAACTCCAATTGCCTGTCCCTCCAGAGTTGACGGAAAACTAGAATGCTCTCCACAGGTTGAGGAGGATTTCTGTGCAGTCAAAAATTTCTAAATGTATCTTTTCTTTCAGAGAAGTGGACCCTAAAATGTAGTTTCCAAGAGAAGCCTGCTGATTTTGTTTATAAACTATCTAAATATAGTCCACGCGGCTTAAAAAGAATTTTCCTTTTCGTTGTTTAAAAAATGGATAAGGTGAATAAACAGTTCATAGAAAAGTTGAAACATCAGTACACGTATGGTTCAAGTTTTAAGTTCTTCCATTAAGCAACTTTCTCAGTATGAGAAAGTTCTGGCGACAACAATACCTCTGACAGACTGATCGGATATGCAGTTTCTAAAAAGTAATAAAATGATAAATAACCACTATTGCAAAGGTATAATTTTCACCTACTGACCTGAAAATATTGTTCACTACATATTGTCCAAGACGTAAACAGGGGCTCTCTAGAGAGAGTGTCAGCCTCGTTAGGTCTGGATTTAACTCTCTAAGACTCTCTTGCTGTAATGACCTCTTTTGTTGGCTTTCTGAAACACCTTATCATGTTATTGTGTTACTTAAGGGACCCTCTTTTGACATGTGTTATTGTGTCTCTTAAATTAATTAATCGTGTCATTAGTTCCAATGCAATATATCTCTCCACATTATAGCAATACCGAAAGAATTCTTTTTCAGTGCACTGTTTGTCTTTACAATAGAACTTCCATTATATTTTACGATAATTTGAATAAATTATTAACTTTAGTTAGTGAAAATTACTTGATAAAGTACACATAAATGGCAATCATTTATTGTTAACCTATCATTTTGGTACTATGTCTACGTGAATAAAGGTAAATGATCGGGGAATCCCTGGCCAAAACCCATGAACATAGAAATGCAAAATTAGGTAAGAATTGGGAAATGGAATCCAGTAAGAAATGGTTGGTTTAAAGTAAGATCATTCCAGTGACATCATGGTATAATCATATTAAATTATACAGCATACTAGAAATGTATATCTTTAAATCGTGTTGATTTAATTGTTATAATTATTGTCTCTTGAACTTCGTTAATTGTAATCTTAGAGCGTGATTTTTATGTCAAGGCAATATGCCAAGACCAAGTAATTAGGTTAGCTAGTAGTAAATTAGAACAACGCTTATTTTTCTTCTAAACGTCAGACCGGATTTGTTTCAATCAATAACATGAAATCCTAAGAATGTTTAAGATAACATAGACATAAGTGTATTTTCGTATTCATTCAGTTCCAGCTTGCACATAGTGGCAGATCTACGTGGCCATTTATGGGTTTATGGGTTGCAATTTGAAAATTTAAAGTTAACCCCTTAGAAAAGGGAAGTAAAACTTTTCCCCTGAAAAATATAAAAAAAGTATTTTAATGAGTCTGGTGAAAGTAATAGATTGATATCTCAACCCGTTTGTAATATAACCAGGCGTATCAGGACTTAATTTACACAATTAGATGTAAGGGGTTGTTTTGCCCATAACTTTCGCTAGGATCGCCGTAGAGATGTTTTGTTCATGTCATTGTGCTTCTTTTGAATTTATCTTTCAAATGACATGTCACAAGATAGGGGTTGCAATTTGAAAATTTAGAGTGATTCACCCCCCCCCCCCTATATATATAATATGTGTACCCTCAAAAAAGTCCCAACAAGTATTTTAGTATGTATGGTGAAGATTTTATATCGATATATTAATCCATTTGGAATATATCTAGGTGCATTAGGACAATTTACACCCTGTATATGTTTTATAGTTTAACATAGCGTATAAAAAATGTAGAGTAATATTTTTGGATATCATTCAATGGGGAAAAATATAAAACGTTCCTCTAACAGTGTGGTTAATTCGCTTCGATTAACGTCTACAATATATTTACACTGAAATCTTGTAGATTTTAAAATATAGACTAAGGAAACCGTGAACAACTACATACAAATAGAGCGTTTTTTTCTATACATGAAAGTTGTTAATCCATTCAGAACGTGTTTAAATTAGTAAAATGTATTCTGGGGCACAAACTTGGCCAGAAGCCTGCTCTGGGGACTGCAACAAACCGTACTAAATATGTTGTTTTTATAACTGTGTTGTCGAAAAATCTCTTGTTAGTTATGAATTTTGCAAAATTCATTCCGTATTCTCAAAGGATACGTTTTTATGAGAATAAGTACAATAATTACTTACTGGCCAAATAATTAGTAAAGTTTTTGTACTAATTGGAGTAATGGAACAGATGTGGTGTACAGTTATATTTAGCTATGATATATAACCTTTGACAGCATTAGTTACACATAAGATAACGCGTCCAGTGTTATAAATTGAGGCACAGAAGAAATGAGTGTTCGGTCTGCCATGTGCAAAATGAGAGGTTTTAGTAGCACAGGCAGTAAATTCTTTGTTCTAAGTTGTCTCACGGTTTTTCTTACAGTATAACTGCATTTTACAGGGGACTTGCATCCTGTTCAGTGAAATTGCCTGGACTGGACTACAAGCAGCTTTTGGCTATGTTTGAACCCTTTTCTTTCCTTTCTTTACTTCTTTCTGTTCTTTATTTTTGTATATACAGTATTAATACCTCCCACACTTGATGAAGAGGATAGATTCCAGTTCTCGAAACGTTGTGTTATACCTTTTATCACGTACAATGATGGCAAGTGTCCGATATCCTGTTATCCTTTCAAACCTTCCATCGTCAATAACAAACTTTATAAAAAGGAAGGAAAATAGTAAATGAAACAGGATGTTCCAGACATATACCATTGTTGATTGATACAAGAAATTAGTAACACTACGTTTCAAGATCTTCAATCTGATCTCTTGCTCAAGTCGATAAACAACTGAACACATAACTATTATCTATGTTCAAACAAACAAATTTTATGTGACCTGCATAAGTCAGGAATCATAAAAACTATGTTTCCTGATTTTCCTCAGTCTTCGCCATTCAGTCTTGGCTTCCCTTCAATTCTCAGTGGTTGGGCGATCAGGTGCATACCCACTGTGAACTGTATTCTTCCGTTCGGTTTTAATAACTAGTGATTTATTTTTAATAATTAATTGCGTGTTTTAGAGATAGTAAGCTTGGAGGTGATAAACAGCATGGTTGTTGTGATTCCTGACTATTACGTGTGACAAAGTTCTGATATTTTTTTTGTTTATTTTAATTTAGATTGTGGTTATGTGCAGACTAGAACGTTATGTTTCCGATTTCTTGGATTACTGAACGTAGACAACAATCACGTTTCCTTCGGTCACTAAATATTTGAATGGAAACTGACTGAAATAATCCGCCAGACTTCAACTCACCTCAGTTATCTCCAGTGTAATTATTACAATCAAAGATATTACAAGAATGCAACAGACAAATTAAACGGTGAAGGATACACCTGAATAGTTTTTCGTAGAACTAAGTACTTGAAAATAGGCAATGGTAAGAAACTATTTACTTGACGTAACATGCTTTCAAACGTGTGAACTCAATAAAACGAGTAAGAAGAGGTGCAGCCCCAACCCTTGTTGTTTCACGCCGAGAGACGCGCCTTTCTAAAACGTTTACGCAACATCCCTCTCGGGGGAAATGAACTTCTAGCAACTATCAACGAAGCAACACATAGATTTATATGAGATGCAGTTGTTCCAGTTGCTTCACGTTGTTGTATCCAGATGTTGTGTCATGGGGAATCTTTCAATGTTAAGCCTAACAGATTTCCGTGTCTTTTTCTTAAACCTTGACAAATCAGTTGTTATAACTTTCACAATTGATACATGAACTTGTAACCGATCAGAGAGCAAACCATTACATATTTTATTCGTATTCGGACACATTTCGTGGGAAATTAAGATGGTTATGTTTACTTTAAATTATATTAGAACATATCTCTATGTAAGTAGTTAAATCCTAAATACAAGAAATGGCATTTTGAAAGATAAAACAATCCTTTGAAATTATATTGTTTCAAAATAGCTTTTCCGAATGATTAGAAAGTTTCAACAAATATAGTGAAGCATGGATCACAGAAAAACTTAAAGATACCTATGCATGCACGATAGTAATGTTTTACTAATTATTAATTAAGTAAACACGAACGTAATATCGTAATGTATCAAGAAACTGACAGAAAGGCTTGTAGTTTTTATTATAATAGTATAAATAATTTAATAGTAACATGCAAATAACGGCATTGCAATTAAATTGGGAGCAACAAATAATACAATTGAATTGTGTTCTCCAAAGTTATTGATAAATGGGATTTAACTCATATTCATGTTGTATTTTTAAAATAATATCGAGAATAATGCTTTTAAATTATATTTTGCTATAGAAGCATACTTTTAAAAGGGTGCATATTTATAAATTAGAATAAATGACATTAGTTATTTGATTTAAATTCATTACAAAAACGAAATTATTAATTATCCTCTGACCAAAACTTGAGTTAACGAAATTTAACGAACCGAGAGTCAAGGCTTCTTATAATTGTAATATGCCAGGGCTCTCCCTGAAAGAATTATTATATAATTCATGTATATTAAATTTTGAATGAGGTGATGATAAGTAAAGATATATGGCTAATTGGCTGAGCAATAGCGAAATTCATTTCAAAATTTTCATTTCTGCCTATCTGACCGCAAGATATCTCGCAGACGATGTAACCTATAAACTTCATTTCTCTATATGAGGAACACAGTGTGATTATGGTGCATCTCTTCATTGGATCTTACGAGTAACCATAATAGCAACGAGAAAGTAGCAGAATAAATTGAATTGTAAGCAACTCCCGTATATGCATCATGACGTAATAACATACAAAGCCTGATTACACTTCTACGATCATTATTGTGATTTTATTATTGAAACTCTTGAATGTAAGGCAAATAAATGAAAAATATGAATGTATTATGTAGCAAGAAATCTCGAAAAAAATTTCATCTGCAGACACGAAATTTTTGATTATACTTTAATAATTCTACATTGATAAGAATGAATTCTATGATGTTGCATGTCCAACATGTAATTGGGCCTAGCGTCGTTGAAAAACTACCATTCAGCATTCTGTTACAATTTCTCTTTTGTTTACCGAGGGATAACATTTCTTTTCCTTATGTTCTATTTGTCAACAATACAGGGAGCTATAAACGGTTTGCATTGAACCTCAGCGAACGCCATATGTTACGTGACATGTGGCGTTGCATACTCTTACCTTGTTATATTATAAGACTTAAGGTCATTAATTACTTGTAATTACTTGTATAACATTTTTTTGCCGACGGATGATTTGAAATGATAAAAGGATTTCGGTCATTTGTCATCTGTATATACTAAAATAAGTATGACACATTATTGATAATTGTTTGAAACATTATGTTTTAAGGCCGGTTGCACTCATAACAAATATTGCATTATTTCAAACTACAGAAAATACAAAATAAGAAGTAGGAGTTTTTCGGAAATATTTTATTGTTCATTAATATAAAATAGTCAATAGCACTCTAATATTATCTCTTAATCAGTGAATACTAAAGTGAAACATATACTATTGATAGTATTATAATTAAACAATTGGAAAATCTTAAATTTTAACCCGATGACATGACGGTATGCCTCTGGTAATCATTATCGTATGCAGTCTAGACCCGATTTCATGACGATATGCCTCTGGTGATCACCATAATATGCAGTCTAGACCCGATTTCATGACGGTATGCCTCTGGTAATCACTATCGTATGCAGTTTAGACCCGATTTCATGACGGTATGCCTCTGGTGATCACCATAGTATGCAGTCTAGACCTGATGTCATGACGGTATGCTTCTGGTGATCACCATAATATGTAGTCTAGACCCGATTTCATGACGGTATGCCTCTGGTAATCATTATCGTATGCAGTCTAGACCCGATTTCATGACGGTATGCCTCTGGTGATCACCATAGTATTCAGTCTAGACCCGATTTCATTACAGTATGCCTCTGGTAATCATTATCGTATGCAGTCTAGACCCGATTTCATGACGGTATGCCTCTGGTGATCACCATAGTATGCAGTCTAGACCTGATGTCATTACGGTATGCCTCTGGTGATCACCATAGTATGCAGTCTAGACCTGATGTCATGACGGTATGCCTCTGGCGATCACCATAGTGTGCAGTCTAGACCCGATGTCATGACGGTATGCCTCTGGTGATCACCATAGTATGCAGTCTAGACCTGATGTCATGACGGTATGCCTCTGGTGATCACCATAGTGTGCAGTCTAGACCTGATGTCATGACGGTATACCTCTGGTGATCACCATAGTATGCAGTCTAGGCCTGTTGTCATGACGGTATGCCTCTGTTAAGGGGATTCTGCATCTAGAAATGGCAATAAAATGACAAAAAATTTTGAAAAAAAAATATTTATACATATTCTTGTTCTCTGTTTAATTCTGAACCAGAAAAAAACATAACTTTATGGACTAAAAAAAAATATATTTTATCTCATAATATTTATTTTATTCGGCCATGTCCTGAGTGTGAACTCGACATTTTCTGGTTTCAAAGAAACTTTACATGTAATAAGCATTATTGTTTACTCTTTGTTTCTATAGTTATTTATCTTTGTTTGTTTGTTCTTTCTGGCTAGCTTGTATGTTAGTTAGCTAACAAACTGTTTGCTCAAACAGCTGATCAAATGTATTTGAGTCATATGGTAGCATATCACAAACAAACATTCACAAAATATTCTGTTTGTTTACAATTGTATTGTGCAGTTTCTTGTGTTTAGTGTCTACAATAAGTGAATAGTTTAGTCAAATATGGGTCGAAAAAAAGAACTCCAAAAAGAGACTAAGTGATAGAAATAGACAAGCGATTTCGCTAAGATGGAAAGATACAAGTGACAATGGAAATAGAGCTCCAGTTGAGCCTAGGCCTAAACCTACAAAACTTGTGATCCACAACCTAGTGTTTAGTATGCAACATGTTACAAATGCACCATTTGTCCAACAACAAGTAAGTGAAGAGACTGTGGAAAATGTAAGTAGGCCTACTGGATTTGCATTATATTCTAGTTATAATGAGATAATTCCAGAAAAAACGAATCATCAGAATACATTTTAGTCGAAAACCAAGAAGCTTGAAAGTTTTATAGGTCTTTTCCTTGTAAAATGTGTTTTTCTGAGAGGTCAAAAGTAATAACCAAATGCATAAAAGGTTTTGCTGTTACCCTGAATGTAAAATGTGATGGACTGTGATTATGAGACTAGCTTTTGTACGTCCCAGTCGACGAATACAAACGACACTCCGAGAGGTTCTTATGACGTAAACCGCAGAGTAGTCAAAGCAATTGCTTCTATTGGCAAAGGGCATAGGGCTTTAGATATGTTTTGTATGTCCTTGAACATGAGTCCAATGAATTATAGAACGTTTTCAAAAAACATATAAGTAGCCTACACGCTTCTTCAAAAACAGAAATGGAACATGTTTTGGAATTAGCCCGATTCGAAGTAAAAAAGTGTTATGGCACTTTAGATGCTGACAATGAGGTGTTTGACATAAACTGTGAGTTATGACGGATCATGGGCAGAAACGGTGGTTTCACATCCAAATATGGGATTGGTTGTTGTATTGAAATTTTGACAGGTCTTGTTATAGATTTTGAAAGTGATATCCAAATTTTGTAACATATGTGAGGTAGCAAAACGAAAAATTAGCAACCCTGAGCATTTTCAGACTTGGTACAACAATCACAAAGGTGTATGTAACCAAAACTATGTAGGTTCATCACCAGGAATGGAGGTGGAGGCAGCACAGAAGATTGTGGCGGCGTTCGGAAAGCATTGGATTTAGATATACAACCATGTTGTCGGATGGCGATGCAAAAAACAATTGCACATCTAAAATGATTGCAATATTTATGGTGACAAACAGATTGAAAAAGTGGAGTGCCTCAATCATGTTGCAAAGAGGTTAGGCACTGGATTGAGAAAACTAGTAAAGGATCGTTCAAAATCAAAAAACCCAGTTGGAGGTCGATCTCGAGGTCACTAAGTGAACCAGTTATACAAAAACTAACAAGGTATTACCACAATGGTATACATAAAAACCTTGGTAATGTAACCAAAATGAAAGAGGCAATATATGCCACTCTCTTTCACTGTAATTAAATCCACTGATGAGTCACCACATCATAAGTTATGTCCGCTAGGGAAGGAATCTTGGTGTTTTTACCAAAGAGCCATTGCTGATGGAAGATCTCCTGAACCACATGCATTGAAAATCAAAACACCTCTCTCTCCTAATGTAGTGAAAGGAAATGCTTCCTTTATATGAGAGGCTCTCCACGAAACTTTGTTGACTAGGTGTGTTTAGCCGGTCGGACTCAAAATGCCAATGAGGCGCTCCACAATGTTATTTGGTCAAAGTGCCCCAAAACTGTTTACACATCTAAAACAAAACTTGAACTGGGTATTTTTTGAAGCCATCAGCATTTACAACACAGGCTATATGAAAACTTGTTCAAGCTATCAAGAGGCTGCAGGTATTAGTCCTGGGAGGCACAGTTATAGGATAGCTAAGCGCTTTGATAAAAGCAGGCTACGACTATCAAAAAGGCGCCAAAGAGTTACAGATTGGAGAATATAGGAGGAGACTGAAAGTGGCACAGATAGCAGAAGAAGAAAGACTAAGAGCAACAGAAGGGCTGGTGTATGGTGCAGGAGAATTCTAGGTCTAAAACCTAGTAGGCTACATTGGCTTGTAAAGATCTGAATGCTGGAAACCACTACTTGATACGGTAGGTCTAATTTTTTTTTTTTTTTTTAAGACTTCAAAAACTTAGATTTTGGACCAACAAAAAATATTTATGGATACTATTCTAATAGGCCTATGTAAAATAACAAATTTAATGTAATATTATGTTATATAAAATTGTTGTATTAATTATAAACTTGTAGATTACATTAAAGAAATGAAAAACTATTTTAGTTTATCGCGATTTTCCGAAAAGTTAGGTTTCTTTGAATAAAAATTGATATTGCTTGAGAACCATAATACATAGAGAGCTGAAATTTTTTCCAGGTATTATTCATATCATGTCTAAAATTCCTATGTATTTTTCATAACTCTACAGCTTACCTAACCCTATTTTTTTTAATTATACAAATAAAATAAAATGAGAAAATATTTTTTTTAATTTTTAAAAAAGCCCATGGAATTTTAATCTATTGGGGTATGACAATGAAAATACATAGGAATGTAGTAGCTGTCAATAGCATCAAAATAAAATAAAACAGGATAACAATTGATTGTCATTCAGCTATGGAATATCAATTTTAAAAATTAAACGTTTTTACAAAATAAAAAACGAGTATTTATTTTATTGTATCCAAGTAAAATTAAAATATGACACCAAAGGTATTTACATATTTGTTTTTACATGTAGGGAATTGAAAAAATACATCAAAATAATAAAATGTTAGTAAATATAAAAAAACACCCATCTAGATGCAGAATCCCCTTAATCACCATCGTATGCAGTTCAATATCCGTTTTCATGACGGTATGCATCTGGTAATCACCATCGTATGCAGTATAGACCCGATGTCATGACGGTATAAACTATAATCTAGGGTAAAATAATGAAAACATCAAAGCGCTGTGTCACTTATAAGTCAAGAATGGCAATAAATGTCTTGTGTGTCAACTACCTCTACAACATGTACTCAATAAAACAAACACTTTCAACGAAGAATAATAATATATTTGGAAATTGTTATCACTAAACGGTGGCACAATGTCTAATATAATCTTAAAAACCGGTTTTGGTACAAAAATAAAACAATCTTCAAAGAATAAAATATGGGTTTAAATTACAAAAGAATACAATATTAGACAATTTCAGCAGATATAAAACTTGAGTCTTACTTAACATAGCCTTATTCAAAATTTAGGAAAATAAACACAGATTATTCACGTAGGAAAATAAATATAAAACATGTTTTGAAAATAGTATTTGTCTTTTTTATAGATATAAGCTTTTTCAGTTTCGGAATACACTGATCGAAATTTCTTACATATGAAAACTAATCATTAAAGGTGACAAAGGTTTGTACGATCTGATCATAAATACTCCACTTCATGGTAGAATGACAGGTTGTGTGGAAACCAACTATGGTAGAACCAAAAGTGTTTTCCTATATTTTTTTATTTTAACCCATCGATTCGTAGTCACAACAGGTGCCAAACTGTTGATAGCTTACGTCCGTCGGCAGGAGCAGGATCAGGAGCAGGAGCAGATCCTCTCTCCAGGGAAATTAAGCCGCCCGAGACAGCTCAGCGTTTGGGTACCCGTAGTCATAAAAACCTACATAGAATTTTCTGAATCACGAGCATTAACTCACATTGCCTCTTGGATTTATATAATCTTATTTTTTTACTAAGAATTAAATTAAGAACCACTTAATAATATTTCCTTAACATTATAATTAGCAATTATTTATAATTAAGGATATACATAATAATCAAATTTGGAAATAGATTACATACTATTTTGATTAAATTTGTATTTTGTATAAAGTATACACAACCTGTATCCAATGTCTGCGTTGAGTTACTCAGTGTTAAGTGTGATTTGATAAATGCTTTATAAAAAATAAATTTACAAAACTGACCTAACTCTTAAAAATTAATAACCCTTTCGTAAATGATAATACTTATTATTTTCGTATTTGCCCGACAGAATTCACGAAGTAAAGGTGTGCATATAATTTATATAAACGATGTTTTGATGATTTAGCCTTTCTTTGTGTCTCCACTTGTTTCATTATTTCGCCAAACCGTTTTCTTCCAATCCTTTTCTAACCAACGTTGCAGTAAAAAATCATTAGTGTAAATGTATTCATATTCGAGTATTTACGAATTCATCTATTGCAGCTGTACATTTAATTATTTTCATTTAAGCCGGAATGTGGTTTTTAGTGGCCATCGTGGTTACCTATAAAACCACGTGAACATGTTTTTTAACGTTCAGAAAAATCGCATGAAGTGAAATGCATCAGCAACAAACTTATTATAAAAATAAAGATTTATGAACAATTTAATATCTAATGGCGAGTTCATTCTCAAGATCTATATCGTGTGGATAAACAGACAGACATAAATGTTTTTCAAGACTTTATTATCACTTGGTCAATAACCTGTACATAATTATATATTGTATATTATTCTTAATATTATCATTTTTATTTTATACTTCTTGTTAAAAAGTACTATTTGATAAGTTATAGACATTACCATATTTAATTATTGCAGTTTAAAAATGTATTATGGCGTTCGGTTCACAAGTGGTATGTCACCTCTTGTCCATTTAACATTATTTAAGCTTTGTAAAAAATTCAGAAGAATTATATATACAGTATACAGATATAATAAGTGTGTCAGCTAAGATAAAAAGGTTTAGGTTCAAACATGTTGGGATTCGAACCCGGAACATTCAGTTTTGGCACCCCTAGTAGCTCAAATTTGATAAAAATATTTTAGATAAACTCC
The DNA here is from genome assembly GCF_021130785.1 of Homalodisca vitripennis. NCBI lineage: Eukaryota > Metazoa > Arthropoda > Insecta > Hemiptera > Cicadellidae > Homalodisca > Homalodisca vitripennis. Next base: position 144,748,933 of record NC_060213.1, on the reverse strand, counting down.
CTATATGTGATGTAGCGGGATTATATTTTGTTATTTTCATTTTTACTATCAGCTTAAAACTCTTTATGTGTAACTCACACCGTCATGATGCAAACTTAAATTTACCCCAATTTTCATTACTCGATCGAGCTTTTTGCTTATCGACTCAAATCCTGTTATATTTTACATATGAACAATTCAGAACGATTTATCAATTAATTAATTAATTAAAAGTTTTCACATTTGTCTTTAATGCAAACATGAATGCATCTAGGAAATCACAACATAAATAAATATGTAAGCAAACAATCACATGACATTTTAACATGTAACTTGTTAAAATATGCAGCTTAACTACCCAACACCATATTTTGGTGACTTGACGGTATGTAAACTCTTGTTATATTGTACTAGCGATATTTGGAGAAAAGTTTCTTCTGTAAACTTTAAATTTTCTTGAAACGTTATTATTACATAGACAGGAGTGAGGTTTATGACCAACCATGCAATTTGGCTGAGCATCATCAAAGTCTCACTTACTAGATTCTTTTTTTTTGCCGGAAAGATACAAAAGTTGCTCCTTAGGAAGTCTTGAGAATGAAATGAGCTTAGCGAATGACTTTGCTTAACTTATAAGCAAGCTCAGTGACTCCTGACAAGTGTTCTGGCGCACCCCTAGCTTGTCCTAGCTAGAGTGTCAAGTTCCGGAATAAAAAGTCCTTCTAACGAAATTTCTAATTGAAATGAACTAAAAAAGTTTGACTGTATGTTTATAAAGTGGGTAGTATATAGACTAAAATTTATACAAAGGTTAATTCCGATTTAAAAAAGAAAATTATACATGAAAACAGTAGAATCGCGTTCTATTTCTCCCCTTATATGTTATAATAATAATCATAAGTTAAAATTAACTTTAATTGTTACGAAATTTGAAAAAATAAATATAAATATTTCCTTTACTATAGTTGAAATCAAAGTGAAATTGATTGAAACAAAAACAGATGTACTTTTATTATTGATACCGCTAACCTCTCTATGGGTATATATATTTTAAATTTTAAACTATATTTATTTAAAAATTACTAATACATTCTTTTTAAAGGTGAAAATTGTGTTTATTTGCTTTCTTTAAACTTTCTGTTTGACTTATTTATTTATTTATTTTTTTATTTTAAAGCACAGTTGAGCAGAAAGCTATAGAACATCCATTTTATACTGTTTTAAGGTTAGCCTTACTAAAATTGTAGTAAACGTGTTCTCTTGGAAGAAAAAGTTTAATCCAGTTGCTTTAATTTATAACATAATATGATGAGTTGAATCCATGGAAAATAGGCTAAATTTCTGTTGACGTAAAACAGTTTTATAGACCATTTTTAAGGAATAAATTCAAAGTGTCATTAAACTAGTTTTTTCCAAAAATAATCTGGTAAAAAATATTGTATATACATTAACAATGATATCATATGACACCAATATTTAAGAAAGAAGGATACTGCGGCAAACCTAAGTGACGTTATGTTGTAGGAAAGAGAGTAGGGCTGATATAATGCTTAGTGGGAACAATATTTAACTCTTGTCCTTGCGGTACTGTTTCTCATCCCCTCATAACTTTGCTCTCAAGCTATACTGTGTCCGAATATTCTAATAGAAGTTTGAAACATATTTCTATGACTGAAATTTGTTCTATCCCAAAATAATACATTATTACAATTTAACGTACCATTCGAATGTTCCACATTATTAATACATAATGGAATAATATATATATGGGATAATAATAATAATTAATAATACATATATGGGATACAAATGGAACGTACCACATTCATGATTATAACAAAGGCTGTAACCATCACGTGGTATGTACAGAAGCTATTTATTATATAGTCTATTAACATGTGCAGCTGTGTCAAACAAAAGGTGTCGGAGCTTGCACGCAGCGTCATTTGTAGAGTGTCTCTAGCCACATTCATGATTATAACAAAGGCTGTAACCATCACGTGGTATGTGCAGAAGCTATTTATTATATAGTCTATTAACATGTGCAGCTGTGTCAAACAAAAGGTGTCGGAGCTTGCACGCAGCGTCATTTGTAGAGTGTCTCTAGCCACATTCATGATTATAACAAAGGCTGTAACCATCACGTGGTATGTACAGAACCTATTTATTATATAGTCTATTAACATGTGCAGCTGTGTCAAACAAAAGGTGTCGGAGCTTGCACGCAGCGTCATTTGTAGAGTGTCGCTAGCCACATTCATGATTATAACAAAGGCTGTAACCATCACGTGGTATGTACAGAAGCTATTTATTATATAGTCTATTAACATGTGCAGCTGTGTCAAACAAAAGGTGTCGGAGCTTGCACGCAGCGTCATTTGTAGAGTGTCTCTAGCCACATTCATGATTATAACAAAGGCTGTAACCATCAAGTGGTATGTGCAGAACCTATTTATTATATAGTCTATTAACATGTGCAGCTGTGTCAAACAAAAGGTGTCGGAGCTTGCACGCAGCGTCATTTGTAGAGTGTCTCTAGCCACATTCATGATTATAACAAAGGCTGTAAACATCAAGTGGTATGTGCAGAAGCTATGTATTATATAGTCTATTAACATGTGCAGCTGTGTCAAACAAAAGGTGTCGGAGCTTGCACGCAGCGTCATTTGTAGAGTGTCTCTAGCCACATTCATGATTATAACAAAGGCTGTAACCGTCAAGTGGTATGTGCAGAAGCTATTTATTATATAGTCTATTAACATGTGCAGCTGTGTCAAAGAAAAGGTGTCGGAGCTTGCACGCAGCGTCATTTGTAGAGTGTCTCTAGCCACATTCATGATTATAACAAAGGCTGTAACCATTAAGTGGTATGTGCAGAACCTATTTATTATATAGTCTATTAACATGTGCAGCTGTGTGTCAAACAAAAGGTGTCGGAGCTTGCACGCAGCGTCATTTGTAGAGTGTCTCTAGCCACATTCATGATTATAACAAAGGCTGTAACCATCAAGTGGTATGTACAGAAGCTATTTATTATATAGTCTATTAACATGTGCAGCTGTGTCAAACAAAAGGTGTCGGAGCTTGCACGCAGCGTCATTTGTAGAGTGTCTCTAGCCACATTCATGATTATAACAAAGGCTGTAACCATCACGTGGTATGTGCAGAAGCTATTTATTATATAGTCTATTAACATGTGCAGCTGTGTCAAACAAAAGGTGTCGGAGCTTGCACGCAGCGTCATTTGTAGAGTGTCTCTAGCCACATTCATGATTATAACAAAGGCTGTAACCATCACGTGGTATGTACAGAAGCTATTTATTATATAGTCTATTAACATGTGCAGCTGTGTCAAACAAAAGGTGTCGGAGCTTGCACGCAGCGTCATTTGTAGAGTGTCTCTAGCCACATTCATGATTATAACAAAGGCTGTAACCATCACGTGGTATGTGCAGAAGCTATTTATTATATAGTCTATTAACATGTGCAGCTGTGTCAAACAAAAGGTGTCGGAGCTTGCACGCAGCGTCATTTGTAGAGTGTCTCTAGCCACATTCATGATTATAACAAAGGCTGTAACCATCAAGTGGTATGTGCAGAACCTATTTATTATATAGTCTATTAACATGTGCAGCTGTGTCAAACAAAAGGTGTCGGAGCTTGCACGCAGCGTCATTTGTAGAGTGTCTCTAGCCACATTCATGATTATAACAAAGGCTGTAACCATCACGTGGTATGTACAGAAGCTATTTATTATATAGTCTATTAACATGTGCAGCTGTGTCAAACAAAAGGTGTCGGAGCTTGCACGCAGCGTCATTTGTAGAGTGTCGCTAGCCACATTCATGATTATAACAAAGGCTGTAACCATCACGTGGTATGTACAGAAGCTATTTATTATATAGTCTATTAACATGTGCAGCTGTGTCAAACAAAAGGTGTCGGAGCTTGCACGCAGCGTCATTTGTAGAGTGTCGCTAGCCACATTCATGATTATAACAAAGGCTGTAACCATCACGTGGTATGTGCAGAAGCTATTTATTATATAGTCTATTAACATGTGCAGCTGTGTCAAACAAAAGGTGTCGGAGCTTGCACGCAGCGTCATTTGTAGAGTGTCTCTAGCCACATTCATGATTATAACAAAGGCTGTAACCATCACGTGGTATGTACAGAAGCTATTTATTATATAGTCTATTAACATGTGCAGCTGTGTCAAACAAAAGGTGTCGGAGCTTGCACGCAGCGTCATTTGTAGAGTGTCTCTAGCCACATTCATGATTATAACAAAGGCTGTAACCATCACGTGGTATGTACAGAAGCTATTTATTATATAGTCTATTAACATGTGCAGCTGTGTCAAACAAAAGGTGTCGGAGCTTGCACGCAGCGTCATTTGTAGAGTGTCGCTAGCCACATTCATGATTATAACAAAGGCTGTAACCATCACGTGGTATGTACAGAAGCTATTTATTATATAGTCTATTAACATGTGCAGCTGTGTCAAACAAAAGGTGTCGGAGCTTGCACGCAGCGTCATTTGTAGAGTGTCGCTAGCCACATTCATGATTATAACAAAGGCTGTAACCATCACGTGGTATGTGCAGAAGCTATTTATTATATAGTCTATTAACATGTGCAGCTGTGTCAAACAAAAGGTGTCGGAGCTTGCACGCAGCGTCATTTGTAGAGTGTCTCTAGCCACATTCATGATTATAACAAAGGCTGTAACCATCACGTGGTATGTGCAGAAGCTATTTATTATATAGTCTATTAACATGTGCAGCTGTGTCAAACAAAAGGTGTCGGAGCTTGCACGCAGCGTCATTTGTAGAGTGTCTCTAGCCACATTCATGATTATAACAAAGGCTGTAACCATCACGTGGTATGTACAGAAGCTATTTATTATATAGTCTATTAACATGTGCAGCTGTGTCAAACAAAAGGTGTCGGAGCTTGCACGCAGCGTCATTTGTAGAGTGTCGCTAGCCACATTCATGATTATAACAAAGGCTGTAACCATCACGTGGTATGTACAGAACCTATTTATTATATAGTCTATTAACATGTGCAGCTGTGTCAAACAAAAGGTGTCGGAGCTTGCACGCAGCGTCATTTGTAGAGTGTCTCTAGCCACATTCATGATTATAACAAAGGCTGTAACCATCACGTGGTATGTACAGAAGCTATTTATTATATAGTCTATTAACATGTGCAGCTGTGTCAAACAAAACGTGTTGGAGCAGCGTCATTTGTAGAGTGTCGCTAGCCACATTCATGATTATAACAAAGGCTGTAACCATCACGTGTATGTACAGAACCTATTATTATATAGTCTATTAACATGTGCAGCTGTGTCAAACAAAACGTGTTGGATCTTGCCATTTTGTAGAGTGTCGCTAGCCACAATCATGATTATAACAAAGGCTGTAACCATCACGTGGTATGTACAGAAGCTATTTATTATATAGTCTATTAACATGTGCAGCTGTGTCAAACAAAAGGTGTCGGAGCTTGCACGCAGCGTCATTTGTAGAGTGTCGCTAGCCACATTCATGATTATAACAAAGGCTGTAACCATCACGTGGTATGTACAGAACTATTTATTATATAGTCTATTAACATGTGCAGCTGTGTCAAACAAAAGGTGTCGGAGCTTGCACGCAGCGTCATTTGTAGAGTCGCTAGCCACATTCATGATTATAACAAAGGCTGTAACCATCACGTGGTATGTACAGAAGCTATTTATTATATAGTCTATTAACATGTGCAGCTGTGTCAAACAAAAGGTGTCGGAGCTTGCACGCAGCGTCATTTGTAGAGTGTCGCTAGCCACAATCATGATTATAACAAAGGCTGTAACCATCACGTGGTATGTACAGAAGCTATTTATTATATAGTCTATTAACATGTGCAGCTGTGTCAAACAAAAGGTGTCGGAGCTTGCACGCAGCGTCATTTGTAGAGTGTCGCTAGCCACATTCATGATTATAACAAAGGCTGTAACTATAACATGATATATACAGATGTTATTTATTATGTATAGGTGCAGCTGTGACAAACAAAAGGTGTTGCAGCTTGCTCGCAGCGTGATTTATAGGAATGTTATTAGCATCTTGAAACCACGGTTATAACAAAGGCTTCATCCTTCGTAAAATGTACAAAGCAATTTCATTCCTGCAGACACAATTTAAATGTTTACTTTACTTGTTACGGTCGGAAATTAACTTTGTATAACAGCTCTTAATATAATGCAATTATTCGCATATTACTAATACATTTGAAACAACATTTGAAATGCTGACGAAACTAACTTACAAAATATATTAAACGCAAAGTAGACATAAGTGATATTTATTTTAAATAGTGAGTTATGATGTCTGTAAAATTTCACCTTTGGAAGAATAATTGTGTGTCCAAGACATCGTGCACTCAATTGTGCACCTGATGAGACAATGGGAACACCTTTTCATCTAGATTACACTGCGTGGTCTCTGTGTAAACGAGAGAGCTATTCTGTTGTGTAGGTGTCTCTAACTTTGATACGAAGCAAAGAATTCGATCGCCTTCGTCAAGGGTGACATTTTGGGGTGACTTCAGATGGACGTGAACTCCCGATTCCAAGAGTCAGGTCTGCGGCAGTGTCAGTTTTCAGACGCTGTACTAAGCAGAAAGTGATATGGAAACTTTACATTCCTTATAAGATGCAAAGATTTTTAACCTCAGATTTACGGTTGAAATTATTTTTTACATGCTGTGTCAATAATTGTTATTTTCTAGTTAGGTACCTGATAAATTTGTTCCTTTCTCTTCGGAATAATGCATTATTGTTAATTTGAATAACATTGCTTATCTTACTAACCAACACTAAGGTTTGCACAATAGGCCACATAAAAGTATTTAAAGAGTTGTATAAAATTGAATTGATATTTATCTTTTGTTAATTTCAAACACAGCCTAAGACTATTATGTGATCTAAGTAGAGCTATCGATGTAGTTGACTATTATCTCCTCTTTGAAAAGTTCCACGCATTTCTAACATTTACACCCTTATTAGAAGTAATTCAGAAAAATTAAATCCTTAAATTCAAGGCATATTTTGCGACCTTTGTAAATTGTTCTCTTGACAAGCCAACAACATAACTTGCTTATATTATGTATTATTGTGGACCTATGGGAGACCACTGCTTTAAATATTCCCCTAAAATAAACATATTTAAATATCTATCGGTATTTAATGTTAACAAATATTAGTCGGATTTTGTATTAACCATATAATTATTTATTTTACATTTGAAAATTCTGCAACAAGTAAAATTACAGGTTGCTACGTTCTAGGATATGATTAACTAGTTATGTTTTAGATATGACTGATCAAATTTAAATTTTAAAGTGTTTCAGTTTTAAAAGTTTATTTAATTCTCAGTCGGAAAGGGTTCGTTTGTTTGTTTTCGCAATATCTATCTACTCCTTCGGACTGAGGTACAAGGATGAATTTTACATCGCATCTAGGTGTATGCACCTTGTTACATCACTTGGGCATGACGGAGAATTAATTTCTACAAATACAAGCAAGGGTGCTCTATATTTGTCGAAGATAATTGGATAGATTTTAATGCAACTATGAGGAGGTTAATTGGATCTCATAATAAACAAGTAATGTTCCCATACTGTGATAATTGAATATCGGTTTCACAGTCCTCAATTCGTCAATATTTTAGGTGTGATTATGAAATGGATTTAAACGAATTCTGTTATGATCTATAAGTGATATTCTAGTTTTAATTTCAGAATAAATATTCAATCATTTTAAGATCTGAATATAATTAAACAATGTAGTTGAGGCGAACAAATAAAAGTATCAAAAAGTGTACTAAAGCGTAAACAGTAGTTTAAACAATATTTTTTAATGTTGTTCAATTATTATTTTACATTTTGGTATATTGATACATTACATTTTAGTAAATAAGCTATTCCTCTTTCTTTCTTATTAAGAAGCTTCGAATATAATATTCCTAATTTTTGATTTACAAGATAGAAACAAGTGGCTTACACATTTATGTAAATCTGATTAAATCTTTAGCAAATATATGTTTCTAGGGATTTTAAGTCAGAATATTACAGATAATCAGTTTTGTGAGCCTAAACTAATAGCTATACCTGACATTTGTGAGATAATTTTAAATATAAGCAATAAAAATTAAATAGATGTATAGGATTATTCTTCAAATTTATGTTTTGACCACTTTGAAAATACGGAGAAATTCGAATGTAAACATATTCTGGTCCAATATAAATTTAATATAATTTGTACATACTACGCAACAATCAATTAAACAAATTTGTTTAAGTACACATCCGCTTAGTAAATAAATAGAGAGTGACCGCTTTAGTTGGATTTTCTGTAACACAGAATATGTACGAGTAAATAAGTGCTACTTTTACACTTTCCTAATCTTTCTTGTGCTAAAAATAAACTGTACTATTTAAAACTAATTATTTAAGAAATTAATCTCTTATCAGATCAACATTTTAGCATGTCCACACAAATACACAATGACAATGTCTTTTAAAACAAAACCAAAAGAAAAACGGAACGAACATGTTGGTGAATATATGTACCCAAATGTATATTACTCATTAATCCAGTAGGAGTAACAGAACAGGAAGGGAGGACTTGCGCGACATGAAGACTATAAATGTCCCAACCCTCCCAATGACAACCGCAAGACACCCCCGACATTACGCTGATGAAATTCCAACGTCCCTTGTATCTTGAATGTTGCCGCTCTAAAAACTGGAACCTAATTGGGTTTATATCTCAAGAGAGCCAACTTCTTGCTCTTGCGCGGCGTGAATTCTCAGTTCCCTTGCCACTGTTATATCGCGTTATATACTTGTACGTTACAAGAAAGATAAAGTAGCTTTTTGTGCCTGTTACCTGCAGCAAAGTAGCTGGTAAAACTGACGTGTTACTTTTGCTTTAGGAACAGTTATTTTAAGTTTAGTTGTTTGTTTTAATAACTACTTGCACTATTAAATTTTTAGTATGCGGTTCTAATTGAACATGTTTATAACCGTTACAACAATTTTTATGGTTGTTTAATGGTTTTTGTAACAATAGAATAAAATTGTCGTTTAAAAAAATGATTTCTACGAATCACAAAAAAAGGATTGTAATTCAATATAGATGTATTATCTATGAAGTATTGTATTTATATTGATTTTAAATGGTATCCCATAACCATAAAATACAATATTGTATTATACTTAACAGAGTAATCAAATAAAACCTGTTTTCTATGGTACATCCATTTTAACTTTATATTCCATAGATTGAAATCTTTTTAAACATTGGAAACTATTTGATTTGTTCATCAGTATTTAAACCTATATTCATTTCCAAATAAAACAATCACATATACCTCGTTACAAAATATTAAAACATTGCAAAATATATTTAATCCAAAATGTTTGTTGATATGATAAACGCTTAAGTGTGTTTGATATTAATATTTTTATCTTCTAAAGATTTTACCACAAACATTTTCATTTTCTTGTTTTTACCACAAAAGCGAGAGCTATTTTGCAGTATTTTTTATTTGTGGTTTTAACATTACATACAAACAATATAATAGTTTCATTACATTTTAAATGGCATTACTTTTATGTTAAGAAGTAATATGATTTGATCCACGAAACTATAACGCATGTCACTCTATTCAGAGAATTAGTCCCCTATCTAGATATGAAAATTATAAAAAAAGTCTTATGTATTTAAATAGTAAATTTCACATAATTTAAAAATACCTACATCTTGTTTGGTATATTTACCCATAATATATAGAGAGTATTAAAAAAGGTTAATATAGATAGTCTAACCCTTTAATTCTTCCCATTATGTGACTCATAAAGACTTAAGGAACTGATTGTATTCTGTACAACTCATTGAATGACATGTATGGTAAGTCTTTTGCTGTTTTGTTGATAGTAACCCTTGTATCTGACACCGACTAAAGAGTGTTATTTGTAATAAGTTTTACATTAAAATATGGCCTTCTTATTGTGTTTATTTAAGAACTCGTAAGGCCTTTTGAAAAAGTGTCGGTGTCTTACTGTCTGTCTGTTCGCCTAAGCGATAATTCTTAAAAGGAAGATTCCAAAGATTTAGAACCTGGAATGCCATGGGGAATCAGACTTAAACTTAAATAGACTGTAGACAGTGAGTGACATTTAGGTTCATGTTTGTGTGCACACAGTATTAATTGATTTCTACAAGACGCTTTACCATTCACATTTCACTACCATATACTTTTCATTTTGAAGCCAGAAGTATATCCATCAGTTTTATTGATTGATTTCTATAGTATTTGTTACCATACCCATTTATCTGCCATCTTCTCTTCATTTTAAAGTCGGGATTTCATCCATTTGTTTTATAGTTATTAGGGCACATAATATTGATTGACTTTTACAGAACATTTCACCATACTCATTTCACTACCTACCATCTTCTCTTCATTTTGAAGTCGGGATTTCATCCATTTGTTTTATAGTTATTAGGGCACATAATATTGATTGACTTTTACAGAACATTTCACCATACTCATTTCACTACCTACCATCTTCTCTTCATTTCAAAATCAAAAAATCAAAATCTTTTTATTCATATACATAAAACAATAAAATATACATTTCCATAATTTAAATGAATAATTCCCCATATAGACTATAGGTCTGTGTAAGGGGAAGAGTCCATCAATCAGTCTTTTCTTAATTGTACTTAATTGTTCTTAATTGTAATCGTAATTGTAATTGTGTACCATACTTTAACCTAAAGATTTACCAAAGATCTGTTTAAGTAGTACAAAATACATTGTTGTAAAAATTGTAATATACATATACTTACATACATGATACGCATACACACACACCCACACACACACACACACACACACACACACACACACACACACACACACACACACACACACACACACACACCCATCTCTATACAGTTTAGGCACCGCTTAACCACCATATTACTATTAGATGGATGGAAACAATCCAACAGCACCACCAAACCACATCCCACAATAATAATTCCTACTTACACAAAATTCCCAAATAATTTGCTATTAACAGGCTTCTTCGTAATTTATTGGTAACTGGAACGAATCAGTGCCTCTGCAGCAGCATCACCCAGGCTGAGCAACCACCGACCCACCCTACGCTTGTACTCGACTACACTTCCACCCTCTGCCTCCAATATGTGCTCTGGTAGATTTTTATAAAGCACATGAGCTATGTAAAAAGAGTTAAATTTTTCTATGCAACAATTTGGTCTTGGTATCTGATATCCAAACTGTATTCTATTTCTGGTAGTATAGTTGTGGTGAAGCGCTATAAAAATAAAATCTTTGTATTTTTGTATATGCAGTAAAAGAGATTTTATATATAATTGCCTTACACTTAAAACAGGAAACTCATTATATAACAGATTAGAAGGATATCTGCGGCTTTTCCTCAAAATGATCCTTAATATACTTCTTTGTGTGACCGCAAGTGGTTCCAGTACAGCAGACGACACTCCTCCCCACGCGAGAATACCATACTGCAGAACCGACTGCACGTAGGCAAAATAAACTGACCTAATACGATCCCCACTCAATACCGCGCTAAGCTGATTAAATGCAAATAACAACTTTCTAACTTTTTTCTTCACGTAAAAATTTAGAAGTCGGGATTTCATCCATTTGTTTTATAGTTATTAGGGCACATAATATTGATTGACTTTTACAGAACATTTCACCATACTCATTTCACTACCTAACATATTTTGCGGCCTGGGATACCTCCATTTATTCTATCGGTATTTGGAGATACAGTATTGATCATTCCTACAAACATTTCACCGTACACATTTCACTATCTTCTTCTTTTTTATTTATATATTATTGTTTTCTTTGCTTTTCTTCTTTTTTATCTCATCATTCTGAGGTCGGAATGGCTCTATCTGTCTTATAGGGTGTTATAGACATTTTATAGCCTACATTATTTTCTTTCAGTTTTTTAATATGGGCTACTGTTTTAATTTTATTTGGAGATGAGAAGCTCTACTTTCTTGTACCATTATAAGATAAAACCTCTCTAAAATATTTGTCATTTTCCATTTTTAGTACGAAATATGTTGAGCAACATGTTTTAATTTTCTAGAAACATAAAGTTAAATGTATTGCAAGGGAATAGTTTTTTAGAGTAAATTAATTCATTATATTTTGGTGTCAAAGTAATGAATTTAATTTCTAAATTTCCATTTGATCATACATTACTGCCAGTTTAAGCAATGTTTTTCAAAACAAATCTTTTTAAAACATTCCCTAAAGATTAGTTTTAAATACATCTGCGTGAAATAATAATTATGAAATAGATACTAAAGTGCGGTATCTGAACGTTCAAAATTCGATTAATTCCCGTAAATCCTTAAAGTTTAAGGTTTTTTCAAAAATTTTCAAGGGAAATATTTCCTACGAGTATCCCACTGTACACGCAGAAATCAACACCTGATTAGGCCTACTCTACAAAGAAATTAAATCCTACAATTTCATACTTAATGAAAAAATGATTGATTTTTATTTTCAATGACAACTTTAATAGTAATGGATTTTACTGACGCTTTTAGCTACTTATGTTATCACGGTGATTGTATATTTATAGGAAAAACATTAATATACATAATTTACGAAATAATATTCGAGTATATTTTTTAAACTTTACACCTCATGATTTTGGAATTCGATTTAACACTGTAATCGATTTAAAAGGGTCAATGTGTTGTTTAAATTAACATTTGATTTATATAATGAATATTTGAAATGCGTGTGGTATATGAACTTTATAACTGACTAATTGCTTGTCACGTTTGAAACAGTAAATTTATAAATATACTTTAGTGTAACATTGGTTCAAAAGGAGATAAATCATACCCTATTATACAGAACTACAAACAAGGAAATACGTACATCTTGTTGAGGAGATGGAGCTAGCGAATGTTCCGCGGAAATACAGGTACATGGACCTGGCTGAGGAAATGGAATTGGGGATGGAATCAGGTTTTCAGCCGTCATGTGTGCCCGCTGGGATCTACTTAAAAGTCAAAGCCTTCTCTATTGATATTTTAACAAACTAACTAAACGTAGATAATAAAGTACCAGAAATTTCCTGTAGCTGGCTTAAATGTCAAAACAACAGTTGCATGTACTCGTATATGATTTAATTTTTATCATAACAGACATCTTAATAAATCATATTAAACATAACACGAACTTTTTGCAGACGTATAAGGCTTTAAGCTCATCATAAACAACATTAATTTATCATTACTATATTTTAACATGCACCTATATATTTATTCAAAGACTTACTCATACTTTTCATTATGAATTACTGTTCAAAAGTTCTTCACTTCGTGTTTTAAATTCGCAGTTGGTTTTGTTAAATGTTCATCTGACGTTGGATGATCAGATAACTAAATATACATTTACTGCAAATCTTGAATTTTATACCGGGTGTCTCCCCTCTATTAACTTTCTTATGAATATAGATGGAGTTATTTACTTCAGGGGATGTTTATATTACCAACTGAGGAGTTTTTTGACGTATGAAAATTTTTTGACTCCCCCCAATGGGGTATTTTGGGAGTGAATCAAGATTTGTGAATAGAAACTCCTATAAAATGACACCTAATTATAAAGCTATTATAAAAAGAAGAAGCATGGCGCAAACTAGAGATCTCTAATCTTACTATATCAAATTTAGAGGCCAATTAAGTTACATTTAAAGTTATTGTAAGGCAAATAATACGTTCACTGACTACTTATTTTGAGAACTTAGGACATCATCAACAAGTTATTACAAGAATCAACAAAGATGAACAAACATGATTAACATAGCATTTATTAGGTTTATGTTTTGTCTGACCAAAGCCTTTAGGAAGTCCTGGGAATACCAATAACTGGTTTTGTCATGTCATCTCTTATTGTTTATCAGTTATTATGTGACACACATTCAGAGCACGTTTCCCACAGTAACTCGTATTTACTCATATTTACTAGTATTTCTAACTTATATCTATTGAACTGAATTTCGAGCAAAAAATCTTTATCCATATCTTCTCACGGATAAACCAAAAAAGTTTGTTCCATATTCGTGTACATTAGAAGTAACATGATCTAGTTCATAAAATTACTTGAGACAAAATTTAAAGAGAATTTTCAGTTATAAAATTTTTCTAATCACCTGAAGCGCACGGGAAACGAGATATTTGTACAAAACTGGTTTTCGTGACCTTTGATCTTGTATATCTTAAGCTGCAAGCACGTGATTATATGAGACTTTTGAGATAAGTTTTATAATACCGAAATAAAGACGTTTGCAGTTTTTTTTGCTTATTATCTTTCATTCCGAGGTTACATCCTTATTTGACCGGACTACTCGCGGTGTTTAACTTATTACACTATCAGTCCGCGAGGGATATTGCACAAATAGCTTTTTTATAGTCGAATTACGATTTTCACATCTCGAAGTCTCGGGATCTGTGTTGCCAGCTAAGTTTAGCTAAAGCTAATGTTAGCCTTTATGTACAGGGATTATTCTACTATTTTGATACAAATGATACTATTTTGAATTCGCTTAGTAATTAAGACAAGTCTTCAAGATAATAAATTTCGTTGCAAGTATAGTTAGATAAAAGTCCTCAGTTTTAATCATTTGAAAGTTATTTGTAGTAAGCATTAAATGTATAACTGTCAGAAGTAGGTACTTTTATACATCAAGATATAAACATTTTAATATTCTTTTTAAATGCAGTTATCCAATTACTGAACTGCCAATTAATAAATAGTTTTTAAAGTGATTTGAGAAAGTATTCTCCTGTCTATCTACCTAATATAAATAACCAATTAGATTTCAATCTGTATAATTATGTGAAGGCAAACTAATTATTAAAAATGTATGTAAAGGGATTTTGTTAAACTTGCGGATATCTATACAGTGAATACTTAGCAACATTATTTGTAACAAAGTGATTGTAATCCCATTTGATTATTTTCTTTATTACAAACCGGGATGTCTAAGGAATTTACAGATTTTTATATCAACTGGAATGTACATATAATGTGATTAATTTTGAATCTGGATAGCTGGTTAACGCAGCATTAGCAAAAAAAGGGGTTATAACGAAAAGCACAGTTTCAGATAGTTACTATGTACAACTGTGGATTGAGTAATACAACGTATCCATGCAATCATAATCGGCGTTCATATCCTATGGATCAAACATAACCGAACATTATTAGAGAGCAGCCTTGGGGCGAAGGACAAAATGGAGTTTGTTTAAACAGCAACTCGGAGAATCATAAAGTAACAAATTTTAATCGACATTGTCATAGAATATTTATGACTAGCAGAAATGATTTATGCTGAAAGTAAATGATAAATCAAAACTCATCTTACATTAAAGGTTTCCCATGAAGGCTCTTAATAAGATCTCTATAATTAGGTCCTGGTGCAAAAGCATAGTATATGTGAACGTGGTGGTAATACCATAGACTTCTGGTACTATGAACGAAGAGATTTTACTATATACATGAGAAATAACGATGATCAACTATGGAAGACAATGAGGTATTATAATCAGTTCTCGGCTAATCAATAAGACAACAATGAATTGTATTTATGAACAATGGTGGTCCATAAAAATTGACGACAAGTGGAACAAGGACGAGGAATCCACAAAAGAAGACGATAAAAATAAACGTCAGTAGTGCGTTGACTTTATTATTTCTGTTATAGATTCATAATGCTATTTTATAATCACAGTTCAGTAAAAATTAAATTTTGAAAAGAACTACATCCTGTAATAATAGTATACATATTGTAATTAAATAGTAGCGTACAAGAGCAGATAATAACAAGTAAATACAGCGTGAAGTTAAATAGCTTGTAAACAAGTTTTGTTCTGAGTTTTCAGTTGTAAATCTCACAGAATTACCAAAAACGAATAAAGTAAAAGTTTTAAGTAAAATAGTAAAATATTTTATGAAGATAGTATTTTATCTATTCATGTAGGCCTAGTTGTATTTGTCTTCTGTTTAAAATGTATATTCTACAGAAAAATATCAACTAATTTCATCAATAAGCAAGCGTAGTTAATCATATTGATATAAAAAGTTATTTGTTATAGAATCATCCAAAGTGAGGTTATTATTCTGTACACTATAACCAGGTGCATCTTGAAGGTTTTATGAGTTTCCACTAAATTTTCGAGGAAAATAATTTGCCTAAACATTTCTCTCTCTCTCCCCAGGGCTATCCAGTTTGGAGATCACTAGTTATTGCACTGAAAATAGGAAATTTAATATTTTTAAGATTCTTGTATCTAAGATTTTGTATTTTGAGACTCAATGCAAAACATTTAAATAAACCTCTAACTTATTTCATGAGATTTAGGTAATTATATTAATGGACATTTCGCAAACCAGTTAATATTTGGAACTAAAAAGGACCTATTCATTTGTATTACATTTTTCATGTTTTATCTACATTAAAATTCTATCTAGTCTTGAACCTGGACCAGAACAACACTGCCCAAGAAAGCACTAACATTCCTTTAGATTTCACCGTTGGCCCTTTTGAATTTTAACAAGAATTACGTTTCCGAACTGGAAGAATTGGACTGTCAATAACAAGATATATTAACATGAAGAGTAATTTTCTATAAAAGCAAAGACCTTTTATTACTGAATTTTAAAGCTAACTAAAAGAACCTTATGTTATTTTCATGAAAGATTTCAAAGCGAATCTTATTCTAATGGTAAACATATAGTTATTCGGATTGAAATGGCTAAGTAGTCTATCCAGTCGTTAGTGAATCCGGTAGTTAAGAGATACAGACTCACTTCAAGTACAAACTGCCAAACGAGAGAACATTGAATACATTTGCAATCGGCACAAACGAGTATTCCCTCTGAGTTCTTCCGTGTTATAAGCTTCAGCTTCTTTCACTGTGCAAAGAAATCTGGTGAATACTTTGATTACATTGCTGTAATAATTATGAGGGTTTTTATTACACGTATATCTATAAACATATCACCATTGCAGATAATCTTTTTTAATTATTTTATATAAATATTTTATTGCGTTCAATTTAACTGTTAAATAGATTACTATACTAATACTGCCGTCATTCTTATATTGAAGATGCATATGTACCGTGTAATATAGTGAAAGCATAAACAGTGAAATTATAAATACAGCCTGTTCACAAAAGGGTGTCACCAACTTCTGTGGAAGGTCATATTAAACATTTCAAGCAAAAGATAGGTCGAGAAATGTTTCGTTTAGCCGCTAGGCACCATTTTATATTTTGAATAAAAAATTAATATATCAGAGAACTATTTAAGCCCACGAAACCAAATGTTGGACATAGGTTTGGATTTTGAAAATATTTAAAGTCAAAGAACAAAAAATCCCGTATAGTTATAAATAATATACTAGAAAATAACTATAATAAATATCAGATAAAATATTAGTTCAATATAGTACTGACAAATACAAGAATTAAAGTAGATTATGCATAGACAGGAAACTTAGTTTTTTCTCACAAAACGCCATGTTCACAAAGTTAGTCAATTAAAAACATTTTCTGTAATCATAAGTTTGATCAAAAAATGCTAAATGCCCTCGCAGCTGCTGACAACATAAACAGTGAATACTAATGTATAACATGACTCGGTGTCAGCAATCTCCACGATTATGATGAAAATTTAATAGACGTAAATCGAATCTGGAATCATAGTGTGGAATGTATATATTATCAGACGGGTTCAAGTCTACAATTACATGGAGATAATACCAAATGTATATAACACTAAATGTGGCTATATTGACGTTTGTAGGGTACACATTCTGCCTAGCCATGCCCTCGCAGCTGCTGACAACATAAACACTGAATACTAATGTATAACATGACTCGGTGTCAGCAATCTCCATAGATTATGATGAAAATTTAATAGACGTAAATCGAATCTGGAATCATAGTGTGGAATGTATATATTATCAGACGGGTTCCAAGTCTACAATTACATGGAGATAATACCAAATGTATATAACACTAAATTTGGCTATATTGACGTTTGTAGGGTACACATTCTGCCTAGCCATGCCCTCGCAGCTGCTGACAACATAAACACTGAATACTAATGTATAACACGACTCGGTGTCAGCAATCTGCATAGATTATGATGAAAATTTAATAGACGTAAATCGAATCTGGAATCATAGTGTGGAATGTATATATTATCAGACGGGTTCAAGAGTAAAGTTACTTGGAGATAGTACCAAATGTACATAAAACTAAATGTTGCTATACTGAACTTTCGTATAGACCAAAGGTATAGCCATGCCACTTGTTGCGTTACAGTTTACATATGAAATTCAAACTCTAAAGCTAATTTATAAGGATATACGTTACTTTGTCACTTGTTTAAATGTCATATGTTGCACTGGTTAGTTTACAAACTTATTTATTCTGTGATTTTCTCGTTTGCGTCTTGTTTACTTAAAATACAATGAAAACATTTTCACCAAATTACAGTAAAACCCCATGGAGTAGACATTCACCATCATGAAACTCGATGTTGGTTATGTATAAATGAAGCCAAATCTCAAATCTATAGTTAAGTTAGTTCTCGAGATATCGTGCGCACAGATAGAGAGAGAAATAAACCTTTTCACTGTTTCAAGTAATAGGCTTCATTAACGCCCTGCCAACAATATTTTTACAACATTGTATTCCAGAATGACTTTTAGTTTCAAAATAATATACCAATACACCTAACGGATTCATAAAGCATACCAAATCTTAAGCTATACCACTCCCACTTACTAGAAAGTTCTTAATCACAAGTAATTATAATACGTAGTCTGCTGAGATAACTTAAGTGACTTATGCCGTAACCCATGTGGTTAAGTGAAGTTCATGACTCTCCTTCACCTTTGTTGCTGTTTACTTATCTGTATTCTGAACTGCTCAGCGAAATAATTGTACATTTATTTTGACTTAAGAATAATACCTCTATGATTTTCTGATCAAATCTACACATAGAGAACTAATATAATAACAAAACTAGGAATATGCATAGACAAAAATTTGACATATGCAATGACATTAATATATACAGTTTTCTCATGGATCTTATGTTCTATAAATTATCGAGGCAAGAATGGTGAAGGTTACTATTTGTAGTGGAGACCTTGTACCCTAGGTGTGCTACAAGGCTCTGTACTTGGACCACTTTTATTTACTATTTATTGATGAATAACCTTATATACGAAAATTAAAATTGATCGACGGTTAACGATGTATAAGTGTGCCACAACGTTTTACTGATTGTACTAGCCATTTCTGTGCGATTGAAAAAAAAAACAAACAAAAACAGTACTAGTTAATTATTTTTATTTTTCAAGATTTCTGAGACATTACCTGCAGTGTTCACATCTGACTGGTTTATACAGGCTATATACCTTCCAGTTGAATCCACATTGGGTATAGCAATAACCGACGTGTCACATACATCTGGACAACCTCATGGATGTCCAGGAGCGGACGATGTATCACTAACGACAAATATCGATGTTCTGGCCTGCAAGGGTAATGTAGATAGGTTCGATAGGTCTAGTCTACTGCGCGAGATACTATTGGAGTTGGCGGGGTTCGTTTCCTAAGTGTCAAAGTTTCATGTTAGCCTAGACATAAGAGTGTGTCATCCCTTGCCTGCTTAGCTAATCTATAAATTGTTAGTCACTCACTTTAGTTTTATTAAACTATTGAGCGTGTATCTGTAATTTTATTTTGATTTATTTCCACAAATTGTGTTATTGGTGTTCTATAACTGTCATATAAATTTTAAGTAACTCGTATGTATTATTAAACTATTTGAGCGTTCGTTAGTAATTTGATATTGATCTTAACAAATTGGATTCTTGTTGTCATACACCTAAACTATGAATTGTTGTAATTAATAAATAAGCATCAAATTACAAATGCACGTACAATAGTTTCATAATACTGGTGAGTGACTTATGACTTGTTAGCTTGTAATCCAGACACTCAAATCCTGAAATTCATGGGGAGAGCCCTCCAACAGAATGACTATGTGAATTAATCTTTTAGAAATGGAAAGTTTTAAACACGACCGCTTCTTCAGTAGAATCTTAATTATGAAAGTTAAAAGTAATTCCATAGAACTCGTTTGCTGACTTCGCTGTCAAACTTTAAGCTAAACCTGCTCCAGGGAGTATATGGAACCTAATGTATGATTTAATCTAACTCTCCTATTTTATAATCGTTTTAACGTAAAAATTGTTAAAAGAAGTTTCCTTCTAACAGATTCACATTTAAAAAATGATCAATTACAAAACGAAATCATTTTAGCTAAGTAAGTGAATTTAGAAATAAGTGAAATTTTAAAGGTGCACATTCTATCTTTGTTAGTATATTTCCATTGTATTTTACTATGTTGGTAATTAATTGATAATATTTATGTATATAATCCTGTAGGGAGATGCCCTATAGTTAATTCATACAAAATAATTAATACCTATTACCTAAGGTTTATTGCCCAACTGTCACCCAACAAGTATTGCTGAGGCGGCATGCAAAATTTCAAATCAATAGCTCATTTCATTCCCGAGGTTTTTAGCGAACAGACAGTTAGAAAATCATAAAATAGGTTGAAAAACATACGCATCTTATAACTCATTCTTCTAGAAATAAATTGTCGTGCAAATTTAAAGTCTACATACGAATCCTTCTCGAAATATCTTGATACATGATACATTTAGATTTTACTCATAAAATTTTATTTCATATCAGTGTTTAAATAATGAAAATCTAAAAACCTGGTCACTATAAAATTATGCATTTGTTAGGCTACTTAGGTTTCATCACTTAGTTTGCCACATGTTTGAATCTCTTATGCATATACTGAGTTTTTTTTACGAACATGTTTATTCAACAAATATATCGTTGCTATCATACCATACTCATCAGACCAATGTAAAAATGTTCTCTATCACTCATCTCAATACTAATATTGAAATTGAAGTAAATAATATACAAATTAAATGTGTCAGGCCTCAAGTAATAGGGTTTGCTAACCCTCAGCCAATAACTTATCCGAATATTTTTTGCAACCCTCTCAATATTTTATAGAACATAAATATATCAATTATTATATAAGCAAAAGTAGTCAGATTAGGTGTCATGAACGTATTATGCAAGTACGATTGCAGCTGCAATAAAGAAACAGGATATAGTCTTCCTTCAATCCTTTAAATTTAAAATTTCTTTAGGTCAGTTTATTTTCGAGATATTGGGCGGACAGGTGGACGGATAGAAATCTTTCCAGCATTACGAGCTTCGCTAACGCTCAGCGAATAATATATGTTGATACATTCTAAAACAGTTAAGTTTGATATTGAAAAAAGTTTGACAGCGTCCGACCACTCGGAGAAGACAAGATGGTCTACAAGTTTAGTGAAGAGGAAGTATATAGAAAGTTTCTAACTTCAGTATTAGGAGACCTTTTCTTTCTGGAGAGATCTCGTTGGACTTTCACCTTAATATCCATTAAAGTAAAGTCCATTAAGTAAAATGTTTTTTTCACTCCATATCTTCATATAACAAACACTACTTCCTCACTCTTATTTGTACTATTGTTTGAAACAATTCCAGGTTTTGAACTAAAGGAGCTAATGAATAGTTTTATATTTTAAATGAAGATGAAAATGGAAGGACAAATACTGTATTATTTGGTATTTGTAAAAGTTTTCCATAAAGCTTTTACTTTAAAACACATATATAATACGATACCTCATGCTACAGATACATAACAAGGTATTATGATCTAAGGGTTATGCATAGTTTGAATTTTTATAAACATAAAAAGTTTGGAGTAAGTTATGTTTGACATATTACGTTACGCGCCCCACCGCTATTGCAAGTAAAATTTGTGAGAACCTTCAGTGATATCCAAGATAAATTTCGAATTTCAAGTTTTGAACTCCAATAATTCTCGAGTAAGGCTTCAAGTGTAATAGTGTTAAATGTTAAAATATCGCATGGCATTACTCCATTAATCCTTTAACAAATGTTTGAAAATTTATTCTACGATTTTCTCATATCCATCTTTGTTACCCACAAAAGGGACTCAGCCAAACTCCACAGAGTGACATATATCATTGACCTCAACGCCCCATTTATAGAAATGAAGCTTATGCAAAATTAAGTCTTCACGTATGTTATTTTTCGAGATATTGTGTAGAAAGAGAGACATGCAGACATATAAAACTTTTCAACCCTCTCTCTATCGATAGGATTCCCTAACGGTGTCTAATT
Source organism: Homalodisca vitripennis (assembly GCF_021130785.1). NCBI lineage: Eukaryota > Metazoa > Arthropoda > Insecta > Hemiptera > Cicadellidae > Homalodisca > Homalodisca vitripennis. The sequence goes on along the minus strand of NC_060213.1, from coordinate 144,726,495 downwards.
ATTGATAGGAAGTTCCTAGAGTAAAAATTTAGATCAGAAAAAAAAATTTATATTTCAAAAACAATTATATAGATACCTTAAAATTTGGAGTTTTGCTATTATGAAATGATATGAAGGTAATTTTACAAAGCGTAACGTTCCAAAGAAGCGGGTAGTAACTAATAATTAAAAAGCAGTTCTCTGCTCCATAAGTTTGAAGGAATTGGAAATACAAAAAATTCAAAAATGGTAAGAAAATTGCAAAAATAGAATAGAAAATCATTTTGAGGCTGATGATACAAAATAAGGATATACATACATACATACATACATATATATTTATTGCGGAGGAAAAGATAGATTATTATTAATTGTTATCTCTGCATTTGTACAACAAAATGCGTATGCGCGTGCTTTTTGGTTTTGATAATTATCCCACACTACCAAGCTTAAATGAACACTTTATTTTTTAATTATAACCACCAACGCCAAATAAATATATGTATAATTTATGAATTAAATGAAGTATTAAACATCAAACGGAATATTATTTAGCCGTTTTGCTTTGGCTATATGCAAAGTATAAAACGTTTCATACGTTTGTATAACAGATACCTGAACATTATGAACTCCTCTTTTATTCACCAAACTAGATTCACTCACCTTAATTTTATTTGATCGTTTTATCAAGACAGTTTGTCCAACAGAACAAAGTTCTAACTGCCCGTAATTGCCCCAACTTCTGATTCAATTAAAAGTTACTGAGTTGTACTGAAGTCTTTAATACTGATTAAATTTTCACCAACATAGAACCTGTGACTCCAGTCATAGAAAATACAATTCCTTTGGTTTTGTTGTTGCAGTGAACATAATCCAAAGTCAATCACAAAAGATTCTGCAGACGTTTCAAGTTTAAACTCCATCATATCAATCCAAGAAACGTAGCACCATATTTATTTTTAAATACTATAATAACTCATTATTACTTTTAAAACTATGTCACTACTATAAAAAATAAATTAAAATATTATTAATATAAATGTTATGTCAACCCATTCCTCATAAATCGTCATTTTTAAGAAAAATCGTTTTCTCTCCATAGAAAAATTAATAAAGTTTCCGAGAAACTAAGATTGTTGCTCAACCTGGTAAAACTGAAAGAATGGATTTTGGTTCCTTTGGCTGAACTTATAATAATGCTATACGAGTATACTATTTCCAGTTACGAAGCAGACTTTTGTAAGATTGTTCATGTTAAAAGGAATTCGGAAGAAAAAGTTTCATCCGTGCTAGGAATGGTATAGTTTAACTACCACAACCATAAATCTCCTAATAGTAACTATACTTTGAGTTACTTGATAACACCACTGAATCGTACGCTATCTAGATTAGTTTCAGACTACTACCATAATAAGTGCCCAATGGAAATTTTAAATGCTCTCCCACATAATTCCAATATTGATTGTAGTCGAGCAAACCGTTACTGGCAGGTAGAGTATGACATACTTACTTCTGTTAGTAATGACATGTTCTGATCAGTCCCGTTAAGGACCTAATGTAAGTATGCGCGTTTCTAAAACTGTCAAAAAAATTAAAAAGATAATTTTGTTACAAGGAAGGAGTACTCCAGACCACGTGACCCTTAACATACTTCACCGAGGTTTCATGCACACTTTCAAGAGTATTGCTAATTCCATTACTAAATTGTAAAGAAATTCATACATCCCCCAGTAAAAAAAGTCAGCTTATCAACTGACAGTTTTTAGCAATGCTCATCCAAATTCCATGGCCCGACATGCACCGTCATTGAATTCATTCTTGTCAATTCAGTTGTAATGAAGTTTCATGCAAATCTTCGTTACATCAAAGTCTACAGATGAAACATTTTTCAAGATGTCTTGCCACATGCTACATGCACATTTTAGGTCATCGTTTTCGTAACGGTTACCCATAAAACCAATTAAAAATATTCGACCAACACGCTGCAGGATACGGGGATGCCCAGTCTACGGAGAACTGTGGAAAGACACTGAATTAATTTATATTCCGCTTGAGTTATTTTTACTTGTTGTTAAATTGTAGCAAGTGGAAGTAAATATCGCTTTTCGTATGCACAATGTTAAATGCGTGGTACTTGCAAGTGTATTTATATGTTTTTAGAATAAAGATTATTGAATGGTAACTTTAAACTTTAAGTAACCATTTATAACTTGTTCTTGAAGATAGAGTCAGTACAAAGATTATCTTTCTAGGTCTGTACAAGAAAGATATCCGTTAGTTACTCGTTTCTGGGGAAATTCACTAACTAGACCTACTGGTTTTAACTTAGTGTTGTTTAGTAAATAAAGCTTCCAAAGTTACTATGCGACTAAAGCTTTTCAGTACTAAATATTCATATGAACGGATAGGTAGACGATGGTTGCTGAGTTTGGTTTAACAAAAGTGATAGTTTGGCAAAAACTTTTAATGAAATTCTGCGGTTGCCCACCTGCCTTGGCTGTTCTAATTAAACAGGAAAACCAGCTCTCACAGTTTCACTTTTTGCTGGTTCACAAAGTTAGAATTGTAACAGTTTTATCTCAAACGTGACATAATTCGTTGTCTAGAACTTGAGCCTGTATAGCGGTTGTTAAAAAAAGTGGCAAACATATGGCACTTTCTTAATCACATCACGCGCTCATCACATCAAGAGTACACGATAGTCTTGAATAAATAATTTAAATAAAACATATTGGAAATTGAAAATTATAAAAGACTAGATCTTTTGATGAATTTCTTTTTTATTTATCTAATTATATTGACGAATTTGGGAGTATTTAACAAAATTTGAAATAGCTATTTTAAAAATACAATATTTTGTAAAAGTTTTTCTATTATGTATTGACTATACGTCTGTCTATCAGTCTGCAGGATAGTTTGAGACAAAAAAAATATTACGTAAGTGAAATGTTTCATAAGCTTTCGTTTATACATATATACCCAATCAGTATATAACTATCTATAGGATTTGACCAAGCTTTATTCAGAACCATCAACCAGGAGAATATCTCGAGAGCTATTGAGCTATAAGTATTTTCTACATCAACAAGATTAAACTTTATAACTTATAAACACGTTATAAATTTTCAACAATTCTCAGTATCAGATCGATGTTAGGATGTTAAATGGCAGGATGTTAAATATCTAATGTAGACGGTTTATTATTTATTATGTGTTTACTTAATATATAACAAATCCTATATATTAAGATTATATTCTTCTTTTCCAATGTTTAGAATTTGAAAAGGAAGGAAAATAAAGTTCGATAATATACTAAATAAGTAGGAAATTGCATTAATTTTATTCAGTGGCTAAGCTTGGTTTGCAGTTTCGTAGAAACAAATTCAAAAATATGTTGTATATCTATTTAGAAAAGACATACATAACCCTAGTTGAATCAAAATTTTTATTCAAATAAAGAATTTTGGTATTTTTAATTTTTATGCTTTTACAAGAGTATTGGTAGAAGATATTTAATTCGGACAAGTATGGTTACAATATCTAATACGAATTTTTAGAGACGCTTTTATTTAAAGTCATTGGTTCTTGAGTTATTATTAGTACTTTTATGTAACACACCTTTTTCATTCTCACCGTAAGTTCTTGTTTTTCAAATACACTCATCTTCCGAGAGTAGTCTGAGAAAACCCTCCATGAAAGGTCTTTTAATGGTAAAGCACAAAAATTTGCATATCAATATTATATGGAAATGGCCAACAAATTCGCCCCTCATAATAAAGGAAACCCTCCGGCTGCAGTATAATAATCGTCCAACACTCGAGTGATCGATAATATCGAATCATCAATTAGAGCGATTTAAATTCTGTCAAATGCAGACATGTTTGATTACCCTGTTGAGTAATTGTAACTGCCCAAAACTAGTATAGAGAACATTGCGTACCGTAGTTATAATCATTCTGCTGAATCGCGGTAGGAAGTAGGCTCTATGTTAACTAGACGCGGTACGTGGACATCATTTTGTTGGTTTGACCCCTCCAGCTGTTAGAGATGTCAACGGTGATAGGTTCCCGAGCCGGTCGCGGTTGGTTTGAGGAGAGAGGAGTAGTCTTCTAGTCGTGTGCAGAGCGTCTACACGTGCAGTTCAGAAGCGATATTACTTCCTACATTCCTATACATTTTGGATATAGAGTTAATTTTACCCTGTTTGTTTTAAGTCAAGTTTTAAATATCTTTTTTTTCCTTTAGTGCGTAATAGTTTTTCAGCCTCCATAGTCTTCAAAGTAGTAAGTCCCGTACCAGCGTTTAGTTTAACATCTTTTGTTTTATACTGTTGTGTTAAATTTTCTAAATTTTGCCATATAACAGAGCCTGATAATTAATTGAACTTTTGAAGTATTGTAAATTAGATTTTGATCCTAAAGTTTACATCAAGAATTGTGTAATTTTGATTTTGAATATTTTGAGAAGAGAACTTTTTATTTTATTTTGTTAATTTAAACCTTTTTGGTGAAGTATACCTTTTTAGTTTCATTTTTAATTTTGATCAGACTCTAAATTAGATTTGACCGGTTGAGAGAAATTTCGAAGAAAAGCAAATCAAGGTTTTGTAAAACTTTGTTAAATTTTGAGTGAAATTTAAGATTCGTAAAAAATTAAGTATTTCCGAAAGGTTGTTCTGATTTATAGAAAATTAGCTCCAGACTTTATAAATAATATGTACTATAATAACGGTAAAATTGTATTATTTGATATAACCTATAATGCATATATTTCTTTGAACTATAAAACTATAGCTTCATTTATTATACAATATTAAATATCTATACCTGATTGTCCAACTTCTCCGACGTCAGATCACGTTGTAAGATATAGGGCGTGATCTTAGATCGGGAAAGTACCGATCGGAAATGCTTCTGGCCATCAGTGCGGGCTTCAGCACCGTCTCCCGCGCCACCCTGCACTGCTGGCGTGAAGGATAAATATCTTTCGAGATAGCACCCAAATTCAAGCTCAGATCACGAAAGCGCTTATAAAGGTCAAGTTTAAATTTGGTACAACTAATAACACATTTACGATAACCTAATCTAAACCTAATTATACCGCATTATAACATTGGTTACGCCTCATTGCTTGCACGAAATGGCCAGGGCTGTTACTGGTTACCGTGTAACCTAAAACCAACAATCGTTATGAGAACAAATCTCTCAGCCCAGCTGTTACTGAATCAACAGTATCCTGGTAATAGGTTACCACTGAACTACCTGTTTCTAACACTAATACTGCAGATCTGTAATGGTGCTGTGGTTATGCACATGTTTTAATTGTGTCAGACACGTTTATACCTCAAAATAGTAAAAATTAAATAAAGGTTATACTTTTTTGTTCGTTATATTTTATAAATAAATATAATAATTTTATTTGACTCTAAATAATTGAACATTAGAAATAGAACATAGTAGTAGCGAGGATTCTTTACTCAAGAATTTTGATGATTTATTGATTTTTTTGTTCGTTATATTTTATAAATAAATATAATAATTTTATTTGACTCTAAATAATTGAACATTAGAAATAGAACATAGTAGTAGCGAGGATTCTTTACTCAAGAATTTTGATGATATGATATTATTGATCACTCTAGTGTTGGACGTTTATTATACTGCAGTATCCCTCCGTTGAGGGGTTGAAACGATGAAACCAACTGACAACTCTCGTATTAGAAAAGCTGAGCCTGAGAAAATCATAACCTTAAATCTGCAAAAAAGGCTCGAGGACACTTAGGAAGCACAAAAGGACGTAGCCAACTCTCTATATGGGCCTGGAATGTTGGCTCGGTAAGTTCATACAATATCTAGTAACCAAATAAGGAACGTGTTTTCTAAAAATTGTATTTTATATGCTTTTGTTACATAAACTATCCTTAAGATATTTAAATTATTTTGTGTCTTTTTACTTGATATAAAATAGTTTATATTTATATCTCAAAATAATCATTAAAGCGGTGTGACTCTCGAATAGAACGTTTTGTATCATGAAACATATTAAAAAATAAGCTTTGTATTCGTGCTTACTCTGTAATATGATTAACAAATCAAATGTCTGTATGTTAGTTTCTGTTACTCAATAACGTAAAAACTACTAAACCGACCTTTGTATTAAAATTATCATGGATATTCTGAGGACCCTTAGTTAACATACAGAACTATTCCTATTTATAAAGTTCCTCCGGGCTATCTCTTACTATTCTTGAAAACTCCATTTTTGGCTTAATCAGCAGACAGTGAATCATCTTTAGTAAATCATCTGTTCTTTGTAATTATGTAACAACACAATGATTATGTAACACTTTTTAGAAATTATCACTTAACTCAGGAGTATTTGGAATGTAATTTAAAAGGAATAATCCCCACGTTATAATTGTTTTTTTTTTATTAAAACATTGCATGCGAAACCATCCATACCCGCTGGTGGAAATAAAATCATAATAACAACCGTCTTCTTCTTTAGCAAACTGCTTATTACAAACGACAATTTAAGTTTGTAAAGTTTCTTATTAAGAATCAGATTGCAATTAAAACACTTTCTTAACTCACTTAAAGAGTACTTAGTGATGGGTTTCTTAATGTATTCAAGAAATAGAAAAATCATTAAGACAAGTTGTGAATCAGCGTGATTAAAATTTTAATAACAGATTGTTTAAAGGTGCCAATGCAAAATACTATAACAGCCAACGTGTGCTATCTCCCATGGCTATCTAACAGGTCTTTATCATAGCCGTTATCTGATATGCCGTTATTGCAGCGTCCGGTTATGGCTGTGGCTAATTCTCCCCATGTTTGTATAATGTTCAGATAACGTTAGTAGTTAAACCTTATCACTTTGTTGTCGGAAAATATGTAAAATAATGCAGATCCCAGAAAGATTATAACCTCGTTGTTTGTAATGTTTTATCCAAGGTATGAAAGCAAAATAGTGTCTATTATTCCAATGATAAATTCAGCAAATAATACATTCCAAACACATTAGCGGACTTTGTGAATAGGGAAAATGTTTGACTGTGGTGAATATTGCACTTCAACAAAGAGGCTACGTAACGAATGCACTTTAATGATTAAACAACATGATCGCTGCTACTAATGTTTTATGTTCTCTCCCTCAGCACGCAGCAGCAGGTCAGAGCTGGTCTCAGAGTTCACAATGTAACCGCTTGGAAGTCATAGTTTTAAAGTTCATTCAAAACTGTTTGAAAAAACTCAGATGTGATTCCCATTTACCAAACTCTATGTATTAGTAGCTGTTTCCCATATTTCAGTTTGTACTCATTACATAATTTCACCTGGTAACACTCTTTGATCAGTTGGGAAAATAATGATAAAACTGAAATAATTAGAGTATTGCAATACCAACGTAAGATAAACAAGAAGATCAAAACCAAATAATCCAATATTTTTTTAATAAAATAAATTATATCCATTTTGTTTGTTTGTTTGTGAGGCTGCCATTCATCCTTTATACTTCACCGAACCCTCCATTGACAAATGAAAACTGATAAGAAAATTTTCCCTCTGAAATAGTTTTTGAAGAAAAACGCAAATGATTAAACCATTTACAATGCCAGAAGTGTAAGTAATCGAATTTTTCACTCCAATTAAGAAATAGGAAACAAAAGATAGGTAATAGAATAGTTATACCTAGGAATAGTTTTATCGTACATTGCTACATGAGAGATCTTGCATTTTTAGCTAAACGAACAGAATTTGTTCTTTTGATACCACACACTGTAACCGAAGATAAAGGTAAAGGATGTCTTATATTATCAGGTAAAGTTAGGGCTAAAGAAGCCCTCTATAACACTTAACCTAACGAAAGGTTTAATGGTAACTTGCAAATCACCACCAATGCCTGTGCACTAATGGGCTGTTTTTAAGAACTTCAACAGCCATCCGAGGAACAACCACGCTTGACATTGCTTGTCTTATTTACGATGTGTTAACTACAGTTCCCAACTTGACTGTGCCATTGGTAAACCAAAGTATTTAGTCAGACAATGTATAGGCTGTCCAATGAAGGAATGTCCACTGCATAGACTCATTTGTTATGTCTATTTTAGGTTAGGCCCTATTCCAGATACTCAATGTTGCTTCAGAGGAGGATAAGAGAGTTTGCGTTCCTAAATCCATCAAGACACTAGGTGACTATTTACATTCAAAAAGTAACCTTATACAGTTTTTATTTGAGAAAATATGTATTTATTTATTAAAGCATACATGATATTAAATACAATAGTTTAGGTGTTGCACTGTGTAAAACATTTATTGTTGCATTTACAGGTGATTTACAGCAACCTAGTTAAACAGTATTCTTACATTATGCGGTAACTGGGGCTGGTATATAATTGTTACATTGTTTTTTACTGCTGATGCTACCAAAAAGCAACAGTGGTACGTAATGTTTTGTTCTATCTAATTAATGTAGTCTACTATTGTACGGTTAGCGTGGTTTTGCGAGTTGTCTTGTGAAACGAGGTGAGAATATACTTAAGTGTCTCTAGAACGTGTGATTAGTGTTCAGAGGTTATAAAGGTTATCTCCAGCTGGACAGAACTGTGCACAAACAAGGACCGTAATTCGTGCTGACTAATCGCACCCGGACTGAGATAGCGTAAATGTTGGGGTTTTATGTTTTGTCTCAGGGGCTTCAGAAGAAGTAAAATAATTTATTAAAACACCTACTGAATTTATACGTGTTACTGAATAAAGTAAGGAAATTTGTTGTAAAATTTTGTTTACTGAATTATTAAATTAATATACATTTAACGTGTATCACTTATTTTTTTCAAAATATCTTCAATGTTTTCTAAGGCATCAGCATTTTAATAATAAGTGAGTAAAACATTTGATATTAGTTAGTATGATTAATTCTCAACATAGAAACTGAATTAAAAATTATTTTAAATAAAACGTATACCTAATAAAAGATGTAATGTTCAGAGATGAATTAGGATTGAAAAGTTTCTCTTTCAGTCAACCTGTATACAATGTACAACAATGTAATAATGAACAACGAGCTATACAAATTTAAAATAAATTGTAATGAAGTAAATATTAAAAGGAAATAACGAAACAATATCGAATTAAATGAATCATAGAGTACAATGTATCATAAAAAGCTATCTAAGTATACCAGCATACTTTTACAGCATTTTATGTATTAAAATTTAGTACTTCGTGTCCCTGAATGATCATTTTCAAGAGAACACCTCTCCTTATCTCCTTCCTCCAAACTTTGAAGCTCACTAACCTCAATAGGAACATCATTGGCAAGTCAAGCCTGTCCATAAATAATTCGGAGAATAGTGAAATTAAATTTGAAATTTTGTGATTTTGAAATCTAATACTCCCAACTACGAGCTAACTCTTAAAGACTTCTTCCTGCGATAATGTTTTCAACATTATCCCTATCTTTACTACAGTATCCTAGTAAAAGCATTTATTGTAATATGATGGAGCCGAGTTATAATTTTGAAATGAAAATAGATACGTTTAAGGTACATATTATTTCAAATTTCATTGTTAAGACGTTCAAATGTAAAAAAATGCTGGCTCTTATTTGAAACTTTATTTTAGCGCGGCTGGAAGTATTCCGGTTAAAAAGAATTATATTATACAAGCCTTACTAAAATTTTATTTATTGCCATGGTCAAATAAATATATAAATACTCGGTCTGAAAAGCCTAGTTTAGTAAAAAAGTCTGCTTTCGGCCCTTGTAATTTTCTTCCGGTCTAGGTTATTCCCTGATGAAAATATGTACATACGTTGGCATAGAAGCACTACTTCAATAAAACATATACTTTTGTAAAGTTTAATGTACTTCCGGCATAATTAATTCTGGTTTTGTATCGTTTTAATTGTAGCACTGATCTAGAAATGTATATATATATATATATATATATATATATATATATATATATATATATATAATTTTAATAAACATTGAATCACAAAAAGTACTTGCTCCGCCGGGACTCGAACTCGGATCTCTCACTTGCCGGGTGAATGTGCTACCATTACACCACAGAGCCCTTACTTTTTACGATTCAATTATTGTATTTGGCCGTTTCTTTCACATATGTGTTTAAATAACCAAACTAACATATGATCGGAAGACCACATATCTGTCAACTGACTTTTATTTACCATTAATAAATATATTTATTATAATATATATAAATATATATATTTTCCAGTAAGCGTCTAATTTCATTCGTAATAATCTTCTTCTCGTTTAAACTCTTTCGCCACCATAGTAGCGTTTGCCTCGCTGTTGTAATCAGGAACGTATTTATAAACATTGTTGGGAGGGTTAAAATAAAGATATAATTCTTCACATTGTGTCAAATTTCATCTTTTTAAAGACATCGAAAATTTGAAAAACCAAAAATATTTTTACCTTGGGATTCAACCCAATTTCACCCCTTCTGGATATGTGTTCATCACGAAAGTGATTTTTTTTTCTATTTAATTATTCATAACACCGTTTCAACCCCTATGGATTGATCTTCATTAAAGTCTTTACTTTGTACATTGACAGTACTAAATACATACATGTGAGTTCCATCTTCCTAAGACATCGGGAATTTGAAAAACAAAAATGTTATTCTTTTAGTGGTTTCAATACCAATATCATTCCCTATATGAGTTCGATTTGCATTGTGGTACATAAGTGCCAAGTTTCATCGTTGTAGGATATTGGGAAGTTCAAAAACAAGAACACAGTTCTTTTAGAGTTGCACAATATTTGAAACCTAGGTAGCTAATGTTCTCGAATAGAATTTAATTTTTCAGTGTGTAAAATTAAATCTTTTTTGTACATTGAAAAGTGTGTCTAGAGATTGTAGCCCATTTTCAACCCATATGGTTTTTTGATCCTCATGTAAAAGATTTTATCTATTTATTTACGTCATGATGTATGTGTTTTATTTCATTTTTTGTAGGTTTTCATGAAGTAGTAATAAGATCTAGTATTTCTTATAGTAGGTTCTTCTAGTATTTGAAACCTAATTTCAACCCAAACGTGGTTGTTCTCTATGAAAAGCATGTAATTTATCTTTAAGAGTATGAAATACATGTTTGTAAAATTTTATGTGTGAAGCAGATCGGGAAGTTGAAAAAAAAAGAATTCTTTTACTAGCGATTGGAACCATATTAAAAACATTTAATGGTTTGATCTTGATGAATATCCTTTAGTCTCTGTTGAAGCCATGAAATACGTACAAACCACACGCCATGTAAGCATATTTGAACTTCCTGAGATATCGGAAGCTGGACAATCAGTGATGAGTAAGTGAGTGTGGGCTTTGTTTTTAAATAATACGGTTGTATATTAGTAATTTATAACGTTTTTGTTAAAAACTTAAAAATTAATATAATATGAAAATTAATTGTTCCTTTAAAATTGTCAGTGGAAAAATGACTCACATATTGTTATAAATGTAAGGTACACATGACCGTGTTCACATAAATGTCGATATTTAGAATCGTGTTTACCATTGTGTAACATTTTACCTCGTATTGCAGCACGCTGTTTCCAAAGATTATTATATTAGGACTGTATTGTTCAGCCAGTTGCAGTCTGCGTGGAAATGAGAACAAAATTGAAAAATATAATATCGGTTGGTGAGAGCAATAACTTTACATGGTAACGCTTGCCTTTGTATCAGTCCCGCTATTCGGACTTACCTCCAGAAAAATCCCTCCATACCCCGAATATCCTATCTTTCCGCAAGCGCTAAGGTCATTTTAGGATTAAATTCAGTGAAAGTTTTCTCAGCTTCTTGTCCTAAGACGAAAAAGACTCAATTAGATAACCTTAGATAAGCATCAAATTACCGTGTAGATTACTATTAAATCATTGCAGTAACGAATTTTTATCGATATGTTTTAAAATAGGAGAAAACTACAACAGATTCCAAACTTACTCGACTAGAACACTCAATGGTGAATATTGACACAATATTATTCTAGGAGCTGCGCGACTGTGTCGGCGTCTACTTTTTTATGAAGTGCTGTTACTTTTATCCATGCATAATCACATTGTGATAACCTCATTCAGCAATTCTTGTCAAATAACTTTTAAATGTTTATTATTAAAAAATAATTGTATTTAAATGTAAAATTTGTATGAAACTATTCATAAAACTCAGGAACAATAAAACGAGATTTAGACATTACAGATAGATTTACAGGTAAGTAAATTTCTGTTTCACGGTGGTAAATTGTTACACTAAACTATAGCAATTTATTAGTCAGTCCTCCAATATTCCAGCTCTCTAGTGGAGGTATGTGGAGCAATACACGTCACTGTGACAGTACAATGAGAGAATTAATCAGGAGTGATATATGTATTATACATACCTACAGGGCTAATGTCTCGCCTATTCTGTGTGCAGTATGTGTAATTTAGATTTAATAGTTCTTTCTTTGTTTTAAAGTAAGTTTACTCGTAGGTTCTATTTTATTAAAAAATGTCCTCTTTTAAATTTCAAACTTTTATAATTTATTTTTATTATTTTAATATACTTAGTTTTTATTTAGTGCTATGCTTGTATATTGCCTTATTGTTATCACAATTTTACTAATTTTCTGTAATTTTAAGAATGTATTACCGACATGTAGTATAACCTATAGATGTCCAGGATTTGCCTATTCATAATTTTCCTACCATTTGAAGTTCTGCTGGAAACAAAAAAACAGTAGGCTACTGTGGGATTTTTACATTTATCATTCATTTTGTAATTACTATACTCCACACTAAAATTTTAAATTCTGAGATTTAAGTTCATCTCTTTACTTTCTCATTTCGTTAAATTCCTAAGTTAAATTAATAGATGGTAGAAGTTTTCTTTCTTTCTTCACAATTGGAATAAATTTGGTGAATAATAACTTTTTATACTTTAAAGTAAGTTTTTTTTAATTAGTTAGTTATTTAAATAGTGTTTTAAAAGAAGACAATGATAAGTTTTTTTGTAAAACTATTGAGGCAAATAAATCCTCCCCTCACCAGGAAGTCCTCCCCCCTCTCTAAATTTGTGTAATATAAGCATTTTGTAAAATGTAAGCAATGAAACAAGTCTACATTAAAATACATTTGGGCACGTGGCGTTTTCCCTAGCTAAACGATGAACAAGTTCGGTAGAAGAACTTTATACGATTTAGTTACACCTATTGAAGGGCTTGTGATTTCATTCAGAAAACTAAAATTAAAACAGAATTGGCATAACTCTAAGTGAATAACATTTACTTTGCGATAAAATTGTAAATAAGGAAAAATTACGAGGGAATATCGTCAATTTAATTGTCATTTAAAATGACACTCTTCTCATATTGATAGATTTACCAATCATTTTATATTTTCACTTATATTTTGGTTATAACACAGACAAAATGAACCTAAAATGATTTAGACTAAGATATTTTACATTGTTTAATTCTAAATTACAATTTTTAATGGCTATTACTTGAATTTCAGAAATTAATTAGACACACATTTTCTTTAAAGTATATTATAATAATTTAGTTTACTTTTATGACCGGTGATGGAATTTACTTAACTTTTTTTATATTACAAATATGAAAACATTTCCAACACGGAGCAAAGTTTTAGATTCTTACAATAGGTTTTATATTTGAATTATTCAACAATATGAAGCAAGTGATGTCCAACATAATTTTACAAGCTACAGCAAAAAGCTCCAGCCTGCCTGACTTTTAACAACTATAAAACAACTTGTAGTCACTAAAAACAAGCCCATTTTTCTTTTTGACAGTGCAGTGAAAAGTGGTAGACTTGTGACAAACATGGAAATGTCTATCAAGTCTTTGTGTAGATGAAATGTGACAAGAATGCTACATGCACAAGATTCAGGGAATGCAGAGGAAGGAGATTATCCGGATTGCAAGAGTTTAACGTACAGGATCCAACTCAACCATCATCGAGATTGTAAAAAATATTCCCATCGATTTGAGAGTAAGCGTGCTTACGACGGAAATGAGTCATAATATGTTCTAAAGTCCAGCAAAAACCATGACGGTCTGGAAGGACAGTGGCATCATAAATACCACTTGTAACTAGTAAGTAATTAATTAAATTATTCAGTAAGGCAAAGAGTCAGATCTTTCAACTAACAAACTGACACACAGCCACTAGAAATTGTAAAGGTTTACTTTTTCACCTACTGACCTGAAAAATATTCTTCATTACACATTGTCTCAGCTCTAAGCAGGGATTCTTTCCCGAGAGTGCCGTCCTCGTTAGGTCGGGTTTAACTCTCAAAGCCTCTCTTGTAGTAATGACCTCTTTTGTTGGCATTCATGTAACATCATATCTTGTTGTTTATCGTGTTACTTAAATAACGCTGTTTTACTTCTAGTAGTTTAAATAAGGTTCTGAACATGTTGTCCTTAAAATATAAAACACTTATTTTGTATAATAGTCTTAGTCAATTCTGTAATGCTTGTTAGTTTAAATGATTAGAAAACGTGTACGTAAATGGCAATCACTCCTTGTGCACTGATAATATTATTTTTAAGTCTTAATTTATAAAGGTAACAAAAAAAACTGTTCAGAAATTCTTTGGCCGATCCCCCACACACAGACACGTGAAAATAGTTAAAACAACATTTAAATAATGCAACCATCCTGTAAGAAAGGGTATTATGTCACCGAACACAATTATTAAATCTAAGTAAGATCGTTTCCATGACATTCGGTTTAATAATTTTATTGTGTAGATACAAAAGTAGTAAAAATGCGATACATTTAACTATTACTTTCTCTAGAGCTTGGTTAAAAGTTATGTTTCTATTTATTATTTATAGTAATACAATATGAATGTTAGAACAAAATTATAATTTAGAAATACTTCATTAAACAAATAAATATTTAATATTAAGATTGCACAGAAATAAACATCAATAAATTCCGTTATATATTCTACGTTAATAAAAAATTATGCTTTTTGAAAAACATTGTTTATGTTTTATGTGCCTTGACATAGCTTTTATCTTAACGTACTTAACGTTTACAAATACTTTGATAGTTTTATAACAGCCAACTCTTATAAAAAAGTAACAATTAATCACACAGATGAACAAGCGAAACTACTACGTCGTAAATTAAACAGTTTCTGATTTCCTATTTTTATACTAATACCAGAGAGATGGCAGACACTAAAGAAAAAAATTGGCGTTCTAGAAGAACTTTTGAATTTTGTATTATTTTCACCTATATAAAATAATTCCTACATTTTTGAACTTATTGTATGTTATATAACAGTATGA
Organism: Homalodisca vitripennis; assembly: GCF_021130785.1. NCBI lineage: Eukaryota > Metazoa > Arthropoda > Insecta > Hemiptera > Cicadellidae > Homalodisca > Homalodisca vitripennis. Next base: position 144,711,177 of record NC_060213.1, on the reverse strand, counting down.
AAAATTATAAAGTGTATGTATATAAACAGGTAACTCAGAAGTCATAAAATACTCGTATTGTTATCCATTAAAATCAGAAAAATTTATTCACATAATATGGAAAGTTCTAAAATAATGTCAAATGATTGATCGTGTGATTCTTATTTTCACTCCACTATACTATTATTCTTCCTGTGTTATTACTATAATGAATTATAATCATCATAATGTAAGATATACTAAACTGAGAATTAAGTTTAGTTTTAAGAATAGTTTATTAATTTTTGAAAATTATACTTCATATCACCAGTTCTTACGCAGATTTTCTTTCGTACGTTTAAATCCGGAACTGGTGGTTCAAGTTTGTGTACTGTATATTATACAAGAATTCTATTAAATATAAATGATCTTTTTATAAATACTCGTACACATACACGTACAATACACAACGTACAATACACGATAAAACATTTTGATTAAATAATAAAAATGTAAATTAAAAAAAAATGATTTAATTAAATGAACTACTTGGAGCATATGAAAGTTTGTAGCAAGTATTGAGTAAAAGTGAGGTCGTTTAAACAACGCTATACTAGAATGCTATGAAAACGTAGTATTGACTAGTAGTTATAGCATACATGTCTGTTTTAAATATCATACACGAAAATCCGTCATATCTGCTACAATAAATATTCTGTTTCTGAGTATTTAATACTCTTGTGTTTGAATAGTTTTTATTTTGGAGTGAGTATTATATTTATATTAAAGATTATATGTTTAAAATTAGTGAGAACTCTTAAAGGAGAAATACAACTTGACAGTGCATTTAATCACAAATAAAGTTGTAAATTTAGTTTTAAATTATAATAACTACAAAACTTTTGAGAAAACTATTTTTACATTTAGGTGTTATCCTTTTTGTACAATTTGTTCAATAGATAACTTCTTATTCAACGGAACAAATGAAAACGTTGTAAAAGTGCAACCTGTAGATAACGTTCTTTCTGTAACGACCCGAACATTGTTATGCTTTATTTGTTTATACAGTATAACAATTTCATCCAATTGGTAAAACGTATATTATCCCCAAATCGATCGTGTTACATTTCGACTGGTGAGGATATACAAGTAACGTGACGCAGCCCTGACGGCAGACCTCAGAACTAACTGCCATTATCCCTGAAACTTTAGCACATCTCGTCCGTATAATTGATTTATCCCTACTTCCCCTTAACTAATTTAATCAAAAGTATTATACATAACGAAAATTAAAATTTCAGCAGTTAAATAAACGTATCGTGATGGGATACCTGACTGGGCAGTCATAGAGTACATTAAGTAGGTGCAAGTGTAAGACCAAGGTACGCTATATATTTGACAAAAAGTTCTCTTAAACCTGAGAACCTAATATAAGCGAGCAGATTATACAGCCCTAAGTCATGTTATTTCACGCCAAGAGACGCGTCTTTCTAAAACGTTTACGCAACATGTCAGCCTCGGGGGAAATTCACTTCCAGCAACTAACAGCACAGCAACAGATAGATTTATATAAGATGCTATTTTTCCAGTAATACTCATGAGGACTCTCATTTTTAAACTTTACAGGTTTCTGTCTTTTCTTCTTAAACCTTGTTAAAATATTTGTTGATATAACTTTCAAAATTTATACATAAAATCTTAACCGATCTGAAAGCCAACCATTACAGATTTTGGTTAGTGTTTGGAAAAATTTCGAGGAACATTAAAATGTATGTAATGACTTTGAAATATATACAAACTAGCAGTTATCCACGGCGTCGCATGCAATTTAGTAGGCGTTACACGTTTATGACACTGCTGGTTCGAGTGAATTATTTTTTTGACACCAAGTTTAGTTCCCTTGTTGCCACGATTAATAAAATGCGGCAAAAGATTTAAAACTATGGCCATTGTAATTTACTTAATTTTTAGTTCGTTTTATCCATAGTTGATTTTGTTTTGTTTCCTGATCAAGAAAACATGTAACAAAGACCAGCGAAGAATACTTCTGTCAAAAGACAACTAAGATTGGATTTATATGTTTTAAAGTTTATACTAAATTTTTTTAATATTTTACAAAATTTATAAATGGAATTGGTACGTTAGTTCAAAATAACAGTTCAGTGAAATTTAATCTAGCATAGTTCTTGTCGACTGCTTCATGGGAGTCATCAGAGTCAAATTCATATATTGCTATATCTTAGGACATTTTATAAGGTATATTAGTACTTAGCCTCCCGCTGAAATCTAAATAGGTGTTAAAGACTATGATTACTTATTATAGAATTTACTCACTATAGGTGTAAAGTTTAAAATAATAAATAATGTTTACAAAGAGCAGTTGATTATACGAGTATTTCACAGTCTCATTCAATTAATATTTCACAACTTTAGAAACCAAGATGGGATTTTTCGTTACTATAAAGACCAGTCGAGCATAACCCGTAGAGATTTTCGAAATAAGAGTAGGGCGATATTCACCCCAGGAACTGCAAGAATGTCCATGTATCGGTTGAGTAGTTTACGCTTGGGCAACACTGAGTTTGATAATAGCGCATGACACTATATTGGATTCGGGTGAACGTTAGCGAATATGTTTACATTGATCTTATGGGTAATTCCGATTACAACGAGAAAATAGAAAAGTAAATGAACCCAGAAAAAAACTGCGTGCTGTATGTAATACTTGGTTTGAAATTTGACGTAATTATCATTGTGAAAAAAAGAGATTGGAGAATTCAATGTTAAATGACTGTAACAAGATTTTATTTCAGCGCGAACTTTGTATTATCCTTCCTAGCTCGCCGGTACTTTTATTATTTATTATTTGAATATTGAAATATGAACATATTAAATCTAACTTAATGAGAAGAATGTTATATGTACGTATTTTGTGCAAGATATCTCGCGTAGAATACCAAAGTTTAAAGAGAATAGTTGGATTCCATAGCCGATGATTCAAGATCTTTAAGAGAACAGCACCATCGTTATGAAATCTTATTAGACAGTTTGTTCTTGGTTTAATGGTTTTTGATGATCGTCTTATAAATGTCAGTACAGATACTTAGGAACCAATAAAGGAACTGACAAAGGCGTAGTTCAGAAAAGCTTCAGAACAATGTAGTTTTTTTTTTAAGAATATAACAGGAAACTACAAGTGATACATCTCCTCTATGCCCCACAAAGTTATTATTAATTGTAGTATAACTGTTTTTATTCTTTATTTTGTTAATATTATCCACAAAAATGATTACAGTTTATTCTACCTGATGAAACTCAATGGTCAAAGTTACAATGTTTATTGGGTAGAATAAATTAATTGTAACCCTAAATCGAGTTTGCATTCATTGGAATAAGAAAATCATTTAATTATACGCTGACCAAAAATTAAGCTAACGACAGCTAACGAACCGTGAATCTAGGTTTCCTCAGACTGTGATATGCCAGGGCTCTAATTGGAAACAACAAGAACTACTTCATATTTAGTAGATTCAAACTAGGCAATGGTTTATACAGATTGATAGGTACTTATATTTTTGACTAGGCAATTTAAAAGACAATTTAAAATAATTAACAGGACATTTTTATCGTCTAATCATATAAAACAATCAGCAACACTAAGTTTCCCCATTATACAATCTGATCTATTCATCAGTTGGATAACTATCCTAAAAGGTTAGGTTAAGTTAACAAATGAAATCAGAGCGTTGTCACGCGTAAGTCAGAGATGACTAAAACATGTTATGCTAACTCCATATCCATTATTTCTAAATATTAAACAATAATATTAACATTAATTATAATAAACTAATAAAATGACAACACTGACAACCGACCAGTAGCCAATGAACAAGGCGATTCTATGGTAGAAACTACAAGGCGGCTAACCAAGAAAGGGGATGGTCTGTTTATTATTATTTCATTCCACAATAAATTCTTAAAACCATAGTGTGACACGTATTGGGTTACTAGGTTTCACTTTTGTGATATTAATATTGTGTATTTATTGTATTTGACTCTGAAGGTTCAATTCTCTTGAGTTCACTTTCAGATTAGCAACAAAAGAGGCCCAATTTCAACCTTCAGTCTGAGTGGCTGGATTCATTTTATTATAAAGAAATTACGTTTCTGATGTATTATGCTTGCTAAATCCTGTCATATGATAGCGTTTGGACAAAGAATAATAAAATATTTTGGAAATTTTTGTAACTGAACGGTGGAAAATTTATAATAGTTATTAATAAGTAATAATTACCTTCATATCCATTCCATAATAACTAAAAATAAAATAATGGTTTAAAATAATAAAGAATACAATATTTTGTATGTTGAGCAAATTTAAAACCTAAATCGTATACACTTAATGTTGGCTTATTTAAGAATTTTGAAAATTAACACTATTATTCAATTAGGAAAATAAATATAAAACATGGCTTAAGTTAATGTATTATAAATAAAAAATTTTGTCAAAAATAACCACTTTTAAGTTTTAGAATATTAACTCGTTAAAAATGTCTTACATATAAAAACAATAGTCCTCAGAAGTGACATAATGGTCGCCGACTTCACCATAAAATAATACTTAATGGTAGGAAATTAATGTGCAAAAATTAGTTTTTATTTTATTTTCTTTACCACATCGATTCACATTCACAACAGGTGCCAAACTGTTGATGTTGACGTCCGTCGGCAGGAGCAGGAGCAGATCCTCTCTCCAGGGAAATTAAGCCGCCCGAGACAGCTCAGCGTTTGGGTACCCGTAGTCATAAAAAGCTACATAGAATCTGCTGAATCACGAGCATTAACTCAACTCACATTGCCACCTGAGCTCATATCTTCGTAAATATTATTTCCTTTCAGTCTACTTATAATTACAAATTACTCAACTGGTATATACTTATCTAATTTTTTAGCTATTCATAATTTTGTCATACAAAATCATATAATTATTAATATTATACTAGTTACATATTGCCCCGTCAAACTATGTGAAGTACAATAAATTATTTTGATGATAGCCATTTCTGCCTTCACTTGTTTTGTTACTTTCAATAAACCTTTATCTCTTACTTCTAATCAAGTTCATCAATCCTTTTCTATGCTTTCTTCTGACCGACTTTCCAGCATTAAAATGTTGCACAAATTTGTTCCTATTAAATCTGGAAAGTCAGTTTCTGTTATACACTCATATGGCTCTTTCACGTTGTTAGGCAAGGTTGGTACACTATTTCTTTGCTAAATGGCCACATTCCAAACTTATTAAGTCATAAAACTGTTATATATGGACTTTCATTGAATTTATGTAATTCCAATAAAAGTTAAATTATTAATATACCATTTATCACAAAATCAATCCACTTTTTCTGATTGAGTCGGAATAAAAGTTTTTACATTGAATATAATTGTTTTTAATTCTATTCTGCAACGCTAAAAGATATACACCACTTTTAAGGGTGGTTATTAAATAGATCTACAGTCAATTTGTTCGTATTGTTGAGATAGCATTACATAAAGTTATGATTTCTAAATAAACTATATAAAAAAAATTAGCAGTATTCAATATTTGCCAATATGCAGTGTGTATCAAAAAGAATCATTCGATTTAGCATGTTTATATTTCGAACAGTATTAAACATATACAATTACTAATTTATTTGGCTGAAAGGGAAACTCAAAAAGTTTTTTCAAACCTTTTCAAAGGTGTTCAATATGTCCATCTTTAGATACACGGCATATGTCTATGCGGTATTCAAATTCATCCCACACTACAGCGAGCATGTCCTGAGTTACTGATTCCACTGCTGTTGTAATGCGATTCCTCAGCTCATCCATTGTTGTTGGTAGCGGAGGCACATATACAGAGTCTTTGATGAAACCCCACAAGAAAAAATCACATACTGTAAGGTCCGGTGACCCTGAGGCCAGAAATGTAAGGATGCGTCATTTTGTCCAGTGCAGCCGATCCACCGGTCACGAATTCTTTTATTTAAAAATTGCCGGACTGCCAGATGCCAATGTGACGGTGCGCCGTCCTGTTGGTAAATGAAATCGTTTGAATCAGTATCCAATTGGAGGAAAAGATAATTCTCAAGCATATCAAGGTATGTTATTCCTGTAACATTGTTCTCAGCAAAGAAAAATGGACCGTACACCTTTTCCCGTGAAACCACGCAAAACACATTAAATTTTGGAGAGTCTCTCTCATGTTGCTCAATTTCAAGTGGTTTTTTTGTGCTCCATATTCTAACGTTATGGCGGTTTACCTTTCCATTTAAATGAAACGGTGCCTCGTCGCTAAACACTATGCGCGATACAAAATGTTCATCGTCCTTCATCTTATCAAGAACGAAGTTACAAAACTCTACGAGTCGTTCTTTATCACCCTCAGGAAGAGCTTGCAGTATCTGAAGTCTGTATCCTTTCATGCGTAATCGTCGACGCAACACACGCCAGACGGACATAGGAGGCATTTTGAGCTGTCGAGCAGCGCGGCGAACAGATTTCCGAGGGCTGCGTCTGAAACAATGGTGGACGCACTCCACGTCTTCATCGGACACTCTGGGACGGCCCAGTGACTTGCCTTTACACAGACAACCTGTTTCTTGAAATTGTGCATACCATCGTCTAATGCTCTGTGATGTAGGAGGATCAACACCATACTTATTAAGAAAGTCACGCTGAACAGTTATTACAGACTCACACTGAGAAAAACTAGTACACAAAACGCTTTTTGTGGTGCAGACGCCATTTTCACTAGAAATGAAGTAGGCGTTCCCTTAAGCGCGCTGCTGCGACCTAGCGGGAACGATGTAAAACTTTAAAAGATACTATTTTCAAGAGTACGTTGTTGGCGCATTTAGCTCAACATACAAAATAGTTATGATTTTATTAAATCGGATGATTCTTTTTGATACACCCTGTATAATGAAATAGATTTTAATTAACCTTCGAGGATGTTAATTGCATCTCGTAATATACATTTAATGAGGTAATACTGCGCAATTAATTGATTATTGGGGTTTATCTTCCACTTTACAGTATTTTAAGCTTGATTATGACATGGATTTGACCTAATTGTGTTATGATTTACAAGTGGCAATTCCAGTCTTGATATATTTTTAGTAATAAGAGTATACATATTGTGTTTACGTTCTTCAACTCATCAATGTTTTAAGCGAGAACACGAAATGGATTTGACGAGTTTTAATTACTATTTACTACTGTCATTTTAGTTTTAACCTATTGTCAATAATAAGAGAAACATATATAATAATTATTGAAGTATTCTATCAATACTTTTAACATTTGAACATAACTAAATAATTGAGTTCAAGAAAACAAATAAAAATAACAAATAACGCAAAGACCAGGTTGGTGAATATATCCGCCTAAATGTAGATTAATTATTAATCCAGTAGGAGTAACAGAACAGGCAGGGAGAACCTGCGCGACATGAAGACTATAAATGTCCCAACCCTCCCAATGACAACCGCAAGACACCCCCGACATTACGCTGATGAAATTCCAACGTCCCTTGTATCTTGAATGTTGCCGCTCTAAAAACTGGAACCTAATTGGGTTTATATCTCAAGAGAGCCAACTTCTTGCTCTTGCGCGGCGTGAATTCTCAGTTCCCTTGCCACTGTTATATCGCGTTATATACTTGTACGTTACAAGAAAGATAAAGTAGCTTTTTGTGCCTGTTACCTGCAGCAAAGTAGCTGGTAAAACTAACATTTTAACACTTCATTAGAAAGAGGAGTGATAATTTTAAAAGATGAAATTTATATTATTGTTAATTTGCGCGTCCAATACTGTAAATATTTCTCAGCTGTAGAACAATGCGTATGTTAATTGAGACGTTTTTGGTGTCATAGCATGACGGATGTTTATGGTCTCGATTGCAGATCTCGAAACGTAGTGTTACAACTTTCCCTTATAACTACGGTATGCAGAATTTCTTCCGTGAATGACCTTGAAAGTTGTCTCTTCATTGTGACAACGAATAGTGGATCGTCAGACCATTGAATCTCCGTGTATTTTATTGTAATTTAAGTTAGTCAAGTAAATCTCATTTACTAAAATATTTTAGTAGCGAGACACTTTTGGTTTTTAACGTAGAACATTATTTTGTTATTTTCCTTGAATTAAAAGGCGTTCAAATAGAGAACCAAAAATATAGGATTTTCAAAATATAATATCATCGGGCTTGGAAGTGGTTTCGTGTTTAACTATCTGGAATTTTCTGGCATTTATCTGGCATTATAATTACCTGGCGTGTATAATTAACTGGCATTTTAACCCTAACAAAAGGCTTGAATCTTCTCTTGTTTCAGAAATGACGGAGTATGGTTCGCTGCTAGTTCTAATCAGGCTGGTTAGAGTAAAGCCTTGATAAAACATGTCTTCTGCACAACTCTACTATAGAAGATTTGAGATGTAATACAATAAATGTTGACCGTGGATTGTTCTCAAATTCTTTTTAACCATGGGTTTTGTAATGAAAGTGTTAAAATGATTTTCTGTAACTTCTCGTGAAGTGTGGTTTGTGAGAGCTCTCATTGTATACTCCATCCTCCCCCTCAATAGTAAGTGACTCTGAGCTTTGATGAGCTGTGTTTGCTCCATATTGTGTATGTATCTGAATCTTAAATCTGCAGAAGAGTGTCTGTGACGACCCTTTGGCAGCCCGTGCTGGAGGAGGAAACATTGATGTACCGAGCGCTATGGGACAAATGAAGACAGTCTTGGTGATTCAGGCATCCCTTTCTGTACCACACTGTTTAAACCAATTCTTTATATGCTTACCGCCCTCCCCCAAGACACAAAATGTTATAATTTGATTATAAAAATCAATTACTTTGGCCTATCTCAATACTAAAAGATTCATTATTATTTCATTGTCTTACGACATTTTAAAATCTTTCTATAGTTCAAGGTTCTTATTTAAATCTCTGCAATCATTTTCTAGTGCAAAAAACAGAATAAATAATGTTTTGTGTAATCTTTTAGACATTTACTTTGCAAATGAGAAATAATAACGATTCAACTATGGAGAACACGACGTCTCATCGTGAGGTCTTGTCTATGAGATCAGTGTCTAATCCATGGGACCACATGATACCGTACTCATACAATATTTGATAACAGACTGAGATAAACACCCACAGCCGGCATAAGTGTGGTAATTTCTGTTAGACTAATTTGGTATGTCTCAACCACGATACAATTCCGCGATCTGTGTCCGTGATTATTAATTTTGCTTATATTAGTAGGTATTAAACCAAGAACTTATTGTAAATATTGATATTAATGTATTGTACAATAAATGATAGCAGAGTTCTTACCTTGTTATTTTTGATTATTAAAGCTAGTGACGAAGTTACACTTGCCTAACCTTGTCGAAGCAGTATAAATGTTATTAATTAATGTGTCAGCTTAGTGCTAATTTACTTTGTTTCAGGCAGCTTCGTAGTCAAACTTTGTGTTAAACAACGTGGCAGCATTTTTCGTGGTAACAAAGTTTGTTGTCCAGTTGAATGTCAGGCCAGCATCATTTCGTGATCAACATAAATTATTTGCTAATCGTCCTTATTTCGTGGAGTGAAGATTTGTGAACGTAAAATTACCGGGAATTATTTTTATTACGAACATTATTTGGAACTTTACGTTGATATAAAAGATATGTTCAGGGATGTAGGGTTTAAGTGTATTCAGCGATGTGTTCCAGGCAAGTGTAAGTTCATAATATCATCAGTGGATTACAATAAATGATGGCCACTTCTGAAGACTAAGATTCATTTACCGGTGTACAGTGTACACTCTCTGTACTACGGTATAGCACATTGAGTCGTGTCCATGGACAATGTCGGTCAATAAGAATTTGTCACTTGTAAAACTTGGTCGAGGAATCCATAAAACGAGACGAATAAAAGAAAAAATCTCATATTTTGGTGATTTCCTTATTTTTTTTAAATTTTTGAACGCTATTTTAATATCTCAATTCTGTAAAAAAGTAAACTTAAAACGAACTTCAGTTTGTGTTAACTGTATAAATACTCTAATGAGATGGTAGCGTACAGTTTACAAGAACAGATAATAATGAGTAAATATGCCGTCGTCAAGTTTAATGTTGGTTTCAGCTCGTTATCAAGAGCTATGTTGATTTTTCCACTAAAATTCTACGGACTTCCCCAAGCGGAATAAAATGAAAACCATTAAGTACACGAACTAAATATTTAATAATGCTAATAAAAATATAATTTATAATATATAATAATATTTATAATATAATAATGCTAATAATTTTATAAAAAGTAAAATGATGAATCAATCTGTTTAGATGTATAGGTCTTTTCCTTTTTATATTACAATTAAAAACTTTATTAAATGTCATTTATAAGCAAAGATAATTAATCAAATTTATATTAAAACAAAATCTTTTTATCTGAAAATTTTTGGTTTTAAATTATCTGTACAGTGGTAATTTATTGATAAGTCCATAATCTCAAGTAGAGTATAATAATATAATAAGTATAATAATATGTCACTAATTTGCAAAGAACATTATTTTCTCTAAAAATCACACCCCCCCCCCCTCTGAGGTTTAGGGTACTAAAATATGTTGGTGTGTCCTCTACAGTTTACCATAGTAGACATATAACTTCAGTACAGCAAAAATGAATGCCTCGTGTAAAGTTTGCTGTTGGCGATAGGCAACATAAAAAAGTTACTAACGAGAGATGATAAGAGGCAACATAAAATAGTTACTAACGAGAGATGATAAGAGGCAACATAAAATAGTTACTAACGAGAGATGATAAGAGGCAACACAAAATAGTTACTAACGAGAGATGATAAGAGGCAACATAAAATAGTTATCAACGAGAGATGATAAGAGGCAACACAAAATAGTTACTAACGAGAGATGATAAGAGGCAACATAAAATAGTTATTAACGAGAGATGATAAGAGGCAACATAAAATAGTTTCTAACGAGAGATGATAACAGGCGACATAAAATAGTTATTAACGAGAGATGATAAGAGGCAACATAAAATAGTTATTAACGAGAGATGATAAGAGGCAACATAAAATAGTTATTAACGAGAGATGATAAGTGGCAACATAAAATAGTTATTAACGAGAGATGATAAGAGGCAACATAAAATAGTTTCTAACGAGAGATGATAAGAGGCAACATAAAATAGTTACTAACGAGAGATGATAAGAGGCAACATAAAATAGTTATCAACGAGAGATGATAAGAGGCAACATAAAATAGTTATCAACGAGAGATGATAAGTGGCAACATAAAATAGTTATTAACGATAGATGATAAGTGGCAACATAAAATAGTTATTAACGAGAGATGATAAGAGGCAACATAAAATAGTTATTAACGAGAGATGATAAGAGGCAACATAAAATAGTTTCTAACGAGAGATGATAAGGGGCGACACAAAATAGTTTCTAACGAGAGATGATAAGAGGCAACATAAATAGTTAATAACGAGAGATGATAAGTGGCAACATAAAATAGTTATTAACGAGAGATGATAAGAGGCAACATAAAGTAGTTATTAACGAGAGATAATAAGAGGCAACATAAAATAGTTATCAACGAGAGATGATAAGAGGCACATAAAATAGTTACTAACGAGAGATGTATGAAGGCAACATCAAATCAAATCAAATCATTCAAATCATTTTTATTTTGCCAGAACATTACAAAAATGTATAGCAATAGTCATTTTTCTATAATTTGGACCAATCACTCCACATTGAGACCAGTCAAACATACAGAAATTCAGTCGCCCCACATTCACTCTTGCCAATTTTCCCATTTTCCAACGCTGGTTGTCAGTGTTCCAATTGTGCGGTCACCCAGTCGAATGCCATAAACTCGTCAGCACTATAAAATGCTTGAGACGCTAAAAAGCGTTTTAAACGAGCTTTTAATGCCTTGGGGCGTTGGGGCGTTTTTGATTGAATTTGGCAACTTGTTGAGAAAAACGAACTCCTGCCTGCGAAGGCAAGTGTTCGTAAACCCCCGTCCTGTGACTTCCAGTTCGGTAGGTATCTCTGCCTCTTGTCCCATACGAATGTATGTCTCGGCCACGTGTCATGGCACATTTAGACATACAAAAAAATATTGTCTCTAGGATGTAGAGACACGGCAGAGTCAACAGTTGCAGTTTTTTTAAAAGCTTCCTTGCATGTTTCTCTGAAACCTTAGCTGTGCGATTATGCGAATCGCTTGCTTCTGCAATTTGAATGCCCTGAAAAAATGATAGTTTGCGCTGGCTCCCCACAGCACCAACCGTAGGTGAGGTGGGGGTAGATCAAGCCATAATAAGCCGTCATCAGTACCTGACTGGGGCAGTATTTGGCTAAAGACCTCAATACATAGATGCCCGAGGCCAGTTTTTGAGCAAAACATGATCAATGTGATAATTCCAAGTCAATCCCCGATCCAGGAATATTCCCGAGGAATTTTGAACAGTCGACTTCCTCCAGGAAAAAAAAAGTCATCCAATAAAACGGCTGGCCCGTCATTGGAGTTTCCTGATCGCAACGCGAAAGTCAAGAAATTTGATTTTGAAGAATTTGCTTTGAGGTTGAGGCTGTTAAAGTGTTGGACACAATTGTTGGTGTCAAGAAAAATTTGCTGTTTCCAGAATAGTTTTTTGATTTGTTGGTGAAACAAAGTGTCGTGTCATCAGCGTACTGCACAAGTTTTCCATGCAGTAATGATGACTCCATGTCATTGACATAGATGAGGAAAAAGAATCGGACTGAGTATTGATCCCTGAGGGACACCATAGCTCAGCTGAATCGGTTTCAGAGAATTTGTTTGAGATTTGGACGATTTGTGTTCTGTGGCCTAAAAATGAGCTAATCCATTGGAGCGGCACGCCTCTGATGCCATGAGATTCAAGTTTGTCAAGCAATTTCGAGTGGTCAACACAGTCAAATGCCTTAGATAAGTCGAGAAACACACTTAATGTGGAGTCTCGACTTTCTAACCCCTCTACAACCATTTCGACAAGACTCACAACGGCGGTCTGTAGTCGATTTGCCCTTCCTGAAAACCAAATTGGTGTTCAGAAAAGCAGGTTATGGTTGTTTAGAAACTGAAGCATTCTAGTTAAAAAGAGTTTTTCAAAAATTTTGCTCAATGCGGGCAAAATTGAGACAGGCCTATAATTATTGGTTGAGCTGGGATCATCTTTTTTAAAAATTGGAGTTACTTTCGCGATTTTTAAGGAGCGAGGGAAAAACTCCTTGTTGAAAAGAATGATTGACTAATTGGGATAATGGACTCACAATATGCTTTGAGCATCTTTTAATAAGCCACACAGACATTAAATTAATATCGTTTGATTTTTTTGCCGGGAGCTGTTGAATAATTCTTTCGAGCTCATCCTCAACTACAGGACCCAAAGCCAATGATGACACTGGGCTCTGTCTTCGCGTGGGGTTTACTTGCGGAGGAGATGGACAAGGACCTTGCTCACCAGCAACAGACGCGAAAAATCTGTTAAACTCGTTCGCAGCCTCAGTCGCATCCTCTACAAGCCTATCCCCTATTTTGATTTTTATTTGGGTCTGTGATTCATTTTTATTGTTTATGATGCCCCAAACAGTTTTAGAAACATTTTTTGACGAGATGATTGATTTAGAGACATCATATGCTTTCGCAGCTTGGATCACTTTTTTGTAAATTCTTTTGTAATTCCGAAAAAAAATTTTGAAATCTTCGTTTGAAGTAGTTTTTTGAATTTCGGAGAAAAATTTTAAGTTTTTCTCTCGATACCAATACAATATTCCTTTTGTGATCCATTTGTTGTTTGCCTTTCTCGGGCAAATTTTGATTGTTTTAGTAGGACAGCATAAATTTAGAGGATAATTAAAAATTTTTGGAGAACAATTTAAAAGTGCTGCTCTACTGACTGTGGTAGATTTAAGAAATCCCAATTTTCTTTGGAAAGGGAAGCGTTGAGGAGAGCAATGTTACCTGGCCTTATGTCTCTTATAGTTTTAGTAGTTTTGGGCTCCCTTTCTATTTTTTCGCCACTAATTACAGCCTCTTGGCTGTAGTGGTCTGAGATGGCTGTGTTTACCACGGATACCGCGACACCTGAAAGGTTAGTGATGACGTTGTCAATTGCTGTCTGTGTTGTTGCCGTCACTCGCGTTGGTGTTTTGACTGACAACGCAAGGCCAAAAAGACCTTAACAAATCGATAAACCGTGTTGTGGATGGGTGATTTTTGTCCAGCGACGTCAATGTTGAAATCACCCATGAGGACATAATCCTGTTTTTGGTTTGTCAGGTCAGTCCAGCACGGCTTCGAATTTGGAAAAAAAAATTTTCTTCGTTTCCGCTGGGTGACCTGTAAATTCCGATGACAATCAATTTTGACTTGTTTGTGTGAAGTTTGATTCCGACTGCTTCAAAATCTTTTTCAATTGTTTTCCCTAACTGAAAAAGTGCCAAAGTTGGAATTTTGTCTCACGAAAATTGCGACTCCTCCTCCTTTGGATAGTTGTCTACAATATGAGTTCGCCAGCTTGAAATTTGGGATTTTGCAAACGATCAATGTTTTTGCTGTTGAAGCCATTTTCAGTAACTACAAGTACGTCTGTCTGTAGATCCTCACACATGAGTTGAACTTCATCTAATTTGTTTGTAGCAGATTGTGCGTTTTGATGAAGCAGTCGTATTGAATTTTGATTTTGAAATTTTGACATTGTCCGTCTTCCATGGTTGCGTCAGTCAATTTAGACCGGCGTTGGTAGATGGGGTCCCTAAAAAACCAGATTCATATTTAAGGCCTGACTGACATTCCTTTGGCCTGAGATTGGTGGACTGCCCAGCAGGTCGGGGCTGATCACAGCCTCCGCGTAGCTGTGATGCTGGGCGGTTGGTGTCCGGTGGTGTCGGTGATGCCGATGGCGACCAGGGTGGAGCAGTAGGAGCGGTGGTTCCGAAGCGGCGACGAGGCAGACTGGTTAACTCCCTCACTATCAAACCAGCCAGTAAAGATTTCCCCGTTGTTGTCAAGTGTAGGCCGTGAGGGGTGAAGTGTTCACGGCCCAGGACACTGATATCCATCATCGCCACGCCCTCGTAGCGTTCACACAACTCGCTCACATAGCTGTTCGCGAGAGCTATGGACTCGTGGATGGGGCTGTCGGGAGGCAGGTCGTATCGAGGTGGTAGAGGCGACACTAGGATATTAGAGGAGATCCTGCAACTCTTGATTACCTCCTCCATATGCTGGAACACGATTTCCTGTCTTCCGGCAGCCAAATCGTTGGTTCCGGCGACGAGGACGTAGCAGTGGTTCTCTGGAGGGGCGTGGGGAAGGTGCGATCTGGAGGAGTCCAGCGCCGGGCTTGCAGACTCCGATGATGTTGGTGTGGCCGGCTGTCTGTGATCTCATAATGGCAGAGAGGTGACGGCTGTGGCTATCGCCTAAAACAGTCACATTTTTGAACGGGAGGATAGTTTTTTTTAAGTTTTGGGTGTTTTTTTCCTTTTTGTATCGTGATCATGTTTTTTTGAAGATATGTGTTTTTGTTTTTTTATTTGTTGTTTTTTTTCCTGGCGTTTTTCTTCTTCCTACTCACTACTGTGAAGCTTGCCGTATCCTCATCGTTTAGGTCTGATAGGGCCATGTATCTGTTTCCTACAGTTATTTGAGGAGCATGAGCAGGTGACTAATGTGGCCGCTGTGTCCGGTGGCTGTTCTCCCATACATTCTTCCCTCCCCTAAGGCACTTCAGCTCCGCCTCTAAGACTTCAATGGTGGTCCTGAGGCTGGCCACAAGATCTGTCTCGCTGGTCCCGCAGTCCGGTGGCATGTCCACACTGCACGCCGCAGTCATCGCGGAGACACGTACAGGTAGTTAACCCGCGGCGTGGACGCCACGAAACCTGGTTGGTGTACTGCATGAGTCTGTATCCGCCTCTAAGAGTGGTCCAGAACGTGCTTAAACTGTTCTTCGGTCTGAGTAGACGGTTTTGGAGACTTTGTCACAACCAGGTCGGGCTACTTCCGCGGCAGAAGCAGAGTCAAGACAGACAACCGGGATCGAGGTCGCCGGTGGACGTCGCGGGTGACGCGGGGAGTTCAGCATCGTCGAGAGCGCGCACGGGCAGACTGTGCCGACGAGGCCACAGGCGTCGAAGCGGAAGCGTGGCGTCGCGGGAGATGCGCAGGCGTAGGTGCAGGCGACAAGGACAGAGTCCTCATGGTGACTGCATGGGGTCGTGTTTGCCGCTGCACGACTCAAGTAGCGTTGGTCTTCAGAACGTCGCTTCCCAAACTGTTTTCCCCGTTCTTTCAAGCAAAGGCTCTCTCTATACTTGTAGTTGTGGTTGGATAAGAGGTTTTCCATTTTTGTTTGCGGCAGAGTCCAGCATTTTTTTGTAATAAATATGCGGCACTAATTTATGACATATAATTAAAATAAATAGAGTCCATAAGTTAAAATATTTAAATAATTTAAAATCACAATAAACAGTAAACAAACAAACAAATAATAAATAAATAAATAAAAGACACGAACAAAAATAATAATTTAATCAATAGTGAAATAATTTAATCATCGGGGCTACAAAAAGATAGCGTCCCTGGTGGGATTCGATCTGCTATCCTCGGATTAGTAGGCCTGAACGCTATCAGTGAGCTAGTCCTGACTTAGTGATAAGACACAGTCCATTTGTACATAGGTCGCAGCGACGAAGTCCGAGTGAAAATGCACCTGTTACTAACTCTTGGATCGTGTTTGTTAGTTAGTCAAAGTTAGGTTATGAATGAAAAGTCCAATATTACTATGTGCCTTACTCACTTGAATGTCAAACACATTTAAATTGGATTGCAAGTCCAATCACAGCCACGTTAGATTAATTAAAATTCACTTAGCTAAATTGTTAAAATTAAAACTTAAAATTAGTAAATTTGAATAAAATAATTAGAAGCGATATAGCACCAGTGCTGCACATTGGCGCATGCGCATCATCACTCACCATCTCTCGTTGATGATAAGAGGTAATATAAAATAGTTACTAACGAGAGATGATGAGAGGCAACATAAAATAGTTATTAACGAGAGATGATAAGAGGCAACATAAAATAGTTTCTAACGAGATGATTAGAGGCGACACAAAATAATTACTAACGATAGATGATAAGTGGCAATATAAAATAGTTATTAACGAGAGATGATAAGAGGCAACATAAAATAGTTATTAACGAGAGATGATAAGAGGCAACATAAAATAGTTTCTAACGAGAGATGATAAGAGGCGACATAAAATAATTACTAACGAGAGATGATAAGAGGCAACATAAAATAGTTAATAACGAGAGATGATAAGTGGCAACATAAAATAGTTATTAACGAGAGATGATAAGAGGCAACATAAAATAGTTATTAACGAGAGATGATAAGAGGCAACATAAAATAGTTACTAACGAGAGATGATAAGAGGCAACATAAAATAGTTACTAACGAGAGATGATAAGAGGCAACATAAAATAGTTACTAACGAGAGATGATAAGAGGCAACATAAAATAGTTACTAACGAGAGATGATAAGAGGCAACATAAAATAGTTACTAACGAGAGATGATAAGAGGCAACATAAAATAGTTACTAACGAGAGATGATAAGAGGCAACATAAAATAGTTACTAACGAGAGATGATAAGAGGCAACATAAAATAGTTACTAACGAGAGATGATAAGAGGCAACATAAATAGTTATAGAGATGATGTGGCAACATAAAATAGTTAACGAGAGATGATAAGAGGCGACACAAAATAATTACTAACGAGAGATGATAAGAGGTAATATAAAATAGTTACTAACGAGAGATGATGAGAGGCAACATAAAATAGTTACTAACGAGAGATGATAAGAGGCAACATAAAATAATTACTAACGAGAGATGATAGGAGGTAACTAAAATAGTTACTAACGAGAGATGAAAAGAGGCAACATAAAATAGTTAATAACGAGAGATGATAAGAGGCAACACAAAATAATTACTAACGAGAGATGATAAGAGGCAACATAAAATAGTTAATAACGAGAGACGATAAGAGGCAACATAAAATAATCACTAACGAGAGATGATAAGAGGCAACATAAATAATTACTAACGAAAGATGATAAGAGGCAACATAAAATATTTACTAATTAGAGAATTTACTAATGAGATAATTCCTTACAATCAATTTGGATTTCCGATCTAACGACGTGACGTCGGGAAGTTGGTAAGACTGCTGCTTATAACCAATCATTAGTTAATATCAAATCAGAATAACCGTCTAAGCAATATATATGTGTTTTACTATTCAGCTCTTTTAAGCCAGACAAAAATTATCTCACAAGAGTAACATTGCAGCTTTGAAAGTCCGTGGACAGAGTTCTATAGTCGGATGATTTTCAAATTCACAACTGACACATATAGAGTGTAAGAGCATTTGATTATTGAGTGGTAGAATACAGTTTTGATTCCTAAATAACTGTACAAAAATAAGAAAACTATTTAAATCTTGAGTTGTGTTGTATGATATTTTCTAGCGAATGATACCTGAAAATTCAAGGTCAGTAACCTCATGCAGGAATTTCAATATAAAAATCGTAAAATAATTATTAAAACAAATATATTTACCATTATGGCATTATATTTGATGTAACAAAAAAGTGAGGTAGAAAAAAATAATATTGAAATTTTAATTTGATCGTGTAGAATTTGAAATACATAAATAATAGAAAGAAATATTGTTGCAGTATATTAAGCATCTTATATTTTGAAGTTTCTTTTATTAAAAACTAAGAACCGTAAAAGGGTGACCAAACATTCTTGTTTTTATTTTCGTTATGGATGAACTTAAATTTGAATGAAGCTGATTTTGATTATGATATTAAATAATGGATGGAATACAAAATTAATCAACTCTATTTATGTTAGTTAAATAAAGTAGTACAAATTATGTATTTATTGTAAATACATAGCTATAATATAAATTATTCAATCCAATAATTGGCTGAGTGTCAGCGAAGCGTTTTACTCCAGTGCTTGAATCCAAGGGAGCATCTGGCCGCATGCAATATTTACTGGATTTATTCAAATTTATTGAACAAAAAATTTTCATTAAGTTCAGAATCTGTATCAAACTGAACGGCTCAAACATGTTCTATATTTTGAAATTTACAACTGGTGATTACTCAATTAAAACAGTAATTAACTTTCCAAAATAAAGGAATCTGAATGCCGATAACAAGATTTATTAGCTTGCAGAGAATTATTTTGTAAAGACAAAGATCTTTCCAACAATTTCAAAGAAAATCCTCTAGTTATTCTAATGGCAAACGCATAATTCGGATTGAAATGGCTAAGTATCCTATTCGGCCCGTTAGTTTCTGCGGTAGTTAAGAGATACAGACTCGCTTCAAGTACAAACTGCCAAACGAGAGAACATTGAATACATTTGCAATCGGCACAAACGAGTATTCCCTCTGAGCTCTTCTGTGTTGTAAGCTTCAGCTTCTTTCACTGTGCAAAGAAATCTGGTGAATACTTTGATTAAATTGCTGTAATAATTATAAGTTTCTTTGGTTAAATATCTATCTATATACAGTTCATTATTATTTTAAACTAGTTCCTTCCTGAACAAACTATAGTGATAAATTACGTGTTTTTTACTGAAGAGATGGGCAGATTTACTTCTCTCTGTTTTTCTACCTACGCCTAAGATATCTCAAGAATGAACTAAACTATGCGTTTTAAAATTTTTATTCAACTTCATTTATATGGAAGCACCATCGAGTTGGATACTTTCAAAAATTAGATAGAATATAAGACCTGAAGCAATTTTAGATGAAAGCTTGACAGTGAATTCGGCAAGCGAGTTCCGTGGAATATTTCTAAACTTTCATAATTAAGATTCCACCGTATGAGCGCTTATGCTCACAAACGTTCCACTTGTTCTTCTCCTCTTCTTCCTTATTTTATAATTAAAAGATGTTCTTTGCGTAGGATTTGAATATGCTTGGACAAACATATACAACATGAACTGTAAGTGTAGATTTTTAATTAGTTTGTGAAAAAAACGCAAACAATTCATTTATTGATTAATGTTATTGTTGCAATAAAAATTTCTAGTAATCAAAACAAAAAAATATTGTTGAATAATTTGTGAAAGTTTAAAATGTAATTAATAAAAGGCTGACTCCTTAATAGATTTTAATTTCTCTATGGTATATTGAAGTATATAATTGGACAAATTTACATTTTTGGACATGCAGACTATTTGTAAATATATTTTGATTTAACTGTGTATAAAATATATTATTATAACTTGCCAAAACGAATTTTATTTACTTTTTTTAGTTTTCTTTCATTAGCCTAAATGGGTACTTTTTATGAATAACATATTATAAAAATTAGGTGTTGGTTTATATTCATTTATTAAATGTTCTTTATTAATAATTGTGGGCTGTATAAGCTATTATTTGATGTTGACGAATATTGAAACATCTCACAACTAGTTAGTTTGCTACAACACATAGTGCGACAGACCTTTTGGCTAACGGTCATAAAAAACAAGTAGATTTCCCCAAGAGGTTTATAATATCTGGCCTTTTAAAACCTAGAGTCAAATGAATTATGTGGCTCCTAACAGACTCTGGTCAACTATAAAGTTTACTTCACTTACCCATATTTTAATGTAATATACTGCAAGCATTTAGTGCTAATTATGTACTGCTTGAGTGGTACAGGTATGTTCATCACATGAGCACCTAGTGTCATGGATCAACAGAGCTTAATGTCTTGTAGTTTTATGGCAACTTCGAGCTTGTAGGACTTCTTTTCAGATTTATGAAAATATGTGATCATCAATCTCCTATTCTCTGAGGCATCCTCAAAATTGGGAGTTTATAGCCTCTATTCACCTTTGGAAAATATGATCTCATACATTTTTGTCCTGTCTTCCAAAAGCTACTGAAATCTAGAAGTTCCGAGCGTTTGAGAGTTCTCAGACTCTGAAAGATCTCACTCCTTGTAGTTACCTAGTAAGTTCGATAAAACTTCCAAACCACGTTGTTGCCTGAGCATTAGTGAAGCCTATCACTCTAGGTTCTGTTTGTTTGTCTGTTCCCACGATATATTGAGAACGATCTGACCTTTACATTTCCAATTTTGCAAGAAGCTTTATTTCTATATAAGGAACATCGAGATAGACGATGATTCATGTCACTCAATGGCATTTGGCTGGGATTCAATAAATATTTTGAACTGTATTTATAGTTAGCTGCAATTGCAACGAGAACATATCAAAATATATAAATTTGTAAACGAACTAATAACAATGAAATGATATTTTTAACATGTGACATGGTGACTCATGTAGCTATAGATTTACAATTTCCATGCTACCTCAGAAAAGCCTGGACACGTTTGCCTTTTCCATGCAAGTAGAACGTTGATCCATAGGAATAGGTTTAATTTCGATGTCAAAGTTTCAGGTAAAGTCGTGTAGAAGTCTGATTTAGCTCCGGTGCTCGTCCCGTCTGTTCGATCA
The DNA here is from genome assembly GCF_021130785.1 of Homalodisca vitripennis. Taxonomy (NCBI): domain Eukaryota; kingdom Metazoa; phylum Arthropoda; class Insecta; order Hemiptera; family Cicadellidae; genus Homalodisca; species Homalodisca vitripennis. The sequence goes on along the minus strand of NC_060213.1, from coordinate 144,689,573 downwards.
GTCCCGACAACGAACTTAATTTTGCAATTTAATTTTAGAACGTCCAGTATGGACCGTATGGACCTTTATACCTATCATGATGAAATATTGATAGAAGTTGAATATTTGAAACATGTTAAACAAGTTGGAATATAAACTTATTTAATACATTTATTTAACAGTTATTGCTACAGATTTAATTGTTAAAGACAAATAATAATAGTTAATATTACATATTACGTGATGACATTTTCATAAATCACATATGCGTAAACGTCAGTTAACCGAAATTACCTCAGCGTGTCTGTATTGCAGCAACAGTTTTGATCAACAATGATTGAGCGGCGAACTAAATGTGGCTGCTCTATTCCAGGATAATTTCAATGTGGATTAGTTATTCAAATAGCAAGACATAATTTAGATTACAATTGCTAAACTTCTAGTCCTTTACAGAGTTTGGAGATAAGAAGTGTTGGAGATTTACTTCAAATGCAAACTGCGAAATGAGAAAACATTGAATAAAATTTTTATCAGTATTCCTTACGGCTGTTTGCTTTAATTCTTGCGTTTGTCGACATTGTGCCACATTGTCTGACTACAATATGAATATCATAGCATTTCTTAGTGCTCATTAAATTTGTGCACACAGCTCACTTTGTTATTGTCACAATAGAAAAATTTAAATGATCATTACTGTCGGTTTAAGTATGATTTATTGATCATGTTAAAATTTCCTCCTGGAGGAAATTTAAAATTTAATTCATCATAAACAATAGTACGTTATTAGTTTATTTTAGCGTAAGTTAAAAAAGCAATAATGTATAGAGCGGGAACTAAACGTTTTAGTACCCACAATTAGAAGGCTTCTTTATGTTATTGTTTTAAAATATTCTCCGAAGATTGGTGAATAATCCCATTTGTGAATAATCTTATATGCAGTGTCAGATACATGGCATTAAAGGATAACAAAGGAACGAAGTGAACTATGTCAAAGAGCCAAAAATTAACCCCCTCCCCCTGTCCAAGATGTACCAAAACTCTCCAGGACGTCCTGCGTTCAAATCAGACTACTGCACTTAATAGTCTTAAACGCACTAATACAATAAAATAGATACCCTGGTTTAGCGAAGACACCCAAACGAGGTGCTTCAAAGATTTTTAACCAGGCTCACTTCTTCATTTCCTGACAGAATAATAGCCATATTTATGTTCTTAACAATAATGTACAGTTGAGTTGCTACAATTAGCCAAGTGTTAGTGAACTTGAGGGTATGTCTCTCTGTCAGTATGTTCACATGATATCTTGAAAATAAACTGGAAAATAGATTTGAAATTATGCATGAACTTAATTTTGTACAAGGAATATCTAGTTTAAGTTTAATATGGGTGTGTAGGTAGAATTAGCAAACGCCACACTGGTCTTATAGTAGTAACGAGAAAATCACGGAATAATTTTTTTTTTTTAACTAGATATAATAATGTGACATTTTAACATGTGATTTAGTTACACATACAGCCTAAGTATTATATGATATCTCTAAAATTTCTGTAAAACAGGTAATAACAAATAATACACACGATTCCTCATTTGTGTTCAACTATTACATAGTAAAGAATATTAACACACATGTACACAAAATATCTGTTACCAAACATAAATATCGTTGAGTAACCTTTCAAAAAATAACTCAAACCTGTAGCTCATCAATTATTTTAATGTCCCCCTATGTTATAATAAATCATTCAGAAAATAAATATTTACATCCTTCCGGCAGAGAAAAGAGAAATTTTGTCTGCCTATTAAATGAGGTTCAATGACGCTCAGCCCTCTTCCAAGGAGACCGGACTGATGTAAAATCATGTATGTCATGTAAAATCTCATAAAATTGTACTCAGTTTATTTCACACATTTATTTATTATGCTATATTCTCGTAGCTGCAATGGTTACCCATAAGACTGATATAATAGTATTATTATTAGCGTTGACATGTACTATTATCAACCTCAACGTTGCTATACAAAATTATGTTAAAACATTAATAACAATAACATGTTATTTGACTTTATCTACAATATTTCAGCTCGGTATAGTAATGGATAGTGGTTCAATTGGAGCGTTATAATTGTGAATCATGGCAATGTCCACATTGAAAGAGTTTGCAAGATAAGTAACAGAGAAAATTTGACAAAGATGTACAAATGAAAAAGATATTGGTCAAAAAGTAAGTTTTCTACATAAGCGGTTTGTGTTTTTTGGTAATGGGTAATGGTGTAATTAGTAAATTAGTACATATAACACGTAGGATAAGTATGTATCATTGGTGAAAGAACACAAAGAATAATAGTTTTATTGATGGAATAGCTGCTTAGTTTGTTTCACCAATAAGGAGATCTGATCCTCCGTATAGGACTTGGTCGAAGCTATATATTGTCACTTAACGAAAAAATAGTAATATAAAATGAAAATATAGTTCCAAAGGTACAGTCTGTGTCATAAATCTCGCGACACACTGTTGAATTGTACTTAAGTTCATTTTTGTTAATTGGTTTATTAACCATCAAATCCAAAAGCCGTTATGTACAATATCCTGAAAAAATAATGACGTTAGAACTATAAGAAAATAAGAAAGTGAACGATTCATTTAAAAATTAGATTGCATATACTGCCTGGAGCAAGTTTAGCTTAAAGTTTGACAGCGAAGTCAGCAAACGAGTTCTATGGAATTACTTTTAACTTTCATAATTAAGATTCCACTGAAGAAGCGGTCGTGTTTAAAACTTTCCATTTGTAAAATACGTATTCAGATAGTCATTATTCTGTTGACTTTTCAAATGTTTAGAGATTTAGTAGTTGGTAATTGTAAACATACATATAGTAATGATAAATATGTAAAAAGTTACGTGAAATACAAATTGTCTCCGATGCTTAATTATTAACATTGTAAATTTGAACGTAAACTAATATTTTAATAAGATAAATGGGATTCGTTAATAATTCTAGTATTAGGCTGATTGGATGCATTACGGAATATATCAATAATATACTAAAGTACATCATACTTTTAGCTTTTAATTGTCTCCTAACAGATATAAAAAGACAGTGCAACAGTAAAATCACTTACCATAGGTTATAGATAACATTAAATAGAATTATTTTACCAAGAGTGTAAATAATTCATTAGTGACCACATAAAGAAGGTAGGAGTAGCCCCGCCCACATGTCGCATAACCGGTATCTCAGAAGTTTCATTCAAAATATCAAGGCTATAGCTCATTTAATTAGGCTAAATATCTTACTATGCTTTATGATAAAATTTCATATGATTATAATTTTTTATTGTTTTTAAGTTTTGTTACTCTGCAATTTTCTTGCTGCCATCATGGTTTCAGATAATATTAATGTACAATGTTCCCTAAAGTGTATACAAATTCCATGGAGCGACATTTACCATTATAAAACATAAAGCTGCATATTTAGAAACGAAGCTGCGTGTAAAATTGATGCTAGTTAAACAGTAGAAATATTTTTTGTCATCCTCTTCACTGACGCTCAGGTAGTAATGAACACACATTACTTAAATGCAAGTATGTATGTGTGAAGGTGACCTTCAAATCAAAGTTTAATCATGTTAGAGTGTCAGTCAGAACACGCAATGATCACTGCGTACAATCAGTTGATTGTACTTGTACTTGTACTTGAGTTGATGTTGATTAGTGAAACATTGTGTATATTTGAAATGAATTGTTATTATTTAATACTATGTATTGAATGTATTCTATTATTCCAGAAAGATATAGGTCCTCCGGATAGTGTCAGACGTATAGTACACGTTGAAATTTGCCGCATCATCAATACCCTAACTTCATCACTACAATTTATTTAAAATGTTGTCCCCTAAGCATAGAGATATGAAATATGAGTGATCTAGAACAAGATATAAGTAAGCTACACCACTCCACATGACATGGGTTTCTCTAAAGCTTTAAAAACTTCAGATCTGAAACTTATTTCATTATCAAGTTGTCCTTCGGAAAGATACGGGATATATTTCATATATACATATATAAAACCTTTTGTTAGACGAAGAAAAACTATATCTCAGTCTACTAAAGGGATGAAATTCAATCAAATTTCATGATTGGACAGAACTCCTGTTTTCTATGCAGAAGTGAAGTTTCATCCAAAACTAAAAATATTAATTTAATAAATAATAAAAGTGGTAGGGACATTGAGAGATTAGTCCAACTGAGAGTCTTGTAATTTATTTTTAGCATTGACTTTACACTCTATTTTTCCTTTCTAGCTTATGAATGACAATGTCGCATGTTACAATCTCATATGCTTGTACTCCGTTTTTTCACATTTATGTATCCTACTATTTTATCGTTCCCACCGGGTTACAAATAAGACAAATTTTAAAATATATGCTAACGCTCATCCAGATCCCATGGAGTAAAATGCAGCATCATGAAACTCAGTATTTCCCTTCTAAAAATAGGCTTGATGCACAATATCAAATATATTCTTTATAAGATTTAAACGGATTGGGTTACTGAACATGGTTTTACTGCCGGAATACAATACTTAGCAACTTCGTAAATTCTCAGCAGATTGAATGTGACCTATCCCGAGTACACAATTGCCGAGTAGTCAATTTCCAAGTAGTTACCAATAGTTACTCAATAGTTATTGAGTTAAAGAGACAACTGGAACGATTGGTAGTTATCCAATTCAACAGACAGCAATTGTTGTCTGCACAGGTAAATGTGACTTAACTCTAGTAAATCAATTGCCCTGTAACTATTGAGTTTAAAGAGGAGACGAGTGGAACGATTGGTAGCTATCCAATTCAACAGACAGCAATTGTTGTCTGCACAGGTAAATGTGACTTAACTCTAGTACATCAATTGCCATCAATTGCCCTGTAACTATTGAGTTTAAAGAGACAACTAGAACGATTGGTAGCTATCCAATTCAACAGACAGCAATTGTTGTCTGCACAGGTAAATGTGACAACTCTAGTACATCAATTGCCATCAATTGCCCTGTAACTATTGAGTTTAAAGAGACGAGTGGAACGATTGGTAGCTATCCAATTCAACAGACAGCAATTGTTGTCTGCACAGGTAAATGGAAAGGTGAACTTACACTATCAAATATTCGATTGCTTCTTCCTTTTATATACAAAAAGTTAAACTGCACAATTTGCAATCAAAGAAAATTTAAGGATCATGATTTAAACGCTGCAAATGGTAAAGTAAACAATGGGACATAATTTAATTTAGCTTTACTGCAGTTAGCCTTGGAAAATAGGTATCCAGAGGCAATGTGCAAATTGAGTTATATGTTTTCGTTCACATCCGGGCTTTCGTCAGTCCCGAGACCGCGTCCAGCTGCTGTCCGGGGGTCGGGGTGAGCGAGCTGAGCGACTTACTTATCTGTAACACAAGTTGGAACTTGCTCGGCGATACTACGCGTCTAGGGCCAGTCTGACTTGAACGTACCGAGTGATAAGACATAAGAGCGCGCTGCAACTGAGCTGAGCGACTTACTTATCTGTAACACAAGTTGGAACTTGCTCGGCGATACTACGCGTCTAGGGCCAGTCTGAATTGAACGTACCGAGTGATAAGACATACGAGCGCTGCAACTGAGCTGAGCTACTTACTTATCTGTAACACAAGTTGGAACTTGCTCTGCGATACTACGCGTCTAGGGCCAGTCTGACTTGAACGTACCGAGTGATAAGACATACGAGCGCGCTGCAACTGAGCTGAGCGACTTACTTATCTGTAACACAAGTTGGAACTTGCTCGGCGATACTACGCGTCTAGGGCCAGTCTGAATTGAACGTACCGAGTGATAAGACATACGAGCGCTGCAACTGAGCTGAGCGACTTACTTATCTGTAACACAAGTTGGAACTTGCTCGGCGATACTACGCGTCTAGGGCCAGTCTGACTTGAACGTACCGAGTGATAAGACATACGAGCGCGCTGCAACTGAGCTGAGCGACTTACTTATCTGTAACACAAGTTGGAACTTGCTCGGCGATACTACGCGTCTAGGGCCAGTCTGAATTGAACGTACCGAGTGATAAGACATACGAGCGCTGCAACTGAGCTGAGCTACTTACTTATCTGTAACACAAGTTGGAACTTGCTCTGCGATACTACGCGTCTAGGGCCAGTCTGACTTGAACGTACCGAGTGATAAGACATACGAGCGCGCTGCAACTGAGCTGAGCGACTTACTTATCTGTAACACAAGTTGGAACTTGCTCTGCGATACTACGCGTCTAGGGCCAGTCTGAATTGAACGTACCGAGTGATAAGACATACGAGCGCTGCAACTGAGCTGAGCTACTTACTTATCTGTAACACAAGTTGGAACTTGCTCTGCGATACTACGCGTCTAGGGCCAGTCTGACTTGAACGTACCGAGTGATATGACATACGAGGGCAGCAACTGAGCTGAGGCGACCTTGTCCGCGACTGGACAGTACCCAGTAAGTCAACTACAGATTATCATTGCTAATTTGTATATTGTTTCTCATCTTTTGATTATTTTAGGTGTCCTAATTGTTTAATATTGAGTTAGCTAAATCAAATTTATAGTTTTCCCATTTTAAAATCTGCTCTAAATCGCGTAAGATTGTCGAAGCCTTTTGTATGTTTTGGTTTTGTCCGTAGCTGCTCTCAAGGAACATTTTTGAAATATATATATATATATATATATATATATATATATATATATATATATATATATATATATATATACACACATATATACTCACTCAGTAAAGTGCCAATTTATCAATTTATTATAGCAAAACATTTTAATTTATATTGATTTATTTCATTAAAAGTTCTTATTAAGAAGTGTTAACATTTTCTGTTTCATTTTAATTTAATAAGTCCTTTATTTTAAATCAAGTACAGTTTTGTTTTATATAATTAGCAAATAATAACATCCAAGAATATAATTTTGTACTCGAATTTGGGTATAATGGTTACATCAACGTTCTTTGCAAATGTAAAGTAAATTTAAGCTACTGTCATAATCGTATTCAGTTAGTTTCTATGGTTATTTTCAGTAAGTACTTCTTTCACAAGGGGTCATTTAATATTGGAATAAAAATAATAAAAGAGAAAGTAAGTTTACAGCAGTTGTTTTCACAGTTATTATTTTGAATACTATAGTAAGAAAATAAAGAATAAAAACTTCATTGAAGAAAAGAATGAAATTATCAAGTATAACTCTTTTCATTGAACATATATGAAAATATATACTTTTAAAAATGGCCGTGCAACAAAATGTCGCTTTCACATCCCACGTGTTTGGTTTGTATTCATCCTTTATTTTGTACATACGGAAATCCGAATTCATATTAAAAAGTCTAATATAATTATTAAAAAATGTATTGCGTAACTATAATGTATCATTATAAATAACACAGAACTACGTTGCCGAGATACTATACTTAAAACTTTATACGGACGTGTTATATTGAAAGTAGCCTAGTAAGCTTGTTTATTTTTAAAATATTTGTATATTAAATGCCATTTTAACATCTTTTTACTAATTTTATCTATTATAATAAAATATACATTAAGTTAACAATTTCAGTGTGTGTATAAATATTACATATATCCATATTAGTTTATTGTATTGGCTTAAAATGAAAATAAATTAAACTAGTGGTTTAATGGCGGTTTAAACTGAACTTTATATTCTTGTAGTTGAAAGTAATAATCACAAATTTTGGCTTTCCTATTGAGAATGACATTTCTCTTAATAAACTAAATCTTATCATAAGCACTGTGCGTACTTGATATTTTAACTATCTTCATTGAAAATTTGCTTATGTATTTACAATAATTTGAGATAGATTATTAAAAGATATATTTAATAAATCAAGTAAAATGTTGAGTCCATACAATCTGATATTAAGCTTTTAATTTCCGTTTACATGAAATAAAAAAATAGATTTGCATTTTATTTTAGTGCTGTTTTTCAGTCAGTAATATTATGTGTGAATTTGGAGAAATACTCGACACGTTTGTGGGTTTACGTTACCATTTCAGTGTAGTTGATTAAAAAAACGAATGATTTTTATCATTTCAATTTGAAAGAAATGGATGCTCGGTAGCGATAACCATCTGAGTGGGAAATATTTTCTTACATGCTTTAATTAACTGAACTTCTAGAGCTAACTAAATGAGTCTTCTTTTGAATTCAAGACGGTTTTCAAAGCAGATTATTTCTAGTTATTTAAACGGTAAAATTCGTTGTATTACAATTACTCATTTACTTGTTCTCTAGTAACGCCGGAGGTAGGAGATATCGAGTTGATGATTAAACTCAAATATAATTTTCAAATGAGAACATTTTATAAAGTTATAATTAGTACAAAATGGTTGTCACTATTAAGCAGTTTTGTTTGTACAAATCTAACTGTTTCTGATGACAAGGATATTTTGTTTCTTCTATTCCTTCCATGTCTATAAAAGGAATTAACAAAGCAGGAGCAATGCACATAGACGTTGGTAGCACTGCTGATACATATTTTCGGACCAAAAAAGGTTTATCATAACAAATTGATAAAACGAAGAATTCAAGAAAGTTGAATCGGCTCTTAGTCGTAATGGATATCCTCAATTAGAAGTGAAAATGAACCAGAAGAATCATTCCTGAGTCATTAAATCAGAAAAGAGATAAATAAACACAAAGCGTTTATGTATATCCCTTATGTTCCTGGCTTATTGGCGAAGGTTAAAGGATTACCTATAAAGTACATACACTGGAATCGCGTTTTTAACACACATTATTCATGGACAGTCTCGTAAAAAAAATGGCACACATTACCAAAAAGATGTGTACAAAGATAAAAATCAATTGTGATAGAAAATGCAAACGCGAGAAAAACACTATAATTGTAAGGATAAACACATAAAGAAAACACAAGAAAGAGGTTAGCATCAAAGTAAAAAATACATATCGTTGTGGGTTCGAAGACCATCATATGACTTGGGATGAAGTTAAAATAATATATAAGGAACCTGGATTCTGTAAAAGAAAATCAATCAAGGCTTTATATATTAAATTAGGAGACCAGCCGATCGGGTATCCATCATAGATTACGCCGCTTTAGTTCCCAACTTTGAAAAATGTACATTTTCTATTGTATGTTCCCTAAAAGTTTGCGTAGCTTCCAAGAACTAAGTGGCATCACCCTTGAATCCCATTCTTTTTCTCAGATTAAACAATATATTTTTGCTTTCTAGCTCCATGATTTTTGTATTATTAATTTTCAGGTTTTTGAAGTTTGTTTTATTGAAACCTTTGCAAGAGTAGCAAATAAAATCACATTCGATTTCAGTTACTACTTATTTATTACGTATGGTATTTTTGAATCTCTAATAATAATTAAACTGATAAGTAACGTCAACATAACCAAAATTCAATATGTCAATTTAATATATAAAAACTGGTAATGTATTTTCGTAGATAAGTTTTCGATGATTCAATAAAATTGTTATAAAAAGAACGAAAACCCATTTTTAAGACATTATCAAATATATTTTAATTCATTTGTTGTATATGAATAGGCTTCTTATTTTATTTAAGTACTTGGAATGCAGAACCAATAATTCCGCAGATTTTAATAAATTAGAAATCGTACAATCAGATTACCCTGTGGTAAACACATCCAATTATTGAATTTATTAGAAATAAAAATACCGTTCTGTATCCAATAGTTAACTATGAAATTTCCAAACTGCTCATAGACCACATAGTATCATATTATGAATTGATGGGACGAGACAGAAAATAACCTACTTACAGTTAAGTATGTACACAAGGATATGTACAATGTTCTTTGCAACAATTCATAAAGAAGTAATACATCACCAAAGTAGTTGCTAAGCTGGCTTGGCAGAATCAATTTATTTCAGCTTAACAGGACATGAATGAGATTGATTCTTCGGTCAACATCGTTCCAGCCGTTGAACATATATTTTTACCTTTCAAACTCTTTTTTATACTTTTTGACTTCTTCCCAAACTGTGTCCAAACAATTACTTATAATTTTAATATACGACATCTGGTTCAAAATTGGTTTTGGCTAAAATATATTAGCGTTATTCTATCATGTGCCCTGATTGGCTGAGCGTCAGCAAAGGCTAACATTTAGGGTTCAGAAAAATACTTCTTTTGTTTATATGTGCAAGGGTATCCATAGAAATAGAAAACACGAAGACCAGCAATCTTAAAAATGTTCTTCAAACTTTATGTGTGAAAATTTGAAGTTTAATAATGGTTCATGTTTTTCCATGGGATGTTCCTTACCTGGCCCTTTTGCCGTTTAGAATACACCCATGGCCTCCAATCGATGGTGGTCAAACATAGGTATCTTCCGTAGCACTATTACAGTACATTTTAGTACAAGTTTGGTCTACGCATCTACAAAAGAGTTTCCAATATAGGAGTACACCTCACCACGTGTCGCGTAAGTGGGGTTGCTGAAGTTGCTTGCAAAATGTAAAATATGTAGCTTTATGACATTCTCGAGGCGTCCTACAGGCATAAAGCTATGTATTGAAAATTACAATATTAGACATCTCTAAGAAGAAAAATTTCAGATGGTGGCATCTCATATGATTGTAGTGACTTTTTTACAAGTTTAATTATTCGACTATTTTTACCATTGTGGTTAAATATAGGACAAAATAAAAATATTTGCTAACGCTCAACCAAAACCTGTGATGATTGACATACATGGAGTATGTCAAAATCTATGTTGCCTACACAAAAATGAAGCTTCATGCAAATTTTCAAGTCTATATATCAGTTTATTTCGAAATATCGTGCGGACAGATAGGCAGACCGATATTGGGAGTACCAAAGTTTTAATTGGTTTATAATTCTTGCAAGTTTTAACTTTTTAATACAAATAACAGTTTTTTAACCACGTATTGTTCAACGTTCAATTCCTTTGTTTCCAATCTGTCATCGTTGTTTCATGGGCTACTGAATGAAGAATGTATCAATCATAGAAACAATAGACGATATCTTAGTTGTAGAATCTACCTAGCGAGATTGAAGGGCTGAGGCTGCATTGAGAGCTTACACAGGGCGCAGCGGCTATCTATAATTGAGTTTCTCCTTCAAGCAAGTTTGGTATCCTTCGACTGTATTATTAATTCTGATATCCTTCCTTCAGATAAGATTTCCTGAGAAAATTTAGAGAAATAAATAGACGGAAGAAATATTGCTGTAAAACTTTTAATTTTCATTAATACAACTCTTAACTTATTCAATATTATATTTCCCCTCAAAACCAACATCGAAATGTAGACCTACTACGTATCCCAAGAAAATGTCATTCATAGTAGTCCAGGTCCAACTTCTAGACACCGTATCATTGAAATACCTGGATGCACTTTAATTAATGTCTAAAAATACACTGAAATAAATTTATACCACTTCCAATGATCTAAATCTGATGATTTAATTGTGCAGGTATCATCTTATATTCAGACAGTTTCATAGTACAAAAACGCTCTAAATCCACAAGGAGATAGTTCCAAAATATAAGATGTTACTTGATATTTAGAGACGGAGGCAGATATTAAATTTTGTAATACATATTTTGTAATTTCTCTAAAAACAAGGAAAGGTCACAAATTTAAACCCGCTCTTATTGTTGCCTCCAAAATTATAGAATTTAAGATACTTAAAGAACCTTTAAGGAGGAGCTTAGGAGAACCCTTTATATTATACCACAGAGCTAGGGGAGCTATTCATTTAATAATATATTTTATTAAAGAGAGGCCGATTCCCTTTAAGCCTTACTCTGCCCTTCCTCAAAGGGCACTGGCATGTGCAAGGAGTTTATCAAAAAGAATAAGGAGAGAGCCGACACAGTACAAGATCGATGTTGCTGATAAAAAATGTTATGGTCACAGAAAGGATTAAAATTTGCGCTTCCCTGACTGAGATCCAAAACCTAACGTTTTAGACCACCCGGTCATCGCCACCCTATAGAGATATGGATTTCTATTAATAATATATTAATTCTTTATTTTTATATTGAATTACTAATTAATCATAGTGGTTTATTTAATTAATTATACATTGACCTGTATATCTCAAAATAAAGGTACTAATTTTTAGTTTACAAATTCAGAATACCAAACAGTAAACAACAAGAAAGATGGAGGAGTGTCATGAACTGTACTTAATCACTTAAGTTACGGCATAAGTTACTTAAGTTTCTCTAGCTCACTATGCATTATAATTACTTGTGATTAAGAACTTTCGGGCAAAGTGAAAGTGTTGTAACTAAAGACATAATAAACTTTATGGATCCATAAAACTTGTTCAGGTCTACTGTTTGATATTTTCAGATCATTGTATAAAACAATAAAATTTTATTAGACCTGTTAATATACAGTTGGTGACTTTCACAGATCTCAGTTGTATTGGAAAACAGCCCATTAGTATACAGAGTGTTGAAAGATTATTTTAAAAGCAAGCGCTGAATCCTTGTATTCTGCGTGAATACTGTTTTTTTGTTTCTTACCATAAGGTAACAAGCTTTAAATATATGATATCTAATCAATCTTAATCTGGATAGATTACTAAGGAATTCTCGAGGACGTTTTAGCCAGTTTGCCATCTTCCTCTATAAAACTACAAAAGACAAAAAAAGGTATAACACAACATTTTAGGGTTGAAATCTATCCTCTTTTTAATCAGTTAGGGGAGATATTAATATATAAAAAATAACGAGCAGAAAGAAGTAAAGAAGGGAAATAAAAGGGTTCAGACGCTTGGAGCCCAGTCCAGGCGTTGTTACTGCACAGGTCAGTAAGTAAGTAAGTCCCGAGCACAAATCACAAGTACGAGGATAAAAATTACACATCACACTAGTACAGGCTAAGAAGAGGATGGATTACAATCTTCAAACCTTGTGTTATACCTTTTTAACCTATAACGATGGCAAATGTCCGAAATACTGTTATAGTTTCAGCCCTTCCATCGTCAATAAAAAACAAAGAGTATAATAGGTAATCTAACAAAGAACAACAATATTTGAAACCGGAAATTCCTCATATGATCTGTTTTTACTATGCCTTATTTAATGTTGTATGCTTGTGGCAGATGGAAAAGGTTCTATAATGTTTCAAAATTGTAACTTAATCATGTTAAAAACATCGAGTATATTATTTTTAACAGCTAGGATAACTGTGGTGAATGAAAGCATACGAGTAGAACGAATGTGTTATGTTTAATGTTAAAAATAATTTAGCAAAACTTAAATGAAACTGAGGCAGTAATCTTAAAATCTCAAATCATTTAGTCAAGTGTGGCGGCATAGTTAGTTTATTCACCCACCATTATTTTTATTTCAAAAACGAATATTAATGACTACTTTGAAAATATAAACATCTTACCAAATGCCAAGACTAAGTATACACGTATATTTTAATAATATCTTTACAAATATTAACAAAACCAAAGGCACAATATGAGGCATTTGAAATATAGTCTGTATTCATTTATACAAGGCTGTTGTCCTCTTTGTAAAGGTTTAGACTTTAGAAAAATGTAATCAGCTGCTAGCTGGAATCAGGAATTAGGAACATTAAAAAAAGTTACTGCTGAATTAGGAATAAATCAGAGAAAGTTTGCTTACTAAGAAATATTTTTCACCTCTGACTTCACATCCTGGCTAGACTAACCTTTATTAATTCTGTGTTTATCCTTTGGCATAAGTTTTACAGAATCGCAGCTTGGCACATGTATTGATACAGTAAACCTGAAAATGTTCAAGTAAGTGTTTCCGGTCACGTCCTTGTAGGTTAGTACTGGTGCAATGTTGCAGTGAGATGGTATCAAGTAAGAAGATGGATATATATTTGTTTATGGAAAGGTTTTTTTCTGTTGAGGTATGGTTAAAAAGTCCGATGTACTGTGACCTGAGGTCTTTTCTGCTCTCATAACCCAGGTTCAGGTCTCCTATGGTGTTTCCGGAGTTTAGAAATCTCGGATTTTAGCCCCAGCCTTATTATATTGTTTTCCATTTCCCGACGAATTATTTCTGTGAGGATCGTATACTCCTCTAAAAATGGTATTACTGTGGTTTCAGAGGTCGATGGGCTTTAAAGCCCTTCCTAAGTTTTAGTTTTGGGGTTTTTTTTTTGTATTTCTTCTTACATTGGTCTCCCACGAGAAACTATGGCATATCTATCCATCCAAGTAGAGTTTTGATGTAAGGATTCCCACCTCAGAAACTTCCTTGACTAATCACTTCCCTCAATGAGAACTACGGCATTCAGGCATGATGCAATAATTTTTTTCTGACATGTATGAAAGGGATTGCTTAAATACTCATAGCTGCCAAATTACTGTGCAATCTCAGCATCTAAGGAAAAATATAATAAATGGGGCCTCGATGGACCGCATTGCAAACAATAACTTAATTTTAAGTTCAAACAAACTTGCAAAGTAGTTATGGTAATAATTAGTCGTTATTGAGTTAAAAATCACCTTTTAGACAAGCTTATACGCGTATAGTGCAAAATAGAAGTGATTTAGTATCTACATAATTTGCAATTTTCTATTCAAAATTTCATTGAAATTAATAATTCCAGATTCGTTATCAAGTTTAAGTTACCAATCAATCACAGACAACCCTGGTGGAAGATTAATCAATCTGAAGGAAATATCAAATAAACCAATGTTGTCATCACTTCTTCCTTCCTTCCTTTTTCAATTACTGTCTCCCTCGGGAGTAATACTCTAAGTTCATTTACCCAGAGCTCTGAAAACTCGATAATAATTCTCAAAGCGCATTGCTTCAAAGCCAAATCTACTCTGTTCAAATATTAATTGCTTTATTGATCATTTTGCTTAAAACTTTAATATTTAATATGATGCAAATGTTTAATATAGATGTACGCTTATAACTATCCTTAATCTGTTTCTGTCAACACCAAATTATCTTTTCAGCACATCATTCAGTAATTCATACATATTTAATTTATGCTAAAGAAATTGTTTCAAAAATTAATCGGTTTCGACTTGATCTCTTTGTTAAAAAATGTTCAATATATTAAAATGAATACTGACAGTACCGCTGTTTGTTAGTTGTTAGTGGACTATTTGACTTTGAATTTAAAATAGTCATTCTTCAACGGAAGTGTCAAAATATACAGGTATATTGCCAGAAATGCAAATCTTAGATGAAATCTCAGTCTACAGCAGGTTTTAGGAATTATTAGAATATTTCTAGTATCACGTATGAAGACATGTATATGATTTATAAAAATTCACCACCAGTTTAAATTTTCCGCTTAAGTATTATACGACTATGTAAATTACATTTTACCCATCCTTCCGATGAAGGAATTCGCTTTTTTACTTTGCAGGAGATCAGGTGAATATATTTAAAAAAATGTTTAATTTGAATTATAATTATAGAGTTTAGTGCTCGCAAACAGACGGAAACTCCGTGGACTTGATTAGCGCATGAGCCTGAAGTAGATCAAGGACAGAACAGCTGATTTGAATATATATATGCTTAATTCCTCCTGGTTGTGCCCCACTAACATTCTTCCTTTTTACCTAAATCTCCACTTATTAATACTTTGTTATAGTTGAGATTGAAAAATTGCTTAATGTAAATCACAAGTCTGATTTCATTTTAAATTAAATTATTTCATGTGTTTTCAGGATTCGTTATACTCTTGAATAGTGAGCTCTAATAAAATCTTCTGGTAACAAATATTTCTGGGTTCAGATTTTGGGGTCGAAGAGATAAAGGAAATTCTGATGTGTATGTGTAAAGTACGATAAATCATGATTTTAACAGAGATATAGTAACAGTATACAAATTTAAAGGAACTAATAAATTAAACATTTTCCAAGCAATAAATCTGTAGCCAATTCGTACTTTATAAAACGTGTTTAATTTAATTTATGAGGATTTGAACGTTTAGTTAATCAATGGTTCCTTTAACTCAGCGTAAGAGTTTTGTAGAAGTAAATACGTAATAATAACCGTTGTTTTTATATACTTTAAATTGCAAAGTTTACATACAAGTTTAACTGTGACAAGAAAATTTACAACTTACACGTACCAGTTGTAGATTTTCAATAACAATTTTACTTTTCCACCTTGCTGCTAAAATAGAATAAGAATGAAATCAAATGTTATCTGTGGGTGGGCCTAGAGATTGCAATGCTCATTAGAGTATTTGCTCCAAAACTTAATAACTAGAATTTACTTCCCTTAAACTTTGACGTCGACTGTCACACTACGGGCCAGTAGACTTGGCTCGACATTGAATTCAGTTGCATATGCATTTATAATATGCATTATTTTGGGTAAACAAGATAGAGCAAATTTTGAAGTAATTTAAATATATTAGATTCCTTATTCATACAAGCCTTCTAAAATACAGTTTTTATTGATAATATAAATTTTCAATTAGCAAATTGCAGTGTAAGTAAAAATAAACATAACTTCCCTACCATATTCTTTTCAAATTTGGTAAGTGAGAAAATTCAGTGTTGAGTAATGACTCCGGTTGAGAAAGCTTGTTTGAGAAAGCTTGGTTTAATGTTCTTATACATGACAAAAGTAAAAGAAAAAAAAATACCTCACAAATAAACATAATTTAAATAATCGCAATGGCTACTTAGGCCTGGCTGCCTGGCGGTGAAACGTCGCTTCCAATTCCATCCAGTCTTGTCCTATCGAAATTCTGGGAGCTGTACATTAAATCAAATAGGGTTGGATACACGGCAACGTAACGGCACGTCAAGTCACGTCGCGTCAGGGAATCTGAAATATGCTCTCGATACCATTCAAACTGGAAGTGATGTTGCCATTCAGCCACCTCCTTCCATTTAGTGGAAAGCCTTCCATCACAATTGTACGGGGCAGGACGTGATGTTCCGCCGCTGAGTAGCGAACCCCCCCCCCCCAATTGTAGCGGAACGGCTGACTGTCATCAAAAATGATTGTAGCGGAACGTTACGAAATAATACCAGAAATATCATATATAAAAGTACCCTAATAATGTCAAATGAATTAAAGAACATATAAATCAACTTATTTACATTCAAATACATAAACCAATATTTTAAACTTGTATTTTGTGAGGCCTTTAGATAGCAAGACTATGTTCGTCAGACACGCCACAAAAGGAAATTTAATTTTAATTTTTGTATTAACTTTTGTGATGTGTCTGACGAAGATAGCCTCGCATCGAAAGGCCTCACAAAAATAAAACTTTAAAATATTGTTTTATGTGTTTGAATGTTAATAAGTTAAAAAGTAGCCAATACAAGCTCCATCTTTAACATTTCAACTTATAAATTATTAAATACAAAATTTCATTCCTAATATAAATGTTAAGGGTAAATTTCATTGTAGCGTCTAAACGTTTTATTTTCGAACGTGCGCAGTTTAAATCAATGCACTTTCTAATACTTTTATACTTATTTATGGATTCTAATAGGTAGGAGGGGAAATAGCCTAGAGAAGAGGATGAGTCGCCTCGAGAGGAGAACGAGTAGCTTAGACAGGGGGATGAGTAGTCTCTAGAGGAGGATGATTAGCCTAGAGAGGAGGATGAGTAGCCAATAGAGGAGGACGTGTAGCCTAGAGAGGAGGATGAGTAGTCTCTAGAGTAGGATGAGAAGCCTAAACAGGAGGATAAGTCGCCTCGAGAGAAGGATGAGTAGTCTAGACAGGAGGATGAGTCGCCTCGAGAGGAGGATGAGTAGCCTAGAGAGGAGGACGAGTCGGCTAGAGAGAATGTTGAGTAGTCTAGATGAGACGGTGAGTAGCTCGAGAGGGGCGTGAGTAGTCTAGAGAGAAAGATGAGTAGCCTAGATGGGACTTTGAGTAGCTTCGAGAGAGGCATGAGTAGCCTAGAGAGAAGGATAAGTAGTCTAGATGGCACGGTGAGTAGCCTCGAGAGGGGCGTGAGTATTCTAGAGAGAAGGGTGAGTAGCCTAAATGCGACGGTGAGTAACCTCGAGAGGGGCGTTGACGAGCCTAGAGAGGAAGATGAGAAACCGGGAGAGGAGGATGAGAAACCGGGAGAGGAGGATGAGTTGCCTCGAGAGGCGGATGATTAGCCTAGAGAGAAGGGTGAGTAGCCTAGATGGGACGGTGAGAAGCCTCGAGAAGGGCGTTGAGTAGCCTAGAGAGAAGGATGAGAAACCGGGAGAGGAGGATGAGAAACCGGGAGAGGAGGATGAGTTGCCTCGAGAGGAGGATGACTAGCCTAGAGAGAAGGGTGAGTAGCCTAGATGGGACGGTGAGTTGCCTCGAGAGGAGAATGAGTAGCCTAGAGAGAAGGGTGCGTAGCCTAGATGGGACTGTAAGTAGCTTCGAGAGGTGCGTGAGTAGCCTAGAGAGAAGGATGAGTAGCCTAGATGGGACGGGGAGTAGCCTCGAGAGGGGCGTGAGTAGTCTAGAGAGAAGGATGAGTAGCCTAGATGGCACGGTGAGTAGCCTCGAGAGGGGCGTGAGTATTCTAGAGAGAAGGGTGAGTAGTCTAGATGGGACGGTGATTAGCCTCGAGAGGGGCGTGAGTAGTCTAGAGAGAAGGATGAGTAGCCTAGATGGGACGGTGAGTAGCCTCGAGAGGAGAATGAGTAGCCTAGATGGGACGGTGAGTTGCCTTGAGAGGATGATGACTAGCCTAGCGAGAAGGGTGAGTAGCCTAGATGGGACTGTGAGTAGCTTCGAGAGGTGCGTGAGTAGCCTAGAGAGAAGGATGAGTAGCCTAGATGGGACGGTGAAGCCTCGAGAGGGTCGTGAGTATTCTAGAGAGAAGGGTGAGTAGCCTAGATGAGACGGTGAGTATCCTAGAGAGGGGCATGAGTAGTCTAGAGAGAAGGATGAGTAGCCTAGATGGGACTGTGAGTAGCCTCGAGAGGAGAATGAGTAGCCTAGATGGGACGGTGAGTAGCTTCGAGAGGGGCGTGAGTAGCCTAGAGAGAAGGATGAGTAGCCTAGATTGGACGATGAGTAGCCTCGAGAGGGGCATGAGTAGCCTAGAGAGAAGGATGAGTCGCCTCGAGAGGAGGATAAGTAACCTAGAGAGGACGAGTCGCCTAGAGAGGAGGACGAGTGGCCTAGATGGGACGGTCACGCTCGAGAGGGACGTGAGTAGTCTACAGACGAGGTATACAACCGAAAATTTTTAAGCTTTTATTTAAGCCTTTGCCTTAATATCTCATCCATATTATAATTCAATCGTGAATAAATTAAAAGAGAGGATTATTATTTATAGCCGACAGAACTTAAATTTTCTAACAAACATTGACAGAGTTAAACATTAATTCATTGGTAGAACATGCCACAAATTATCTATATATTTTTTCAAATATGTTTTTTCGTCGCAAATACAAGTCGAAATAAGAGTAATTTATACTTAAAATACATACAGTTTACAACGGATAGTGTGGTATTTTTTACTTTATAATGAAAAATATTTACAAAAATACAGAATTTGCAGCAAAAATTAGTTTTTTTATATTAAAGCCAAACCCATATTCTCTAATTTCTCAACCCCCCTACTATTAAAACTTAAAAGACAAATGGGGTATATTTGACATATACAATGAAAGGGAATTAAAAATTAACCTTTCTAAACAAAAATGTAATAGGATAATTCATTTTTGGTTCATTGCGTATTTAAAGTATAACTTAATGTTTTTGGTATGTGATATCATGTCATTGGGTTTGTAAACGAGAATAATTATTTATATTTATTTTGGTAAAAAACCCCAGATGTACTTCGCAACAATACATTATTTGTTTGATTATAATACTTATTATATTTAATAAGGGTAACAATATTAATTTTCCAAATATAAGTAACGATGTAACATGATTTAGTAATAGAAATGTTAAGTTTACAATTCATTGGCTAGTAGTATTACACATCAGTTTAGGTGCAGTTGTCTACTGCACGATTCCGCGATGTAATATGATTTAGTAATAGAAATGTTAAGTTTACAATTCATTGGCTAGTAGTATTACACATCAGTTTGGGGCGCAGTTGTCTACTGCACGATTCCGCGATGTAATATGATTTAGTAATAGAAATGTTAAGTTTACAATTCATTGGCTAGTAGTATTACACATCAGTTTGGGGTGCAGTTGTCTACTGCACGATTCCGCGATGTAATATGATTTAGTAATAGAAATGTTACGTTTACAATTCATTGGCTAGTAGTATTACACATCAGTTTGGGTGCAGTTGTCTACTGCACGATTCCGCGATGTAATATGATTTAGTAATAGAAATGTTAAGTTTACAATTCATTGGCTAGTAGTATTACACATCAGTTTGGGGCGCAGTTGTCTACTGCACGATTCCGCGATGTAATATGATTTAGTAATAGAAATGTTAAGTTTACAATTCACTGGCTAGTAGTATTACACATCAGTTTGGGGCGCAGTTGTCTACTGCACGATTCCGCGATGTAACATGATTAAGTAATAGAAATGTTAAGTTTACAATTCACTGGCTAATAGTATTACACATCAGTTTGGGGCGCAGTTGTCTACTGCACGATTCCGCGATGTAATATGATTTAGTAATAAAAATGTTAAGTTTACAATTCACTGGCTAGTAGTATTACACATCAGTTTGGGGCGCATTTTTCTACTGCACGATTCCGTGATGTAATATGATTTAGTACTAGAAATGTTAAGTTTACAATTCACTGGCTAGTAGTATTACACATCAGTTTGGGGCGCATTTTTCTACTGCACGATTCCGCGATGTAATATGATTTAGTACTAGAAATTTTAAGTTTACAATTCACTGGCTAGTAGTATTACACATCAGTTTGGGGCGCAGTTGTCTACTGCACGATTCCGCGATGTAATATGATTTAGTAATAGAAATGTTAAGTTTACAATTCACTGGCTAGTAGTATTACACATCAGTTTGGGGCGCAGTTGTCTACTGCACGATTCCGCGATGTAATATGATTTAGTAATAGAAATGTTAAGTTTACAATTCACTGGCTAGTAGTATTACACATCAGTTTGGGGCGCAGTTGTCTACTGCACGATTGTGCGATGTAATATGATTTAGTAATAGAAATTTTAAGTTTACAATTCACTGGCTAGTAGTATTACACATCAGTTTGGGGCGCAGTTGTCTACTGCACGATTCCGCGATGTAATATGATTTAGTAATAGAAATGTTAAGTTTACAATTCACTGGCTAGTAGTATTACACATCAGTTTGGGGCGCAGTTGTCTACTGCACGATTCCGCGATGTAATATGATTTAGTAATAGAAATGTTAAGTTTACAATTCACTGGCTAGTAGTATTACACATCAGTTTGGGGCGCAGTTGTCTACTGCACGATTCCGCGATGTAATATGATTTAGTAATAGAAATGTTAAGTTTACAATTCACTGGCTAGTAGTATTACACATCAGTTTGGGGCGCAGTTGTCTACTGCACGATTGTGCGATGTAATATGATTTAGTAATAGAAATTTTAAGTTTACAATTCACTGGCTAGTAGTATTACACATCAGTTTGGGGCGCAGTTGTCTACTGCACGATTCCGCGATGTAATATGATTTAGTAATAGAAATTTTAAGTTTACAATTCACTGGCTAGTAGTATTACACATCAGTTTGGGGCGCAGTTGTCTACTGCACGATTGTGCGATGTGAAATGACGCTCCGCCGCCGTGTAACCAAACCTCCCTATGCATTTACCTCTATAAGTTAAGTTTATGTAAGGTCCCTAAGTTATGTCTCACCTCATGGCACCAAATTGTTGTTTTTTATCTTAGTTCAAATGTAGAGATAAATCGGGAATTAGTTATCTTGATAGTGATCTAATAACAAAAACTTTAATCCGTAGCTCTCTGTGCAATCAAACTAACATTTTTTATTTGACCTCACCCAACTTTTTGTTGGCCGTATATTAGCGAAGTGTATCATTCGATGACTGGAAAAAATTTAATCCGCCTTTCACGCGTAGTAGGCTTTTTGTGAGCTCTGAATATGTCCTCATGTTCTTCTTTATATTGTTTTATCATCTATGAGCACTCCACAAGAATGTATGCAGTTTTATGATAATGCACAGTCTTATACCGTATCATATTAGTATTTATATGGTAGCGTTTCGGTTTTCAACACAGTAGTTTCTTGTTTATAGGTAGAATTGATTATTTTATTTAGTACAGCTTGTGTAACCTTAAACCCTTGATTGTATACACAGTCTTGCTTAAGTTTACATAATAATAGATTTAGAATATTTCCATCGCAAGCTGTGGAGATTGCTGACACCGAGTCGTGTTATACAGTAGTATTCAGTGTTTATGTTGTCGAATGTAAGACCGCCCCTGAGGCATTTATATACATTTGGTATTATCTCCTTTTAGTTTTACACTTGAACAGGTCTGATAATATATAAATTCCATACTACGGTTGTTCCAGATTCGATTTAGATCTATTAAATTCTAATCGCAAGCTATGCAGATTGCTGACTACGAGTCGTGTTATACATTTGTATTCGTGTTTATGTTGTCAGCAGCTGCGAGGGCATGGCTAGGTATTTTTTTTATTATTTTTTTAGCGTTGGGGTATTGGGGTGGATTCACAGATCCTCACACGTCAACCTGAGCTTATTGTGTGCCCCTTTGATGTTAGAGGGGTAAGCCTATCTTTGTGCCCTTAATTAGGCTAAGAAGCTTTTCCCCGATACTAGCATCTGGTTCGTCGCCTGGTTGTTTATCACCGAAAAGAGCCCTTCTCCTTGCTCCCAGTCTCTCACAGTCCAGTATTATGTGTTTTGCAGTCTCTTCAGACTTATTGCAGAGTCTACACTCCGAGTCCTCATTTCGTAAACCTAGAGTGTTTAGGTGTTTCCTGAAGTGGCCGTGTCCAGTGATCAAGGCAATCACTTGCTTAACCCGATCCCTGCCCAGCCCCATCAGCCATCTGGTGAAGCCGGAGCTAGAATCAGCAAGCAGTCTTTTGCCGAGTGCTTGTCCTTGGTGACTCTGCCACCGCAAGCGGTGTGTCTTCCTGGACCATTTTTTTATACTTTAGTAAGCGGCTGACTTGCTTATACCACAACTCGGTTCTGGACCGGTGTATGGCATGCTTGCTCCGCTTTTGGCAAGCCTGTCGGCGCATTCGTTGCCACCTATGCCTGTGTGGCCCGGTACCCAACTAAGACGCACAAAGTTGCGTGATCCAAGCTTGCAGAGAGTGTTAAAGCACTCCCACACAAGCTTGGATGTAATGCTGTTGGAGTCAAGAGCTTTTAGAGCTGCCTGACTGTCTGACATTATACAGATGTTCTTTCCTTGGTACCCTCTGGTAAGGCCTAGGTTGGCACAGGCCAGGATACCATAGATTTCGGCTTGAAATATGGAGCAGTTCCGTCCCAAACTGCCGCAAAGGGCAGTTCTAGGGGATTGAAAAAACACTCCATATCCAGTTCTGCCCTTAATAAGCGAGCCATCCGTGTACCAGACAAAGCTCTTTCTTATTGTTGGGATGTTATCTTGCGATTTCCACTCATCTCTGGAGTAGAAGTCAACAGAGAAAGGCTTATTGAATACGAACTCCGTTCTCATTATGTCGGAGACCATTTCGAGAATAGCGCTTGGGTTTACAGCTTAAGTGATGGTACTATGGCCCGCGTTAGACGCGCCATTCCTCCACAAGCCAGCAACCATCAGCCGATGGGCTGACTTACGCGCTTCAGCTTTTATATGGACATTAAGAGGTAGAAGTCCTAAAGCCACCTCGAGGGTCGCTGAGGGACTGCTCCTAAATGCTCCGGTTGCAAAGATTGTGCCAAGCCTTTGTAAGCTTTCGAGCTTGGCTTTAGCAGTTACCTGATTCACCTTTGTCCACCAGACTAATGAACCATAAGTGATTTGAGGCCTTACAACTGCTTTGTAAAGCCATAGTGCTAAATGGGGTTTTACGCCCCATGAGATTCCTGCAAGTCTCCTGGACGTCATGAGCGCCCACTTTGCTTTATGCAGGATATTGTTAAGATGATCGTTCCACGTAAGCTTATGGTCTAGAGTCAGTCCTAAATATTTGACTGTCTTTGACCACTCAAGCTGTGTGAATGCGAGTTTCAGCCTAGAAAGAGACTCTAGGTTCTTTTTCCTAGTGAATGGTACAACTACTGTCTTAGAGGGATTTACTTTCAGTCCCTCTCCATGACACCAGTTGTGTACATGTTGAAGGTTGGTATTCATGATATCAACAACAACATTTGTATATTTTCCCTGTACCATAAGGACTATGTCGTCTGTATATCCTTGGACATAGATTCCATTGTTAGTAAGGTCCTCAAGTAGACCATCTACTACTAGATTCCACAGTAGAGGTGACAGGATGCCTCCTTGAGGACATCCCCTTTTGGGTGCGATCACAAGCGATTCTTCATTGAGATCGGCCCTGATCCGTCTGGAGCACAGCATGGCCCTAAGCCACCGGCACAGAGCTGGCTCGAGGCCACGTCGCTGTGCTCCACTTACCATCGCAGTGAATTTAGCATTGTCAAAAGCTCCTTCAATGTCTATGAAGGTGCACAATGCCAATTCCTTGTGGCGGACAGGCTATCCTCAATCCTACTGACTAGTTGGTGCAGTGCTGATTCACAGAATTTGCCTTGCTGGTATGCATGTTGGTTGCGATGAAGGGGAGTGTCTGAGAAAACTCCCTTTCTCAGGTGCCTCTCCACCAGTCTTTCTAATGTTTTCAGTAGAAACGAAGATAAACTGATGGGACGAAAAGATTTAGGGACAGAATAGTCCTCTCTCCCTTTTTTAGGGATAAAGACCACCCTGTTGAGACGCCAGACTTGTGGTATGTACCGATAAGCTAGGCTCGCCCTGAATAGTTCACATAGAAGGGTAAGGAGATTCTCCGGCCCTTGCTGAAGCAGGGCCGGAAAGATTCCATCCCCTCCTGCAGATTTGAAAGGGGCAAATTTAGAAATTGCCCATTTGGCTTTAGAGAGAGTGACAATCCTTCAGGCAATGGCCCAGCTACCACGATAAGCTCTTGGCCATGAGCCTGCCTCGTGGTTACCAGACGTTCCGGTGTTGTCATTCTCAAAGATACAATCAGGGAAGTGAGTCTCAAGGAGAATTTTGAGGCTATCACTAGACCCGGAAGTGTGTTGACCTCCCTGGGACCTTAAAGATCCCAAGTGACCGGTTGGACCTGAGACTAGTAAACGTTGCAGTCTAGCTGCCGCGCTTAATTCATTTACCTTCTGTGTAAACTGCCTCCAGGAACTTTGTTTTGCCTTTTTAATTGCTAGGCTGTATTCTGTTAGAGCTCTATGATAGGACTCCCAGATACGGCTCCTTTTGCATTGATTGTACAGCTTCCTAACATTAGCCCTTTTGCGAGCGAGGTCCGCAGTCCACCACTTAGTATTGGTTCGACTCTTCCCCCGTCGCAATGGACAATTGTCGTGGAAGCTATTGATTATAGCATTCTGCAGGTCAGAAGCTATCTGATCTATTGCTGTGAAGCATCGCACCCTTCCGCCTACCGATCCCAATTTTGACTGAAGGTCAGACTTATATCCCAACCAGTCGGTCCTCCTGGATGTGCGATAGAGGACCTCTGCAGCCTCATCTTGCAAGTTGAAGCGGATATACCTGTGATCCGATAATGAGGCCTCTTTGCTTACGTGCCACTTATCAACCATTCCAAGTATACCTTGTGTGCAGATTGTTATATCAATAACTTCTTGTCTAATTCGTGTTGCGAACGTAGGGCGGTTACCTTTATTACATATAAATAGGTCCCTACTTAGAAGAAATTGTAAAAGTGCCTCACCTCTGGGGTTAGTGTTGGTGCTGCCCCATCCAGCAGAGTGATGGGCGTTGGCGTCACAACCTAGAAGAAGTTGTTGATGTCTGGCTTGTGCTTCTTCCACCAGGAGCTCTAGGTCTCTTGATGGAGGGAGTTCCCTGGCATCATATGGCAAGTATACGGAGCCTACAATTGTGCTCTGTACTATGCCTCCATTTTTCCAGGTCAGTATGCCCACAGTGAGATCTCTGGAGCAGAATTCGTTGAGGGTTAGAAAATACAAGCCTCTCTTCAACAGGATGCAGGTCCTGACATTCCTTAGAGAGGTACAGTAAATTAACTTACCTTTGGTTTCATTTAGGCCCGCCACTCTCCCTTGGTGAAGCCGTGGTTCTTGAATCAATGCCAGATCAAATCCCTCCTGGAGGAAGAACTGGCAGAAGGCTGCCGAAGCAGCCCTACTGTGCTGGAGGTTGATTTTTAGAACTCTTGGCATTGTCCTTGTCTGTCGAGGAGACAATTGAGACCTGCCAGAGTCCTTCATAGCCTCGTAGCAGACCTCGTCCAGGAAACAGACGAATCCGTAACCTTTCGGATCTGGCTTGGAGGGAAGGATTTTCCACTCGTTTACATTTAGGTTGGGGTTCTGCTTTTTGAACATTTCAAGTACCTTTTCAGGTGTCTTCTTCAGAAGCTTCGGGTGAGCTCTGAAAAACACCCTAGTGGACCTCAAGATGTCCTTACGCAGACCCAATCTCAGAGAGATGTCGTCTCCCAGAGGTTTTATTCTTTGAATAACTTCTTCCAGCCAACGTTTGGTGTGCTCGTTGATGCAGGAAGCAATTAAAACACCTTTCTCTAGGTAGGTGCCCGCAAACGATGGAACGGAACCATCCTCCAGGGGTTGGATTTCTTCCATAATTGCGTCCTCGATGGCTTCTCCTTGCTCTGCACTAAGCTTCGCCTCCGGGTAGCCTTCGAGGGCTATGGCCATTTTGATCGCCGCGACCTCTCTGTAGGTAGCCTTGGGTATGCTACCAGAGGCCTCGGGATCGTGGGCTTCCGGCTTTTGGGTTTCCCTCCTAACCTTCTTTGCAGGCCCCTCAGCGGAGGGTGGGGTGACCAAGTTGCCTCTGGGGCGTTTGGCCGACCCCTCCTCCGCCTTGGTACCCGCAGTTGGGCCCGGAGTTGAGACCTCCTGCCGTTCTGGGTTCTTTTTCTTCTTTTTCCCCCTCCTCCACTTGGAAGGGTCAAAAGCTTCACCCTTTCCAAGAAGTTTAGCCTTTAGTGCTTCTCTCCTTTGAGCAGTGGTGAGATTAGGCCTCTTCATTCTGAAGTTGCCGAGTTGCTCTGTGGCATCATCCAGCGTACCTGTAGACATGGCAGTGCTTGGGCTGTTGAGAAGCTGATATTCTATATCTTGAAGGGCTTTTGCTTCCTCAGCGCTTGTACTACCTTCCTCAGATAAAGCCTTGCCATGTATGGGAGCTTCAGTGTGCAATGGAACCTCCTGTGTTCCTAAGGCACTTTGTTGAGGAGAGGGAAGGAATGTTGGCATAACAGTTGTGTTACCAGGTGATGGTGTGTGCGAGGTAGCTTCAGGAGCTACCTCAGCAGGAAGAGGTAGGTTAGAAACAGCTTCAGGAACTGTTTCAAGGGTTGGTTGGTTTTGGTTTTTGTTTTTTATCATGTTGTTCCCACGAGTAGCTAGGGAATGGAAGGTCGACCCAGACAGAGCCCCGCATGCCTGGGTAAGCTGCTTTAAACTGGAGGGTCGCCGGTGTCCAGAGTCCGCATAGTACAAACTGGTTTGCCACCAGCCATTCAGCCCTGGCCTATGCTGTTCCACCGTGGCTTGGCTCCTAGTGGGAGAAATGAAAGGAAAACTAAATCGAAGGCTTGAGGAAGTTTACCTCAGATAGAAGAGAGTGAAGAATAAAGATAGGCTGACACACAAAAAAGTGTGCCAGCCATAGGCCTCCAGAACAAGAAGAGAAGGGATCTGGAGCATTAGCTAGGGTACCTCGGGGTCGCCACTACCCGTACGGCCTCGAATGTAAGACCGCCCCTGAGGCATTTATATACATTTGGTATTATCTCCTTTTAGTTTTACACTTGAACAGGTCTGATAATATATAAATTCCATACTACGGTTGTTACAGATTCGATTTAGATCTATTAAATTCTAATCGCAAGCTATGCAGATTGCTGACTACGAGTCGTGTTATACATTTGTATTCAGTGTTTATGTTGTCAGCAGCTGCGAGGGCATGGCTAGGCAGAATGTGTACCCTATAACGTCAATATAGCCACATTTAGTTTTATATACATTTGGTATTATCTCCATGTAATACTGTACTTGAATACGTCTGATAATATAAATAAATGCCATACTATGGTTGTTCCAGATTCAATTTAGATCTATTAAACTTTCATCGGAAGCTGTGCAGATTGCTGACTACGAGTCGTGTTATATATTAGTATTCAGTGTTTATGTTGTCAGCAGCTGCGAGGGCATGGCTAGGCAGAATGTGTACCCTACAAACGTCAATATAGCCACATTTAGGGTTTGCCTGAGCGTTTACATTGCCTAACTATCTATGAGATACCTAGAACAGATTTGGTCTTTCCTAATTCGTTCTTTGTCTACTGGTGGGATGTAAATATGTGTTTTGTACTCGGTGGTCTGGCTGCCTAGGATATCTACGCGGTACTTGGTGTGTCGATCCCGAACCCGTACCTTGCTATTGTTACAGGTTAAGTGATTCCTTGGATAGATCATTTATACCCACCTCTTTATAAGGCAAACGAAGGACCTAAAAAGTATCGTATGGTGACAATTACTTGCACGGTTTACTGAAAAGGTCGATTCTTTATTCTCGCATTTCATCTTACTTTGAAAAAAAAAAGATCTTACACTGTTATGTAAAGTTTATATTTATTTTGATTTAAATTAATTTTGATACAATGTCTTTTTAATCACAACACTTTTTGTGAACCTTAAAAAACCCCACATCACTTTCAAAAACCTTTGTATGACACATTTAAACAAACTTTATAATAACGTACAATTTCAAAGCTTATGGACTAGCTTAAATTAATAAATATGTTTGTATATTAGGAAATATAATAATAAACTTATCAAATGTATATCCTGGTGTAAAACAATAGATTGTACTGGTATGATTAAAAATAGCAATGGCAAAGTATAATATATAATTAATGTTGATAAATTCTAAAGTAGTGAAGTTTTGTGTTTATCAAAAGTATGACAGTGTCCGACCACTCGAAGAAGACAAGATGGACTACAAGTTTAGTGAAGAGTAAGGACAAGAAAAGTTTCTAACTTCAATATTAGGAGACCTTTTCTTTCTGAAGACATCTCGTTGGACTTTTGCCTTCAATAACATCTATTAAATTTTATTCTATTAAAATCATTTTATTTTCCTCCTTGTCTTCTTAAGACAAATACTACTCACTCACAACTCACTAAACGTTCTATTGTAATGACCGAACCATCAGTAAGACTGAATTTCCGCACGTTGGTACCTCCTATGTTTTAGATATTTATTAATAATTTATAATAAATTTATTTCTCCTTTAATTGGCAAAATTTCAGGCTTTTTAGTCCTATTATGAAAATTACATGAACGGGTTAAACAATATTTTTTATTAACAGTTAAACAAATATAGCGTTTTGATAATAGAAAAACCTGATGTTTTAGGTGAAAATTAAAATTGTAGCTCGATACTGCATTTTTGGATAGTAGTAAGCATTCTTTCCGTATAGATTCTTAAAAAACAAACCTATGGTATGGTACTAACATGTTGCGTAGTTCTTCGTATATAATGAGGTGTTGTTTTATAAAATATATCAACTTTGAAGTTTATACCTCAATCAGTTTTAGAGTAAGGTAAGGCTACAAATTTAACAGTGTCAAATTTTAAAATATCGTATGGTATTTCTTCTTTAGTCCTTTTAAGGATTTATGTGTTCTGTGACTTTCTCGTTGCCATCGTGGTTACCCTTAAGACGGATAAATAATGTTTTAATGCTCAATCAAACCCCATGTAGTAATTGTATAGAAATGAAGCTTCATAAAAATTCTCAATTCAAAATGTAAGTTCATTTTTGACAACCCTTGAGATGTCCTGTAGCCAGTTATACATCTAAACAGAGACCCTACATTTAGAGTTATTCCATTATGTCAGTCTACTGAGTGATAGTATTCAATGAAACTTCATCAAATTCCTGGATTGGAAACCATCATACAAATCGTCCTAGTCCTTATTCACACTTTAATTAAAGCTAGGTTTCATACCAGTGTTCACATAGAACAAGTTCCGGCGAAGAGGGTTCTAGAATGCTAGATAGCGTTAAAATAAATTCTTTTCATAAACGTTAACTTACCAATAAATATTTCTGTTTTTTTTTATTAATAAAACGTCAGCTGTTAAAATATCATATTTTTATACTCCGCTTGTTTAAACATGTATGTATGCAACTATTTTTGTTATTGCCATAATGATTAAGCATAAGACTAATGTAAACATATTCGCTAAAGCTTAGCCAAATCTCATTGGCTTATGCTGTAATCCTACCACCATTTGATAAAGCTACCATGTCACTTGGTGCGATCATCATAATCCCACTATGACGTAGCATTACGTAAGGAGACGTTTATTATACGTGACAATTACCGGACATCCATACTTTGTAGTTTTGTATAAAACAAGGTACGCATCACAAAACTGATGTAGTTTACTGCATATTTTAGTTCACAGTGGCACATTCGGCTCAAGAATGTACTACACACACACACACACACACACATATATATGATTAACCCTTGGTATTTGTTAATCCTGGGCAACTTCATTGGCATTGTGTTTCTGTTAGGCATTTTCTATGACAGGTAATGCGTAAAAATATTTGCCAATACTTGAAAGGCAAAAGTCTCTCTTCAAATCTAGGACCAAAATAACTAATTGTGTAATTGGAAGATGTTCAAACCGATTTATTCATAAACTATTATTCATTTGTAAAAGTTTACAATGTGGTACAAAAAAGTTTATATTCTTGTGGTACAATGATAATGAAATTAGATTTTAAATGAGGTTCCCACCTAAAAATGTATTAAAAGTCATTAATAGTTTTAAAATACTAACTAGATAAGATATTATGACAATGCTGTGATGGCTGACACGCCAATATATTACTTCTGCAGTTATTATTTATTATAGATGTAAAAAACGGGCACCACTCTGTTACTTCCAATTAGATAAAGCCGATTTACAATCTCGTGTAATACATAAGTGCAATTACTTAAAGGAAATTACAACCTTCACATGTTTCAAATTCACTGCAAGTTTCAAAACATCAGACAAAATGCATGATTTATGGGTATTTATTCAATCAATAGTTTGGTTAAAGAAAGTTCAATAACCTTCCTATAAACACCAACAAAAATGTGTAAGGTTTCCCTTTTTGTCTAAAAGTTAAAACAATGATTAATGAAGAACAGCACAGATTGAACTCTGGGATAACCAAACTAGTGAATTTATGATTAGCAATTATTCCTAAGGGCAGACCGGAGAAGACCAATTTATGAGCATTGACGGAGATAAAATACTTATTCCTGTTTAAAGAAAAATTCTGTTGGAGTTCTGTAGAAATATTCAGATACATACCTCTGGAAAATAGTTTAATGTGCGATTGAAACCATGTTGTACTTGACACCGCTAAGGAATGCTTAGGTTATATACTTGCATGCTACCTGTATATGAAAGGTGTCTTCGATGAAGCACTTGATGATATGCCCATTTCTTATTCTTCTGTACCATACTTTTTTAATGGTTAGTTAAAATTTTAAAAACTGGAAAGTGAAACGAGGTGTGCCGTTCAATTTCGAGGTCAGTTTACAATGAAAAGCCAATCTTTCTCTTCAAATGTTTCACACTACAGAGTCTGGAGTTGGATAGGAGATGTCTAGTCCCTCAGCATTCACCATTCCTTTTTTCCATTCCATTTCCTCAGCAAGGTACACTGTAAATAAATCACCATCGTCGGTCGTTATAGAAGTTTTCCATTTCATATAGTAAGAGTCGTTAGGGCCCTCGTTAACGTTCTTTCGTCTCTTCAGTTTGGAGATCATTCGTCAGTAAAAACTGATCGTTCTGGTAAAAATTTTCCTCACTACAGAGTCTGGCGATACCTTATATCAAGCATGGTACATTGTAAAGTGTTATAAATCACTATCGTCGGTCGTTATAAAGTTTTTAGTTTCGAGTAGAAAAAGAGTCGTTAGGGCTCTCGCTAACGTTCGTTCGTCTTTTCAGTTTGGAGATCATTCGTCAGTAAAAACTGATCGTTCTGGTGAAACTTTTCTTATTACAGAGTCTGGTGATGGACAGGAAGAATCTGTGAAACCCTGCATTCACCACCCCTTATTATGATTACATAGTGCCTAGGTAGGGCCTAGCATATTTTACTGGAGATCGTGGAAATTGACTAATGGTCGAACACTGGAGAAGACGTAAACTAAAACACTTCTCAGCTTGACAGATGTTTTATTACCCATCAAAGAGACTTATATATCCCTGTGAAACCCTGTGAGAGGCTTGAAACGCTGTAATACGTATTAGTATGAAAACAAAATGAAGTTGTTATTAGGTTATAAAAATAAAATAATTATAAATTTTAAAAAGTATAAAAAATGACTGCATATAAATAAAAGTGTAGTAATCAGGAACATTACAAAAGGATATTTTTATTTATTCTAATATTCTATCTATGTAACTGATTCAAATTCCTATGAAAGAGAGCCATATTTTCATTTTAAGTATTAAAGATGAAAATTAATATTGTCATTAGTGTTGAAATAACAGCTGATAATGATGGTTTTCATGTATATTAATTAAATCCTGATACGTAATACTAATTATGCTACCCAATATCTTCCTTAATTGCAGTGCCATACAATGAAGTTTCTGTACTCGCATTAATGTTTATGGTACAGTTAACATGGCAAATACAGCTGACTCGCCTGGGACAGTACAGTCACTTCCGCACGTGTATACCGGCGTACAGTCTCTTCCGACAAAACAATTACGATAAAGTCTTTTGATAGCAAGTCTTTTTGTCATGTTAAATGTGTTTGGTGCAAAGCCTTTATAAATACATTACTAATAAAAATATTAATTATAATATTGCATTGCATTTATTGCATAATTGTTATTTGGAGATAAATATAAATCGTATAGTGAACAGAGTCATCAATTTAGGCCCCCTCGTATGTACAACCGGCATTAGATTGATGCTTTGATTAGAAGTAAGGGCAAGTCTGATAAATATCGACTTATATTCGAGTGGAGTACGTTTTGAATTAAACATAAAAAGTTTTTGGCATCTTGATTTTGGTTTGTGTGTACTTACAAAATTATGTCACATGTTTTAAGCAATCATGTTGAATTGTTAATGAAAAATTCTTTTTCGTTGGCTAAACAGCGTATTTTCAAGTTTAGGCAAAGCTTGGAGGGCCTTTTAAACCTGTCTGGTTATTGTTTGGATTATATAATTGACGCAAACTAATTAAGTAACGTTGTTCCATAAATATTGCATGAGATCCTGCCCCAGTTAGTTGTGGCCTGGACTTGTGATCACCAACAGCTGAGTCGTCTAGGAATGTCTTATTCATCATTTTATAGCAATGGGGTTTCTTATAGAAAGCTCAGCACATTGAAAGCTGTTTATTGATCTTGAATGGTGCGAAATTATGTTTTAACATAATGCTGGCTACAATAATTTTAAAATTCTCAAATGCGGTTAGTTGTTTATTAAACTCTTTTAAACAGGCCATCTACTCACAAAATCCAAAAAGTCGTAATGTATTTTTGCCGGCGTCTAAATATAGACGAATGAAATACTAAACTTAAAACACTCTCCTACTTTCAGTTTCTTTGAAAAATCTAAATAGCATTCTGCTTATGTAATTTGATAATGCTGCCTCAAATCAATTGAATTAATTCGTAATAGCAGATGTGATGATAGCTTACTTTAGCTGTTTGGACAAAAAGTTACGAATATATCCCATGGTTCGCAATAAACATACCATTATGCTCGAAGACGAGTATTACTTACAAAAGATTGCATAGGTGTTTAATACAAAAACATGAATCATAAGAATATTAAACCATTAAAAGTATTTAAATTTTACATTCTGAGTACAGTAATAGCGAGAGAGAGAAGAGCTATACATATTTTATAGATGATGGGAATATTAAACCATTAAAAGTATTTAGATTTGATATACATTAGAGTACAGTAATACATTCTGAGTACAGTAATAGCGAGAGAGGAGAAGAGCTATACATATTTTATTAGATGATGGGAATATTAAACCATTAAAAGTATTTAAAATTTTACATTCTGAGTACAGTAATAGCGAGAGAGAGAAGAGCTATACATATTTTATAGATGGTGGGAATATTAAACCATTAAAGAGTATTTAAATTTTACATTCTGAGTACAGTAATAGCGAGAGAGAGAAGAGCTATACATATTTATAGATGATGGGAGAATATTAAACCATTAAAAGTATTTAAAAATTTTACATCTGAGTACAGTAATAGCGAGAGAGAGAAGAGCTATACAAATTTTTATAGATGATGGGAATATTAAAAACCATTAAAAGTGTTTAAATTTTACATTCTAGTACAGTAATAGCGAGAGAGAGAAGAGCTATACATATATTATAGATGGTGGGAATATTAAACCATTAAAAGTATTTAAATTTTTACATTCTGAAATACAGTAATAGCGAGAGAGAGAAGAGCTATACATATTTTATAGATGATGGGGAATATTAAACCATTAAAAGTATTTAAATTTTACATTCCTGAGTACAGTAATAGCGAGAGAGAGAAGAGCTATACATATTTTATAGATGATGGGAATATTAAACCATTAAAAGTATTTAAATTTTACATTCTGAGTACAGTAATAGCGAGAGAGAGAAGGAGCTATACATATTTTATAGATGATGGGAATATTAAACCATTAAAAGTATTTAAAATTTTACATTCTGAGTACAGTAATAGCGAGAGAGAGAGAAGAGCTATACATATATTTATAGATGATGGGAAATATTAAACCATTAAAAGTATTTAAATTTTACATTCTGAGTACAGTAATAGCGAGAGAGAGAAGAGCTATACATATTTTATAGATTGGTGGGAATATTTAAACCATTAAAAGTATTTAAATTTTACATTCTGAGTACAGTAATAGCGAGAGAGAGAAGAGCTATACATATTTTATAGATGATGGGAGATATTAAACCATTAAAATAGTATTTAAATTTTACATTCTGAGTACAGTAATAGCGAGAGAGAGAAGAGCTATACATATTTTATAGATGATGGGAATATTAAACCATTAAAAGTATTAAATTTTACATTCTGAGTACAGTAATAGCGAGAGAGAGAAGAGCTATACATATTTTATAGATGATGGGAATATTAAACCATTAAAAGTATTTAAAATTTTACATTCTGAGTACAGTAATAGCGAGAGAGA
Organism: Homalodisca vitripennis; assembly: GCF_021130785.1. Taxonomy (NCBI): domain Eukaryota; kingdom Metazoa; phylum Arthropoda; class Insecta; order Hemiptera; family Cicadellidae; genus Homalodisca; species Homalodisca vitripennis. Next base: position 144,654,142 of record NC_060213.1, on the reverse strand, counting down.
GAAGAGCTATACATATTTTATAGATTGATGGGAATATTAAACCATTAAAAAGTATTAAAATTTTACATTCTGAGTACAAGTAATAGCGAGAGAGAGAAGAGCTATACATATTTTATAGATGATGGGAATATTAAACCATTAAAAGTATTTAAATTTTACATTCTGAGTACAGTAATAGCGAGAGAGAGAAAGAGCTATACATATTTTATAGATGGTGGTGGGAATATTAAACCATTAAAAGATTTTAAATTTTAACATTCTGAGTACAGTAATAGCGAGAGAGAGAAGAGCTATACATATTTTATAGATGAGGGAATATTAAAAACCATTAAAAGTATTTAAATTTTACATTTCTGAGTACAGTAATAGCGAGAGAGAAGAAGAGCTATACATATTTTATAGATGATGGGGAATATTAATATAACCATTAAAGTATTTAAATTTTTACATTCTGAGTACAGTAATAGCGAGAGAGAGAAGAGCTATACATATTTTATAGATGATGGTGAATATTAAACCATTAAAAGTATTTAAATTTTACATTCTGAGTTACAGTAATAGCGAGAGAGAGAAGAGCTATACATATTTTATAGTTTTATTGATTATGGGAATATTAAAACCATTAAAAGTATTTAAATTTTACATTCTGAGTACAGTAATAGCGAGAGAGAGAAGAGCTATACATATTTTATAGATGATGGGAATATTAAACCATTAAAAGTAATTTAAATTTTACATTCTGAGTACAGTAATAGCGAGAGAGAGAAGAGCTATACATATTTTATAGATGATGGGAATATTAAACCATTAAAAGTATTTAAATTTTTACATTCTGAGTACAGTAATAGCGAGAGAGAGAAGAGCTATACATATTTTTATTAGATGGTGATGGGAATATTAAACCATTAAAAGTATTTAAATTTTACATTCTGAGTACAGTAATAGCGAGAGAGAGAAGAGCTATACTTGCTATATTATAGATGATGGGAATATTAAACCATTAAAAGTATTTAAATTTACATTCTGAGTACAGTAATAGCGAGAGAGAGAGAAGTGCTATAACATATTTTATAGATGATGGGAATTATTAAACCATTAAAAAAAGTACTTTAAATTTTACATTCTGAGTACAGTAATAGCGAGAGAGAGAAGAGCTATACATATTTTATAGATGGTGGGAATATTAAACCATTAAAAGTATTTAAATTTTACATTCTGAGTACAGTAATAGCGAGAGAGAGAAGAGCTATACATATTTTATGATGATGGGAATATTAAACCATTAAAAGTATTTTAAATTTTACATTCTGAGTACAGTAATAGCGAGAGAGAGAAGAGCTATACATATTTTATAGATGGTGGGAATATTAAACCATTAAAAGTATTTAAATTTTACATTCTGAGTACAGTAATAGCGAGAGAGAGAAGAGCTATACATATTTTATAGGTGTTTAATACAAAAACATGAATCATAAGAATATTAAACCATTAAAAGTATTTAAATTTTACATTCTGAGTACAGTAATAGCGAGAGAGAGAAGAGCTATACATATTTTATAGATGATGGGAATATTAAACCATTAAAAGTATTTAAATTTTACATTCTGAGTACAGTAATAGCGAGAGAGAGAGAAGAGCTATACATATTTTATAGATGATGGGAATATTAAACCATTAAAAGTATTTAAATTTTACATTCTGAGTACAGTAATAGCGAGAGAGAGAAGAGCTATACATATTTTAAAGATGGTGGGAATATTAAACCATTAAAAGTATTTAAATTTTACATTCTGAGTACAGTAATAGCGAGAGAGAGAAGAGCTATACATATTTTATAGATGATGGGAATATTAAACCATTAAAAGTATTTAAATTTTACATTCTGAGTACAGTAATAGCGAGAGAGAGAAGAGCTATACATATTTTATAGATGATGGGAATATTAAACCATTAAAAGTATTTAAATTTTACATTCTGAGTACAGTAATAGCGAGAGAGAGAAGAGCTATACATATTTTATAGATGGTGGGAATATTAAACCATTAAAAGTATTTAAATTTTACATTCTGAGTACAGTAATAGCGAGAGAGAGAAGAGCTATACATATTTTATAGATGATGGGAATATTAAACCATTAAAAGTATTTAAATTTTACATTCTGAGTACAGTAATAGCGAGAGAGAGAAGAGCTATACATATTTTATAGATGGTGGGAATATTAAACCATTAAAAGTATTTAAATTTTACATTCTGAGTACAGTAATAGCGAGAGAGAGAAGAGCTATACATATTTTATAGGTGTTTAATACAAAAACATGAATCATAAGAATATTAAACCATTAAAAGTATTTAAATTTTACATTCTGAGTACAGTAATAGCGAGAGAGAGAAGAGCTATACATATTTTATAGATGGTGGGAAAGAATGTTTTGGAAACTTTTAGAAACTCAGATGTGTGATTTCATAGAAAAAGGAGCTTTTCCTATTGGAAAACAAATTATTATTTTCATTAAAATAAACACACAATTCTTCAATAATTAGTTTTATTCACACATGTCGAAAAGACTTAGGAATTTAAAATTATTGACGGATTGTATGTTTTTATTATTAGCGAGAATAGTGTATGAATTATTTTATCCTTTAGTAAAATCTGTATAGGTTTTGAGGTGTTGTACTTTACATACACTGTTCTTAGTAATAACTATATTTTAATATATGTCTACGTGCAATGTGACATTCATTAAAAAATTAAATTGTGTAAAAAAGAATTTAAAGAAATTGTGAGTATACTAAATAGGTAAATAAGGGCTATGCTACATTATAAGTGATATGTAACTTCAGACATTTCCAAAAGTTACACTCTAAGTCTAAGTGACATTTCAATATTTTATGATGTGAAAAATACAATAGGTTATATTTTGATTATGAAGAAACCCATATTTTCATCAATACTGTCTTTTGGCGTTAATATTTAATTTACTGTTCAATGAAACCTCACTTAATCCTTTACTTGGTTTGCTATATTTTACATTTTCTTTTAGCGGATTAAAGTAAGGTTTTCATTATATTTTAATGCTAGTTCCTGAAACGCTTTATGATCATTTTCTCTACTCTATAAACTAGACTTTTAGTAATCGCTATATTAAACAATTTCAATAACCAATATTTGATACTTTTTTATTCTGTTAATATAAGGTTCGTATTCAGCAATAGTCTAACTATTTATAAAACCCTAGCACTAAAATTGTATATATTATGCTTTACACATCCACGGCTAGTATTAGTAGGCTACTATAGCAAGCTTTAAACGGTGTAAATGGGATGTCGAAAGTGACATCATGTGATTATTAGGCAACAATTACTATTTTACCTTACAAAAATATTGAGTTGTCTTCATTTTTAAATTAAGTGAAGCTTTTCAATGCAACGTTCAAAGTACAAAGCAAATAAAAATATAATCAATTTGAGTGACATTTAATTTAAAATTGTTCGAAATTATAATTGATCATTGTAATTTGTATTACCCATTTAAAACATAATTTTTTAGTTCCTGATTTATATTATATTATTGGCCAAGCTATCAAGCAGAGAATCGTAAAAAATAATGTTTTTAGAAATATTTATGGTACGTTTTGTACTCATGCGTAACATCGATTATGTGATGACAAAGTTACGCTTCTGGATAAGACAGCTCATCTGATACCCTATTGTTGCGATTATTCCAGCAGTTAATTTCCTTGTCGGGATAATTATGTAGCGATTTAACAGTGGCGTGTGTTTGTAAGTGACTCGTTTACCTTTGTAGCCGTATGTCAGGGTGGTGACAGTATCAATATCGTTCAGCTTTAACTGCATCATTAAGTCCGTTATTGTTGTAATGTCCCTAGTGGATGTCACTACGAAATATACTATTGAAACTCTGTTGCGCTGGCGAAGTTTGCATTGGAATTCAATCTAACTGAGACGTTCAGACCAGTACAAGAAATACATAATTAATTACACGTGATATTTAGCAGGCGATAATTGCTGCAAGCAATACTGTTATATCTATAGTCAGAACCGAAGGAGGCTCTATCACCTTATAACAATAGTCGATATGAGCAGATTGCTCGAATTTAGCTTTTATCAAGAGACGATTGTCAAGACAATAGCAACTATCTGCAGAGACCACGTTCTGAAGTCGGCCCGCCCGCGGCTCACCTCTATTGTGTTAAACACTAAGCAAGTAGACGAGTATTTGACATTGTCCTTCTCAGAAACCGATATATAGATAGATCTGATTAAATTATACTTCCATCTTGAATAAGGCCGTATTCTTGGAATAAGCGCATTCTTGTCCGGAAATGGAGATCTGAAGAATGTGTGAAGTGCAAGGAGCACTGTGTTGAATTTTCATTAAAATAGGTTTTTACACATTATATTCTTCCCCATTTGTGTTAAAAGAGTATAGCTCAATAACGGTATTATACTGTATATTAATTTCACGTCATAGCTACATAAGTTGTTTACTAATTATTTTCTTTTTTGTTTTTATCTCGGTGTTTTATGTTGTACAGTTATAACACAAGAGCCACCTACTATTAGACAAACTATTAAAGTTAATGAAAGTCAATCAGTAACTGTGTGATCAGTATGAATGAAAAGTGAGCAATCTTCTTCGGCCGCCCTAACGACGTCTTCCTCACAGAATCTTAAACAGTTACACCCCATGTATGTATAGTGTGTACACTCACATCTTATACAATACTAGATAGTATAGCTATGTTAATAACGGTTGATTCAATGCAAATGTCGCTCCACTTCATGAGATATATTTCCAGACCATGACACCTGGCATCTGAAATCCACGTATGACTGAAGAGATCCAGCAATACTGAAAAGTGAGGACCTTGGAAATATTGCTTAGTAATTTCCACGATTTCAGTATCCAAAACGGGCTGCAGTACAATAAGTGGCCAACATAACAACCGAATCAACTGTCGATAAGAAATATCGAAACTATCGAATATATAAACATTTGACCTATAAATACTCTAAATTTATAATTGCCACCTATGTTTGTAGTACAGACAAATAATATTGTTTTATACAATCATAAAAACCTATAACGTAATACGGTTCAACAATTTTTTAAACAAAGTAAATCTTGTGTATAGTATTTGAGTTGTTGCCGCAAGCACAATGTCGACGTACATTTGTTACTTGTGTCATAAGGTGTCAGACACGTTTATCCATCGATATAGTAAAAACTAAATGTTACAGTGTTTATTACATTATATAAATTACCCTAATTAGTTTTTATTAATAATTAAATTAATAATTTTGACGATGTAAAAGCAGTCCAACTATGATGCAATTTGAAATACCTATAATGTAATTTTAATTTGACATCATAGACATTCAGTCTATGATGTCTATTCAGGTATTTAATTTACCTAGTAAAAATCCAGTAAAATCTACTGGATTTTTCTCTACGCTATTATCTGGATGGTTTCTTACTGCATATGTTCTCATTGTCTCATGAGGTGTTCAGTCGATTAAAAAAGATTACGTGTTGATTGAAAACATGAATTTATTAAGAACAAGTTATTTTCTGAACAAGTATATTAAAATATATAATTTAATTAAGTTATGAATGTATACACTTTTGAAGTTTTACTAGATTATTTAATGCCTACGGCTTTAGTACTTTTCAGAGCATATACCTCAGATACCTATTAACATGAGCAGAGCGTAAAAATAAATACAAAGTTTCGTCACGTTCTTGCCTGATTGGATGTGACCTAACTTGAGTACATCGATTGACAACAATTGGCCGGTAACTGTTGAGTTTAGGAGACAGTTGGTAGCTCTCCAAGTCCCTGAACATCAGCTGTTGGCTGCACTAACTCGAGTACATCGATTGACAACAATTGGCCGGTAACTGTTGAGTTTAGGAGACAGTTGGTAGCTCTCCAAGTCCCTGAACATCAGCTGTTGGCTGCACTAACTCAAGTACATTGATTGACAACAATTGGCCGGTAACTGTTGAGTTTAGGAGACAGTTGGTAGCTCTCCAAGTCCCTGAACATCAGCTGTTGGCTGCACTGTGGAATGGAACACTTAAATCTTATTGCATTAGTATTTAACTGTCTTATAATTAGTTAATTACAAGTACCTTATGTAGCGGCATTGTTTTAATGAGATTTTAAATTTTTATGAGATGTAAACGTGCACAGGTTCGTTTGATGAAACTATAGTTTTGAGTCGGTTTTATAGTTGCTGCTTCCTCAATTTGAAATGTAATACGTGTTTGTTTTCCTTGACGACGTCTTATCTTATCAGCATCAGGCATGCCCAGACTGGCGCTGATATCGCTTGCTCATCGGTTTCCGCTGTCGCTCAAGGTATCAGTTCTGCATACTTGTCACTGCAATATGGACGTACCTAGCAACATTTTCCAAGTTTACGATCTTGCGAAGTCGAAAAATGATTGCATTTCGTTTTTGCAAAGAGCACTTATATTGCCCACTGAAAAACTATGTCCAGCGGGACACGTAATGGTTTTGAGTGTTTCCGACCGTAGCGATCGTTGGCGTTGCAGGAAAGCCGGGTGCCGAGACAACAATGACATTCCACTGCGTAGTAATACATGGTTACAGAGCTCGAAACTTCCTTTCGACAAAATCCTTCTGTTTTTGTATTCTTGGAGCTTTGAACTGACAAGTGTTAAGTTTTGTGAACGCGAGTTGTAAATTAACCACAACACAACAGTTGACTGGAACAACTATTTGCGGGAGGTATGTGCGTCGAAACTGCTTGCTAATCCAAAAGCTATTGGTGGTCCCGGCTTAACAGTAGAAATAGACGAGTCACTGTTTGCTAAAAGGAAGTACAATGTAGGCCGTGTTATCCCGCAACAATGGGTATTTGGTGACATTTGTCGAGAAACACGCGATTGCTTCCTGTTCGCCGTTGAAGATAGGTCTGCTGCTGCACTGTTGCCAATAATTGTCCAACATATTGCTCCTGGAAGTGCAATCATGTCTGATCAATGGGCTTTCTACAACGGTATTCGAAATGCAAACCAAAATTACCAACATTTAACGGTGAATCACAGCAGAAATTTCGTCGACCCAATAACGCAAGCTCAAACAAACACCATTGAGCGTTTGTGGGGGACGGCTAAATCTTCTTTCAGACGAAAACACGGAACCCAATCAAAGTTGTTGGACAGTTACTTATGCGAGTTCATGTGGACATCATTACAACGTATGGACAACCCGTTCCAAGCGATCCTCCGTGGCATCGCCGCCTACTGGCCTCCACAATAAAGGTTAGGTTAGGTTAGGTTAGGCATTAGTTCACCTCAAACAATCAATTCCGTAGCTATAGTAGCGACTATACCTACGACATGGGGTGAAATAACGGAACTTGACCAAGAAGCCTTGCATATAAATTCAAAATAGTGAATTAAATGGCATAGCCTTCATTGTTATATGAATTTTAACAAATAATAATAGTTCAGAATGAATATCACATCTAAAACATATGCAACAATCCTAAATGGTTTCCTTACTAATCATAACTTTGACCTTGTTGATATAAAGCAAGAAATTTTAACCATTATTTAACCGGAATGGAGGATATAAAAATAATCGGTCTTGAAAGAGCATATGACAAGTTATGGTTGTTTATTATATATTTCAGAACAAAAGAAAGTGTATTAATTGTATAAACGCCAAGACTGAAATAGTAAAATATTAAACCAGAAACTTGAAGTTGATTTTATTTTGTACTTTTAAAAATATTCTCTAAAAGTACCAAATTACCTTATCAAAAGCTGATAATTAATCAATCAAGAAGAATGTCCCAGGAAGCACGGAGAGTAACAACTGAAGGATTCAACCTGTCAAGTGTCTGCGGTAGGCTTACTGTCATTGTATCTAAACTTTGTTTTTACCCCTAATTTTTGTTGTTAGTTTTAATTTTCTTAACTTTTGTGATAGCCACGATGAACATTGTAACGTTTTTTACCACCAGATGAAGTGCCAATGGCCTAACGGTCTAAGACATCGGTCTTTGGTTTTTGGATAGAGAGAAGTTCAAATCCCGTCTGTGACCGTTGCACGTTTTGCCAGCACCATCGACTTTGTGCTGTATCGCCTCTCCTCCTTATTCTGTTTGATAAGATCCTCGAACAGGCCAATGGCTCACGAAGACGGGCAAAATAAAGCTTAAACGGGTAACGGTCTCTTCTGAAAAATAAAACTTTTGTTCTCAAATATATATTACTATATTTTTTATTTTCTTATAATTCAAAATACCAACGCATTACACAAACCTAAGTCGCACAAGAAATGTAAGGGAATAGACTACGCTATGCCTAAGCATATATTAGTGTCATATTCACGACAAAAAGATATTTCAGACGCGTAGATAGTGAAACATCCAGCTGGTAAAATCCAATGATATATTGTACACTAAAACACAATATTTTAGGTGCTTTTATTGAATTTTGGTTTTCATTCAAGTGTATAATATAAAACATTGGCTTTGAGCTATCGTGATGATAACAAATAAACACTTTTTAGCACATAAAAAAATCGGAATCAACACCACTTATGTGTTTCTTGTGCTACGAAATACTACGAAAATAATATATATCAATGAGATTTATTGGTTATAAACTGAGTAGCAGCTTAATGAAATCAATTTATTAATTTTATATTGAATTGAAATAATGTTTTTATTACGGATAAGCAAATAAACAGTTTGGAATTAGTTTTGGAAAGTTTACATTAACTAGAGCTATAATATTATTGGTTCCATCTTAACTATTATTATAACTACAAAATTATGTCATTGATACAGGGCTCATTACATCATATAGCTAAATTTTAACGATTGTAAAGTAAAGATATTACTTTGCATTTGCATATGCAGTTTTTAGTTTAGTATTTATAAATAAGCTTTGGGTCGTATATTTATTAAAATAAAAGTTAAAAACAAAGGAATATGTTACAGATTTTTATATGATGAGTTCCTCAATATTTCATCCGTAAAGAGTAAACTCTTTCTTGTTGTAGTTTTTACCAATTAAACTTTTAATTAAGTTTCCAAGGAACAATAGTAAAATTATAAATGTGAAAATTCAACATACAAAAAAGCTACTGATTACTACCTATCGAGACTAGTAGACAATATCAAATATATAATTTATTGAAACAACGTTAGAATCCTAAAGCAATTGATAAAATATAATGAAGCATATTTTATGTAGCTTTTGCAGCGTATTGTTTCTTAATCGTGAGTAATTATAAAATATCCTATATAAGGTTAACTGAAGTTTCCGTCCGTTTAACGTAAGTTGTGTATTATTTTCTTTTGGAAACGTAACTGAGAGTATTCCCTAAAATAAGTATATTTTGTAAAAATTGATTTTAATCTGTGTAATATTTTGTTATAACAACTGAATAGAAAAGACTTTTATTTAAATAGTTTGCCGCGGTCACATCTGTTACTGAAACGGAGGTCCCATTCCCCACAACATTGCCTTAGTCACGTCCTCGTAGTTCCGTTCCAGCCCTATCTCAATAACCGATATGGGTACTTACTTTCTGGTTTATAGTTATATATTACCAACTATATTGATTTAGTTACGTTGAAAGAATGTTAACGTAACAAAACTATTCACATGGAATTTCAGATAGTCAGCCATTGAGAAAGTCAGTTAGTGAGATCGTCAGATATTCACATAGTCAGTTATTTAGATAGTTACTTAGTAATATAAATTTAGCCAGTTAGTCAGATAGCCAGATAGTTACATAGTCAATTAATCATATAGTTAATCAATAATTAGACCGTTAATAAGTTAGATAAAGATAGTCAGTTAGTCAGATAGCCAGATAGTTACATAGTCAATTAATCATATAGTTAATCAATAATTAGACCGTTAATAAGTTAGATAAAGATAGTCAGTTAGTCAGATATTTAGATTGTCAGTTAGTCAATTAGTCAGTCCGTCAATTAATCAGTCCGTGAGATAGTCAGTTATAAGAATCTGTCATGATAACTATTTTTTAATAATCGAAAATCATATAAGCACCAAAGCGAGTGGGTGAAGCTGTGTTAGTGTTAAATGGTGTTACCAAGCTGCACATGAGGGAGTACTGTCCCCTGTCCGCTTTGTCTGGAAGGAGAGGAAACAAATCCAATGTGTTCATTTTCAAGGTTCAACACATGATTTTGACGTTCAGCCCACACTGCTCCTCATCAGTATTTCTGAGCCCAAATCGTAACCATCCTGAACATTCTTGGAAGCAAGTGTGATGGTCCTCTTAGGACTAAGTGCAATGAGAGGTTTCTCAGCTACTTGTCCTACGTGACAACAACATTGTTCATGCAACGGCACTCCAAGAATATCTGTTATACATGAATAATGCTTGTAAAGATCCCCCTTTAAGAATAATTTGAGTAGACAACTTCACTCTGTGAACGAGAAAATCTTTCGCAGATTATCTCAGACAGATCAATAGATTTGAAATTTGCCATGAAGCTTCATTTGTATACTGCAAAAGATTTTCACGATGGTTCACACACATGGAATTGTATTTCAAGCTAGCTAAGTTTATCTAAATTTTCGCAGGATATTACGAATAACATTAACAACTCAATTTGTTTGAATATAATTTAGCGCTGAAATGAATAACTTATATTACATTATAATAGTGAGGTTAAAAGATAATTTTGTCTTTCCATGTTTATTAAAAAAAACAAACAAAATTACAAATAAATTACACTTTAAAATCAGAAATAACTATTATTTTAGACTTAGACCTGTTTATAAGATATTTTTAAGTGTCGATAGGAGAAATATTCTAGTAATATTAAAAAGTATTCTTTAAGGTTCTGAACTCTTATAGAACATCAATATGTAAAATATTTTATATGTTACGTAACAATAAAAGTTGTAATAAATATTAGTGCACGGGAAAACTAGTGATAACTCCAGTTAACATTGTGCATTTGATAGAAATGGCATTAATAAGTTACTGTAAAATAATAAGGGCTAATTATTTGTTTAAATGTAGTTTAAATATGTCTGAGATGTGTAAATCTGTACTTCTATAGTTAGCATATAGTATATCAACCTAAACGTTGTGATTTTTGACAACAATTTCATAATTTTATTTAATACATGTACTCAATATTCTGAAACAATTGTTACTGAAATTAGTACTTTCATAATTATGGAGTGTAGAGAAACTTAACACTAACAGACATTTATTGACATATAGTTTGCACGATACGCTGCATCCTTAGCTTGATTATTTATAGTTTTCAGCGATACTGAACATATACTCGTACGTTTTCCGACTTTTCTTGAACAATAGATTTTTTAAATGTCTTCGCTCTCAACAGATGTTAAAAAAAACTCCAAATGGTTTATAATTTAGATTATTCCATGAATTATAAATAAAACCAACAGCGATGCTTCTTTACAACAAGTTTCCAGCTTTTCGAAAATTTAAAGCTGCCACCTTTGTATAAGCTATATCCTTCCTTGTTTATTTATATTTCTTTTCTACTTTTATATTATTTAAGCTATTATTATTGGATAATATTAAGATACTTTTAAAGTATATTCCATGTTTGGCTAACAAATGAACTTGGGAATTCGCGTTTAAAAATAGTTGTGTTTCTTTGATAGTTTTAAACATTTTCAATTATAATAATTGAACAATTATAACATACAACGAATTGAATAAACAATAAATCAGAAAATCCTACCCTTGATAATTTTAAAACACTGAGTAGAACGCTGCAGTCAAAAATATCGGGTATTGAAAACAGTAATCTCTTCAGTAATACCAGATAGTACGGGTGTTATACTGTAATTCAGTAAAAACCAGTTTAAAAAAATTAATTTGTATTTTTTTAATAGAGTTTTGAGATCTACTGGATGGATAAGAACCTAAGAACAATTTTAGGACTGCAGCCTGTTTCAGATCCAAAACATCTCTATAAGATGAAAAAGTGCTTTTATAGTTACACTTAAATTTTACCAATGTATGTAACTATACGTGATCACTTGGAACGATATATTTTAAATGAGTAGTATAAAGTTAGTAAAGGAAGTGTTGTAAGTAAATAATGCATTTCATTGAATCATAGCTGTCTACACAATACAATAACGAATATAAGAAACAATGAAATTGATGGAAACCTAGGTATTGAGGTCGAGTGGTTGAGGGAAACAAAACCAATTAGGATCCAGTGTTTAGGGATGGTACACTCCCGACAGAAGAGGTGTAAAAATTTCATCATCGTAATGTCGGGGTGTTTTTGCCCTCATCGGAGATGTTGGGACATTTACCGACTTTATGTTAAACGAGTTTTCCTCCCTCGTTGAAGCAAATCTATCCTGAATCGATAACTTATCTAAGGTTAGGTTCTGTTCTCAATTAAATATTTTCTTTACGTCAAATACTTGTTCTGTTTATGCCACTGTGACAGCTCTGATGTACGAGAGTAGTAAATGCAGCACGTGTTACCGTATCAGCGTGTTAATGAACGTACCGTACCTAGTCCCAAACATTTCTTGAGATATCGATACCAAACCTTCTATTATAGTTGAGCATTGAAGTCTTTATTTTGATGTATTTGACATTTTTACTCGCTCTCTTAGATGCAGGGTGATAATAATAAATAATAAGTTTGTGAAACAGATTTTATGGTGTGATAAAAGATGTTGAGCCACGATTTATGGCAAACACGTTGTCGCAAGCAGTATTTTATTATACTTTCTCGTTTTAAGATTAAATGAATTATAGAAATCAGAAAAAAATTATTTTTAATTTGTTGTGTATTATTAGCTTAACAGCTACATTTGTTACCTGATGAACCGATTGCCTATGTAAAATAGTGTAAAAAAGGCATACAGATAATGAATAATTCAAATAAATTTATTTTCATTAATCTACTAACTAAAATAAGTGATTTAATTCTAAATTAATTCATACACCGCATACATACAATACATCCTGTGAAACCTTGCACTACAATACCGGAGGACATTCCAAATAAGATTGTTATCAATGCTATCGATCAAAGATAGTGGATGAAAATGTTAATTTTATTAAAATGTTTATAATATGGATGAAAAATGTATAACAATAATGGATGGTGGTTCGTTTTCATATAAAACTAGCTGTTACCCGCGGCTTCGCACACAATCTTTAGAAAAGTCCTTATATTACTTATTAAAAGCAATTATGCGCGATTAGCCGCGGGTAACAGCTAGTTCGTCAATACATTCGTAGTATTTTATAACGAAAACTCTTCGATTTTTTCAATAAAATACCAATTACAACCAGATAACCAGTTACCCACGGCTTCGCACGCGATTTCCTGCAGAAAAATTGGGACATAGGAGGCATATTTATTTTGAACGTCCTTATTACCCTTCTGAGATAAATAGTCACTGAAAGATACTCCAAGCTCATGAACTATTTAAGATTTAAATTTTAAAACAGTCTCAATTTGCACTTGTGAAATAACTGGAATCTTTCTCTAATATTCTATGATTTTTGTATACAATTGAACTATATTAGCCCAGCGTGGACAGGAGTCAAAAGTCGAATTCATTTGCACAAATACGATTTTTGAAATGAAAATAGGCATATATTAGGTACTTATTATTACAGTCTAATGATTATGAGTTCCAGATGTTAAACGAAATTGCGTATGGTTTTTATTTTATTGAAACAAAATTTGCTGATTCTCTTAAGCTTACTTTATGCTTTCAAACTATAAATGTAAAGAAATTTAAAATCGTAATTAAATTATATAAACATATTTGTTTGTCGCATATATGTTTACAAAGCACAGCTGATTAAATTTGAACAGGCTCTTTCACTTAATAACATATGTTTGCTGCAATGCATTTCTTACGGGTATTTCCGTAACTTTTAGAGACCAGTGGGGCGGAATCCTGAATCGGGAACGGGATAAAAAGTATCCTATATCCTTCTCCCAGTTCTTAGCTACCTCCCTACCAATTTTCAGCCAAATCGGTTCAGCTGTTCTTGAGTTATAACTGGTGTAACTAACACGACTTTCTTTTATATGTATTGATGAGGAATTAAAGTAAAGGTTGCTATGAACCTCATCCTGTGATTTTTAAACTAGTGAGTTTGCTTACTGTAACCAATAGTTTAAAACTGTTACTATGTTTAGGAACACTTCAGTTTGAAACAACGTCAATCAAATATCTGGTGTAACTACCAATAAAATCCCAAATGATATATTATTTGACTTTATTCCACACAAAATGTACAGAATCGTGCTGTATTAAGGATTAATAAATAACATTCTGAGTGTTATAATGTAGTAATGGACTTTCTAACAAAGATTAGCGTTATGGTTTACTAACATCAAATTTAGTATAGTCGTAAATCAGCATTATCATATACAATCCTATTGTTAACTAAACTAATCACACTAAACTCTGCGTATGTACATATGTCATGCTCAAGGGAAGATTAATCCATTCCAGATCGTTCATAGCTCAATGGATATGTTAACTGAAAATTACATTCATGTTTTATTTGTTTGTTTTTGTACTTAATTATAATGATATCTTCCTAATCTTATTCCCCAGAAATGTGATATTCTTAAGTTTGAAAAAGTTTTGGTGACAAAAAGCCTCCTGTTCTGCAATTTGGAAATAAAGCATTTTTATTATTTGAATTATATTTATCTTATATAATTTGAGTTTAATATAAAATATGAATTTTTTCAAAATGTTGGCACCGTAGGGTTACTTCATTTTGTAATTAGGCTATTAGTCCACCAAGAGGCCAAAGAAAAGGATTAAAACGATGTGATATTTAAAGTCAACATCACAGCCACTTATTTTATACTTAATGCGGACTTAGTAATCCCTCTTTAAACAATCTACCCTTATTTATTTTTAAAAGTATGTAAACATAAAATTTATATTTAAAAGTTACATGCTACAATATAATGTATTTGAGAAACTTAAGTCATCTCATTGCTGCGTGATTTAAAAACTTTATTTGTCAAAACTCTAAAGAATAATTTTACTTAAAACCAAAATGGTTGCCTTTTATATAAATATTATACAAAAGCAATTTGATTGGTTGTAAATAATCAAAATACACACAAAATTATAAATAAAAAATTACGTATTAAAGGAACCAGTTATTTTACATTATAATTTAAATTGTGTTATATTTAAACATTTAATAACACTAAACACATATTTAGTTACTGTAACAATAACATTAGAAACCAATGTTATGTAGTTAACTTTTAATCGCTATGAGTCTTCTTCATATTAAAATGAAATAACGTACGTATGTGAAATTTGTGATTTTTAATACTAATTACGTGTAGCCTGTAGTCAAAGAATTATTACTTAGTGTGCCTTTATTTATTACTTATTCCTGAAAGCAGTGTTAGAACAACCATTCCCGGTGTGGTTTTTTATTTTAATTTAACTTGTAGTCTGTAGTCAAAGAATTATTACTTAGTGTGCCACATTCCTGAAAGCAGTATTAGAACAACCATTCCCAGTGTGGTTTTTTATTTTAATTTAACTTGTAGTCTGTAGTCAAAGAATTATTACTTAGTGTGCCACATTCCTGAAAGCAGTATTAGAACAACCATTCCCAGTGTGGTTTTTTATTTTAATTTAACTTGTAGTCTGTAGTCAAAGAATTATTACTTAGTGTGCCACATTCCTGAAAGCAGTATTAGAACAACCATTCCCAGTGTGGTTTTTTATTTTAATTTAACTTGTAGTCTGTAGTCAAGGAATTATTACTTAGTGTGCCATATTCCTGAAAGCAGTATTAGAACAACCATTCCCAGTGTGGTTTTTTATGTCAATTTAACGTGCAGTCTGCAGTCAAAGAATTATTACTTAGTGTGCCACATTCCTGAAAGCAGTATTAGAACAACCATTCCTAGTGTGGTTTTTTAATTTAATGTAACTTGTAGTCTGTAGTCAAAGAATTATTACTTAGTGTGCCACATTCCTGAAAGCAGTATTAGAACAACCATTCCTAGTGTGGTTTTTTAATTTAATGTAACTTGTAGTCTGTAGTCAAAGAATTATTACTTAGTGTGCCACATTCCTGAAAGCAGTGTTAGAACAACCATTCCCAGTGTGGTTTTTTAATTTAATGTAACTTGTAGTCTGTAGTCAAAGAATTATTACTTAGTGTGCCACATTCCTGAAAGCAGTGTTAGAACAACCATTCCCAGTGTGGTTTTTTAATTTAATGTAACTTGTAGTCTGTAGTCAAAGAATTATTACTTAGTGTGCCACATTCCTGAAAGCAGTGTTAGAACAACCATTCCCAGTGTGGTTTTTTAATTTAATGTAACTTGTAGTCTGTAGTCAAAGAATTATTACTTAGTGTGCCACATTACTGAAAGCAGTGTTAGAACAACCATTCCCGGTGTGGTTTTTTATTTTAATTTAACTTGTAGTCTGTAGTCAAGGAATTATTACTTAGTGTGCCACATTCCTGAAAGCAGTATTAGAACAACCATTCCCGGTGTGGTTTTGCCAACAGTCGAAATTATGACGGGGTGAGAAACAGCACCGCAAGGGCTTGGGTAAAATATTAACTCCGTGAAGTATTACATCAGCCCAACTCCCTCCCTCACCATATGACGTCATTTTCTCGCGCCGCAGTTTTCCACTGTTGTATTTTGCCTCTAATATATCTACCAATGTACTAAAACATTGTGCATTAAGTAATACACTTCTATCGATCGTGTTGATTATCATTCCATAATTTAAAATCAGTATAGCAAATTTATTGATAATTTATTAAATTCTTCGTTGGTTTAACGTAAATATGCAAGTGTACAATTTTCTTCAACTGAGTTCACCACAAAAATGGAAGTGGATCATTTTAATGCTCTCTAATGCTTAATAATAATTTGATGACCAATAAAAATGCTTTCTCTGTAATGAGCACAACTGTTTTTATTTCAAAAAGAAGTCAACTTTACACATTTCTGCAGTGATTACATTTGTTCTTGGGTTAATATTTCAATACATGCGTGCAGCGTGGGATATGCACAATATAAACCGACTGCGTACGAGCGAGATTACGGTTGTTTCTTTTGCTCCCAATTTTACACCAGGATGCTTTAAAAGTAATTTGACAGGAAACCCAGAATATTTTCTTTTCTGGGCTTTATAATTGAAAAGAGGTATGAATTTCTGGCTCGGAGTTCTTTTGTTTTCTTTGGCTTTTAATGAGACATCTTCTATACTTCTACGACTAAATATAAGGTAATGAAACCGTTTAATATTGTGCTTATACGGTACGAGTTGTTTTAAGCCGAAGTAGATTTTGAACGCTATAGATATATTTTCTTGATGGGGCCAACAAGACAAAAAAGCTGTGCCACAAGAAATATAATTAATTCAATCCAGGAATGTTCCTATTCGTGGATATAGTGATATAATCGTTAGCCCTCAATCTTTCATCGTCAACCTTTAACACTGAAAGAGTGCGTACCTGATCGTATACCTACTTACGTTTGAAAAGTATCATATAAACCGTCGTATTGTACCACAAGTGCTTCATTTGATCATTTAAAACTCTCTGATACACCTACTTATTATTTATTGTACTGGATTTAATAAAATTTATGAAATGCATAATTTTTACATACGAATAATACAATCGAATATTAACTAACCCACAGAGTGTGGCCAGATCAGATTATAGAAACATAACTACAGCCTTGAATCCAATCTAACTACCTGATTTATTATGATGTAAGATAGGTTATTTTTTACAAAAGTGTTCAGTTTTATGTTAGAAATTTGATCACTAAAACTGTTATTTCAGTAAAGCTTAGATAAAACAGCTTGCATTTACTATTATGCTTTTTGCGGTCTTAAATGATATGAGTAAATATTAGTGATGCGAGATTCGTTATTTTGTATTATTTTGAAAAGATAAAGTTATTTTGTAAGGTGAAATGCAAAATCAGATTAGTGAAATAATTAGCGTTCTGTGCCGTAGCTTGATCTCCGTGTTCGGAGGTGTTTTATGTAAGTTGACAAAAGTTATTTTCACTAATCACGACTCCATCCCAGTATTCGTTTATAACCACAGTTTTTTCAATCCTTATAATGTATCACATTTCATTTATCACTAGGCATCTGATACTTCTTATAACAACTTTATAACTGGTAATCATCTTCCATACTCTGTTATACGTATAGGTATATCATTTTTCAAATAGTTGTGGTGTTATTGCATTATAATAACGTTTTAATTATTCCCAAAGTATGTTAAGGCAATATTGCTTTAATAAAGCCATTTTGGCGTAAGTCACCTCATTATGTTAAAATGCTGATTTTCGTCTAAAAAGCCTCTATCTAAACTTGGATTGTGACGAATTTTAAACATCCTTCCTGTAAACAAGTAATATAAGGTTTAATTAAATCTGTAATTTAACGGCTATCAGCAACTGTCTCCATATTGGCATTCCATATGTGGTAAAGGATTCAAACAGAGATTTTGTAATATTTGGTATGTTTAACCATGTTACATATCGGTACTAAACACGGCCATGTAAACACTCACAAATATGGTACTTGATATTTATTTATATTTCAATCGTAATGCTTTTGGACAGATATGCATTAGACAGGTCTTCTCATAGTTTATAACTAAGCCATTGTCGTGGGACCATTTGTAAGCTTCTTAATACCATACTGTAGGGTTTCTTTGGCATTCATTAAGTCTTTATGTTCAGCCAGGAGCAAATTATCTCCAGCGTATACAAAACGTTACAGTTTTATTTTTTCTCTATCTGTCTCCCTTGAAGTACGCTGTATTTTTGTATATTTTTCTTTAAGCATTGAATTTAAAACTTTAACTAAAAATTTCCTATTGACCGAATAATGTGTAAACCTATTTAATTAGGGACCTCTCACACATATAGAACAAACTATTTATTGTGTTTTGCTCAATCGTGTCGAAAGTTTTCGAGTAATCTATGAATAGAATTATAATTTATTATATCGTTGTCCACCTTTAGAAATTTTCTGTGCTGAGATTTTTCTTAAAAAATTTTTTTATCACTTCATAAAAAGTTCCCTGTAAGGCATTTGTTCAAGCAATTCAATTCATATTTTAAGGAATATTTCTTAATGCAGGTAGAATTGAAATAGGTCTATAGTTGTTAAGTCTGCTTTGCTCTTACTCTTATAAATCATCCTAATGATAGACTGATGGAAGCATTCGGAAAATATACTTTGGTTCAATGATAGGTTAACAAGTTTTGATAACGGTTTAGAAATATCATTGGTGATTATTTTTACACCTTTCGTTATTATTTGATTTAATCCTGGTGATTTCCCCAAAAGTTCTAGAAAATAACAGTAATTTTTTTCCAGGGGTAGCTTTTGGTATGTAAAACTATGATTTCTTTCTGCCAATTTAATATCATAATCATCTGTGTCCTTGTAATCAAAATTTTGCACAAGACTATATACTCCTTCAACAAAATACCAAATGCCCATATCGATATTTAACATACATTACATATATTAACGAAATTTTCGTGGAATCTTTAATGTTCACCCTACAATATTGTGTAACCACATTACAGAATGGCAAATTAAATTATAAAACTTACTGTAAAGCTTTTATTAATAGGTACCGTGACGATTTGAGCATTAAGACTCATTTGTGTATAATTAAAACTATATTAAAACGAATTTCAACATTCGTAGAATTAAGAAATGGGGTTAATAATATTATTTACTTATTTGAACACCACAAGAACAATAGAGCTTTGTATCTGATAATAATTAAATATTAATTGGTTTTTAGCTATATTATATAAGCAGCGAGTCTTAAATATCCATATTAATTTACAAAACCCAATGAAGTATTAACACTTTTCATGCATCCATTCCTATTCCCTGCTATTAACTACCAATAAAGGCAAATAATAGCTTTTTGAACTGATAAATATTTATTCATTAATACATACAGTTTCTTATAAAAATATGGTTATTACTATAAGTGTAAAATGAAACGTACCTATCTCGTTGTACCGTAAAAAAATAATACGGTTTCTTAGGTGTCAACCAATTTTGGAACTATACAAAGAGATAAATAGGAAGCATTTGATTTGATAGCATGGCAACCCATTTATACAACCACTAGTGTACACATTGTACACTTTTACTAGTATTATTGATAGAAATCGTTGTAGGAAATATATGTAATTTACTGTTGAAATTTATTTGTGTAACATAAATTTATTAAGTAAAAAATAGTGCGTAGAATTGAAGTGAAAAAGACTGCACAAGTTTTGTCATGTTCTTGGCAGATTGGATGCGACCTAACTCGACTCCATCAGTTGCCAACAATTGGATGATAACTGTTGATTTCACAAATCAATTGGTATCCCTCCAAGTCCCTGAACATCAGCTGTTTGCTGCACAGTTGAATGGAACACTTCACTCCCATTGCTTTTAGTCTTTGATTGATTTATAATTAGTTTATTATAAGTAACTTGAACTGAAACGACAAAGTTTTAATGAGATCCTGAACTTTTATGAGCAGCAAACTTACCCACATTTTTGTTTGTGAATCCAAGTTGAAGCGTACAATTCCTTTAAACTTAGCTTATTAACTTAATTTCTAAGATATTTAGTTCCTGTAATTTGAGGATGTTTAATAGCATATAACACATTGTAAAGTTTATTCAACAACCTTTTCTTCCCAATCACCTTTTGAGAGACTTTTTTATTTCACTTCCCGGAGTAGAGGGGGAGGATTTGGCTTTTTTGTTGGCCTATGGTTAGTCCGATAGCCTTTTCGACCCTTCTGATCTTAGATAGCTAAAGATGGTCAGTCGTCTACAAATTTCGAAAGGTAACTTTGCTTCTGGATGCTTTCTTTTACGGTTTTATTTCATTTCCAATTAGGATAGCCTTCCGCTTCCTTGCTTGTCCAATTGTTGAGGTTTAGCTAGCTTTCTTACCTTTCAGATTCCGTAGGGTAAAGTTTGATTCCTAAAGTGTGGACAGATTAATATTATCAAAGCTGGGTGTCCCGCTCCCTCAACGTCCCCGTAAGGTGTAGTGTTTGTCTAACCGTACCTAGCCTCAGTATAAGGTCCACGTATCTCTGAAGGTAATTGATTAAGCCAATGTTGATCTTCAGAATTCAGTGGGAACAGTAAATAATCTCAAAACTGTTGTGTTAGCCCAAACTTCACCTGGTGAAATAAGGCCTCTTAACTTTAAATTTTATGTTAATTTACTTTTTCTTTTACAACACACAAGTTCCACTGTGTATGGAAATTTGTAATTTTCTTTCCTCTAGTGTTTTGTTGCAACGACAAATAGAGTAGGCAACGACATTTTAATATATATTTCAAGGTCACATTTGTTGTCTGGGCCTAAAATTACATTCCTATCAGCTACGTCTCCATATATTCTCGTTGAAAATTCACCAGCCCTATCTCTATAATAAGTAATAGGTATTTATTTCCTTGGTTAAAACTTTATATTGGCAAGTTTTAGTCATATCCACGGCCTTGTTTATATGACGTTTCAATCGATATAATAGATAGTTATGTTACAGTTACTAAGTTATAGATAAATATCGTGAAATATTTCTTGCTCTTTGTAGAACAGTTACTTCTTTTAGCAATAATTTCACTACAATTTCATTCTGCTGGGCAAATTGAATTATTCGTTTGGCCTAAACATTTAGATACTAATATTATTTTAAGTAATCTATGGTTAGTCCATACAAATTTAGCAAATATTTAGCAAATATTAATAATAATATTTGAATAAGTCTGTACATGCCATGTTGATCTCTATTCAACCAGAAGTAACGGGTAAATATAGAGTAGAATAATTTAAGAAATTAAGAGATATATCGTTAGTAGATATAGCAAATTTAGAGATATATCGTTAGTAGATATAGCAAATTTAGAGATATATCGTTAGTAGATATAGCAAATTTAGAGATATATCGTTAGTAGATATAGCAAATTTAGAGATATATCGTTAGTAGATATAGCAAATTTAGAGATATATCGTTAGTAGATATAGCAAATTTAGAGATATATCGTTAGTAGATATAGCAAATTTAGAGATATATCGTTAGTAGATATAGCAAATTTAGAGATATATCGTTAGTAGATATAGCAAATTTAGGTTCAAATTATGAATGATTTATGTATAAACTTGAATCTGTCTGATGTGTATATAGTTATTTGTCAATTATAACTAAGTCCGAGTGTTAGCGAAGCATATTACTTATTAGCTGAACGTTAGCAAAGCCCATTACTAGAATCGCTAATAATTATTGTAACTTCTCTATATCTGTCTTTATTTCTGCTTATTGATTTAAATGTCTGTATATCTAGAACTAGGTGATCTATATAGATATATGAGAGATAGATAGAAGGGGATATACAAATTTAATTTATATCTGTCTGTCCACACGTTATCTCGAGGGTGAACTGACCTCATAGACTTGAAACTTGGTAAGAATCTTCATTTCTATTTATATAAAACAACGTAAACTGCACTGTTTCATTTTTATTTATATGTAACATTGAGTTCAATTACGATACATATCATCTCACACGATTTAGCAAATATTTTTACATCACTCTTATGGGTAACCTTGAGAGCAATGAGGAAATAACAGAATACATACTTACAAATAATTTAGTACAATTATGTGACGTTTTAATATGAGACACAAAAGTATATGTAGCCTAAGAAATTAGCTATTTAAAATGTTGCTTCCCTACTCAGCGAGTCTGTTGGGAGACTTGGAGTGGCGTACACATATAATGTAGTTATAATGTATTTATCCAGCTCTGAGTTTAGAAGAAGTATTGTCAGTATCCTAATGGAAGGATCAACATTTTTGGAGGAAATTGTCAAGTATAAATAGCAAAATTTACTATAAGTTTATTATAGCCTACATTATTAATTAATAAACGTAAAAAACTGTGGAATTTCGACTACTGAGGTCATTATATGGAGGGTCTTTTGTGAAATGAATCTCAATAGCTTCCAGTTATAGTTTCAAACACCCAAGATAAAAGCAAGTAATACTGTGAGTACTCTTTAGCTCTCATGAGGGATGAAAATATTTATCGTTTTTATGTCGGTCACTTTTTCATTTCGTTTTTAGGTAAATCTAAATCATATCAATAACGTATCGACAATTAAAACAGCTTACACTTTATTTTTATGGTGCCTTTTGCTTGATTTTTTTGACATGCTTTTCTGTTTAAGGACACTAACCCTTTCAATACCAGGTTCAATAGTTGTGATATTATAAAGAATTTATTTTATATAATGTGTCGATTTTAGCTATTGGTAAGGCCAAATCAATGAAATTTACGTAATGTGTTTTTATGCACCCTCCACTTTCTCCACATTTATTCAGAGCTAATATCGATTCAATAACTTGTATAAATTCACTAAAAACTGTATTATGACAACTGTATGTTTACATTTTTGGATTGCCAATTCGAAACCAATTGTGTTTATTGAAATTATTGTTGTAAATAATTTTGTAGTACCTCTAAGGCCAAATACGTTATCTTAAATAGAGTAATTTTATCATTTTCCATTCTTGGTTTTCGATTTTTTTACTGTTTTGTAAAAATAAGTAACGCAAGAATAAATCATTGGTTGTGATAGAAGATCTTATCAACCAAGGGAGTGACAATGGCAGAGCGGTCTAAGGAAGTCTTAGATCTCAGTAAGAGATAGCGCTGGTTCAGATCCTGTCGACTCACTCCTTTGTTCTGCTTGATCCTTGCACGGGGCAGTGGCCCTCGATGTGGGACAGAATGATGCTTAAAAATTGAGTCATCCTCTCCATAAAAACTTTATTGAAAAGAATAAACTTTAATGAGCTGTTACATCTGTGATGAGTCTCTAACAATTGGAAAGCATGGACTACTTGTTTCCAACAAGAAGATAAAAACAAGTATGAAGTTATGTAAGATTTAAAATATGACAGAAACGTTCCAATAGGCATAATTTATCGATGGAATTAAACTTAATAACAACTTTCTGTGCTGGTAGCCATCTTACTTTTAGTACTATAAAAAAAATTTGAAAAATCAAACAATTCTATATCCTTCTCGTCGTACGTTTGTGGGCGATATCTTATTTTAAATATATAATTGATACTGATCCTAAAAAGAAACATTACATTTTTCAAATTTATTTTTGTTGGCTTTTCATTAAAACTTTAAAATGTTATTACTTCACAGTTGAAATATTGTAAGAGACTGCAGCTTACAATAAAGTCTCAGTACATATTAGCATTGCTTTACATGAGGCATCTATATATGTATGAAAACAATAAGAGTGTAAAAGAATGTAAAGTTTATGATTATTGTAATGCGGGAAAACTCAAAGTCCTTTTACAACAGAAGATTCGTAAATTACTTCTAAGTAGTTATTTAAAAAATGGCAATCCAAATTAACGTTATTTCACTGTTATATTAATTGCGTACAATGAAACCGACAAAGTAAAAATGAACAATTTGCGAGAAAGTTTAAAATCCACTTTTTATTTTTATATATGATGGTAGATTGATTGATTAAAAATGAAGGATTAAAGTTAAGGATTAGAGTTAAAAATGTACATTATACAATTAAAAATCATTTTAAGTAATGCAGTGTAAAAACCCGTTGCTCATAATGTAGCAAGTTTATTAACGTATCTAAACTCGTGTAAATTATAACATAAACAACAACTCTCTACTATTAACATCCAATACACACGAACGTTAAATGTTTTAACTACCATAAATTCGGATAGTCAAAGCATTACAGTTGTTACCAATCCTTCATCACTTAAGTATGTGGCCTATACTTATTGACTGTACCAGTGTAAACTTCTACTCTCTGACGTGTACTTCTATTGTACAGTAAAGTTAAATGTAATTACAACCATTGTGAGGTGTTTTCGGTATAAACGCCTTTTTTTTGTCTGCCCCGATAGTTGCAGTCGTGCTGGCTTCTATTCCAGGGTTGTGATATCCCCTTATAATTTTATCATACCCGCGCCCCCACTGTGCGCTGGTAGAGATCGATGTGATACACAAGGTTTTTAAAACGTAAGTGAACAGAAAATCTCAGACTCTTCAGAGCGAATTCAGTTATTCGCACTCTTCAATAGAACGATATCATCACAGTTTTCTGTTCTATGTCTCGCGATTTTACGTAAATAAATGTCGATTAGAACTGTCAATGCTCCGTTCTAAAATGTGACGTTTAGAAATAAATCCTATTGTAACGACGACTATTTGGCAATTATTTTGTGCGTGAGAAAACAGATTTTTAATATCGGTGGTCCGCGAGATCTTTATTCCACAGCCGTTGGCTCGAACCGATCTCTGTATCGTCTGCTCGTTTCTTCTTCCTTCAGTGTGTTGTTATGCTGTGTTAAGCTGAGGTTATGTTTTGACTTTATAGTATCAAAATAAAATATTAAATATATCAAACCAAACAAATTCCTTCTCTTTATAAGTTTATAAGTTAAGCTGGAAGCAAAATGTCTAAGGGAAGTCTTGTGTTATATCCCTCTCCTGTGAAGCAGCTAAATCCCTTCAAGCAAATATATTTTAGGTTATTTAATACAAGTATCCTAGTTCGACAATAATACAGGTATTTCGTGTGTACTATTTTCCTCTTTAAGCCCTTAGTATCAAATATGCTAATATTAACAAGCATTAAAAGTTTGTTATAGCCTACAACCTAACATTCACTTTGAAACATACTCTTCGAAGTAGGAGAAGTAAAGCTTATGCGATTTACAGGGCACTAAACAAATATTATTTAGAAACTGGGCTGAGAATTCAGAGGTTTTATTAAGCCAATGAATAATATATTTGTAAACAAGGCTGTTACCTAGATAGCCTAAATTAAGTTCCCAGCCTATACTGACGTTAACCAATAACTTTGAGCTTAGGCTATTAGGCCTACACGACCTAAAGTAAGCAAAATATATTATCGTGAGCTACAGAAAGGTTTATATATGCTATATAAAGTAGATTGACCAGGTACATACACCTAAACTTTATCTTATGCACCAAACTATTAACTTTTAGGAATAGGATAAACAAAAACTATGCAGCTTATAGGATGCAAAATATGCGTTTTCCAACTAGGAAAGGTAGTGGAAGGGTAGTAGAACCTACAGTGAATAGACACACTACTGTCACTAACCGCAATAACCTTATAGCTGCTGTTAACCTATCCTAACCTACGCACCGAATTATTAATTTTAGGAATAGGACAACAAGCCTACGCGGCTTATAGGATGCAAAATATGCGTTTGCAAACTAGGAGAGGTAGTGAAAGGTAATAGAACCTATATCTAATAGATCCACCACTATCACAATCCGCAATAACCTATAAGCTGCTGTTAACCTATCCTACGCACCGAATTATTAATTTTAGGAATAGGATAACCAAACCTACGCGGCTTGTGGGATGCTAAATATGCGTTTGCAAACTAGGACAGGTAGTGAAAGGTAATAGGACCTATATTTAATAGATACACTAACTGTAACTAAACGAAATAACCTATAAGCTGGTCTTAACCTATCCTACGCACCGAATTATCAATTTTAGGAATAGGATCACAAACCTACGTGGCTTATAGGATGCAAAATATGCGTTTGCAAACTAGGAGAGGTAGTGAAAGGTAATAGAACCTATATTTAATAGATACACTACTGTCACTAAACGAGATAGCCTATAAGCTGGTCTTAAACCTATCCTACGCACCGAATTATCAATTTTAGGAATAGGATCACAAACCTACGCGGCTTATAGGATGCAAAATATGCGTTTGCAAACTAGGAAAGATAGTGAAGGGTAGTGTAACCTATATGAATAGATACGCTACTGGCACTAACCGCAATAACCTACAAGCTGCTGTTAACCTATCCTACGCACCGAATTATTAATTTTTCAAAGATTCCGTAGAATTCAAGGTTAACGAATCAGTACTAATTTTTTATATTCAACATTCAATATTCGTACTCTTTTTAAATTCCCTTAATGATTACAATTCGGGGGGACTCAACCAAAAGATGATATATGCCGACTGACTGCGTATTCTCTCCGTACAGGGCTCTCGTATTCCTCGACTCGACTTCAGACTTCGTAAAACCGACGTCCGCAAGCGAAAAACTATTCTCCTCGAATTGGCTTCACTCCACGACGTTAGCAAGCAAAAACTCCTCGTCCCTTGTCGGATCGGCTGTATAAGTAGACCGCCAGCCGGTCATGCGCAGAGACGCATTTTCGTCAGTCGTCGCCAGACGCTGCAGCGGTCACATCGGAGCTCCGGCTAACTGCACTGCCCCGAGTAGAGAGGTTCCCTAACCTCAAATCGACTCTTCTAATGGAATGACGACGACGACTATCGACTAAAAAAAATAAATCGACACACCTACTTGTCAAAATAAACGTTTTCTCATTTAAGAACAAAAAAAAAAAAAAAAAAAAAAAAAAATCTACGGGGTATAAAATTGAAACCCTTACACCATAAATACGGATAGTCAAAGCAAAGCAGTTGTCAACAAACATTTTTAAGTATGTGGTCTATACTTATTTTACTATACTAGTGTACACTATAACATAAACTTCTACACCCTACTGTCTACTTACATTGTACACGAAAGTTACATGTTTTGACAGCCATAAATACAATAGTCAAAGCAAACCAGTTGTCATCAAACATTTTTAAATATGTGGTCTATACTTATTTCACTATACTAGTGTACACTATAACATAAACTTCAACACCCTAATGTCTACTTACATTGTACACGAAAGTTACATGTTTTAACAGCCATAAATACAATAATCAAAGCAATGCAGTTGTCACCAAAACCTTTATCATTTAAGTATGTGGCCTGTACTTATTAAACATCCTTCTGCGTACATTTTAAAAATTTGTTGGAAAGAAATCTATAGAAAAAGTTCCTCAGTTTTAAATAAATGACGATATGATGTATTCAAAAAAAGAGAAATTAAAAAGAACATCGGCAAACATTATTCCGCTGTTTTAACTATCTAGTTAACTATAATTTTAACTATCATCTGAAATCTGTGAATTTAATGCATGAAATTAATAATACAGTTCAACAGTTTGAAGTTTTAAAAGATGAGAGAACTCATATATAAATTAATAATAATCGCTTATATCAAGAAATCATTGTCGTTTTATATAGATTAAACAATTACAATGCACTTGTTAGTACATTTAATATTGTTAAAAATCAATGAAAGTGATAAACCAACTTGTTTTTATAATTAATTTAAAAGAAATATTTTGAGAATGGTTTTATAAAAACATTTAATATATTTTGTACATCTTGGGAACACTTGCTACGTTTTTAATGCGAGTTTTCAAGATGATCTACAGTCGATGTAGAAGGTAGTATGGACGCTGTGTGAAACCAGGTTAAAACCTTTTCCAGAGTAGTTTTGTGAACACTCGAAGGTATGAGGGATTGTGAAACAGTACCGCAAGAGCGTTAACTGAATTTATAATATTCACCCTGTGACGTAATGCATCATTCATATATTCTTCTCTCATTATATGACGTCATTGTAGTACACCGCAATAATCAATTGTTTAGTTACCGTCAAACGTACTCACAAATGTACAGGGTGTGGTATGAATACTTTAACATGCTGATTGTATAGAGATCCACTGTTTTACAAAATCTCTTTACATAATTTTTAGATAAGTTTAACTGCACTTAATTATCTAGTTTAAAAATTAATTAATTATATTTGTTAAGGCAGATAGACCGGAGAATACTTTCTAACATCTATTTAAAATCTATTTACTAACTGCCAGTTCATTAATTTTGACTTATAATAAGAATCCTTGTACTTGTTAGGAATTGAAAGTCAATTCATAATAGCTTACATTAGCTCTTTGTTGTAAAAGTTTGCTCAGGAAAAGGTTGTCTTTCTTTCAAATAAATCGAATTAAATTAAAGTTAACTACTTCTTTCAAAAATAAAATGAAACTAAATATATAACTTTCTTATTAAACTCAAATAAAATAAAATTTATAATTTATTCAAAATTAAATGTACTTTTCTATATTATAAAAGAGACGAATTAGAACTGAACTAATAACTTCCTGAAAAATGCTTTGTACCACTTGTGTCACACACAACCTGTTACTGTTGGTACGGACTCAAATTTCTAACTGTAAATTTAACTGTGTTTCACCAAAAAATATTTGTTAAATGCTTTATATTTTGATTTATAAAAATTATTCTTAGTGTTGGGTACTAAATGGTTATTCCCAGTAACTTTAAATAATAGTAAAATGGTAAACGTTACTCTGAACTATACTTGCAACGACATGCATTCTCTTAAAACTTGCGTTAATTATAAAGTGAATTAAAAATATTCTTATTTCCATTTGTATAAAAATTCATACAATCCCTGTAAAAGAAAGCTACCATTAGTAAACAGCAAAACTCCCATCTGAAAATCATGATTCGCCTACAAAAGAGCTACCGGTACTATAAAGACGAAAACCAGCAACTCAATTAACCGTAAAATACACTCCAAAAATACGCCGAGAATCGCGTGTCATATCTATTTATACCTTCCCTTCCAGTAAACTAGCTAACTAAAAACCAAACCTTTGATTGGCCTCCAGCTACCGAGAGACAATGTTAGAGATAACAAATTAATCTTCAAACTACCCCTATTTTAACCACGTTAACAAACTAGACTACCAGAAATACTTGCCACCTCACTGTGTCATCTTACATCCGCAGATACTTTCTTGAGAAGTTTCATCATTTTATTTACCTATATTGTGACATAACTAATTAAATTATAAAATGTTTTTCCATATATTTCCCTCCATAAATATTTAATAAATAAATTTTAAATTGCTACGTAGCAAATGCTACATTTCTCTCCCTCCTCCAGTTGTTTTATAAGATATACATTTAATAACATCATTTAGAAAATAAACCCCAATTTAGTAACCCATCCTTAACAAAATCATTATCCAAATACTAAGAAAAGAAAATGGAAGTAATTGTTTTGTTCTCAATCTGAAATGGGTGGTATATAACGTATTAGTGCCGGTTACATTGTTATTCAGTGGTAACCTATTACCAGTAACACCGTGTTACTTCAGTAACAGGTGGTCTGAATAAATTAGCGTTCTCATAACGTCTTTCTAGTAGTAGGTTACTCAGTTATCTGGTTACTGAGTAACAGCCGAGACTATTACCGTGCAAGCAATGAGTCTAGGAACGGACCAGTTCTGGTAAACGCTTTTCTAGTAGTAGGTTACTCAGTTATCTGGTTACTGAGTAACAGCCGAGACTATTACCGTGCAAGCAATGAGGCTAGGAACGGACCAGTTCTGGTAACGCTTTTCTAGTAGTAGGTTACTCAGTTATCTGGTTACTGAGTAACAGCCGAGACTATTACCGTGCAAGCAATGAGGCTAGGAACGGACCAGTTCTGGTAACGCTTTTCTAGTAGTAGGTTACTCAGTTATCTGGTTACTGAGTAACAGCCGAGACTATTACCGTGCAAGCAATGAGGCTAGGAACGGACCAGTTCTGGTAACGCTTTTCTAGTAGTAGGTTTACTCAGTTATCTGGTTACTGAGTAACAGCCGAGACTATTACCGTGCAAGCAATGAGGCTAGGAACGGACCAGTTCTGGTAACGCTTTTCTAGTAGTAGGTTACTCAGTTATCTGGTTACTGAGTAACAGCCGAGACTATTACCGTGCAAGCAATGAGGCTAGGAACAGACCATTTCTGGTAACGCTTTTCTGGTATTACGTTACTGAGAAACCAATAACGTAGTGCAGTGAACTGGATGGTGAGGAAGGGATAGGGAATAAAATATCAGATTGAATTAAATAATAATAAATAAATCAAGTATGTTTATCAAAATAGAAACGTAGACTTGTTTCTGGAAACCTCAGTTATCATTATTATAAGTAGTCTATTTAAAAGCAGTGTAGTAATCTAAGTATTACATTGTATAGAGTTAGTTCAGTTTTGTATACTAAATTATTATACAAAAAGTGAATTTTATTGTGTAGTGAAGATTTTAAATTATCATTTTGTAATTACTAAATTTCAAACTAGTCTACCAATCTGAAAGTACATTGTTACTGACAGTTACACTTTTGTTTGATATGTGTAAATAGCCCCACACATGTAGATTTAGCCTGACTTAGTTTACTTGCAACTTAATATCAGTTCAGTAACAGCATGATGCTAATAATGAACCTGGGTCAGCTGGTAACATGAGTTACTGACATCACTGGTAATGTGTAAATAGCCCACACATGTAGATCTGACTTAGTTTACTTGCAACTTAATATCAGTTCCGTAACAGCATGATGCTAATAATGAACACTGGTAACATGTTAATTGTTACTGACAGTTACACTTTTGTTTGATATGTGTAAATAGCACCCACACATGTAGATTTAGCCTGACTTAGTTTTACAACTTAATATCAGTTTCAGTAACAGCATGATGCCTAATAATGAACCTGGGTCACATGTTACTCTCTACATTGTTACTGACAGTTACACTTTTGTTTGATATGTGTAAATAGCCCCACACATGTAGATTTAGCCTGACTCAGTTTTACTTGCAACTTAAAATCAGTAATGATGCTAATAATGAACCTGCAGCTGGTAACATGTTAACATTGTTACTGACAGTTACACTTTTGTTTGATATGTGTAAATAGCCCCACACATAGATTTAGCCTGACTTAGTTTACTTGTAACTTACTGTAACAGCATGATGCTAATAACAGCTGGTAACATGTTACTCTCTACATTGTTACTGACAGTTATTTGTTTTGAAATAGCTGACCTGAGTTTACTTGCAACTTAATAACGTTAGTTCAGTAACAGCATGATGCTATGTGGGTCAGCTGTAACATACTCTCTACATTGCCCCCCACACATGTAGATTTTAGCCTGACTTAGTAGATTTCAGTAACAGCATGATGCTAATAATGAACCTGGGTCAGCTTAACATGTTACTCTCTACATTGCATGACTGTTACACTTTTGTTTGATATCACACATGTAGATTTAGCCTGACTTAGTTTACAGTTCAGAACCTGGGTCAGCTGGTACATTTACTCTCTACATTGTTACTGACAGTTACACTTTTGATATGTGTAAATAGCTGTAGCCTGACTTAGTTTACGGTTCAGTAACAGCATGATGCTAACATGTTACTCTTCTACATTGTTACTGACAGTTACCTTTTGTTTGTATGTGGTAAATAGCCCACACATGTAGATTAGCCTGACTTAGTTTACTTGCAACTTAATTGTTCAGTAACAGCATGATGCTAATAATGAACCTGGGTCATTAACATGTTACTCTCTACATTGTTACTGACAGTTACACTTTTGTTTGATATGTGTAATAGCCCCACACATGTAATTTAGCCTGACTTAGTTTACTTGCAACTAATATCAGTTCAGTAACAGCATGATCTAATAATGAACCTGGGTCCGCTAAGGTAACATGTTACCTCTCTACATTCATAACAGTTACTGACAGTTACACTTTTGTTTGATATGTGTAAATAGCCCCACACATGTAGATTTAGCCTGACTTAGTTTACTTGCAACTAATATCAGTTCAGTAACAGCATGATGCTAATAATGAACCTGGGTCAGCTGGTAACATGTTACTCTCTACATTGTTACTGACAGTTACACTTTTGTTTGATATGTGTAAATAGCCCCACACATGTAGATTTAGCCTGACTTAGTTTACTTGCAACTTAATATCAGTTCAGTAACAGCATGATGCTAATTAATGAACCGAGGTGGGTCAGCTGGTAACATGTTACTCTCTACATTGTTACTGACAGTTAAACTTTTTGTTTTGATATGTGTAAATAGCCCCACACATGTAGATTTAGCCTGACTTAGTTTACTTGCAACTTAATAACGTTAGTTCAGTAACAGCATGATGCTATTGCCGAGCGTGGGTCAGCTGGTAACATGTTACTCTCTACATTGTTACTGACAGTTAAAACTTTTGTTTGATATGTGTAAATAGCCCCACACATGTAGATTTAGCCTGACTTAGTTTACTTGCAACTTAATAACGTTAGTTCAGTAACAGCATGATGCTATTGCCGAACCGTGGGTCAGCTGGTAACATGTTACTCTCTACATTGTTACTGACAGTTACACTTTTGTTTGATATGTGTAAATAGCCCCACACATGTAGATTTAGCCTGACTCAGTTTACTTGCAACTTAATATCAGTTCAGTAACAGCATGATGCTATTGCCGAGCGTGGGTCACTGGTAACATGTTACTCTCTACATTGTTACTGACAGTTACACTTTTGTTTGATATGTGTAAAATAGCCCCACACATGTAGATTTAGCCTGACTTAGTTTTTACTTGCAACTTAATATCATTTCAGTAACAAGCATGATGCTAATTGCCGAGCTGGGTCAGCTGGTAACATGTTACTCTCTACATTGTTACTGACAGTTACACTTTTGTTTGATATGTGTAAATAGCCCCACACATGTAGATTTAGCCTGACTTAGTTTACTTGCAACTTAATATCAGTTCAGTAACAGCATGATGCTATTGCCGAGCGTGGGTCAGCTGGTAACATGTTACCACGGTAACAGGTTATTGGAATGTAATACCTAGTTATTTTGGTAATAGGTTATTGAAATATAATGGTATTTTCCAATTCTCGTTTACTTTCCACTGTATAAGAATTCTGTCTTAATCATTACAATGTCCGAAGCGATAATCAGTTGATCCTTGTCCACTAGTTATTGATTGTCTTGTAACAGCTGATGGTCGTCCGTCGGGAGTGCCCCGACAGTATTCCATGTCCCGCTGTATACTGTGCGTGTGCGTGTCTTCTTCTTGTTTCGTGATCGCGTTGTGAAGTGTGTTCGTCATACATCTCGTACCTTGTACATGAAACAGTTATCTCAAGGGAATATGTTTTGGAGCGTACAATTCTTTCAACTTATTGCCTGACCAGGGCTCAAAGATATTGAAATAATTTCGTTTATACCAAAATAATTTTAAATTTATTCAATATGTTTTCTTAAAATAAAAATATTTCAAGTAATTAGTTTATACTTTATCATGGTTTCCAATCAGTCACTAAATTTAAACTCTTAACTATTTTATTATTACATGAAACAGGACAACATGGGTATTTATTTCATTCATATTAATTTGACAAACATAAATACATGGGAAATATTGGAGAATAGCGGTTTAGTTACCTTACAATGGTTATTAAAAATAACTAGAAGTAAGACATATGCACTGTAATCTATAACGCAAAAGTTTTATCTAAAAAAAAATATTGATATCATTGGAACGCATCATTATTGTGCAAATATTAAACTATTTTCCTGAGCCCCATATTCCCCTTCATTCATGACATCCATCTCACGTTATTAATTTTGAATTATTTCCTGTAATGAGAACACGATAATGCCAAATACTCGGGGCTTGGTCTTATAACTTGATATTTATGGATTCCTTTATAATATATTTAATTAGAACATTGTATTCCATCCTGGAAAGTATTTCCTGAAAGAAAAATTGTCCACCTTCGTATGAATAAACTGTAGACATTACATTATATAACTCCTTTCAAGTCCTGGACATGTAAAGTTTTATTTTGTTTAAATCGTTTGTATGCAGCCCAGTATAACTACAATCAGATAACACCAACACAATTTTAAACGGTCCTTCATATTTATTCTGCAATGTAAGTCTGTTTCCTGTGATTCTACAATATACGACACATCTTCCATTTTTAAAACTTTTTGATCCGATTTTATCCTTTTGATTTTGAATTCCGATTGTATTGCTTCCTAAAATGTAACAACACATCAGCCAATTGTTTACACTCATTAATGGCGAGTTCTTTGTTTTAAATGTCACTAAGTTCTCATTTCAACACTAATTCGTTACGTAGTTTGTAATTTAATAAAGTTCAAAACTCGAGCGGTCCGTCACACTATTCACACAGTCTAAAATTTTGTAATAGATTGTCCTCAACTAATCATTGTAAATTTGTACCTGAATTAATGTTTTGGATCGCAATCAACCAGTGAATTTTAAGAGGCCGTCCACTGCCATCATGATGTCGTCGTGGAACGAAATCTTGTGCAGCGGTTCAACGATAAAGATCCATTTCTAACTGCTCCGGAGTACGCCGAAGTTGGTATGTGATTTTCTTTTTAACTCAAACACATCTTACATCATAAGTTTTAACTTTGTTGATTAAAACGGTTTGATTCAGGATTGTTAAAATGGCCAGATTTGAAATCTAATGTCGAAATATCTAATCGCTGTTTATATTGGTACATCATTTAGCATGGACTTGCCTATACCATAAAGTATATAATTTA
The DNA here is from genome assembly GCF_021130785.1 of Homalodisca vitripennis. Classification (NCBI taxonomy): domain Eukaryota; kingdom Metazoa; phylum Arthropoda; class Insecta; order Hemiptera; family Cicadellidae; genus Homalodisca; species Homalodisca vitripennis. The sequence goes on along the minus strand of NC_060213.1, from coordinate 144,618,611 downwards.
TTTTCACTTGTTTGCATAAAATATAAACAGAATTATTAATAACTAACTGTAACAAGTTTATTTGGGTAAAAATCTACGGGATGTCAATGCAATTATACTGACTATATCGCATCGTATTTCTGACAAAAATTCAACATTTCATGAGACCAGAACTATATTATTCAATATTATCAAATTATTCAAGTCAGTAAGGCATATGAACTACATTGAAACCTAACTGTGACTATCCAACAAGCACGGTCTGAAGTTAACTATTTTGCCAATGGCATAGTGTAGGTACAACAAGAAAATCGGATCAAGCAACGTCGAGCGTGGCTGCTGCTTGGATGGATGACCGCTGAGCGACCCTGTGCTCGGCCATTGTTAATGGTTCGGAAGTCACCTTTAAGCGGTTGGTCCCCAGGTTAACTGTTAGAGAGCGCTTCTTAGCTCTAAATTCGCCTTGTAAAATAAGACATCTTTTTTAACTTTATTACTAATCTAGTTCTTACTAATACACCTAGATCGAGTGTTAACATTGAATACACTCATCGATTCTGTTTGCGCAACATTTTCTTCAGGCATTTATGTTTTCAGGTCCTTATCTAAATACTGTCCTAATCAAGTACTGATAACGGCGTATTATGGCTTAATTTATCCACACCTTTCCTGCCGATTAGTTTTGTGGGGGGCGCAAACAGTCAATTTTTAAGAGCGTTCAAATTGCGAAAGAAAGCAATTAGAATAATCGCAAAAATGACTTTTATAGAATCCTGCAAACAAGCTTTCAAACAATTGCAACTGTTGACTCTGCCAAGTCTCTAAATTTTGCAAACAATTCTGTTCTGTAAGTCAAGATGTGCCCTGATAAGAGATATACATGGGTATGAGACAAGAGGCGGAGGCAGCTACCGAACTGAAAGACACAAAATATGCTTCATGATATAAAATTTTCAAATATATAGGCATCCATTTATTTTATATGAATTGCTAGAAAAAGGATATACAATGATTACTTTATCTCATTACATTTTTATTTCAAGTTGCAGTTTTTAATGCAAAACGATGAAAGGTAATTATTATTTACTTTATATCAAACACTTTTGTTAAATTATATATAGAAAAACAATATATATATTTTTTACAAGCGTTCATAATATTATTTCATATTATAAAATTTTGACAGTAACAATTTTATTTTGAAAATGTTTAAACATGGATTAAATTACAATATGTGCTGACGAGCAACTTTGTGTGGAACATGTTTGAACCAGTATCACGTAGACTAACTAATTCCAGTGTGGTTTTGCGAACAGATAAAGTTATGAGAAACAGCACCGCACGGGCGAGGTGTAAATAACAACCAGAGAGGTATTACACCTGGTACAATTGTTCATGTATTACATCGTTTTAAGAAGCCTATTTATCCAGTGTTATTTTTAACGTCATTGATATCCACTAGTAAACAAAGTGCAGTAAAAAAGTTACCTTACTTCGACAGCCCTGTAACTCAAGGGACTGTAAAAATTAAATTCTATCCATCTGTCTGTCCTCAAGGTATCTTCAAAACGAACAGACTTGTAGACATGCAATTTTGCATGAATCTTCATACATTCAAGAAGTTACTGACTTAAAATTTTGCATATAACGTAATTTATGCGTATGCATCGTCGTGTTTAATCATGGCCTATCCTTTACATATCATAATTAAGTGCAGAGATCTTGATCGATTTTACCTGTAGAGTTTTATGAAACTTCGTTTATACATAGAAAATATTTAGTTTGACGAAGCATTTCTATCCATAGAGTTTGACTGAAATTCATGGAAGTTTATCACTCAGTAGGGTGGTAGAAGTTATATTCTATCTAGCTGGGGTCTGTATAAATCATGGGCAACTCTGTATATGTGTTTGGCACTTCGCATATCATCAGTTTATTTAAACATGTGGTAAAGTTCCAGATATCCAGTAATGGAGCGCTGCAGTTTAGATCAGTAATAATATAGACTTGATCCCATCAACAATGCTCCTAAGCTTCGTTTAATTTATTCGTTATGTTATTGGAACATTGTTGTAAGATAGCCTTATCATAAAATTGTAAATGTAAAATATGGAGATTCTTACTGCAAAAGTTGCACAAAGTTTTTTTTAAAGAGATTTGTTTTGTATACTTCGCTAGTAAACGTTTTCAATATGAAAAAATTATTTCGTGCCACACCTTCCATATTAATTCTTTATTCTAGTTTTTTATAATGGAAACCATCTGAGAAGGTATATTTGTTTATTATTCAAGATTGAATTATAAAAAAAATCAGTAATTATAATTGAATAATGCTGTTTTATGCTTTTGTACAAATTAAAAATCTTTCTTTGTCAGGCTTTTGAGAAATATTCAAAAGGCCTAATTGATTATTCAAATGTTAATCGTAGGTCCACTTCAAATTTCGCTTACTTTAGCTTCTGAAATCTGATACTGTCACATACTTGACTCTTGGTATCTGGTGCCAACGACTGTCTAAAGAGATCCAAAGAATTAGTGACGAAGAAGATCAAAACGAACTTTTTGCATCGTTTCGATGTCAGAGACACCTAGACTACAAAAGTGTGTCTAGACGAAGAGGTATTCTCATTGTCTCATGAGGAGCACAAGTGAGTGCACTCAATAGTTTAGACACGATCCAAAGAGTTCACTTAGCGCTTCTTCGTTACAAATTGTTATTCTATTCAGCTGGACGTTAGCTCCATATTCCAGGAGTCAAGTCTGTGAAAGTGACAGATTTCAGGAGCTCAAGTAAGTGGAAGGTGAATTGGAGGTAAACTCATCATTCCAATTGAAGCAACCTCGCCCCACCAAAGTGTCGTTACTAATTGTATCATTTCAAGGCTTGTCTCTAAACAAGGATTTACATAATTTCGATAGAGCGTGATTCGCCATCATGAAGAGGGATATATGTTGTACGTAGAGGATATACGTAGGGATACGGTATTTCTTCCTCTTCCTAATCCGTGGTTCTTGAACTTCACTTTCAATCATTAATTCCGGAATCCAGAATCGGATTTTGGAATGTTGATGATTTTGATGACAATTTATGAATAAAAAAAATCTATTACAATTTGGAATTGCTGACACTAACTTTCTAAAACATATAACCGTTATCCATGCAACTTCCAATATTTTTGCAGGTGAAGGTTTCTAAACAGTTTGATAGGACGTTTTAATTTACACAATTACGACCTCAACCAATGAAAAGAAGTGATATTATTGATAGAACACCAAAATCTCATTAGATTGTATTAACATTAAGTAATATCTGTAGCAGTTTCTTTTATAACTCGTATCTTATTTTATGTTCCGTTTTCTTACAATAGTGGCTGATTGTAGTAAACAGTCTTCTTTTTTATTGTTTTGTCTGATTTCTATAAAAATGAACATTTAAAATGTGCCACTCGTGAACGAACTATGTTTAGCGTGATTATCAAATATTGAGTGTTGAAGATTAAATTCGATGGTATCGCTTAAAATAAAAATGTTAGGTAAATTATTTTGCAAATCTGCAATGTTTGTAATAAAAGAAAATTAAAATATTTTTAACTCCTCTTATAAGGTCGATAAAGTTAAACATCATAAATAGTTTGAGAAAAGCATTTCTATATTTGTTGACAAATAAAACAAAATGTGTTTTATTTCAAACATGTACGAAGCAAGTAGTTAAATAAGTTGAAAAAATATGCTATTGAATTTCAAATTATTCCCGATTTGTTAAGAAAGGATTAATATTGTTTCTCCTTAAATAGTGAAGTTTGTAACACAACTCTACGTTTTAATTACTGTAGATGTATCTTTATTTAGTTTTGATATTTTTTGTATCCATCCTTATTTATTGCAGAATTTTACATAATGATTTCGCTAGTCTAGAAATGGTGGCAGTTTTCAAGTGACATTCCACATATTACGGAAAGTAATCAAAGGGTAGCACAAAACCATATGAGTAAAATATAGTATAATTATAAATTATTGTTTAACCGATTAGAAAATAACAGTGGAATATTGCTTTGTTCTTATGACACTAGTTTCTTATAACAAGTATATCGAGGTGTACTAGACAATAATTTCATTAAATGGTATTTTAATATTATTTTAAAAAAATCATATAAAATAGTTATTGCTGGACTCGCCTGACGATAAAACGTTTGGTTTTCGAAATCCTCGTTCGAAAAATAAAATAATACTTGAATAACATGTTATTGTTAACTAATAGTTTTAAATTATTTCCAACTCCCAAGAGTCTTTAACTTATACATGTCTGGGAACTTATATTTGATAACAAAAACATAAAATCTCATTGGTTTGTAATTTATAATGGCAATGTAATTACCATGACAACCAAGATTGGCTAACGAAACGGAAAAGAATCCAAGCCCTATTAAGAGGCTACCGCAATAGCTTATGGGAATCGATTGAGTTATTGTTGTATTAGCGGTGGAAACTTTCAAGGCAGCTCTTAATTTCCCCCGAGGCAAACATTTCGTGCGTACACCTTTAAGTAAGCGCGTCTCCTACCGTGCCACAACACAGGGCGAGGCTCTATAGTGTGTATAGGCTTGGGGTTACCCACACTTCGTACATTACAGGCTCAATAAATGTGGTTATTTGCCACTATTCTTTTGACATAAAACATATATAACTGTTTTAGTAACATTTGCCTAGAACGCGATGCCTAGGCTAAGAAAAGATTATATAGATTATACAACCGTGTAGGGTAACATCACAGCCTTCGCTAAGGTTGTATTAATGATAATGTGTATATATAACCTTTTTCTTGAGATATCCTGTGGACAGATAGAAAGACGGGCAATCTCTCCGATAGGCAAGAGAGAAATTGTGCCATGCTAATATAGGCTACAATGACGCTCAGCCAAATTTCATGGATGGGTATTTACCATCACAGAACTCACTCTGGTGTATAGTGAAATTAATTTTCATGCAAGACTTAAAAGAAATGATTCTTGAGGTGAAGGCTTGCTCATAGTTAGGCCACAGGTGATACTATATAACATATTAAAATGTTGTATTATGGTAATATTATATAACATTTTAAAATTTCATATAATTGTACTCAGTTTCTTTGTTCTCTGATATCTCGTTCCACCACAGTACCCAGAAAACTGATGTAAAAAGCTCAATAGCACTCATAACAAATCCCAATAAATGACAGATGGCATCGAAGAATTCGATGTCGCCTACATAGAGTAGAATCTTCATGCTAAATTCAACACTAGTTAAAATTCAGATTGGGTTAATTCGTTCTCGAGATAGAGTAATATATATAGTTTCCCAGTCCCCCGACTATAGACTAGAAATCTTACGGAAGGTTAATTATACAATGCAATCAGGATTGGTGAAGGTAACATGTTAGTCATGCCCCGTACAGAAAAAAAAGTATGCGCTACAAACAGAATGTCCATATGCAACTTGACGATAATCAAAAATAATAAAAATGACGATGATCGCTCAGCATTTCATATCTGCGGTTTTGTATAAATTTTGTCTATATAAATTAAGTCTCTTTAAGGTAATGACTTCCTCGGAAGTAAACCTCTGTATACAACGGAAAATAGTGAATATATATATATATATATATATATATATATATATATATATATATATATATAAACACAAGGTCGAAATCAAAATGTATAACTGCAGAATAGAACAAATACTCAGGTAAGATGAATTTTTAAGATAAACTAAGACAGATTATTTATACTTAATTTGATTTTTAAAGGCATTAGAAAACTAAAACTAGCTTTTTTAAATGAAAATATCAATTGAATAAAATACCAGGATGCGAAGGTAGATGATTAAAAAGGTGTGTGAAGCAATATAATTATTACTTCACTGGGAGATATAAACAATGAAAATGTCTAAAAAAGTACTGAATTCGGTTTTTATTTCATGCTGCGTTGTTTAACATAATGAACATGTATATTTAAGTATATTAGTTATGTTAACTATAGATGCATAGCAAATCAGGTGTTTTAAAACATGCTAAAACAATGGATAGACGAAATCGGAAATGTTATACGAAGAAAAATGCTCTTTGCATTATGTGCAATGATTCAAATTTGACAGTATTGTTGTGGTTATTTTCTGGTTCTGGGTCAGTCGATTAAAAGAAACACTACACCGAACCTCAATCACAACTTGCAGGCAGAATACACTGATAGAACGGTAGTGAAAATTTTGTTACAGAAAAAAGTACGTGAAGTTCAAAATAATACGCTAATGTGATTGGTCAAAAAACAGTTACAGGTCTTTTAAATTCAGATTGCAGTTAATTATAGTAAAGTGCCAACCAAAGAATGAATGTTGCAAATGTAAAAAGCCTAATTAAAGGCAATCCTCTGAATTCAAATAGCATCAATTTTCAGACCTTCTAAGGTTGGGCATAGGACTTTAACCCTTCACAGACAAACATATCACTAAATACGACTGCAGTTTTAGTGAAGTGTTCTAGGAATGAATTCAATATCCCAAGCTGGAAAAAGGTAATTAAGTTACAAGTAAAGCGATAATATACTAGTATTACGTTATTGTTGTGGAAAATCATTGAATAGTAATAGTATTACACAATCACAATGTACTACTACAGAGTATTGGATATGATACAGATATTACAGTAGTGCAGCAGAATACAGTAAATGCCGTGTGACAACGCGAGGTATCGGAAACAGATTGTTTGAACACAATATTCCATAAACACCATCGCATATTGGCAACAGCTGATACTCGGTACTGGTATGACTAGAATATAGTCATATTTGTCGACACATTCTTTCTAACACAGCTGCGTGGTGTTTGGCTACTCTGACCGTTGCAGGGTCAAGTGGTCGTAAACGTGTCACTTTGTGTGCAATCATTAATAAATTCAATTTAAAATTGAGCATTACAGAAATACTGTGAATTATGTCAATTTTAACAATAGGATTTTTATTTTTACTTCATAATGTTTGAGAGCCACGTCAAAAACGTACACCCTAATTTTAGTCCTAAGATCATAGGAGATTATCCATGTTAAAAATATAACTAACATGCCTCTAAACGTTTTTCAATTTTTTAATTTTTTTTTATTTGTTATTAAAACAATTCTTCTTTTATGTACTTCATAGTTTTATCAGTATAGATTTTACTGTAGATAACAAATATTAAAAACATCCCATAATTCTCTGACCACAGAAAGGGAAGTATAAGTTCATGAGGTATGAATTCTGCTTAAGGAATCAAACTCAAGATCGTTTCACTACTAGTTGGCTGTTTAAATGAAGATTTAAACATTAATTGTGTGTTAACGTTCACGAGCTTGTTGATGCTTATTGGGTTATGAATATAATGTGAATTGTTTATGATTTATTTGTCATAAAAATGTATAAATTGAACAAATATAAATAGTTTCAAAATATGAGAACCCCGTCATATATCAAAAGAAAAAAATATACATTTCAAATAATTGCCTTGCTTTAAGAATATTTTATTAAGTAAAGGAAACTGAAATATGGGATAGAATTGTAGAGGTAAGCTCTCTATATTATACGATAATATATTTGTATTATTTTTGTGAAGAGTTCGATATTACTGATATAATGTATTAAAATCAAATGAATTTTAAATAAAAGTGGGCTATCATTCCATATAATCAAATCCTTGCTTATCATATACCTTTAACAAGACAGCTTTCTATGAAATATAATGTAATTTGCATTCTGTCGTAATTATCAAAATATTTCTATATTTTAGTTACAGGTAGCTTCAAGAAGTCATATATCCAAGTAAAAATTGACAAGAAATAATATCGTATATAGTATACATAGGTATTATCGTCTTATAGAACAATTTTAGATAATTTTTTCTATAAACTTGAAAATTATTAAAATATTCCAATACCTATTATAAAAATGCGAATTAAAACAAAAATATATTAAACACGCATTTTAACTGTTTATAGCATCTAACAATAACAAGCTTTTGCGAGTGCAAGTGTTAGACTATGTAAGGTTTTGTAGTTTGGTTTAGTTTAAGATTAAGGTTGTAACATGTTATGAGCAAGGGTTGCTGTGAGAGGATTTAATAATAGGTTAGATTGGCAGTACAAATACCCTCAAATGAACCAACGCATATTTTATTTTTGACAACAACTCATTAAATTGATAAAAAATTTTAATTGATAATATATTACGCCAACCGACATATTAAGCACAAATTTTAATACCTTAATACTTTGAAGACATATTTAATATTAAATTACTCATTACAATTTTTTTAAAATTTAATTCATTATAACATTTACTAGTAAATTTGTAGTGTTGCAATAATTATTAGTACATGGACTAACGTGAGAAACTTTCTTTTAAATAGCTAAACATTTACATGAATTTACATTTTCGAAATTGTGAACATTTAAATAGATATGTAATTGAAAATGATTAATGAACCCTAAAATATACTAAGTTCTTAAAATTACTTACATTTTATTCCACTTCACACTCATTACGCCGAGATATTATTCCGCACACGAACACCAACACTAGCACTCCCGAACCTCGCTTTTCCCTTCCCGTCATCGACCTCCTTGTTCTTCAGTTTTGATGTTGTTCTCCCGCCAGCTCTCCAATGGCCACGCCTATGCCAAATCTCTCCATCATAATTGGTGAGTACCAATTTTCCATATCAGCATGGCTGCCCCTTACATCGTCGCACGGTTTTTTTATGTAAGCATTTCCGCTGCTTAAGCAAGCATTTCCTGTTTGTTCACCATCAGCGTCTGGGCGGATGTGCGTATCCACTTACATCCGGAGGATGTTTGTCTCGAATTGTAATACAAAACTTCCTTTCCAGCAACTATCTGTCCATTGATTCTATGAATTTTATTTTACTAATAATTATGTATGTCTTACAACTACTTTTTAATAACCTAAGATCTGTTTAAATCAATACTTTATAATGTGAATTATATACACTATAATTTCAGGAATGGGTGTAAATAGGTTTATTGAGTGTAGGTAGATACGAAGTAAAAATAATAGTTTTGTAATAGGATATTTTGTTATTTTCTAACTAAAAGCAAACGTCACTATTGGTATATTAATATTAATTATACGAAACACTTTGCTTTTAGGGATATGAGGTTTAACGAACTTTGCAATCTTTATCAGAGTCCTGGGATCTCTCGGGGAAAGAGTTACAAAAACAACACATTTACCACGCTATATGGCCTCCAGGGCGTGCTTCCAACCAAACTTTATTCTCCTGAAATACATTTTTCTAATTTCAGAACTTGATGCTTGAGTTAATTTCTTGGTAATTATAAATTAATGCTGTGCCTACCTACATAATTTTTCATACCATATAATCATTTAAAAAAGTATTAAAAAGTACAGTAGTAAATGATTATAAGGGAAAAATGTAAAATTTCTCAGCAGCTTTAATTCAATATTAAACATGTTGATCGAGTTAATTACATGAATAGAAATAATAGATGCTTTGAAAACAACATAAAAGCAATCAGTTGAATATAAAGGTAACATTAATAAAGATTTTAATAATTATAAATTACGAAATAATAAATTAAAACCAAGTTAGAGAGATATGAAATTTATGAGAACAATTAATAACAGATAGAATGTTAATAAAGTGTGCACTGAAAAATCAATTATTATTACTATAATTATATAAGTATTATTGCTAACAATAATTTTAATAACAAAGACTGTAAAACTACATGAAGTGTCAACTACGAAAGCAAGCTTATGAATAAACCAAAACGAAAAATAATCCCATTATTAAAATGATTAACTATTCACTATTACATTTTCACAGTGAAATTTTTGCTCAAGTGTAGGTATATTTGCTGATATTTTACTATCTATAAATTATACAACAAATATCGAAGCAATTTTTGACGGAATAAATCATATTAACCAAGATGTGAATTATAATGATTGATTCAAACAATTCATACAAATGTAGTTTCAATATTATTTGTGGTCATTTACATATCGGACGGGGAATATAATATGGATCATACAAATTTCTACAAACCTGAGCAGTGGAAGTCATTATCATATTAATAACAATAGAAGCAGCCTTTTTTATGGTATGTACTTCCATGAGGATAAATATAATTCTGAATTGCATGTATATAATTGCATGCATGTAATTGCATGAAACTTCAAATAGTCAAGAGATATCGAGTTCTGTAGTGGTGCATGTCACTCCATGAGACTATATAGGTTTAGCGTCAGCGTAGCCTGTCACTTGAGGGGTTGAAGTAAATGCATATTTGTCTGTCGAAAACATTTTGATAAAGGCATGTGACAGTTTGTTCATTTATTGTGATCAATTAGATGAGGTTTTGCTCCTATATAATTCATTATAATTATGTTGAATTAATTTATTCTTCTGCTCATAAATCCGAAGTTAATGTCATTACGGCTTGGAGTTTATAAAAACTATTAAAGAGCGACGCGGTTATAATTACTTTCTGTCCGCCTCGATTAGCTCGTATTTGTGCCACGTCCTTATTATTTTACGCTTATCTTTATATAAAATAGTAGAACTTTTTATTTCCAAACATTTTAAATGAAACGTTTAGTATACTGGGAAAGAGGGGAGGAGAAGGAAAATCCACAAGAAGTAACAAATTGTTCGTTAAAAATGTAATAAAGTAATTCAGTATAAGTAGTAACAGTACTAGTAGTACATTTTAAAATCTAAATGTTCAAATAAACGTAAATAAATATTCTCGAAATAGTAGCTGTAAATAATTAAGTTAACCATATAAGTTTATTTAATACTTCTTTTATTCTCACTATTGACTGGTCTCATTTCTTATTTTTATTCTAGAGTGATCATTTAAATATGTCTCTCTGTTCGAGTTTGCGAATCTGTCTGGTATCAAAGCTGTCCGAAAAAAGCCATTATGAACTATTTACAAAACCTTTGGTAACATTCAGCCTTTTCGAGGTCAAATGCTTAAATTTATCGAGTAGAAGCATTTAGGCTGCCATAAATTTGCATAACTCTCATTTATGAAAAACATGGGCATATGGACTTCAAGAACATGCACATAGATTTATAAGTGTTGAAGAAACCAATGATATAAAAGAGTTATTTCGTAACTTCTAAACAATCTAAATATTTACTTCATTAACGGCGGGTGGTGTTATCTAAATAGTCTGCAGGACTCTCGGTTAGTGGTTTAATAATGTATACTGGGTTACAAGTATAGAATAGCTATTAGCACTGTACTTCTGGTGAATGCCAGTCTGAGGGTTAACTCATTGTGAGTCATAATGGCTCTGCAAACGCTTTGATGTTGTAGTTGCCAATGTGGACCCTATCAATTTCGGAGTTCTGATCTTCGCTAGAGAAATTACAATATTAAAGGCTTACCTTCAAAATGAATGCAAAAGAACGGTGTTTGAGGAAGAAGAAGAATGTTTAGAACTGTGTCATTACCAACTATCCACGTACACTTGTTAATTAACATTTATATTTCATGATGATGCCTAGTAATTGATATTACATTGATTACTTCAGCTGGGCACTGTAGTGAGTGGTTTCTGGTATAATAGCATGGAGTACAGAAGTCGGATTACAATACGTGGTATTGCGATCTTCCTTACTTAATTCAGCAAGGAAGTCTGACAAATTAAATTTTAGTCATTGCAATAAAGTGGTGCAGTGCTAAATAACTTTAATGTTTTATTTTATTAAAGCAATATGTTTTAGTTATATAAAATCTTTCATTAATATTGATTATAATTTAATTGTTTTAAAAATTCCAAGTATATCATTTTTTCAATGCAACCACACCACTTATTCATTTAAAAACTAGTACAATTTATAAATTATAATAAATATAAATGATTTTAAAATGAAATTATATTTATATTAAAAATAAACTATTGATGGTTGTTATTGTACGAACTTCAAAATAGTACACATTTAGGCCAAAAAATCATAAAAGAAAAAGTTACATCCCCGGCAGATAACGTAGAAACTGTATCAACCTGCAAAAGTGATAAGATTCAATGATGTTCAACCAAAGTCCATAAAAATAAATCTTGCTATGTAGTCAACAATAAAGTAAGCAACATTTGAAATTACAGCAGAATAGTTTCTCTAAACATCTTCCTACGTAATACAATGACATGTTATGTTCATTAAGATGGGTTTCAGAGTAGTATATAATACAGTTCTACATGCTCAGTCACCAAAATATGATGTTGTGGTTGTTAAGCTGCTTGTGCTAATACGTCACATGATTGTTGTTCGCAGTTGGATTGCAAAATTAATTTGTTCTGCGATTTTCTCGTAGCAATTATGGTATAAGATCAATGTAAAACTTATTAATTTAAGTAATTGAGCACTCGTTCTGAATTTTTAGAAATAACATGATCAAGTAATGAAAAAAGATTAAATTTAAGCAATGTATTTTTGCGTCATGACGACATAAAGACAGACAGAGTTTGCAAGCTAATAGTAGAAATTAAAAAAATACAAGGTAAAATATAAATTAGAATATTTGAAACAGTCAGTTGTGAAAAAATAACCATAGCTTTTAAGTAACACGAAATATGTAGAAAAATACAAAAATCAACTGTACGGATTGAAATAAAATGTTTACTATTTGTAATTCCCATAGTAAATGTATACACACTTCCGAGTAAAAAGAATATTTAGTAAAGTCTTTATATACAATAAGGCAAGGAAATTAGAGCTTCCTTATTACGAATTATGAATTGGATTATTCCAAACGAATAGGGTATAGATAAATTAAAATGTTATTTAAATTTGATTATAGCTCCGAGGCGTCTGCAAGTGCGTTACATTATTTCATTTCAGTATTTGACTGCTCAAGTTACGAAAGCAAGTTAATCCATAGACTTTCTGCTGTGTACGACGATGCTAGGATGCCATACATATATCACTGTTTGTATCTGACTATGCTGTGGAGGGATATTAAATCAGATGTCCGGCGGAACATCTGTCTCTGCGCTCTGCTTTGTGAGTGGTTGGGGGAAGTAGAGAGACAGCGCAGGAGCTGCGCAGTCGTTATTGAGACTTGTCACCAAGGAATGGTGCGCAATCGGAACGGCTCATCAGTTTGGTATCAGATGGCCTGATGAATCATTTCAAGAATCTTAGATTTTTGTAATATTATGTTTGGTTATTTTTTACTGCAAATGGTAATCTGATCCAATCGTTTATCTGCCTTTACATTAAACCAAATGCCAAAACGTTGTATGCTAATCATATTATAATACGTCCTAATTACTGACTTTTAAGAATAAATGCTTTGGGTGAAAGCGGTTTTAAAGTTTTTACTAAATTGCCAGCTTATATTATTGATATGGAGGAGGGGGGGGAACTGTGATTGTTACAATCAAACATTTATATTTAATTTCGACGTATTCGTAAGATTATTGAGATCCTCACACAACTAACACAACATTAGTGATGACGATTCGGAATCTATATACAAGAAATCTTTTTGCATTTGTTACTGGAATGGTTACCTATAAACCTAGAAGCAGTGAGTAGGTGCTGTCCGTACATATAAAAGCAGTGAGTAGGTGCTGTCCGTACATATAGAAGCAGTGAGTATGTGCTGTCCGTACATATAGAAGCAGTGAGTATGTGCTGTCCGCACATATAGAAGCAGTGAGTAGGTGCTGTCCGTACATATAGAAGCAGTGAGTAGGTGCTTTCCGTACATATAGAAGCAGTGAGTAGGTGCTGTCCGTACATATAGAAGAATTCAAGATGAAAAATATCACTTAATGTACTAGAACCTACATTTTTTAATATAAAATATTATTTATTCAGTTTTACGAATAATTTAATACCTTTGTGTTATCAACAATTTTAGTTTATTTCAGTTTTTTTTTTTTAAACAGGGAAGATAATAATTGGCAACAATCAAAGACCAAACTATTTAATAATAGTAGAAGACGGTTCACACATTTCGACATCGAGTATCAACAAGTTACTACAACGAATAGAAAACAGACAAGAGCGTTATTTTAGTCTGGAGTCGAATTCAACATCGGGTAGAAACTGGTTCTTGTAGACCCAGGAGAGCTTGACGTCGATAGGCTGAGTGTCATCGTACAGGGAAGGGGCTTCTGTGAGGATCGTGAAAGTACCCACGATGGAGGCGATAGTGAAGATCCACAGGAAGAGGCGGTCCAAGACCATTGCGACGAAGCCCCAATCTTGGTCTTCCTACAATCGAAAATCACTCAAGATTAGTCTCACTGCTGCACAAAAATAATTACCTGTAAAATGGCAATGGAATTAAATGGTAAAAGCTATTTAAAAGGCTACTTTAGCCAAAACAGTGTGTATAATGTCATGATATGAAACTTTTGTGCACAGCACCAATTGAAATTCCACTTTCTTTAATATTTGTAAAAGACTAAAAAATACTCCAAAACATTGAGTTATTGAAATTAAAATAGAAAGTGGTAGAAAAACAAATCTATTTAAGAAATTGTGTTGTTTTAAGTAAATATATGCAATTAAATTATATATTTTTCCTTGACTGTTCAAGTGATTATATTCAACACTTCTTACTTCGTAGTAAACTTTTATTTGAATTTTCCCTAACCTCAATACTTCACTTCACAGGGAAAACAGGATAACCCAAACTTTCTTCATAAAACTAAAATATATTACTAGTGGTCTTTATATTTAAAATATTGAATGTACACATCCAAGTAATATACCATTGTTTTCAAAAGGTACATCTTTTTATATTTATGGAATATATTTAAAATACATGGATGATGAATTTGAAAGTATCAAATTGTCTCTTTTTAGAGCTTTTTATAATACTTAATTGATAGCTCTCTGGCAGAAAGGCATATTTATTGTAATGAAGGCATTGTAGTCAATGATGAATAGTGAATAGGTGAGGTGAACTTACCATTAAGGTGAGCAATTCCATGTTCTTGATCGCTTTAAAACACATAATGGAAAACATAAATGTCGTATGGAAAGGTGCAGCGGCTGAAAGGTGCGTTCCATTCCACAGTCATGCAAGCCCTCTTCTAATCGTCTGGATACTCAGACTTGCACACTACCATTAGTTATAGTTTATTTATTATATTACAAACTTAAATTAATGTTGTGAATTAAATTCACAAATAATTTATTGACAACTATGTAGTTATTTTAGCACGCTGTACAGCTTTAATCATATGGTTTAGTTTCATGTTTTTCAGACAACCTAGGAAATGTGAATTGCATTAGTTTCAAAAGTTATCAGTGCTTTAGTTTTATTAAATTGTTTATATCACGACATCCACTTTTCATTTGCTTGTTGCAGATCACAAGGTATAAATTACAGTTAAATTAGTTTACACTACACAGTTTAATTATACCTTACCTTAACTACCGACTTGTTTTACAGCTGAGCTTGGCACGCTTCCTCGTCTTGGCATTTTAGTTTTACCGAGTAGCATATTATTATTTAACAACCGTAAAAGAACTTTATTCATATAAAATATTGTTTTTAGGACACTTTTAACAGTTATTTTGCAACGTTTTGTGGACAGAATCACTACACTTTACGTTTATAGTTTGGAGTTTATATCCAGTTCGGGCAAATATTGCCTGCGATAGACTCGAGAGATCTCGACGTCTATGGGTTGGGTGTCATCGTACAGCGCGGGAGCCTCGCACAGGATTAGAATCGTGCCTAAGAAAGAAGCGATCGTGAAGATCCAGAGGAAGAGGCGGTCCAGGACCATCGCAACAAATCCCCAGTCTTGGTCCTCCTGTGGAACAGAGTGTAACAGTTGAGTGTGGGTGTGTGTTGGTGGTTGTGGGCGGGTGGATTCTGAGATGGTGGGTTGGGAGTGACCACTTTCCATTGTGTGTGGATACAATTATACTTCGGGTGGAGTGTCAGTAGCAGTGACAGTTGAGTGTCGGTGTGTGTTGGTGGTTGTGGGCGGGTGGATTCTGAGATGGTGGGTTGGGAGTGACCACTTTCCATTGTGTGTGGATACAATTATACTTCGGGTGGAGTGTCAGTAGCAGTGACAGTTGAGTGTCGGTGTGTGTTGGTGGTTGTGGGCGGGTGGATTCTGAGATGGTGGGTTGGGAGTGACCACTTTCCATTGTGTGTGGATACAATTATACTTCGGGTGGAGTGTCAGTAGCAGTGACAGTTGAGTGTCGGTGTGTGTTGGTGGTTGTGGGCGGGTGGATTCTGAGATGGTGGGTTGGGAGTGACCACTTTCCATTGTTTGTGGATACAATTATATTCCGGGTGGAGTATCAGTAACAGTGATCAGTTGAGTGTGGGTATGTGTTGGTGGTTGTGGGCGGGTGGATTCTGAGATGGTGGGTTGGGAGTGACCACTTTCCATTGTTTGTGGATACAATTATATTCCGGGTGGAGTATCAGTAACAGTGATCAGTTGATCAGTTGAGTGTATGTGTTGGTGGTTGTGGGGGCGGGTGGATTCTGAGATGGTGGGTTGGGAGTGACCACTTTCCATTGATTGTGAATACAATTATGCTGTGGGTTGATTTTAAGTAGCAGTGATCAGTTGAGTGTGGGTGTGTGTTGGTGATTTTGGGCGGGTGGATTCTGAGATGGTGGGTTGGGAGTGACCACTTTCCATTGATTGTGAATACAATTATGCTGTGGGTTGATTTTAAGTAGCAGTGATCAGTTGAGTGTGGGTGTGTGTTGGTGATTTTGGGCGGGTGTGTTCTGAGATGGTGGGTTGGAGTGACCACTTTCCATTGTTTGTGAATACAATTATGCTGTGGGTTGATTTTAAGTAGCAGTGATCAGTTGAGTGTGGGTGTGTGTTGGTTGTTGTGGGTGGGTGGATTCTGAGATGGTGGGTTGGGAGTAACTACTTTCTATTGTTTGTGGATACAATTGTACTCTGGGTGGAGTGTCAGTAACAGTGACAGTTGAGTGAGTGTGTGTGTGTGTACGTGTGTGTGTGTCGGTAGTGGTTGTGAGTGGGTGGATTCTGAGATGGTGGGTTGGGAATGACCACTTTCCATTGTGTGTGGATACAATTGTACTTTGGGTGGAGTGTCAGTAGCAGTGACAGTTGAGTGTGTGTGTTTGTGTGTGTACGTGTGTGTGTGTGTGTGTTTTGGTGGTGGTTGAAGGTGGGGGATTCTGAGATGGTGGGTTGAGAGTGACCACTTTCCATTGTGTGTGGATACAATTGTACTCTGGGTGGAGTGTCAGAAGCAGTGACAGTTGAGTGAGTGTGTGTGTGTGTGTGTGTGTGTGTGTGTGTGTTTGTACGTGTGTGTGTGTGTTGGTGGTGGTTGTGGGTGGGTGGATTCTGAGATGGTGGGTTGGGAGTGACCACTTTCCATTGTGTGTGGATACAATTGTACTTTGGGTGGAGTGTCAGTAGCAGTGATCAGTGGATTGTATCAGTAAGCAGTGCATTTAATTTTATATAGATAGATTGTCCTGCAATTGTAACACTGTAAATTTCTTTTGAAAATGCAATCAGAGAAGAATTTTCATTTCATCCAGTCATTTAAGCTGAAATATAAGATGATAGCGAGTACGATCGAAACTGCAAGTACTGTTTTTAATAAAAACCTTAACTCAATACAATTAAATAAGTAAAAACAATTTTGATTTAAACCTATATAAATCTATCTAAGCAGAACACCTTACTGGTGGAGGTCCCCTTCTACCCCAATAATAGAATTATTGCACCTATTAGATAAGAGTACAAGTATGCTTGAAGGTAGTACCCAAGAACTAAAGGAATATACAGTCGTTGGCTATTTTCTATAAGCTTCTTGGTGACCTAATATTAGAACTAAGAGCAAATACTCGCTAGTGAGAACGTGCTGACAATATAAAATATATGGTTTGGTTTTAGTGTGAAGTATGTGTCATGGTAGATTGTGGAGTTAATAAATAAACCCTCTGTAAGTATTGTTTTCAGTGCATGAATGTGTTTTTGGTGGTGGGTGGCAGTTTTACCTAAGGAAAAGTATGTATACAAGACTTTTTATTTTTGTAAAAAGTACTTATACTCCAAGTTTAGCTGCTAGGGTGTGGTGGTAGGTTAAATATCAGGGTTTAATAAGACGTCTCAGGAAATTAGGGATGAGCTATAAAATATTGGGAGTCGTAAAGGGTTGTTTGGCTGGCATTCTGTGTTTGGCTGAATGTGGAATTTAATAAATAAAATTTGTAGCATTCTGAGAACTTGAAGTAACCGGGAAAATACATAAACCATAATGACGGAGTATATAATGAGTACTCAACCTCTTTCGGGTAAACTGATTTTAATAGTGAATGTTGAGTTTAGCTCACCTTCCTCTTGGAGGAACGTCTGGAATTTGACCCTGTCACAGAAATCAAGTTCGTTTAAAGAGATAAAAACAATAATTTTGCAGCTGATGAGGCGATGTGATTACATCTTCACACAGATTACACTATAATTTGTAGTCAACATGTATTTGATGTTGAAACGATGTAAAGAGTTTATTTAGAGATTTTTTTATTGATATCTCGTTTGCAACCTCTTTAGCCAAACATGACTCCAGATTCCTTGTGTCCAGTCTGTGTCAGTGTCAGATTCCAGACGCTGCACTAATACGAAGGTGAACTGAAGCTAAACTCAACATTGACAATTAATCAACCTTTCTCACCGTAGCTAAGTTATGTGATTGATATTAATAATATTTAAGCACAGTATCTCTCTACTTTTTGAATAAATAATGTACTGTGTCAAAGTGAGGATATCTGAGCCATTTTTAACAATTAATTATCCTGGAAAAAGATCTACTTGATAATTAACAGTAACTAAATGCTATTTTTGTTTTATATAAAGTAATTATTAACACTTTACAGATAAAGCCATTCCTAATCCCCACACGGTTTTAGTATGAATCTTACAAAGCTGTAGTAGCAGGACGACATCAGTTAACGCATCAATTAAACGTATTGTTTATCGTTGGCATAAATCGTCTTTCGTGTATCACATTCGTGTTTTTATTCACACAAAAAATTCTTGTCAACCTTGACCCCGTAAAAGCAGATAAGGGATATTATCGTTTATTCAACTATTTTGTTATGAGCAAACAATAACAAACGTTCTAAATTAACTTTGCACTTTCAGATAATTTTGAAAAGTTGGACCTTTGTATCTAAAAGTTGTAGAAATAAATATTTCGGAGTCACAATATGCTGGAAGTATGAATTTAGTTCTCCGAAATCTGGTAACGGTAATGAAACGAATATTTTATTTTTGAAGAAGTAAAACCGATAAAATACACATAATATGCAAAATGTCAAAACCTTTGTATTTGTAAATTTGCTACCATTATTCAAATATATTTCGTGGAATTCAAGTAAATCAATCCACATTGAGCATCATGATGATGTCAGACAAACTATTAGGAATATATTATTCTCTAACAACCTCAGATGTCGGGACTGGAAGGGAGTTATGGAACTAGTGATCATGATGTAGGATTAAGGTCGCTATGGTGCAGTGAAACATTGGTATAAGTTACAGAGTATTAGTTGTAATTTTGTTATCTATGTGTATAGCATTATTAATATTATATTTTTAAACTAATTGAATATAATATTGTTAATATTCCGTGTTACGATCAAGTAACACAAACGTTTCATTACTCCACAGGATGAAAACATTTATATTTTAGTAATAGTAGGTAGTGTATGCTTTTAAAATTAATATAGATTAAAATATTCTTAGTTTAGGAATTTAAATAATAACTAACTGTTCATCTTAAAATATGTTACTTATGTCGATAATTAGTAGTTATAAATCTGTTTAAATTAATTTCACGGCGTTTTGTATTACTTTTATCCCATTGAAGGAGTCGGGTTGTATCTATAAGAACAGTTAGGGTTATAGGCGTCCAGGAAAACAAGTATGAAAGGAAGTAAATAGTTCCGAAGATTGAGACAGGAAAGTAGAAGGAACATGATGCAAGAAAGGACAGAATTTGAGAAAGTAATACCCACAAAGGCAAAGCATAAGCACACACAAAGCATTCTCTATTCTAGACATTCAAACACTGATGTAACAGAGTTTATACCTGGTCAGGCTGCTTATAAACTTGAGAAAATATTATATTTATATCAAATTACTATAATAAGTTCAAATAGTTTAATTACATCAATGTTATATGTTACACGATAAAGTAATGGAAATATATATATTAAAAATTGTTAAATATTAGCATGTTTACTATAATTATCAAATACTTTGCACCATATATTTATTTTTCTGCAATGATTGCATACTTTATGTGTTTGATATGTCATTTGATATCATATTTAATGAGGTTTATAATATTCATATAAAATATTTGATTCTGTCATTACTAAGTTGCATATGTAATATAAATTTAACATCATATTTTATTTAATAAATTATTTGCAATTATATGAAAGTTAAATGACAAAAAAAATTATATACCTGTATATGTATACTGACGTTGACAGGTTTAAAAGTAACTAGTTCGTAGAAAATATGCTTCCTGTTTTTTCATTTTAGATTTGTGTTGTAACATTTTAAGTACGTGACCAACAATATTATTAAAATGTTGTAGAAATCATAGCTGCAATATCTACTTTTTTATATTTATTTTTGCTGTCTTTACGCTGTTTTATGTTTGTCTTCTTCAATGTAGAAATTGTTTACTCAATGCACCTGCCACAAATGTAAGTAGCCGGTATATTGTTTGCTACTAGTTGTAGATTGTTATAGTTCTCTGTTTCCCCGGGTCGAGCCTCAACCTCAGGCGCCACATGCTGCACCTCCCCCCCGCCCTTACCGCGTCAAATTCGTCCTGTCTCTGCATGTGATGCTGGATGAACTTCACGTTATGGATGGCCTTCTCCAACTCGAAGGGGTACTTCTTCCTGATGGCGACATCGCTGATGCTGTCGTCCAGACCGACCATGGACGGCAGTCCGTTGTACCCCGGTCCACCCAGGGCTCCTATAAGTCCGCTGAACCTGCAAGGTGTGGTACACATTAGAGAACTGTATCTGCACACTTCACCGTGTGTAGTCGTCAACTGTAAGAGTACCTGTTGGTCGCGGACGAAGTATGGAGACCGTTGCAGCCCCCCGGTCTGGGCGGGAAGTGTCTAAGTGAGTCAGGAGACGAGGCCCCTGAGGAGTTGGCGGCGGCAATGGCAGCGTTTAACCTTGACCTAAACAACATGTGTATATTCTGACGTTGTTTGGAACGAATGTAAATAAAGTAAGTAGAGAGGTGTTTCTCATTGAAAATTCCAAACACCTGCATTCATCATTAAATTGTTACTTTTGAAGACAGTTTAAACAATAATAATAGATTAGGGAAATTAAAATTAGTAAATTAAAAATGACAACTTTTTAAAACGGGATATTGACAGTTAAGAAGCTCAAAGATCATAATAGGGCCAACAAAGAGTTCATTTTCAGATTTCTAAATCTTTACTCAAATTCCACAAGCACATTACATTTTGAAAGGAAAATGTATTTTAAAGCAAATTAATATATGTGATTATAGACGGTAGAAATTATTGTCACAAACCTCTTGTTGTCGCGATGGACGCGCTTGTTGTGCGCCAGATCAGCGAGAAGCTGGTCAGGCACACGCATGAGCAAAAGTTTGGGTAACTTCCGGATGAAGATCTTCTTCACCCAAGACGCCATCTTGTGAGTGCTCGGCTTCCTGTAGTGGACGTTGAGCACCATGATGGTGATGACGACGCAGAGCCCCACCAGCAGCATGGTGAAGAGCAGGTACTTGCCCAGCAACGGCAGTGCGAGCGAGGTGGAAGGGATGATCTCTGAGATCAGCAGGAAGAACATGGTCTGCGAGAGGAGGATGGTGATGCAGAGAGCGATCTTCTCCCCGGAGTCGGCCGGCAGGTAGAAGACTAGCACCGAGAGGTACGAGATCCCCACACAGGGAACTATCAGATTTACCGTATAGAAGAGAGTCTTTCTGCGCAGTGTTATGTTGAAGAAAATATCTAAAATCACATCAGTGTCATAAATACATACTAATTCAGATTTACACCTTGTTATATGAATTCAGATTAAGACACTTTCCATGTAGGATGTTTGTATCATTTACTTTTTGTATAACTGATTACAATTAGAGAATCCTCTTACTTGTCATCAACCAATACCAAAGGGGTCAGCTTACGACTAACAATGTTATACTAACTAGGCCTATCATTCAATCAATTGTGCAGTATTTTATCTTTCAGGACTTGATAGTGTAAAAGGTTTTATAATTGTTATAACCCATTTTTGTCACCTTAATCTGAAAGGCACAGTTATGTACGCCTTGCTTCTCAATACTTGGCCCTCTAAAGCTTTTCCGCCTCCCCGATGGTAGTGCGATAACTTATGGAGGACGCATTGCTGGCAATTCTACGCATCTTTATGTCTTCAGTCCAGCGACACAATATATTCTAGTTATGTACCTCTTCCGAGCCTTAACATGACTTTTGGTGTTCTGTTAGTACTGAAATGCAATTGAATATATTTTTAACTAATTAGAGATTGTGAGAAATAAATTATTTAGTTGCTATATCATTAATATATGAAATACTCGGATTGTTTACGTTTGTATCCATTTTTAGTTGGTAATGTATTATTTATACATTTATTTATTTATACCCATTGAATATATTTATTGAAAGAACAGAACATTGCGTTGGTTGCATAATGTTAACACTTTTTAGTTTAGCAAATACAATAAAAAAATCGATAAATTTGAGTTTCCTTGGAATTAAAAATATTATTTATTTTAAGTGGCCAAGTGAATTCTGGAAACTGATGTACTAAATTTTATGAAAATAGCAGTGCTCACGTAGAACAATAACCAATTTAAAGGCAATATTTGTTCAGTTTCTTAGTTTAATACTTTTATTTGTCCAGTATATACATAGTCCAGTCGTGTTACCTGACTGAAAAAATAAATGTTTTCTTAACAGCAAAATAATGGCACAATTTAGTCAAATGTATCATAAATAAATAAAAAAAAAACATTGCGAACCAAAATCGTCTATTAGGGGGTATAGGAGGGGTGGTTTTTAGGGGTGATAATGGTTTTTTGCAATTTTTGACTAAAAAATGCGTCCTATTGAAAAAATTCAAATGAAAAAGTTGTTGGAAATAAAAATATCTACAACTTATGTAGTAATTATTTTTGCCCTAACCTCAAAAAGTTCCAAAAAAAATTCAAAAAACAGTTTTTGGGTTTTTAAATTTTTTCTTTCACAAAAATGGTTTGATTAAGCTGAAAGTTTGATCACACATACTTTGTGCTACAGTAGAACCCCTCATATCCGGCCTCGGTTTTACCGCACCTCGGTTTATCCGGCCACTTCCCGGAAGCCAATATCGAAATTTATTTACCACGGCTTGCAGACGCGCAGTTGCACGTACTAGTCTCCCACGACTCTTGCGTTATTTTGGTGTATCTATTTGTTTACATTTTCCTGTGTTGTCCTCAGTTGAGCTAATAGGTTTAACCTGTAAACAGTTCGTTGATTATTTCCAGTGCGGTTAGTACAGTAGAGTACAATTGTTTTGTTTCGTCAAGTGCTGTGTACTGTAGGTTGGTTATCCGGCCGAATCGTTATCCGGCCAGGGGCTCGGTCCCGTGGTGGCCGGATATGAGGGGTTCTACTGTATTCTAAAAATACTGCATTTTTTCATTAGGAATATTCAGCCGTTATAATAAACTTTCACTTAAAAAAAAGTTTTGATAATTTTCAATCACCATTTTGAAACATTTATTTAATCAAAAAAGGTTCTCTGACGGCTCATTTTTTCTTTTTTTTGTCTATTTTGAAGAAATTAAATAAAAAATGTGTAGTTTAATTGAAAAAAATGCAGAAAAATTGAAAAAAAAAACAAAATGTTGACATTTTTCATTATAAACTGTATTATTAACGAGGATAAATTGTTATTATTTATTTAAATTATAATTTTTATTACCAGTGCTATTTGTAAGAATTAAGCAAAATAATAATGAATCATGCATATTTAACAATTACCTGGAAATTTTTAAATAAATCAAAAAACAGAATTCGAATCCTAGTATTTTTTTATTAATTTGTATTTATCATCATATATTTTTTTATTTCTTTACAATATTTTTTACAATTCTTATTGAAATTGAATCAAGAAACCATTATTTCTTTCCAAATTTTTTTTTAAATTTATGTACATTTCTTTTCAGTGAACTTAAAAAAATAACAACCAACAAAAATTTTTTTCCATCTTATAATTACATTTTCATTTAAAAATCATGTTTAAATGATTTCAAACCTTGCTCTGATAATTTCATGAACTTCGGATCTGATATCTTCTAGAATTATGTTAGCAGACATTTTAACAATTCTTTTTTTTTCATATTCTGCGTCATCTGGTCGTGATTCATACCATATTCATCTCAATTTTTCCCTGCTTTTTTTTAAATGTAATGATTGTATCTCCTTTCATTGAAGTAAACACAAGATCAAGTAAAACTATCACTCAATTTTTTAAATGTATTTAATGTTGGGATATCACCATCAAAATCTTCTATTATTTCGTTAAGGGAAAATTGACACTCGGATGAATTTTTTTTAAGTAATACACGCAATAACTTATGAAATCTTTAGAATCTACACTCGATGTATGTCTACAAGATGTTGAGCTTGTCACATCATAAAAAGATGACATGCACCTATTATGATAATAAGCTTGAACTTCATCTGATTCTTTGAGAAAATTCAGTCTAACTAACAGACTTTTATTAAATGATTCTAAAACATCTCTTTCCTTTAAAGTTGATAAAACTTTTTCTTTAGTCTCAACCTTCTGCATGCCGCGAAATGCTCTATTTTGGTTACAAGGTTCTTCACAAAAAACACAATGACGCTCAAAATCAAAATCACATGCTTCTTTCATAATCTTCTTCCCAATAGATTTTTTTCTTGTTTGTTCTTTTGAAGCTGTAGCAATTGATCGAGGTCTATTGTATGCCGATCGACAACCATCATGAATGTGTGCTTCAGTCATTTTCTGAAATGTTTTGTAACGCTGATCATTCCTTTGTTTACTTGACGAAATAAGAGTATCTATCCCTGGACTTTTTATTTTCACCAAGTCTCCATCGCGGCTTTTACAAATGATACAAGAAGGTACCTTTTCCATCATTTACATAAATATATAAAATGCAGAAAGCACGACAGAATTAGTATTCTGAAGAAACGTAAAAAATACTAGATAAATAGCATGCGTAAAATTGTATATACAGAGACCAATATAACTTGACTGACGACAAAGCAGCTGCTTATTGAATGCTTAGAAACATACTGAGACCCGTATAATAGAAGAATAGGATTGACCCCGCCATTTTGCTTCAAGGACACTATTATATATACCTGTACTATATATACCTGTAATCCTACTTTCACATTCAACAATGTTTCTAAACTTTTCAAAATATTCGAAAATTATTCATCATTAAAAAAAAAGTATAATTTAAATCAATAATAAAAATTTTTCCCCCATAAATAATACAATGTGTAATAAAAATGTCAATATTTTGTTTATTTTAAATTTTTCTGCAGTTTTTTCAATTAAACTACACATTTTTTATTTCATTTCTTCAAAATAGACAAAAAAAACGAAAAAAATGAGCCGTCAGAGAACCTTTTTTGATAAAAAAAATGTTTCAAAATGGTGATTGAAAATTATAAAAAAATTTTTTTAAGTGAAATTTTATTATAACGGCTGAATATTTCTTAATGAAAAAATACAGTATTTTTAGAATAGCACAAAGTATATTTGATCAAACTTTCAGCTTAAACCATTTTTGTAAAAGAAAAAAATTATAAACAAAAAAAACTGTTTTTTGGATTTTTTTTGGAAAGTTTTGAGGTTAAGGCAAAAATGATTACTACATAAGTTGTAGATATTTTTATTTCCAACAGCTTTTTCATTTGACTTTTTTCAATAGGATGCAGTGTTTAGTCACAAATTGCAAAAAACCATTTTCATCCCTAAAAACCATCCCTCCTATATCCCCTAATTTTGGTTTTGGATTTTGGTTTGGAATGTTTTTTTTTATTTATTTATGATGTATTTGACTAAATTGTGCCATTAGTTTGCTGTAAGAAAACATTTATTTATTTGACCATTTTGAACTGCTATTTCTCCTGGACTAACAGTCCACTAATAAAGTTTACATATATTGTAATTATAAACTCTGTGCACTGCTCTATAATATTGATTATTCCGTGTTAGTATTGAATGTGAAAGCATAGCATATTTATTTAAAGGTACTAGTATCCAGTATAGAGAAGATACTAACCTGGATACGGCTCATTGCAGCAAGGATAGTACTTCTCATGCCTCTCTGCCGGCACGCCCAAGATATCCCATTCCACACTTGGGTAGTATTCCCTCAGATCGATACCGACTTCTACCTTGTCCTCTCCCAGCTTTTGATTGATATGTTTCAAGTCGATCTGAAACAGAGACACATTTAAAGAGAAACTACGTGCATTAGTAAAAGTAAGTTCACAGTATTAATTTTATTGGTGACACGTATATAATGAATTTAGAGGTAATGTGCAAAATTAAAATTAAAATACGATAAAAAACCGTTTAAGTTCTTGGGATCTTTTTCTTCATAACTTAGAACCGTGTTCATTTAATAGCCGCATTCCAGATTAAAAATTATGTAAATAATTTCTATCGTCAACTTCCATGTTTTATAACGTTTCTTTAATAAAGAATGCATACAATATCCTACACAGAAGACAGCCATGATGGGAATCCTTGATTCAGTGTGAACGCTGTTTTTAGATATATCTCAAACGAGACAACGCTTTGAACCTTTACGTCGCCGACTGTACAGGCAGAATCTCTAATCACTAATCAGATGAGTACAACGATACTGAAATAATGAAAAGTAGGCTACTAATTGATATTGCACTGTACTGCTCCGACCTTGTCCGCCCGGTTATCTTCAGACGGTATCCAGGAGTCGAGGCTGTGTCAGTGTCAGTTTCCTGACGCTGCTGTAAGATATCCTCTCATAATTAATCCTTTGTGAAGGTAGCTTTAAATAATTGCATTGTTACATAGAAAATGAAATATACCTTTATCCGTCGCTAAATATGAAAACATATTTATGGAAATAAAATAAAATATACACACATATAATAATTTTTCATTATTGTGTTTTAAGACATCATTTCGTTAAATAAATATAAAGAGACCTACATTCTCGCTGCAGGAAAAAAATGGATTTACTGCCAGTTTGGAATCAGATCTTTGGTACATTCATTCCTAATTTTATCATAATTCATTGAAATAAGGATGATACCTAGTTGTATTTTAAGAATGATAGGAAATGCACTGAGTCCAATTAATTAAACACAAGTAATCGTGACCAAAGTTTGTTAAATTTAGAATGTTTCAAGTATTTACAATGATTTTAGTTAATACTTTGTGAAGTAAACAAATGAAGACATGGAATAATTATAGTTAAATTAAAGACTTTTAATAAACCTATCAAAAAGAAACTTCGTATGTTTTTGGATATGATAACAGCTGTAGGATATAATAGTAATCTACTAGATTGGATTCTACAGTAGTCTTGACTGATTGACTGACTTATCAACGCCCAGACACATGAAACCTCATACATACGTTTATCATGTGGCTTAGAGGAACATTAAGGAAGTACTTCCCTCTACGACGTACGGTCTCCGTCCCACTGGTCTCTTAAGTGCTAAATTTGCAATGCGAAAAACATTGCAGCAAACGCACGTTATTACTTGAAATATCCTGTTCTATCATCTGATCTTTTTAAACATTATATGTCTACTTAATTTAAGTTCCATTTTCAATTTATTTCTATTTATAGCTTGGAAGCATGAAGTAAGCACTTCTTTGTAATCACTGCAAAACATTGAGTTATAAAATATATCATAAAATAGGAATGAATAGTAACAGTATATCTTTAATTGACCATGTTAAGTATACCAGTGCTTCACCCTTAAAGTGACGCAGATATCAAAGATAAATTTAATATCTAACTTTTAAAAAAATTGAAGATTGTTATAAACTAAATGTTAGTTGTCTTTTTACAGAACTAGGTTTCTCAGACCTGCTTATTTATACAATTTCATGATCAGAGCTACAAAGCAAACTCACATAAGTCACCAGAGATATCTTAGACTGGAAAAAATTACAATGCCTATAAGAATACACTTTTAGACTAAAATATATTCTTGATCGGAGAAATAAGGCAATCTCTTGGTTTATAGTGTCGTAACTCTTAATTCATTTGAACTAGAAGTTCTCTCAGACGCGCGAATTTTAAAATAAAAGCATCCACAATTGTACTTAAACTGTAAAGCTAAGTGCTTGTTATGCTTTAAATTATGCCTCATTCCATTTCAACATTTATTTGCATTTATGATAAGGAGTTGGAGTTTTCTAATAAAAAATTATATAATATTGAAGAAAAATTAAGTTACTTACTGGTGCTTGTCAAAAAAGTTACGTTTTGATTTTAAAGAGTCTTATAACACTGCGAGCGAGTTTTCTTTGTGCAAAATACTTAAACTATTAAAACCAATATTTGTAAAACAGGCTCTGTTGATCATTCCCGACCACTATTAGTTTGATATTATATTAAAGTTATAATTAATACATTTATATATCACTCCTACCACTCCCCATAACCAAACAGTTGCGGTTTGTTGGTATCGTTTTCTTCTCTTATAAACAAAATATGACCTACTTTTATGTACCATTAAAACTTAATTGAAATCAAAATGTTTAGTAAGGAAATAAATTTATTCCTACATTATATCTTACTGTTTTTAAAATGAGCTGTTAAATCAGTTATTAAGTAATCCATTTTACGCTGTTACTCAATATCTCATCTGTGAAGCAGATACATTTCTATCTTATGAACTGACTCTGTAGTGACTTATTATATTTCTAAGCTCTTCTATGATTATTGTTTGATCGTATTTTTACACATTTATATACAGCACTATAGCGTGATGTTTATAGTGTGTAAATACAATCATATTACTGTAATGATGTAGGCTACATTATATTTAATCAATTTCATTTTTCTATTTTATGCATGAAAGTTTGGTATATAGAATAAACTATATGAAAACTGAACAAAAATACGAAAACGAATTGATCTAACATTTTTTCTCTGAATATTATGAAAAGGACAGTTAAATAAAATACGCCAAATTTAGAATGAACTTATAGAGGGGTTTAAATTGTAAGAAATTCGCTTTATAAATATTTAGAGGACATTTAGAGGAAAAGACATTTTCACTATGAAATCTGAAGACGAACGGCGCTGTATTGTTACAATAGCTAATATCGGATTCTATTGTCGGGCTGGCATCTTTCACTTCGTAACAGAAAGGGTGAATGCCCCAATGCATTCTTTCCTATCTCGTCTTTTGTTCTCAATCGTGTAGAAATCCGTAACTCGGATTATGTTACTCGAGCTCATATGGCCTAAATCCTTTTAGTCCTAACAATATGAAATCATCTTTTTGTTCAAAACAAATTCCAATTAGTCTTGCAAGGAAATATTACCAGGAACATTCCCAAAGAAACCTGATTGTTCTGAGAAAAATGATGAACAGTGAATTCCTCGTATATAGCCTTAATGTGGAATCGATATCTTAACAAGTTTTCTGAAGTTAAATTCAAAATTGGCAAATTCAGTTTGCCAATTTTTTACATTTGGTAAAATAAAATTCTCCAATATAATACGAGTTTTATAAAGACGAATCCACGCATTATCATTTTATATGGATGTTAATGTAGTATAATCGACTTTAGGTATTGAAAATGTTTATTATGTTAAATTAATAGCCCTTTAAAATACCATTCATAAATTCAGAAGAATTTAAACTTTTTATACCTCTACAAGAAATTAAAAAGAAGTAAGTGAACTAGTTTGAGCTCCAGGAGGCGATGATTTTAATTTAATAACAACTTTAGTTTCCTGAAGTTATTTGAATCCAAACTTTTGTTTATAGGATGATATTTTCAAAGTTTTGAATTACATATTTTTCTTAAATTTCCAAGTTTAAATGTCTTTAATTAGACATAGAGAAATCAAACATATCTTATACTTTCTGTGTACTCGGGGAAGTAACCTTAAAGGGTTATGGATTTATCACAAAACATTTCTCAAATCAGTATTGATTGTATCACATAAGCCAAACATGGTTATTATCTGTGTTCCACAAATAAATAAAAAGTACTACGTTGGTTGTGAAGAACAAGGTGTCAGTGTCTTTTACGCTAGACAATCATAGACGTACATAGTCCAACATAGGAATAGCACTTCTGAACGCAAAATAATCCCTATTGAAACTCAACAGTAACTGAAGAGTATCTCTAATTGGAATTTCAGGAACGCAAGATTATGTGGCCATATTGCAACGGTTAAATATAATCTAGATGGATGGTGGAATCAGAAACTATGGTGTCAGACGAAGTAGTCGCCTAACCCAAGAGACAGCTAGCTCTAAGCAAGCAGGATATTTAGAGACCCAGATTTCCCAAAAATCCTAAATATCTCGCTGTAAATCATTCAAATAACCATGAAATCGTAGATAGCATGTGGGCAATGGGCCACTTGTAGGGTGGCGGATTGTACATATAATCTTGGGGAGGTCGAGGGAGGACAGAATCTTTTGAAGAATAGTTATTCAATAGCCTTATGCTCCCAATGATTGCAGACTTCAATGAGTAAAGTCGTTTGACTTTAAAAAGTCGTTTGACAGGTATTTGGTCTTCCGATCATATGTTAGTTTGCTTATTTAAACGCATATGTGACAGATACGGCCAAATACAAAATAATTGAATCGGAAAAAGTAAGCGCTCTGTGGTGTAATGGTAGCACATTCACCCGGCAAGTGAGAGATCCGGGTTCGACTCCCGGCGGAGCAAGTACTTTTTGCGATTCAATGTTTATTGAAATTAAATAAGTCTATTGCCATTTATACAGTTCAATGTAAATACAAGTTGTTTGACCGGTATTTGGTCTTCCGATCATATGTTAGTTTGCTTATTTAAACGCATATGTGACAGATACGGCCAAATACAAAATAATTGAATCGGAAAAAGTAAGCGCTCTGTGGTGTAATGGTAGCACATTCACCCGGCAAGTGAGAGATCCGGGTTCGACTCCCGGCGGAGCAAGTACTTTTTGCGATTCAATGTTTATTGAAATTAAATAAGGCTATTGCCATTTATACAGTTTAATGTAAATAAAAGTCGTTTGACAGGTATTTGGTCTTCCGATCATATGTTAGTTTGCTTATTTAAACGCATATGTGACAGATACGGCCAAATACAAAATAATTGAATCGGAAAAAATAAGCGCTCTGTGGTGTAATGGTAGCACATTCACCCGGCAAGTGAGAGATCCGGGTTCGACTCCCGGCGGAGCAAGTACTTTTTGTGATTCAATGTTTATTGAAATTAAATAAGTCTATTGCCATTTATACAGTTTAATGTAAATAAAAGTCGTTTGACAAGTATTTGGTCTTCCGATCATATGTTAGTTTGCTTATTTAAACGCATATGTGACAGATACGGCCAAATACAAAATAACTGAATCGGAAAAAGTAAGCGCTCTGTGGTGTAATGGTAGCACATTCACCCGGCAAGTGAGAGATCCGGGTTCGACTCCCGGCGGAGCAAGTACTTTTTGTGATTCAATGTTTATTGAAATTAAATAAGTCTATTGCCATTTATACAGTTCAATGTAAATACAAGTTGTTTGACAGGTATTTGGTCTTCCGATCATATGTTAGTTTGATTATTTAAACGCATATGTGACAGATACGGCCAAATACAAAATAATTGAATCGGAAAAAGTAAGCGCTCTGTGGTGTAATGGTAGCACATTAACCCGGCAAGTGAGAGATCCGGGTTCGACTCCCTGCGGAGCAAGTACTTTTTGCGATTCAATGTTTATTGAAATTAAATAAGTCTATTGACATTTATACAGTTTAATGTAAATAAAAGTTGTTTGACAGGTATTTGGTCTTCCGATCATATGTTAGTTTGATTATTTAAACGCATATGTGACAGATACGGCCAAATACAAAATAATTGAATCGGAAAAAGTAAGCGCTCTGTGGTGTAATGGTAGCACATTCACCCGGCAAGTGAGAGATCCGGGTTCGACTCCCGGCGGAGCAAGTACTTTTTGCGATTCAATGTTTATTGAAATTAAATAAGTCTATTGCCATTCATACAGTTCAATGTAAATAAAAGATGTTTGACAGGTATTTGGTCTTCCGATCATATGTTAGTTTGATTATTTAAACGCATATGTGACAGATACGGCCAAATACAAAATAATTGAATCGGAAAAAGTAAGCGCTCTGTGGTGTAATGGTAGCACATTCACCCGGCAAGTGAGAGATCCGGGTTCGACTCCCGGCGGAGCAAGTACTTTTTGCGATTCAATGTTTATTGAAATTAAATAAGTCTATTGCCATTTATACAGTTTAATGTAAATAAAAGTCGTTTGACAAGTATTTGGTCTTCCGATCATATGTTAGTTTGCTTATTTAAACGCATATGTGACAGATACGGCCAAATACAAAATAATTGAATCGGAAAAAGTAAGCGCTCTGTGGTGTAATGGTAGCACATTCACCCGGCAAGTGAGAGATCCGGGTTCGACTCCCGGCGGAGCAAGTAATTTTTGCGATTCAATGTTTATTGAAATTAAATAAGGCTATTGCCATTTATACAGTTCAATGTAAATAAAAGATGTTTGACAGGTATTTGGTCTTCCGATCATATGTTAGTTTGATTATTTAAACGCATATGTGACAGATACGGCCAAATACAAAATAATTGAATCGGAAAAAGTAAGCGCTCTGTGGTGTAATGGTAGCACATTCACCCGGCAAGTGAGAGATCCGGGTTCGACTCCCGGCGGAGCAAGTAATTTTTGCGATTCAATGTTTATTGAAATTAAATAAGGCTATTGCCATTTATACAGTTTAATGTAAATAAAAGTCGTTTGACAGGTATTTGGTCTTCCGATCATATGTTAGTTTGCTTATTTAAACGTATATGTGACAGATACGGCCAAATACAAAATAATTGAGTCGGAAAAAGTAAGCGCTCTGTGGTGTAATGGTAGCACATTCAACCGGCAAGTGAGAGATCCGGGTTCGACTCCCGGCGGAGTAAGTACTTTTTGCGATTCAATGTTTATTGAAATTAAATAAAGCTATTGCCATTTACACAGTTTAATGTATATATATATATATAGATAGATAGATAAGATCCTCCCACAAACTAGTTGAATTTAGATTAGCAAAATTTTGATTCGTCAATGAAAAGGATTTAGACCTACGGGAATAATTGAACGGAGGTATAAAACGCAGGGCAATTGTGGAAACCGATATTTTTTGGAAGCTTAGAGGATAAGGCCAAGTGTCCTGTGGTGAGGGACATTCAATACCTAATTGCAGTAAAAGTGGTTTCGCAGAAGACTACACAGGGAGGCTGGTTAGAAATCCAGTTAATCTTTTTTTTTAGGAGCAGTTTGGGTAGGTTTTGTTTCCCTTTGGAACTCGAAATAAAGATCACGATATTGTTATAGGTTTGTTAGCCTGCGTCCAAAGCAACCATCTTCAAAAATAAAACTAATTATACGTGGAGGATAACATTTTTGCATGTATTTTACCCCAAATGTCGTGTTGCAAAGGCTGAAGTTAAGGAAATATGAAGTTTCCACATAATTTCACATGGCTTTGTGGTGCAGTGTGCAGTGAAATGGGAATAGAATCATTCTAGCTGTATTTTGGCAATATATAAGTTTTTCAAGGCTGAAGAGATAAAGCTTAACATCGTTACTTCTTGCAAAGAATGTTGTCACTGGTTTTATTGATGTCGAAAAGGTGCATGGATTTGATGCATGGAGTGGTCACTGATAATCATTAAAGTACTGAGCCAACAAGTGGTCAAGGCCAGCAATATCTCAGAAATGTATATCGTTATTTATAACGGAATTTAATAATTTCGACTGTACTGTTCTTTCCATATTTTATCTATGTAAGAAAATCTATAGTAATATCTAAGTCTCAATAAACACTTTACTAGGTGAAGATAAGAGATAGGAAATGGATGTTTTCTTTTTATATATCTCACTTCTTCTCAACCTTCACCTTTGTTGCATTTATAGTTACCGTAATTAAAGATGAAATTAATCCTTACGGTGCCAGAGCCTCATTTGGACTGTAAAGATCATCTAGATAGTGTTAAATGTTGTGGAAGGTTGGCTCTAAAGGTTTTTATGAAGACCAGAGGCACTCTAGCCTAAAGTCATAATCAGCAGATGGCATAGTATGGACATCATGATTTAATCTAGACCACTAAGCAGGAAAAATTAAACATTTTATGTTTCTTATACAATGGATTATAAAAATATAGATTTAATAAATTATATTTTCAATCTGTAAGTATATTTAAAAACTTTATCAACTCGAATACTTATTGACACTTCAAAAATTTTTTTTCCAATGCAAGATTCCATATATGTCTCTCAATTAGTTAATATGAGTTTAGTAAGCAATATCCAAAGTTATGTAAAGTTGGTAACGAGTTGCTAGGAGTAGTGGAACCACAAACACAAGCTCAGAACTTGCCAGAGTACCAGTTCTTGATGTAGATTACGTGGAAACCCTTGTCTGCTTCTTCAACTGTTGCTGACTTGGTTACTGTTCTGGATACTGCTCCTATCTTTGATCTAAACCGACGCTGCTACAAAGCAGTATCCGCCAGCAAATTAATTACTTTTTTAGCTTCCCACCAATTTAGTGTTTGGCTTATCGATTCCTAACGAAGGTTTCAGTTTACTTCACACTAGTAATATTGTTGACTCCTATCTATCTACACTTCATTATTATTATTGATTATATTTCAGGATACAATCGTTTGTCCTTTTGAAAAATTATATAATCCTTGGAACTTGCAAATTGATTTCAAACCAAATTTCTCGAGTAAACTACTTTGATGCCAAATATTATGGGGTGTTTAAGCAATTAGCCTCATGACAGAATTAAATTATGGATCAAAAAGATTACATTTATTTTGGACATTATTCAGTACTATGGGATTTTAAAAACGATGCTGATAAACTATTATAGATTAAACGTAAACAAGTATGTATTTGGTACGAGTATTCCATTTACTAGCCTCAATTTAAATACCCTCTAAGAAGGAAGTCGTTGGAATATTTTTTGAAATTTAACTTAGATATTGGGCAATCTAAACAAAAACATATTAGTGAAATTATAAAAACGCTTGACGCTTATAGCTATTCTAAACAGTTTTAACTAGTACATAATATAAAAGTACAATTTTAAACACGACAACTACCGCAGTTTCTATTAGATTTAGACTGCACTTGCTTGATTGCAATAACCTTGGTACACATGAATTTGAATATACTTTTAGCTAGGATGAGTTCGTAAGCCAGTCTTATCAGATTAAACTTTTTAAAATGGCTGTCATCGTATTTTAACAAATCTTTTATCTCTGGAAGCTCATTTAATAACATAAATAAATATTGACACTTGTCTTACATTGTCAAGCAATTTCAAGCAACTTTCATTCGTACTTATTTTATGATAAATCTTAAGGTTTCATGATGGTGGCCGTTTAAAGTAATATAAGTTTACAATTTGATCCGTTATGAGTACATATGTTTACATACACAATTTCGGATTAATTGTACCATATAAAATCCACGTTTATTATTAAATACATTTTAATTATGTTTATTATAATGTTGGTTATACATGGTTATTAATTATGTTTATAATTAAATTTATATCATTGTAAAACTTGTATCAAATAAGGTTTCAAGATTATGGTGTTTCTAAATTCTTCAAAGTGTTACTATTATTTTGCAATACCAAAGTTCATAGTTAATGTGCCATCAGCCATGTGCAAATTAAACATCAACAATAATAATGCGCCTTCAGTTTGACATTTAGAGATGATGCCTTCCTGTAAAATATACCTTTCTTCCTAGTGAACCGAAAGGTATATTTTTTGTATTCGAAGATAATGAAGTTATCAATGAACGTAATCACTGTTACTGCTTTGCTTTCTAAGTGATTCTAATTATAATTAGAACGAAACTATTGCTTGGGTATCTAAAGATGAGCTTGTTAGCATAGTATAACCAATAAGAACTTTCAAGACGGCAGCCGTAAGTACCTGCAAAGTCAACATACTCGTCCATTGTTATATATTACAAAGAATAATTCTTACATTTACAGGCTCTTTCAATTAATAAAATTTGTTTCCTGTAATGCATTTCTTATGGGATTTTCGCAAATATAGAAACCAATGGAGTGGACCACGGACGTATGCTTGAAATATAAAATATAAATATGGTTATATATTAACCAGGGGTTATAAGAATGTCCACGTCAGATTTCAGTACAATCAGTCTACCAGTTTTTACGGATTGATACACATACGCGACATATAATAGTATAGATAAACATATCTTTAAATTGTGAAGTCTTACTAATATATAACAGGACCTCTATTGTAGTCGATATACGTTTTTAAGTCAAATACAGCGGTTTCTACTTTAACTTCTCACTTAACACTTTTATGAGAAAGATTTCTTTTTTCTCACCAATTCCATCAAATAAAGATGATATATGATGACGATGAAGGATTAATCACTTACCTGGTCACCGTCATAGCTCCAGGAGCCGAACTTCATGAAGCAGGTCTGCTGGTCGAAGGGGAAGTACCGCACGTCTATCTCGCAGGATGACTTGAAGATGGCGGGTGGAGTCCAGAGTACCTTGCCGGTGTGGTGTAGAACAGCCTTGGTCATAGTTGTCACTACGTACTCGCCGTCAGCACTGGAACAAGTGGCAAGGAGTCGTAATTAGGTTACAACTTGAACGAGGATTAATTGAAACACAACAAGTTACCGAATACGATTTAGAATGAACTAAGTTAACAGTGACTGGTGAATGCATTTGTCTTTTTGTTAAGTAATTTACTCAGAGGTTTATTTTTCAAAATTAAAACTAAGATAAATTAAGTCTAAAACAGAAGAGTAATTGACAATTTAATTAAAATTAAAAATAGAATTACCTGGCTCGCCTTCCTGAAGTTTTTCTTGTTAATTTTTTACAAGAAGTGATGGACATTCATACAAGGATTATGGTATATCCAGGATATATTTTATAATCCATTAATAAATATTGCGTAAGTTCTAAGAAGTGTTATGTTTGAAATCGGTGTAAGTTATAAGTAGATTTCAAGCATAACTATTTTAATTGTGTCGTTATATTTCAATGAAAATCTAAATGGAATACATTGCTCATCATGTAATTGTTTTTTATTATTAGTTTTTATTATTGTTTTATTATATATATATATATATATATATATATATATATATATATATATATATATATATAAAACTACATTGTCCTCCGATGTTCATAGGACAAAATTCTTGGCGGAGTAATAACCTACGTTACATGCGTAGTAGTTTTTTATCTCTTTAACTTTTGTACCTGAAGATCTTCTAAACTCCTCGCGCGCCTTGTCCGTAAGTAAAATTTACATTTTCGTATTATAAATTTGGCTTTTCATACGAGACATCAATTTTGAATGTGATTTAAAAGAAATTTGTGAATAGCAATGTAAATACTCCATGTGTTTTGTTAATATTATGTGTACGGAATTTTGTATTTAATATTAATATTATTGTGTAAGTTATATTTACAAACTATATGCTATTTGAGAGTCGATTACTAAATAACTATAGACTATTAACAAAACCAATGTGGATCTTCAAAGATAACCAAGATTTATGCTCACCGGTTGTATTTCTTCTTGCTTTTTGTCGGGAGAAAAGGAATATCTGTTTTGTATAAAAAATACAAATACAAGATAGAAACGTATCCACAAAGGCAGCTGACAATACAGTTGTACCACTTTGCCAATAATAATGGCTCAGAACGATGAGAACCCAATAGTTGTATGTTTATTATGTTATTTATGTTGAATTTATTTACAATGTGTTATATTGCCCTATTTCTGATATTGTGGTTTTACTGCTCTATTTATTATGAAAATCCATAGTAGAAGTATTAATTGGTTTAAAAAATTATGTCTTCCCTAAAACTTTAAATTATTTACTGGCAATTTGCACCTTAAGCAAGTAATAACCTGTATAATTGATAGATGCCAGTAACTTGTGTATAAAGCTGAACCATAGGGGGTGATGTGTAACATTTTGACGGAAACCAAAATAATGAAATGCATAGTTGTAGTTTAAATCACTAAATCCCGATGAAATGTAGCCCCGAGTTAAGTTACAATGGCTTCTATAGTCGATAGAACCTCGGCACGTACTGGAAGTAATTAGGAAAGGAGGAAGTGAAGTAGCACACGACAAGGGATATCTGAGGAACATTTATTATACAAAGCCAATAGTGAGGTTATCTCGGTTGTCAGAGGCAAGCCACTAACCGTCAAGTGAACTACTCCCCTGGGCGTGTATTGAGCGGAGATCAGGGATGCTGTGGTGAGGTTTGGCAGCTCACAGTCTCGCCCTGCCGGAAGTTACCTCATACCGGAAGTCAGTCACGTGCCGCATCAGCACATCACTTCCACATCCTGCCCCAGAGAAAATATAGTGCCTGCTTTTAGTCTCCGCTTGTAAAGGATAGAGTTCTGACAATATTGATATTGATCGTTTTTCTTCCTCCGAGTCTTAGACGCTCTAACTTTGGCACTGAGTGAAAAATAGTCTCCGCTTTCTTACAAATTGGTCTTCGGAAATTGTACGTTACCGGATGGTACATTTACGTAACATCCGCCCAGAAACAATGATCCTTTTTACACTCAATACCACCAAACGTTGTTGACACAATCGGTTATAGTGTTCCTGTTACTGTAGAACGAATATTAAAACATAGTAGATTACTGAAAACGTATTTTAAAAACTCTCCGACATGCAATAAATAATGTAATGAAATTTACAACGCATTGTCAATTCAGTGTTGTTCTTAAAATAGTTTAATTTAATTTGTATAAGATTTCCTTCACGAAATAAGTTACTTAAGTTACAAGTACATCTTTAAATTCTGAAATACTTGTTTTAGAAAAGTATTCATAAGGAGAAATCTATATTTTTTATATTTTTTCAAGAGTTGGAAAAGCGGAAACGTAAGGCCTACATATAGTAAAAGCTTTATCTACATTCTCCTCCCTCTTAGTACAGACTCTAAAATCTGACGCAGCCACAGACGCGAGTCCTGGAATCTGAAGTCAATGTCTGTCTAAAGATATCCAAAACCCGTCGGCGAAGAAGCTCAATATGAACTCTTTACGTCGTTTTGACATCAGAGATATTTGGACTACAAGATATAGTGCACTACGATGTCTCAGACACAATCTCTAAACCCGGTGGAGATGTGTACGAGTATTATCGCAATGTGCACAAGCTCATAGCTGTGTTGTGTAAGATAATCTGAATACAAGTCGCTTTCACTGTAATAATCATTTATTAAAGACCTAAAGTTAAAATATTGTTATTAGGCATTTTAAATATATTTAAATAAGTTCGTAGCATGTATGTATGCTTAGTTATCTATTTATATTGCTGCTTACATATATGATGTTGTGGGGTCATAGAACATGTACGACGTAAGATTTTGTTTATAAAATACATGTATTGTAAATTCTGCCCTTACTCGATTTTATCTCGCTTAGTTTGCACATAATTCCATTAGTGTATACTAACTTGTTGTACAGCACAATGTCCGGCAACCAGATATGTTCAGAGGGCACGTAGAGCTCCGTGACACCGCCGTACTCCGCCGGGTCCCACCGGAACTTGTGATCCTGCCACTCCTGTACACACACAAGTACAGACACAAAAGCCCTGCCACTCCTGTGCACAGACAAATACAGACACAAAAACCTAAAATGTGAAATATTAGTTTTGATAATATTATGATAAAAATGTCTCTTACAACAAACATTTGCGGTTAAATAAATCAGTAAATACGAGTACTATCCTATTATAGCGGTAAAGTGGTCAA
This sequence comes from Homalodisca vitripennis, assembly GCF_021130785.1. NCBI lineage: Eukaryota > Metazoa > Arthropoda > Insecta > Hemiptera > Cicadellidae > Homalodisca > Homalodisca vitripennis. The sequence continues at coordinate 144,578,390 of NC_060213.1, read as the reverse complement.
TTTCGGAGTGGTATAATCCATAGCTTTATAATAGAGGTTGAATTTTTTATTAAATATTACCTTGCAGTTTGGTTATGTACAGTTATATATAATTGGCTGTGAACCGTTGGCATATACGTGTCCGATTAGTAAATAATTTAATCTCAGAGTACACTAAGAAAGTACTAAATATTAAAATTTTCTAAGTGTAAACCTATGCAAATGGATACGTTTTTCATAAGGCTATAAAGAGATAAAATATTGTTCAGGAAATAATGTTTACTAAATATTGTATTAAAGCCAGTTACCTGATCACTGGGTAAGGATTTCTGCTAGAATTATAAACTATGAAAGCTCGGTAAAGTACAATGTAACCGATAAAACAGCAATCATATAAACTGCAATAGCTTAAATCTTTTCAAAAATATAAAAATAGCCTAAATTTAAAAATTCAATGTTCGTAGAGTTCTAAAAATAATGTCAAGATTAAAACTGAAAGGTAATTACAAGCGTTTTAACATTTTACAATAAAAACTACTCCAACTGTACTACTACTTAGAAAAAAGCAATCCCAAATTTGAATAAATGTTTTCAAGTTTTCTCCTTGCACAGGTGGCTTAATTTATCAAAGGTTACAAATTGTAGTGTTCGAAGAGCCTCTATTAGTCAAAGGACAATGCTTATTTGTTATTCAAATAATGCCACGAACTTAAATAATGCATAGAAATTAGGTCTATATAGTAAATGAATATACAAGTGACATGCCAGGATTGAAAAACAATTGCATTTCAAATCAATATATTTAACACACTCGATATACTGTTATAATCGAATGTTTACTCACGGAGATTTTTAAATGCAAATTGATTAAATAAAAGACTGTAGAGTAAAATTAATGGCATGCGAATCATTATTTGGTTAGTTTAACAGATTAAAAATGATTGATTAAAAACATTATTGCTACTAACTCTTGCATAGCCAAAAGAGTAACGAAAAATACATTTTGTCTAGAACCACAAGAAAACATCTTATCTATATGTTTAAAGTATACTTCAAGTGCACTTATTGCATGGTATCATGTATAAAAAACCTGTACAAGTGCATTTACATATGATAGCGATCAATCACGAAATTCTGTTCTTTAAAAGATTAACGAACAGTCAGCAAGTGAATCAAATTCATTATTTGGATATATGGTAAAGAGTAGGTGAACATTGTGGTCAGATGAATTCGGTATAAACGGTCTATATTAAAATTATTTTACCAATGATGTTTATAAATGTCTTTTGTTTCAAGAACAAGAAGACATAAAGCCTGAACCATATTGCCTAACAATTATGTGCGTCACAGTTATCCACGAATGTTATCATACATTTCTTATGCTATTCTATAATTTTACAGGTGAGTGGCACAGCACCAGCTGAAACATAAGACCGCCATTTTGCATCCAAAAACTGTGTTTTCACAAATACTTTCAATGGCTCCTGAATGCGATGATTTGAATATAACTTTATAACCGAAGTTCTAAAGAAAAATGTGTCTAAGCCCTTTCGAGCTCAAGGTGAAATCTAGTTTCAATACTGTTTCTTTACATTAAATCTGCACATGTTACATATATCAATCATTAAAATGTATATGGAAATTTCCGGAATACATTTTAACACAAGGTGGTTTACAATTATTGGGAATTTGGATTCTGTTAATACTCCATCTTGCATTAATGGAATCTGTGTATGGATGTTCAGTCAACCGTAAGGTAGAACATGAGGCATCATCATAAGTAGAAGAGGCACAGTATTAATTGTCTTGTCAGGCTAGTAAATGGTTAAAGCAAATTAGCATACAGTTTCTTTGTTTACTAGAGGAGATGTTACGTTATTCTCCGATAACCTCCTTCCTCATTTTTATTTGTTCTCTTAGGACAAGAAGCTTATAAATTGCACTTAGTCCTGTAAGAACCTTTGCGCTGCTTCCAGAGTGATAGGATATTCCGGATGGGTAAGGTTATGGAGTAGGGGCCGCCTCCTATCGAGATCCATGAGGAAGAATTAGGGCACTACATCTCAAAGTCATCCCCGAAGAAGGGGAGGCCAGATCTGAACCAGCCTCTCCAGTCAAAGTAGGCAGGGGGTGGCACACCCTTTTTGAGGTTAACAAGAACCTCTGAGGTAAGGGAAACAAACCCCACCAACTCCAAAAGTCATCTTCCACAGTAGAATAGACCTATCGAATTGCCCATGAACCCCAGAATCTCAACATTTGTTAGTGATGTGCCCCAACTGGACATCCATAAGGTTGCCCAGATTGAAGTGGCACATCGGTTTTTGCTGTGCCCAGTGGTTCAACTGGTAGGTATAAACCAGCCAGAAGTGATCCCTGCTGGATCCTCCTTCCTCATAGTGAAGTTACTAATGAGGCTTAACAAGGTTTTTAGTGAACTTTCTAAGTGCAAGATGATTACCAAGGATGTTAGAGCCTTGTCGTGTAAAGTGGACGGGTTTAAAAAAAATTAATTTTATTGGACAAGTTTGTTATTTACCATTCAAGATGCCAGCTGTTCACATTCGTAAGACATTTTTATCCTGGCCAATAAATATTAATTCCAAAATTACAAAATATAAATTGATTTACGAAATTAATAAAATGACAACATATGTTTTAGATATCTTTTTAAGATGAAGGTCCTAAGTTTCGAAAATCACCTTATAAAATTAACTTAATGTACAAAACTAACAGGAGGGGCAATGGCCTAGGGTTAAAATGCCACAGACTTGGACCTGAGTTAGAGAAAGCTCAGGATCAAACCCTGCTTGTGACCGTAGTACCTTTTGTAAGTACCATCGATCTTGTGCTGTATTGACTCTCTGCCTTATTCTATTTGATTAGTTCTTCCTTAAAATGAACGTGTCTGGTAATTGTATCTCTATCATAGTTTGTATAGCTCATCACCTCCGTCTAGCTTAATCGCAGTTAATATAGCCTCAGCGTACTTGTAAGTTCCTATATATTAAATTATATAATTCAGGATAACGACTTTTAAAGACTTATAAAATTAAAATAGCATTTAGAATGATAACCGTGTGGAATTAAAAAGTACCGAATAAATGTTACAAAAACCTATATATTTAATTTGAATGCTGAGGTTATCTCTAGTTCACTTTCCTCTTTTTTAACATCTAGTATCTGACGCGGTCTCAGACTTGACTCCTAGAATTTGAAGTGAAGAGTGTTTGAAGAGATCCAAAAAAGTTGGCGACGAAGAAGCTCAAGACAAACCTTAACCATCGTTTCGACATAAGAGACACCTACACTATAAAATACAATTGTGCACCTGATGAGGCAGTGGTACTGCCACTTCACCTAGATTACACTATATTATTGTATTTTTTAGTCTAGGTGTCTTTTATGTTGAAAAAATTTAATGGTTTGTTGTGAGCTTCTTCGTTGCTGAAATTGCTTGAATCTCTTTAAACGAACGTAACTCAAAATTCCAGGAGTCAAGCCTGAGACAGTGTCAGATACAAAACGTTGCAATAAGAGAATGGTGACAAGGAGCTAAACTCGACACTCAAATTTAATTTATCATGCCTACCATAGCAACACTATCTATTTAGATCTATATTTAAATAAAAAAACACAAATAAGATTAAAATCGACAAAAAGATTGTAGCATAAATAGTAACTAAACATAAAATATGGAAAAGTTAGTTAGAAAAGGAGATATTTCATTTAAATGATAATTAACAGGTTAACCAGAGTTACTGAAACAGGCATCACTATTTATAGGTTTAATAGTAAATATAGTAATAGTATATTCAAACTATATGCAATTTATCAATATGCCAAAGACGAAGTCTAGTACTTAATGATAAGTACTTATTCGGATTATATATTTCCTTATATATCAAAGTTAACAAATTATATGGCTATAGTTATATTACTTAATATTTTTAGAGACAGATGTTATACTTACAAGATTTAAATTACAAAATAAATAGTCTTTGACACAATTCAAATATAACTTACATGTTCCAGCCAAACATTGGTTGTTAGAATCTGGTCTTTCAAGTTCTGAAAAAGACAAAATATATTTGTTAACATAACTTATAGTTTAAATTGGATAAGCACTTTTAAATTCATTTGTGTAATGGTTTTACTATAGGATGCACATTTCTAATATATCGTTCTTGAAAATTGTAAATCTCCTTTGCTTTATAATTGATGGGTACTATAAATATCATCTATGACACTAGTGAAACTTATTGTATGATCCCACATTATTATAGTAATTTATTTTGTTTCAATAAAGCTAAAAATTTACTTTTAATTTCTCTAACGGGCAAGCGTCGTGTTTTTACAGTAATATAGTGAATGTATTTAATATTAACAATTTAAATATAGTTCAATGTATTTAAATACTAACAGATTTTTAGATTTGAGTTATAATTTCAACATATCAATAACTGCAATGCAATTTTTTAATTGTGTAGTGTACATTGTTTCTAACAAAAAATATTTTAATAACATACATACAAACAAGAAGAAATATAAAAACATCTGCTGTTTATTTTGCATTACTAGTATTGCATCTGAAGGAAGGTCTTTTAATTTCAGACCTTTTTATTTACATCCTGTATATATTCGAAAGGAGATATTTGAGGAACTCTTTGGAATTGTTCCTCTGCCTACAATTTGCTCCGACTCTTTATTGAATTTATATAACCAGCCCGCCAGCGCCGCCGGTGTATGGTTTTGCATATTATGCTGATGAAACTGCTATTCCATCACTACAAAGACAGGCACGTGTTAGGTAAAATTTACGCATACTCAATCATTTTGCCTTCAAAACTAGCCTTAGAATTAGTATATTTATTTTGCCTTTACACCAGCACTGTCCTAAGTAATACTGATATAATCATATTTAACATTGTTATATCTATTATTTATCTGTGTTGATCGTAATTTATTCAATGTTAAACCATTTTTAATTTTAAAATATAATATAATTAAGATTGCTAGGCGTATAAACAGAAAGTAGTTACTTTGTATACATATAAACAATTGGAAACATGAACATGTCGTAATGGATTAGTGCTAGACAGGAAATATTATAAAAAGGTAAATATATGTGTTAACGAGATAAGTAAGTAAATATACTGTATGTTTACACAAGTAACCATTAAATTAATTTCATAGCCATAGTGAACAAATAGGAGTTGTTGAATAATATAATATCATAGAAAATAATAATTATAAACACAAGCAGACAATAATAACACAAAAGTGACAATAAATACACTATAAAAAATAGTAGTTATAATAACTAATCATCAACAAAATGCCACTTAAGGTAAGGGTTACAGAAAAATAATACTAAGACGGTAAGATAATTCAACTGGGGTTCCTTTTAAAGGCATTGGAATTAGTATCGAAGAAATCCACACCACCAGACCCTCTCTTAAGAGTCGACGAATGAAACTGTGGCGGCTGTAGAATAGGGCATGGCTTTCTTGAAAAATATATCCTGAGAACGTGAATTCGCAGAATACGAAACTCATCTAGTTCAAGAAGATCAGGCCAGCCAATAAGCTTATGGAGCAGAAAGATGTCGGTAATCTGTCGTCTCAGCAACAGGAAAGGAAAGCCAAGTGTACTACTCCTGAAGAGATACCGGTAAGCAAGTCGCAGCAAGTCAGCCTTATAAATCATACCTGCAATATTTCTATATGAGCATCAATTGATCGGATTGATGATCGATTTGATCGGGTTAGTATGGACACCAGAGATCAATTGCGTATTTAAGGACAGGTCTGATAAGTATCTTCAAGAGGTTTGCTAAAATAATGGGTAATAGGAATTCCTCAGACGTTCTGCACAGGAAAAACCAGAAGGTAGTTGCTCCACGAGACCGAAACCTGAAGATATTATCACTCCCTGGTCTCTGAATTAGGTGACTTTATTTAGTACTGTTCTAGATATAAAATAGTAAAAAACTGATTGATTCTTAAATATGTGAGAGCTTCATTCTTAGTAGTGTTAACATCCATAAGCATGTTGTTGACACCATATCAAGACATAATCTACTTTCCTGCAGATGATGGTAATTGTTAAGGAGACCTCAAGATAAAATTAAATGTCATCAAGTATCAGATAATTTGTCGTAATTACGCTGCAGATATCATTTAAGAAAAGGCTGAAAAGGATTGGGGCCAAGTGCGATCCTTGTGGCACACCAGAGAGAAAACGGGAGTTGGCTTAGAGTAAGCATTGGAACGCTTCACTACCAAGCATCGCTTTATTAATTAGCTTCGTAGCCATCGCAGGGGAGGGCGGATTTGTAAGTTCCGTACCCACTGAATTTAGAGATCGGTGTATCAAGATTGATTCTGTCGAATGCTTTGAAAAGTATAACAGTAATACCGTTTACTTGGTGTTGATTAATAGATGAAGAGACAATTTACTAAGAAGCATAAGATTTGTAAAAGTGAACTTTCCACGCTTCTTACCAAACACCAAATGATCCAGGTCAAACCCTAATCCATCCAGGACCAAATTCTAAAACACTTTAGCCTGTATGCACTGGATCGCTATAGATAGGCCTATAATTAGTCATCTGAGCTAGCAGTGAGTTACAATAAATGGCAAGATGAGGAGCTAATTTATTAGTACAAGAGTTTAAGAACTGAGGGAGGTATAAGGTCAGGTCCCATACCAGGGAGAAAGAATAACATTCTATTCTCTCCTCCTTGTTCCACATATTTAAAGGACTCAAGTGCTCTGAGTTCGTCTTTACTTTCACGAACAGTTAAGTTGAGGTTATGTTTGTTAAGGTTGGTAATTAGCAATGGTTAATTATACTTTTATGTTACTCTAAACCTATATTTCAGGTTCCAAAGTGACCTTGGAAAGACATCAGACTAGTGGATGGCATTATAGCACATAGCAGGTCTACTTTAGAAGTATAAGTCATAAATACGCGTATATTGCCTGCATAATGTATTTTAAGTGGAAAAAAAATAGTTATGTATGCGATATATACAAAAAAAAGTTGACTACTCCGTACCTTCACGTTTTACTAACTCTTTCAACGCCATACGTAATTTATGTTGAGGTCTCTTAAAGCTGTAACGAAAGAGTAATGGAGTGCTTTAGTTTTTTTAAACGGCCAAAACAACACGTAATGAATGTAACGAATAATCCGATAGGACAAGCATTCTCATGACTGAATAGCCATCGCGCAACCTTATTCATAATTTTTATTTTTAGCGCAACTCTTGATCATTTAAGTAGAACAGGAAAGTATCAGTCATGGAATTGTGTAGTGATAAGTTAAATAAGAATGATGACCCTTATCATAAATACATGTTTTTCTATTGTACCTTTCATAAAGTGACCAACGTTTATTTTGTTAATTGTTGATTTTTTTATCTCTTAATAATTAAATTGCCAATAATACAATTTATAATAAATAATTGATGTCGTATTAAAGAGTAATGATTCAGCTACCATCGAATAGTACAGTGTCAGCTTTTTCTTTGACCTGAGCTTCAAAAGAAAAGAAACCATTAGCGGAAGTGGGCATATAAATGCTTACTTGCTTCCTTGGGTATAATATTACAATTTAATATATATCTCAACTTTACTGAGGGAAGATTTCCGACAATTTTGAGCATTCCAGCATTTTAATGAACTGTGGGAAGAGAATATCTTGGCTAAAGTAAGCTCGTTGGCTGAATTAAAACAGGAACCTAGATTGTCAAGACATATGGCAGCATTCTTTGATGCCAATGTGGTTTTATTCGTGATTATAAGAGCTTGTATTAAGCGGTGTTTCAAGTTTACGCGTATCGTCTAGAAAGGAAATCATGAATATTGGCAAAGTTTAAAATAATCCTTAACGTATCTAAAGTAATAGAACGGTGACTGGAATAAAAATATGTAACATAAGGCAGGTAATCTATTCTCTATAGATGATATTGTGTACAAATAAAGGCATATTGCTAATATGGACAAGATGCCATACTGTATCCTGTGGACGCGATATCCAGTTAAGATATTATATTACACCTCTGTTGGAATGTAAGTGCTTTCATACAGCTGTGAAAGGACGACATGGGATATAGGCAACCATACTTAGTCTTAACAATATCTGGTCATCCAAACAGCTTCTCTTTGATCCTCAAGTTCCGGCCTAAATATAACAAGAGTCAATGGGCACAGAAGATGATGATTTAATTTCTAACGCCACTGACTTCAGGCATGATTGATGGACACGACTTTGCAGCGGGGCCACTGACTGTGTGGGATATACACAACCATTTAATTGCTTGGACAGAATATACATAACAATTACAGTTCAAATTCACCCAAACTGATTCTCAATTTCACTTCTACCCACTTAACTTACATATGTTTCGCTACATTTAAATTCGTAGTAGGATACTTGTTGTAATAGAAAGTATATTATGCAAAAAACCAATGCTGGTCTGTCTTAAAAATCAAATATGAACTGACCAATAGCGGTCTTAGAAAACTGTATTAAAACTATATGATAATTATATTTTATAAAGTATTAAAAGTAGAATCTACGCGTTTAAAGGATTTTACACCAATAAAAATCTAAGGAAAATGCGTGGCAGAAAACACACTTTATAGAGTTTGCATGAGTAAAATAGAGTAAGTAATAATAAAATTGTATTAGCGTATTTATGTTTGTACTAGTATAATTACTCTTATAAACGGATAAATGTTATAGTCTATCATTCTAGGATCTGAAAATGTCCATATCTTTTCGTCTCTCTGTCAGCACGACATTTCGAAAACGAACTGTCAAGATTTATTGAAAAAATTAGCTGAGTGATATTGAACATATTTTCATTGGTCCTACGGTAACTATGATGGTCACGAAAAATAAACCAACAATCATATCGCATTATATCAAGTGACATAATAACACTTTGAGCCTAATTATCTCAACATATCGCTAGGTGACTTGGTGTGTAGATTTTAATTATTTAAATACTGCTAAGAATTCTAACTTAGTTAATCAAAATCGTGAATGTATCATGTGCGTTCAAGATAGCCTGTCTCGTTATAGACTTTACATGTTTCTAGCTAAATAGAAAAAGAATAAGTTTCTATGATGGTGAATGTCTATTCATGGAATTCGGCTGAAATCTTCAGAGAAACTTCAGAAGGTATCATTGTCTAGTCTTCTACTGTTACTAAGTAGTTTCTTTTTTCTCTGCCGAGGTGCCAAATGTTTTTCTGAACGATTCTTTATCTGATGTCCAGAATGAACTAAACTATAAACGAGAAACTTTGCATGCGACGTCTGATATGTTATGTGGCGTCTTTGTACCTTATAGTTTTTAATTTATTTTGTTCTCATTGTCCTACTTCTCCTATTATATTTGTTTTGAAATAATAGAGAGACTGCCATTAATTTTATTTGTGATTTCTTATCTCATTGTTTGATATACCTTATTACCGTAACAATGAGTATATTATAGGTAATATGAGTACCTATAGCACTTTTAGTTATAGTTTTAGACAATATAGTAGTACGCCTCACTACATGTCGTGTAAAAGTCTTTGCTGATGTGTTATTAGGTCATAAGTTAAGTCTCATAATTGTACTCAGTTTGTTTTAAAATGTATTAATCCTGCAATCTTCTAATTTCTATCAAAGTTTATATAAGATGGCATTATTCTACATATAAGACAAGTGTAGAACTCTCCAATAAGGCTCAGCTAAATCAAATTAGTGATAAGCTCCACCATCGAACTCCTTGTTACCTAAAAAATAGAGATGTAGCTTCATGGAATGTCAGGTCCACGAGTCAGTTTGATATCAATATATCGTGCCGAAAGACACAGATATTCAGACTGAAATGAACCTTTTCCAGTCCCTCGAATGATAGGATTCCTAAATTTTAACCAAATATCTTCCTGAAAGATTGGTTAATGTTAAACATGTCATTACTAAAGTATGAATCACCCGTTTTACGTTATACTGCATCCAGCCTAGAGCATTACCAAGACGTAGCAATTTCATCAGCGTAATGTTGCTGGTGTTTTGTAGTTGCATCGAGAGGGCTGGAGACATTTTATAGTCCTGTCGTCCAATTAACCACTCCGCCCTTACAAAACTTTGTAGGGGTAGTAAACTTACATATATAAGCATATATTATTTTTTCTTCGAAAGAGTTGTAAATTTTGTAATCTAAAAATTATGCAAATTAAATTACACTCCAACGTAATATTTACAGTGTATAGAATGAATGATTTATTTTAAAAAAATACACGTCTTTTGTTTATAAAACAACTTATTTATTACCACTCAGAAAAACGCATTTAATTTTTTTAATGTCAACCAAGGCAGGAAGAGACGTGAACAGTAATGGCGGCGTAGTGAGGGTCTAGTCAAGAGTGGCTGACCGTGAATGGATGTAACGTGACAGGTGTGCCGGCACAATGCGCAATCGGTTATTGCTTTAAAAATGACTCCCATATTAGATTTGAGTGGATCTCTATATATGGGTTTTGGTGAAAGTATCGGCAGTATCAGTTGTTCATTATTTATTTATTTACATATTATTGACATTATTTCCTAATTATTCCACTGACGTTGCTAGCAGTACAAAGAAATATTCCAAATAAGAATTACGGCACATGGATGTTGCACCACAAAAGTGGGTGCCAGTATAAATACAATAGGGATGTCGGCAGCCCTGGTTTCCATGTTATCACCCGATATGTGGCACCAACATGTCGTAAAACGGTTTACAGCCCGTGATCTAGTTTTTCCAGACTTATCACATACTTAGTGCTGTCGATATTCCAAACATGTTAGTTCACTTTATGTTGTACTCAGTCAAATTCTATCTTCAAAATATTTTCGTAGTTTTACAAAAATAAACATTTTTTATTTTCACATTCCTTTACTAAGAATTTATTTTCTTAATGTAATAAACATTCAGTTATATATTATTTTATCATTTTAACTTAATTTAAGGCTAAAATACTTCACCAAACGCATTCAAATTATGAGCAGTGTTTAAAAACTATATATTATACAGACAAGTACGACGTTACCAAAATATTTATTTATATTTAATCTGAGTATTTTTTTTTCACTAAACAACTACATACATAAGGATTTTAACTTCATTAAGCAGAGTAGTTCTTTAATCATACATCCGGTAGTGTAAATATTTCACATTTCCTTCGATGTGGTGGAAGATTTACCTATAAAAAGAAGTGAAAAGATAGAAAATATTGCAGAATTAAAATACTCATAATAACAATAAAAAATTTTAATCAGTACCTGTGATTCAGAAATTAGAAAATTCCTTACACTTACCGTGAAAAAATATAAAAAAAAAGAATTCAAATAGCGATGACGATATTTAACATTGTTAAATTTAATTTTTTGACTCATTTTCACAAAAAAACTAAAGTTAATCTAGATGTAATTATGTTATTATCGATATACAAAAATCATAAAATTAAAATAAATAATACTTTTAAAAATTACTAAACACAAGTGGTGGTTTCAGTTACAATCTTTAATATTGCAGAAATATATTGTTGTTGACGTATGCTCAGCGAGTACAATAATTGGAAATGATGATAAGTAATTCCAGGTGCATAATGCTAAAATAGTGTGCATTGTTTGAAAAATGCCGTTGTGCCTCTGGTATTTCAACTGCTTCAAAGAGTGTTGTGGAACAAAGGAACAAAAGACTGATAACGGATTGCCCTAGTTATTGATCATGTCCTCTTTATACGTTCTGTGAACTCTTTTAAGCACTCAAATGGTAACTGATCCACTGTTTCCAGCAGAGATTCGTCCCTAACAAAAGACTGATAACGGATTGCCCTAGTTATTGATCATGTCCTCTTTATACGTTCTGTGAACTCTTTTAAGCACTCAAATGGTAACTGATCCACTGTTTCCAGCAGAGATTCGTCCCTAACAAAAGACTGATAACGGATTGCCCTAGTTATTGATCATGTCCTCTTTATACGTTCTGTGAACTCTTCTAAGCACTCAAATGGTAACTGATCCACTGTTTCCAGCAGAGATTCGTCCCTAACAAAAGACTGATAACGGATTGCCCTAGTTATTGATCATGTCCTCTTTATACGTTCTGTGAACTCTTCTAAGCACTCAAATGGTAACTGATCCACTGTTTCCAGCAGAGATTCGTCCCTAACAAAAGACTGATAACGGATTGCCCTAGTTATTGATCATGTCCTCTTTATACGTTCTGTGAACTCTTCTAAGCACTCAAATGGTAACTGATCCACTGTTTCCAGCAGAGATTCGTCCCTAACAAAAGACTGATAACGGATTGCCCTAGTTATTGATCATGTCCTCTTTATACGTTCTGTGAACTCTTCTAAGCACTCAAATGGTAACTGATCCACTGTTTCCAGCAGAGATTCGTCCCTAACAAAAGACTGATAACGGATTGCCCTAGTTATTGATCATGTCCTCTTTATACGTTCTGTGAACTCTTTTAAGCACTCAAATGGTAACTGATCCACTGTTTCCAGCAGAGATTCGTCCCTAACAAAAGACTGATAACGGATTGCCCTAGTTATTGATCATGTCCTCTTTATACGTTCTGTGAACTCTTTTAAGCACTCAAATGGTAACTGATCCACTGTTTCCAGCAGAGATTCGTCCCTAACAAAAGACTGATAACGGATTGCCCTAGTTATTGATCATGTCCTCTTTATACGTTCTGTGAACTCTTTTAAGCACTCAAATGGTAACTGATCCACTGTTTCCAGCAGAGATTCGTCCCTAACAAAAGACTGATAACGGATTGCCCTAGTTATTGATCATGTCCTCTTTATACGTTCTGTGAACTCTTTTAAACACTCAAATGGTAACTGATCCACTGTTTCCAGCAGAGATTCGTCCCTAACAAAAGACTGATAACGGATTGCCCTAGTTATTGATCATGTCCTCTTTATACGTTCTGTGAACTCTTTTAAACACTCAAATGGTAACTGATCCACTGTTTCCAGCAGAGATTCGTCCCTAAAAAAAGGAAAAGTTCTCCCTCTGTAATAAAACATCGATCGGTTGATTGCCAATTTTGTTTTTCTTGCTCGGTCTCATTGAAAACTTTTTATTTAATGTTGAACATTAGATATAGATACATTAGATATATGTGTGATTTAGGCTACATTGCAGTTATTGCTTTTTTAATGTATTATGTGGTATAAAATTGCAAACTCATCACTATTAGAAAATCCTAGATAGTTTTTGTAAGGTAATAATCCTTGGATATTCAAAATTGTTTCTCGTGCTGAACCTGAAAAATGTTATTAGTAAATACAAATAACTATACAGGCTACTCGCGACATGCTTTTTTCGTTGCCTATAAGAAGAGAGTTCACAATTATCCTGCTTATGAAGTTGTTGTAAAACATCATGACTATAATATTGTTATTGCATGAAACTACGTCTGGGTTATTTAGAGATTTTAAAAATAAACTGTTTATAACTATATTGTATACTGTGACTGTGTATAATAATTTATTACGTTTCTGTTTGAAAACAGCCTCAAAAGTGTATGTTTATCATAAACGGCAGCGACTTTACTCATAGCAATTAAGGTAAATTTGTGAGTATCCTTAGTGTTATCGCACTAGTTAACTTATGTTTGTTTCAGTTCCTAGTCACTAAGATAAGATTCATTATATTTTGCTGCTTCATGGAACATTCAGTATTTATGGCTTTAATAACAATATTGTTTTATTATGTGTTACGAAATTCGAAAATCCACTTGCTAAAACATTTTCGTTTCTTGGAATGAGAGTTATTACATTGCTTAGGAAACATTTATAGATGTGGATCGGTGTTTCAACACATACTCAATTGATCATTAGGAAGTCCTTTATTGGATAAGTGTCAGAGAAGCTTATCACTAGAAACATTTCACTTCTGTCTTTAAGACTGTCTACACGAAATATCAAACTGACTTATAGACCTGAAACTTTGTATGGGAGCAACGGTGATTTGATGAGGCTTAGCTTAGAGTTAGTGAACATTTCAACATTGGTCTCATGGGTCATGGGTAACCGCGATAGCAATGAGAAAATCTCAAAATAAATATCTTTTTAAATAAACCAATCATTTGAAATTTTAACATTACACAGTAATACAAGTGGCTACATGAAACTCCTGTTACGCGACACATTGCATGGCGTAATCCTTTAATCTTCGTAAAACCCCTACTTTCCCCACTCTTCCAAATATTAAAGTCCCCGCTTGGATCTCCTACGGCTTCCAAAGGAATGGAAAGCAAAATTTCAGGTGTAATTTATTCTTCATTTGAACATAGCACCCTAGATATCGTGTATATTATGCAGTAGGTTCAATTAAGTAAATCTAGTTTAATTCCTACTCTCTCTTAGACAGATGATTATTCCTTACATATATGTCTGTATATGCAAGAGTATTTCTGCTAACTAAATGTAGTTTAAAAGTTTGAAATTAAACATAATTTTAGAGAGCAATGGCCTTTGATTATAGCACTCCATGGCTCGCCAAAGTAGAGAAAGTAGGGCCTCACCAAACCCAGTAGGCCAAAACGAACGATTATTTAAGACACAAGATATGTTTGTGTCAACAAATAATTGCTTTAAATTCCGGTTATAAGTAACAGAGGGCGATGAACTCAAAATGAATTTAAATTTATTCCAACAAATTACAAAGTGAAACCTAAAAAAAAACTGGATTATACATTACTTTATGTAAAATATTATAAATTGAATGAACGGAAAATACTTTTATTAATATACCTTGAATATAACAGATGACACACACACACACACACACACACACACACACACACACACACACACACAAACAACTTTTGTATTTTTCTTAAACAAAATCTGTTATCTACACCTTTTCCGATCCAACAATCAACCGAAAAAGATTTTGAAGCAGTCGGGATCAAACTTCAAACGACACAATCAAAATTACTCGTGGTCGGAATTTATAGGTCTCCCAGTGGTAATGAAGACATCTTTTTTTCTAAATTCGAAAAATTATTGACATGCCTGACTAAACAACGTCAAGAATTTGTCGTGATGGGGGATCTCAACATAGACGCCTTGGATAATACTCACCATTCCACAATTCGATTAGTCGATTTACTTAGGTCATTTGACCTGGAGTTGCTAGTCAAAACTCCGACGAGAGTGACGGCTACAACAAAAATCGGCTATCGACAACATCATAACCAACCACCCAGGTGTCGCAGTGTCTGTGGTGGATACAGCTATTTCAGACCACTATGGCCAAGAAGCCATCATTAGTGGGGTACAATTCAAAAGGGAGCCCAAAATTAAACAAACAGTAAGAGACATAAGGCCAGAAAACATTGCCTCACCTCAACATTTCCCTTTCTAACGAAAGATGGGATTTTCTAAATTCATTTCAACCTGTAGAGCAGCAATTTAAATTGTTTAACGACACTCTAAATTTCCACATTAACATCTGCTGCCCTAACAAAAAACGATCAATGTTTGCACACAAATAAAAAAAACAACTGGATCACAACGGGGTATTTTAGTTTCTAGAGAGAAACTAAAATTCTTCTCCGAAGTTTATAAAAATACTTCAAGCGAACAATTCAAAATTTTTTTCAAAAATTATAAAAAATAATATACAGGAAAGTGATTCAAGCCGCAAAAGCATATGATGTCTCAAAAATCCATTCTCTCTTCCAAAAAACGTTTCAAAAACAATTTGGGGCATCATTAACAATAAAACAAAAGCTCACAAAGAAATTAAAATTAAAATTGGGGATAGGCTTGTGTGGAGGACGAAGCAGAGATTGCCAATCAGTTCAATGGATTTTTTCGCATCCGTTGCTGGT